>NC_071542.1:20190653-20790653 GCF_026979565.1 Vidua chalybeata
ACTTGCCAGTCTACGAAAAGATTTAAAAAAAAAAAAAAAGAAGTTTATTTTCTTTATTTTAGCCCTCTTTCAGCCCCAGCCTGGTATTTAACATGAAAAGGTCTTTTCCCCATGACTCTTAAAAAACAATCTGATTGGTTAAGAAAGAAATCACACATCCCACTTCTGAAGCAGCGTATGGAAAGCCACCTTTTCCCCCTCAGTGTAAGAGCTGTAGGAGACAAGCTGTGTTTTCAGTACCTGCAAGAGCTTCTGCAAGCACAAAGCATGGCCATACTTTGCAGCCAGGTGCAGGGCGTTCCTGCCTGAAAACAGAGAACAGCAGCTCAGGGGTTTTGGCTCAGTGAATTTCTGATGAACATCCCCAGCATTTGAGATCCAACAGCTCCTGTGTGCCAGTCCCTGCAGATCTGTGCTGACATCTCCTCTCTACACCTCACTTTGCCACAGCCTTTTCCTGCTCCAGGGAATCTTCCATCAAGGATGAGAGTTCATTTGTGAAATTAATCTCAAAATACTGCATCTGACTCCACACAAGGACTTAAAAAAAATCAACTCTCCCATAAGAGGAGGAGGCCAAGTGATCTCTGTAAATTTTCTTGTTCTCAGCTTCGTATTAAACCTATTAAATTCTGAGGTAACAACCTGAAAATTAGCACCTGTTTTTAACTGTCTCCTCCACAAGGCCTTCCACAAACTCTGCTACCACGCAAGGAAATCTGGAAGGTTCAGATGAACTCTGAGCTCCTGAGGCTCAGCTGGGCACACAAACACCTCCCACAACATTCCATTTGAATCCTCACCTCGAGTTCATTTAAAACTGTTCTTATCCTGCTCTCACTCAGAAATGCTGATCTCACCAGGGAGTCTGGAGCACATTATAAACACAGGGAGAGCAGCACAAACCCACATTCCTTAAGTTCTGCTGCATTCATCAGTTCCATGGCAGGCCAGTTTCCTCAGGACCAGCAACAGGTCACACAAATAATTTGCTTTCTGCCAGCTACAGAAAGAAGGAAGAGCTATCCTGTGGTCCAGCTTAACTTTATTGCAGAATGAAACCCAGCTGAGAGCATTGCCAGGCTGCCCTCTCAGGGTGAGCAAACCCACCTGCAGCATCAGTGGCTGTGATATCAACTCCGTGCACCAGGATGGTGTTCAAGCAATCCAGGTTTCCCTTTGATGCTACAACATGGAATCTAAAAAAAAAAAAAAAAAAGAAAAAAAGAGAGAAAAGACCTTGCTCAGGCACAGCTGGTATGTACACAAAAATGGCAATATTGGCCAGGAAAGACAAAGCCAGCAGCTGTGTAAGGGAAGTGTTACCGGGGCCAGCTCTGGACAGCATCCAGAGTTAAGGGTTCTGCAAACACTGCTTCAAGGAACAAGGCAAATTTCCTGAGAAACAATCATTGTTTACCTGGATGAGTGAACCAGGTGAAATACCAGTGGGGTTTCAGTTTCTCTTTAACACTCAAACCTGGCAAGAGCAAGTCTTTGAACACTGATCACTTGGAAGTGCAGATTGTTTGGGAGTTTCCCTTTTCAGCCAGCTGGGTTCCAGCTCAGTGAAGCTAGGTTTAGATGAGGTATCACACGGATTTCTGTACTCAAAAAGGCTTCTGGAGCAGCAGGGGCATGATTTCCAGCAGCCTCCCAGCACCACGCCCGAGCTCGGGGAGTCACTTACGCGGATCTCCCTTCCACGTCCAGCTTTGTGGGACTGACCCCCTTCTTGGCCAGGATGGATGAAACCTTGTCCACATCGCCCCTCTCAGCTGCCTTCATCAGCCTGTCATCGTACTTGCTCCAGTCTGGGTTCAGCTGGGAGACAGAAGCAGAGATGTGAGTTCATGGAGCACCAGGGGCTGAGCCACGACAAAACCCGCCTGGCTGTGCGAACGGTGCTGCACCACCAGGATGCCTGGAGTCCCCTGTGCAACATCCCCGTCACACTGCTGCTGGCACTGAACGTGCACAGCTCTGGCACAGCCTGGTTAGGCCACTTTGGTCCTAAAGGAGACTTTCAGCATCAAATTTCTTTGGTTTTCCTCACTCTGTCTCAGTTTGCCTTCGCTCAATTTCATATTCCGACGACAAATGATTTTAAACAATCATGCATTAAAAATACACTCCAGGACATGGCCTTTCCTGGCTGTGCCAGGCTGTTCAGTGGGTCATAAATCAGCTAAGTGTGATATTCAAGGGAAGGACAGCTACTGAGCTGCAGAAGAAAGAAATTCAAAGCTGACAGTTTTGAACTGCCTGCAGTTCCCAAAGCACTGCGGAGGGCAGAGAAAGCCCCAGTCAGTTATAAATAGACCCCCACCATTCAGCCCAGACAGCCCTCACCCCCCACTCCTCTCTTGTTTACTTCAAACTTAGACTTTCAGGCCCCAGGCCAAGCCTCCCATCCCAAAATGCAGAGCTTGTTCTCTTCCCTGCCAAAACCATCCCTGTGAATGGCTCGGGATTTTTCAGGAAACTGCTCTGTGACAGAAACCTCACATCCGAGCTGGACACTGATGACTGGATATTCATTCAAGGAGCTTTTAAGGGAAGAACAAGGCTTCCAAAGGAGTATTTTAATCAAAACAGGAGTATGACATTCAAATCTAACTCTGCACAGCAGATGGGTGAGGCACAAGCAGCCTGTGGGTGCAAGAAGTTACTCTTCAATGTGGGTCAGAAATTCCTCACATCATAAAGAACATTAAACCAGGTAACCCCAGCCCAGGGTTTGTTTAAGTAAAAGAGGGTACACAAAAAAGAACAACCCCAAAAATCCACTGGCACCACCTGCAGCTGCAGTGATTTGGAAAAGGGAGCTGCCCTCATGATCAGAGGAGACAGAGGGGATCCCTTCAATCCATACAAGTATCTCCAAGGGGTGTCAGAGGACGATTCCACACTGTTCAGTGGTACCCAGGACAAGAAGCAATGGCCAGAAACTAAAACACAAGAATTTCCACCTCAACACGAGGAAGAACTTCTTTCCACGGAAGGGGCAGAGCCCTGGAGCAGCTGCCCAGGGAGGGCTGGATTCTCCCTCTCTGGAGACATCCCCACCCCACCCGGACACGCTCCGTGTCACCTGCCCCAGGTGAGCCTGCCTGTGCAGGGGCTGGCCTGGAGGGTCTCCAGAGGGCCCTTCCAGCCCGGGTGATAATCTTTACTCTGCTTTCCCACAATAAACAAGATTAGAGTAATCATGAAGGCTTAGCAGCAGCTAACCCAGTCCAGCCCTGCCAGAAGTGACAGGAGCAATAAAAATAGAGCACTAATGAAATTAGCACCAGGGCTGAGGTGCAGCACTGACTCATCAATCAATTAACACATCCATTAGCCTGAAAGCCAAGGCAGCCGGGCTGAGAAGTCATCACCAGTGCCACGTCCCTCCCCAGCTTGGACAGGCTCCCTGCAAAGCCACCTCCTCGTGCAAGGCTTAGCTTTTCATGGAAATACCTTAGAGACCGTGCACACACAGCATCAAGCTCTGTGCCCCCTAAATTCTCCTGGTGCCTTCCCATCCCTACAGGACAGAGATCTCGCCTTGGGTGTCCACACTGGGGTGGGATTGCTGGGTTGTACCTCTGCAGCCAGCACAACTCACCCAAAGGGACAGAAAATCCTCCCAAATCCTCCCCAGCCACTCCCCGCTCCCACTTCATAAAAGTTCTGATTAACAGAAGCCTTACTTTAAAAAAACCAACACTTCAGTCATTCGTATCCACGGCCCATGGTGTACCAAGTTTAAAAGGGGATGGAGGGACAGGACCCAGGGAATGATCCCCACTGCCAGGGGGCAGGGATGGATGGGAGATTGGGAAGGAATTCTGCCTGCCAGGGTGGGCAGGCCCTGGCACAGGGTGCCCAGAGCAGCTGGGGCTGCCCCTGGATCCCTGGCAGTGCCCAAGGCCAGGCTGGGCAGGGCTTGGAGCAGCCTGGGACAGTGGCAGGTGTCCCTGCCCATGGCAGGTTGTGGAATGGGACGAGCTTTAAGATCCCTTCCAACCCAAACCATTCCAGGATTAAATCATTACACATTTAACAAACGCACTTCACATTTAAGGGAGATTCCTCGCAGGAGGAGTTGCTAAGGAGATCCAACACTCATTAGTTAAACAGAAGTACTACACCCCACCTGCACAATCCAAGCTTTCACATTTTTGCAGCTGCAAACTCCTGCCAGGACACGAAAGCCCAGCCAGAGCTCCGAGATACCTACTGCGTCCTTGGCTGCACAAGAGAACCAACAAATCATGCTGAGCTCGGCTGCCAGGAGCCACCAGCTCCGTCACATCGGCGAGGAACTGCTGCTCTGCTCCTCCTGCTCCATCCTTCACTTAGCTCGGCTCCCCGAGGGTGCTTTCCCCATCCTCAGCATCATCTTCATCCTTCATAACTCTGGCCGGAGCCCGGCCGGAGCGGCGGTCAGCGCCGGACAGCGCTCCCGGGGAATGATGCTCCGGGGTAAACAACCCGCAGCCAGCCTCATCAGCCCGATCTATTTTCTGATAAGGCACTACTCGATAGGCAGGCGATAGAAAGCAATGGGCATTAATACATTCCCGGCGTGCCCGTGCCCTGAGTCACGGTGTGCCAGTGAGCTCAGGGGACAGGCACGTCGCCAGCCCCGCAGACAGGCACACACACTCCTTTAAAATGACAAACACGCCCCTGACGGTCCCCGGGCACCCCCACGGAGGGCTCGGCACCGCTCGTAACACGCGAGGACTGAAATACTCCCGGCAGCAATTCCTTCCCTGCTCCGCCGCGCCACAAAGCCGTAACCAGACTCGGGCTCAGACTTCAGACAGCCACAACTGCCGAGCAGATGGAATGCACGATCCTATTTTGACAGAAATGTAACCCATTTTAAATTAGAAAACACACATGCCTCCGCTTTAAAAAAAAAAAAAATTCTCCTTTTACAGCACTGAAACCCTTTCTGAATAAAACCTGGTTTCAGCTTACTGCTGCTGCCAGTCTGTCTCCCAACATGTGAAACGAGAGGAGTCACAGAGGCTGTGAAAACATTAAACAGACAGCACAATGATTAACAGGAGGGAGATGGAGAATCCCCTTTCACAAGTTTTAAATTTAAGTGGAGATCTCCCAAGTGCCATATTTAGAGGAGTAGGTCAACAGGACAAGCAATGCACTGTTTTGTCTGCAGGAGAGAAACCTGGTCCGGAGCCAGGAAAACACTTACGCTCACCCTGGAGGACACGCAGCAGAGGCTGCAGATAACCTAATAAATGGATCTCCTCAGCAGAGAATTTTAAAATCAATCGCTCAGATTTGGGTAAATTCTCTCCTCCCCAGTAAGTTCTGAACTATCCCCTCGTCCCCCGTGTGAGCACCAGCCTTTGCCCCACAGCACCAACATCCCCCAAAGAGTGTTCCAAGACCTCTCTGCAATTAGCATCCAAAGCCACTCCAAAAAAGCACAGCGACTGTGCTGTCTTCTGGCCACAACCAAGTCCGTCTCCTCAAGCTAAAAATGGATATTTTTTTTGTGGGGGGAGAATAAATACACCTCCCAAGTGGCAGTGGCAGAAAAGCCCCACTCCACCAAAATCAGTCTGGTGAGAAATGTAGGTAAGACTGTGGCTTCCAGGTGTTCTCCAGAGAATCCACCCCGAAGGTTTTCCTTGTCTCCACCTCATCTGCCTGCAGACACTCCTCGTGTCTCCCGAGCTGCACCCATCCTGCAGCCCCTCTGTGCTGCAGATCCTCCTGGCACAGGATTTAGGATTGCTGAACCACATTCCCCAGCCCCAGCCAGGCACAGAGCAGCTCCCACGGCTCCATCAGCACCGAGGAGCTCCAGGAAACACGAACCCCACGGATTAAACCTCCTCCAAGGCAGCTCAAAAGCACCGACTCAAACATGCTCATTAGAGTGCCCGAAGTGCACAGCCTAATTCAGACTTTTTCCCCCCCAAAATTAAGACCAGGAACGTCACCAGACCCCAGCAGTGCAGATCTCTGGAGGTGCTGCATCACCCTCCACACCACAGACACCTGGGCAAGGCTGATATTGCCCGTCCTGTGTTGACACAGAGCTGTTCAAACTCAGCCTGCCAGGACTCCTGCCCGGCTCCGTGTCTCCAAGGACAGGGAGCAGCCCACCCCCGTGCTGGGCTAGGATCAGAAGCAGCCTGGTTGCCAGCAGCCTGGTTCCTGCAGACAGGACACAGGCCCCCTGCTCCACGTGCCCTCCCGGCCCTCAGCCAGTGACAAACCTGTGCTGAAAGGATTGATCTCCCCAGGAAAATCCTCCACACCCTCTGCTAAGAAACTGTACAACTTCAGAGCATGGAGGGACAGGACAAGGGGCAATGGCCTCCCGCAGGAAGAGAAGAACTTTTAGGTTGGTTTGGAGGAAATTCCTCCCTTTGAGGGTGTGAGGCCCTGGCACAGGGTGCTCAGAGCAGCTGTGGCTGCCCCTGGATCCCTGGAATGTCCCAGACCAGGCTGGACAGGGCTGGGAGCACCTGGGACAGTGGAAAGTGTCCCTGCCATGGCAGGGGTGGCACTGGACGGGCTCTAAGGTCACCTAACCCAGCTCAGAAATACCAGCTGCAACTCAAAGCAGCTCCTAAGCCCTTCACAGCGAGCTGGGATAAAGCTGTGAAAGTGAGCCCAGCTCCTGCCACCACAGGGCCAGGCTGATCCTGTCCCCAGCAAAGGCCAGCAGGGGCACAGCCCCTGCAATGCCATTAGCGGGTGACATCAGCACACAGGAGAGCAGAGAGCTCTGGTGACACTGCCAGCACCAGCACAGCACAGCTCACACACTCTCAGTGGCCCTTCACAGAACCCCAGGGCCACTTGGAAGGGATTTAAACCCCACCCAGTGCCACCCCTGCCATAGCAGGGACACCTGCCACTGTCCCAGGTGCTCCCAGCCCTGCCCTGCCTGGCCTTGGGCACTGCCAGGGATCCAGGGGCAGCCCCAGCTGCTCTGGGCTCCCTGTGCCAGGGCCTCACCCCCTCCCAGGGAGGAATTTCCTCCCACAATCCAACCCAAAGCACCTCTTTCAGAGCCAGGGCCAGGCTCACGCTGGGAGTCCCTGCTCTTTCTCCGGAGGGCAGAGTACATTTGTCATCAGAAGCAACGCGTGGACAGACACACCCTGCCCTTTCAATGGCACAAAGCGACAAACGCTAATGAAGTGCTTCGATTCCTTTCAAAACTGCACAGACGGAATGAAAGGGCAAGTTCGATTAGAAAAACGGGTTTTGAAAACGTTCCCCAGGTGCAGCTTCCCCTGCAGTGCAAGGGCACTTCAATAAACCCATCTCTCCTGAAGAATTTGGCTTACCTGTCTGAAAAAATACTGCACATACTGGGTTAAACCCCACTGGGGCGAGCATTCTGTATTTTACAAGCGTATCTTACTTCCCAGGACACGTCTGTCTCCACGTGTAAATGCTTTGGAGTGTCATGTGGGGTTTAGTCTGTGCAAGGGAAAAGCAGACACAGCCTGAACACAGCGTTCTTGTTTCACCCAGCACCTTCCCACAGGCAGCACTTTGTGTTACCACCTCATTCACCAAAAATCCCCCAGAATAAAAAAGCCATTGAATGCCACAAAGTGGGCAAGGCTTCGCCCAAAACGGGATAAAAACCAGCAGCTCCCTTAGGCCTGCTCCGGTTTGGTATCGTGCTGAAAACACTCCTGTCAAAACCTCACCTGAAGAGCTGTGCTGTGCCTGCTGGGTTTAAATGCAGCTGCAGCCTGTCATTAATGCAGGTAACAGTGTCCTAGCAAACAGCTTAAAGCAGGCAACTACATCTCCTCAAACATTCCTGATTTTACCCTGTTCTGAAGGTAGTTCCCTCCCAAGCCAGCATAGCCCGTCAAGATCAATTTATTAAGAATCAAGAAAATTCAAACTGACTTCTAGCTCTGTTACGTGTCAAAAAATCCTCTCAAAGTCAACATTTCCCACTGCGAGGAGCGAGAGGTCCCTCGCAGCAGTGCCAGTTTCTCTCTTCCAGGCTGTGCCCGGGGAAAATCCACCAGCACCAGCCCCGAGAGCTCAGAGGCCACACTGGGAGTGCCAAAGGATCCTGCCTGCAAGCCCTGCAGGAGGCACAGCCGGCTCAAAGAACTACAAACAGTCCCAGTTTTGCTCTGAAACAACTTTCTCATATCACACGGCCAACACAAAAGTCCAGAGCGCTTTATGGGTAAAACAGCCTGCCAGCCTTGAGGCACAGCCTGGCTGGACACCAGCAGAAGTGACCAGAGCTGCTGGGGCTCTGCAGGTGCAATTCCAAACTCTGCTGAGGACACTCCGTGGGTACCTGGGGCCAGACTCACACACACCAAGAGCATCACACCCCCCTGCAGCCAGCAGCAGCTGGAGGAAGGGGAGCCCTGCAAGCCCAGCTCCTGCTGCAGCCTGGCTTCACACACAGGTGCCCAGGAGAAACATTTCCCCTTTAACCAGGGAGAGACAGGAGCAGGGTCAGAGTCCAGCTGCCAGAGGCAGCAGCACAGCTCCTGCCTTCCCAGGACTCCAGGCACAGCATTAGCTGGAATTTCTGAGCTCTCAGGCAAGGCCCCATTGATTTGTGCACTTCCATGCATTAAGGCATCAGGAAATATCAGGGGTGATGAAACCTGACGTGACTGGTGCATCCAGCACACAGGGACCAGCCCCGAGCACACGGGGAAGGGAGCAACAAATCCCAGCCGTGGTCGTGATGCAAACAGGATCAGCCTCAGATGTTCAAGCATGTGCTTGCTAATATTAATATTTAAATACTGACAAAGTGCTCCAGAAGTTGCTTCTAGACAAAAGGTCATAAGGATTCCAAATAGATAAGCACAGAGCTTATCTGTGTAATTATGTCTGCACATCAGCTCGGGATATTGAACTCCCAGGCCTGCACTGAACCTCCACTCTTTTAAATATATTTAATTGCTACATTCCAGAGTGATAAAACATTAACTCTCCTTTCTACGGAGCCTGAAAATGACAATGCACCTGTAAACAGGCTGCACCACAAATTGCCCGTTGTGTTTCTCCAGCTTCACCCCAAACATCACACAAACAAGCTCTAATTCCAGTTAACTAAATGCAAATGAATCACACAGAGGTTTTTTTTTCCAAGAACAAACACATTAGCACGAGCCTGAATAAAGCTTCCTGGAACCAAACTTGCTCCAAGGAACAAGCCCAGCCAGGCCAGGAATGGCATTGGAATATTACAGTGCTGTGGGTGCTTGGCTGCAGGGCCTGAGGATGCCATGGCAAAGTCACCCCAGGGAGGGGGGACAGCACAGAACTGCTCCAGCCAGCAGCAGCAACACTGGAAAAACTCAGCTGATGGGTCAGAGCACTGGGATGGGGCTGACAAACTGGTCTGTGTCCTCGCACAGGGCACAGTCAGGACACGGTGCCACAAAAGTCTTGTCCGTGTACAAACCCTCGTGTGCCCCCAGCAGCACCAGGTTCTTGTTCCGTAAGTGATCTCGAACCTTTAAAGGGTTAAAATTAGGTCATCAAACGCCTGGTTTTCGCTTCACCCCTTCAGTTACCAATGTGCATTTGACAGCCCACTGGGGCTACAAATCACCGCTGACATTTGGGCTACTGCACACCCTACAAGAAGGTGCTGCTGATGAATTAGCAAATTCAAGCAGCATCCCCCATTCCCACGACAAAAGGGGTCAGCCCAGAGCAGGAGGTGGTACCTGCTCTCTCTCTGCTGCTGACAGGGCAGAAGCAGATGGTGAATGGTGCATTGGGTCACCCCACAAAGCTCCACTCCTCCCTCCCCAGAGGAAAACTCATCCGCTTTAACAGAGCCGGGCAGCATCCACAGGGAAAGAAGTGTTGACACAACCTTGAACAAGCTCAGCTGTCACCAACTCCAGAGCTTGTTCAGATATTCATTTAATAATCACAGCTTATTATACCAGGGCAAGTGCTCAGGTGGCCCTTTGTTCCTTGCACAATGGTTTCCGCTAATTATATGGCAGGTTTGGTTTCTCTTAATTAAACAAAACCCAGCACCACTTTTCCCAGAGGAGAAAGGATTGGTAGGAGTTCTCACATGTTTTTGTATCTGCCCATCCCCATCTCCTGAACTGTGGGGATCCCACTCCTCGGGCTGCAGCTCCAGCTCTAAGCCGTGGAACCCCGTGTTTCCCAGGAACTCCAGGTGCCCCTTCCCTAAATTCCAGGCCTCATCACAAGGGACAGCAAGGTTTTACCCCAGCTGAGCTGGAGCAGAGCCCTCCCCAGCTGCTCCCCCAGAGTTACAGCAATGAGCAGGTGCCTTTTCCCCTGCAGACCACAGTCAGGACTCGCCACTCAAAGTCCATCTGCAAAGGTCTGAGCAGAGAGAAGAGGTTTGTTCTGCAGAACAACAAACCAACCCTTCCCCAGTCGGCTTCTCAAGAGAGAGCAACCAGTGAGCATCTCACGGGTACAGACACAACCTCCAGCTCTGCTGGAAGAACTTATCCCAGTCCAGGTCCCAAACACACTTTTGCAGCGTCAGGATGTATTCTGGAATCTCAGAGGCACGGGCAGTGGGAGCTGCTGCAGTCCCAGTGGGATTGGGAGCATTAATTAAGACCTTTCCTGTAAATGCTGGTGGATGAGGCAGCTCCTCTGACCTTCGTGCCCCACGGAAGCTCACATCCAACTTTCCAGCCTGCCCTCCTGCTAATGACAGGCATTTGTCTCGCTATGCAGAGCACTGAGCAGGCTGCTCAGATGATTTTCCAAGTGCCATCAGCCAGCTGGAGTTGGCAAAACCAGGTGATTCCACTTTCAGGTCCTGGATAACCGTGGAATGGGTAATAACTGACATGGCTTTTACTTTCTGCTGCTTTTCGTGGCTTCCCTCCATCACAAACCACTAACGAAGCCATTCCCAACAGAAGGCACGTAACTACCACCTTCACCTGGAGGAAAACTTCCAGAAGCAGGCTGGATTAGGTTTCTCTCCACCCCCCAGGAAACAGCACTGGGTGGGGAGAGGGGAGCGGGATGAGGTTTCCCGAACAGGCGGCTCTTGTAGGCTCCTTTCAGGCAGGATCTCCAAAGCTGCCGCTGGCAGGGTTCCCACCCACTTCCCCTCCCTCCCAGCAGAACAGAGACCAGCTTCATCCCATCACCCGCCGGGACGGGCCTGTCCCACACGGAGAGGATTAAAAGTTGCTATTTGATGAGATGGTGGAGTGATCGCACAACCAAACTATGTAACAGACAGGGGAAATAAGTTTACTACGGACAAAAGTCCCTGTTTTCACAGGATCTTGCTGAAAGCAACTTCCCTTCGTGTATTTCAGAGTAACTTCAGCTCTCAAAGGTATTAAGACTGCTCAAGCCCCCTCTGAAGAGAAGGTTTGTTGGAAGTGAAAAATCTCTATTCAAAGCCAAACACAGGTGCTGCCAGTCTCTGTTTGAACGCAATTACTGGGCTAATTTGAGAATAACAAACAGCTCTAAAGTACAGGACGGCTAAGGAGCACAGAGCAGTGCCAGCCCACGCATGACAAATCCTCATAACAGCCTCGTGAATCACTGCTGAGCCCCGGGGATCCCGGGGATGGGAGCTGGCATCTGCCAGGGCTCCGGCAGCGCTTCAGAGCAGCTCCAGCTCCTCCCGGCGAGCTGCTGCTGTCAGGTAGCGCCTCCAGAGCCGAGGCAAAGGCGCAGCGGGATTTTAGAGACAGCCGGGAATCTCAAAGGAGGGCTGATAAAAGCCGGCGTCTCACGTTCACCTCCCTGCCCCGCTACTCCCCGTAGCCAGCGGCGAGCTCAGCAGAGGAGCGCAGGGACACGCTCAGGACGGGCTGCCGGGGCAGCTTTTACCATTTACCATCACCATTAAAGATGATTTATTTAGACGATAAAGTTCCAAACGCAGCTTTCTCCAGTTACAGAGACCTCCTCCCTCAACAAAAAGTCATCCGCAGGGATGGATGAGGCGAAAATAAATACCAAGAAAGCCAGTTAAAGCCAGATAGAACCAGCCTAAAATTTTGGGAGCCGGACAAGAAGGCGCAGACAACTGCGCCGTCACAGAGGTGCGTTTGCAGAGCTCCTGCCTCCCCCAGCTCCGCATTCCAGACGGGATGACCAGCAATCACAGCCGCGTGCTCAGCAGCCTCGGGGAGCTTTCTGCCCACTTTCCAAGCGAATCCTGCACCGGGAGCGCTCCGATTTCGCCCCACCGCTTCCGAGCGCAGCACCCGCTCCTGCCCGTGCCCCGCGCACCGACCGAGCGAGCCCCGCACCGGCTCCCGGGGAAAAAAAGGGGAATTTTCTCGGGGAAAAAAAAAAAAAAAAAAAAAAAAAAAAGGGTTTCATCCGTGCTGGAGGCAGGAACCGGCAGGCGGGCACAGGGAACCTGCCGGGTCACAGCCGGAGCGAGAGGCCAGGGGCGGCTTGGGGAGCGCTCAGCCCCGCTCGAGCGCGGAGCCTTCCCGCGGAGCCTTCCCGCGGAGCCCGGGCTCTCCGTGCCCCGCGGTACCGGGGCTCCCCTCGCCCTCTGCTCCCAGCCCAGCCCCCGTTCCCCGGGGAGCCGGAATCCTCCGCGCTCTGCCCCTCCGCGCTCCGGGACCCTCCAGCTCTGCGCCCCCCCAGAGCCGGACCCTCCCTTCTCCGCCCCTCCAAACGCCGGGACCCCCGTGCTCTGCCCCACCCCAGGAAACGGGACCTCGCCCCGCCGGGAGCCGGGATCCCCCGTGCTCCGCCGCACCCCCAGGACCCCCAGCCAGCCAGGCGGGGCGGGCCGTGCCCCGGCACCCACCGCGCTGCCCCCGATGACCGCTTCGTGCTTCTTCAGGCGGGACTTGAGGCTCTTCATGGCGCGGCCGCGGGCGGGGGGCGCGCACCGGCCCCGCCGCGCTCCCGCCGCCGCCGCCACGGCCGGGACGCACCGGCCCTGCCCCGCCCACCCGCGCCTCAGCCAATGGCCGCCCGCCCTCGCGGGCGCTGCGGCCAATCAGCGGGCGGCGCGGAGGGGAGGGACTTCCTCGCGTTGGCGGGGAGCCGCCCGGCCGGCAGGGGGCGCGCTGCGGGCGGGGCAGGCGCGCGGCGGGCGGGGCGGCGCTCTGGCCCGGGGCGGCCCCTCAGGGGCACCACAGAGAGGGCGCGGCCGCGGCTCCTGGGGCTCCCGGGAGAAACGCCGGGAAAAGCACCGGGAAAAGCAGCTGGAGAAGCGCCGGGACGGGTGTACGTGCTGCCGGGGGGACACCGCCTCCGTCCCTCCAAGTACAGAGCTGCCGGTGGCCGAGAAGGGAGCTCGGAGCCCTCCCGCTCACCTGCGGCGGGCGGTAGGAGCCAACGCCGTGCAAACGGCCGCAGTAATGAACACGACATGTGAGCGCAAAGGAATGAGGAGGTCACGCAGCAGAGGCCCGAGCTGGGCATAGGCAGCGGTTTAAACAACACAATTAACTCCAGCCTCGGCGTGAGCATGTCCGAGTTTGAGTTCAGTTCTGCTCGTCCCAAGTCTTGCTTACTGTCCCCTTCTCAGCCCATTTTCCCCGCAGCCCCATTGCACTGCACTGATGACAGAAGGTCTTATTTGAGATTTATTTAATTACGGCCCATGGGTTGGGTTTAAGACCTTGCTTATTAGAGCTGGAAGGGGGCGGTTTGATCAATGGATCTCTAATGTAAGCAAGGCTGGAGGTAAATGTCACTGCCTTTTAATCAATCTGGCCAAACCCTGCTCAAACACTTGGGTTACTCCATAGGTGGCCTGTTCAGAAGGAAAGAGGACGGTGCAGTTAAATATGAACACATTTTGTGCACAGCAGGCACTGTGGAGTCCAGCGAGCTCCAGAATGGAAACCTTCCCCTGGGCACTCTGCCCCCTCGTCCAGCACGGATTAATCCCAGATTTGGGCTCTCTGGAGACGCACTGTGTATGCCCCAACGCTGTTTAAGCTTTGTGCTGTTTTTCTCCCTGAAGAGACGTGTTTCAGGCAGCATCCCTCCTTTCACCAGCAGAACTCCAGCATGTCCTGGAGCAGAAGCCACAGCTCCGGACGCCTCTCACCAAAAGTTTCAGCTTTACAAAAATACTGTCACATTGTCAGGGCCAAGCTGACACCAGCAGCTTTCCCTTTTCCCACCAAATCTGTGCTGTTTAAAGGAAGCTCCTCCTGAGTCATTCCAGTGCGAGGGAGAGCAGAATCTTAAAAATAACTCCTTGCTCTCGAGTCAGTGCCGAGAAGCTGCCCGGAGCAGTTCCAAGTGCTCGGCCGATTCCAGCGCCGTTCCCTGTCCCTGACAATCACACACATCCACGGGCTGCCCCGGCCAGCGGAGCCGTGGCTCTGCTGAGGGCTCAGCACTGAGAGGCTGGCACTGAGAGCATGGCACTGAGAGCATGGCACTGAGAGCATGGCACTGAGAGAATGGCACTGAGAGGCTGGCACTGAGAGGATAGCACTGAGAGGATGGCATCCAGCCTTGGGCTCAGCCAGTGCTGCGCTGAGAGGATGGCATTGAGAGGATGGCAATGAGAGGATGGCACTGAGAGGATGGCACTGAGAGGACGGCACTGAGAAGATGGCACCAAGAGGATGGCACTGAGAGGATGGCACTGAGAGGCTGGCACTGAGAGATGGCACTGAGAGCATGGCACTGAGAGATGGCACTGAGAGATGGCACTGAGAGCATGGCACTGAGAGATGGCACTGAGAGATGGCACTGAGAGCATGGCACTGAGAGATGGCACTGAGAGATGGCACTGAGAGGCTGGCACTGAGAGCATGGCACTGAGAGATGGCACTGAGAGGCTGGCACTGACAGGATGGCACTGACAGGATGGCACCAGCCTTGGGCTCAGCCAGTGCTGCACTGAGAGGATGGCACTGAGAGGATGGCATTGAGAAGATGGCACCGAGAGGATGGCACCCAGCCTTGAGCTCAGCCAGTGATGGCACTGAGAGTCTGTCACTGAAAGGCTGTCACTGAGAGGATGGCACTGAGAGAATGGCACCAGCCTTGGGCTCAGCCAGTGATGGCACTGAGAGGCTGGCACTGCGAGGCTGGCACTGACAGGATGGCACCAGCCTTGGGATCCAGCTGGGTCCCGCTGGAGCCCATCCCAGGGAAGCGTGTCCCGGGCACACGGCGGGTCTCGCTGGCCAGCTCTGTGCAGGGTAGAGCCTTCAGCCAGAGCAGCTGAGGCAGAACTCCCCGGTTTTCCCCTGCTGTCAAAGCAGGAAGTTCCCTGTCTGAGCACCGTCTCCCAGCCCCATGTGTCAGCCAGAACAAGACGTTTCACGTTGAATTTCTGGAGCCTGACTTGTCGGTGTGAGTGGCAGCCCCGGGAGCCCAGCTAACCAGCCTCACCTCTCCGTCCCCAGGCCAGGCCGGGCTGTTCCAGTGCAGTCTGGGCAGATTCCACGTCTGGCCCTTCCCTGACCACACTGCCAGGACTATTCCCTCATTCTGGACACTTCTGCAGGCTTTTTCTCCAGACTTGTCACTTTGCTCTTCAAATTAATTCAGGCTGCTGCTGTTAAGATCCCTGGCATGTAGCTCCCACTACATCACCCCTCTGCACGTCCCATCCCCTCTAGATGATTAGCTAGATGATTTATCATGGAATCATAAAATTCCGGAGTGCTTTGGGTTGGAAGGGACCTTAAAGGCCATCCCGTTCCAGCCCCTGCCATGGGCAAGGACAGCTTCTACAGACCAGGTTGCTCCAAGCCTCTTTTTTGTTTCTGGTCCCTGATTTTGTCTCGCTCTCGCCATCACTCCATTCCTGGTTCTTGGCTCCTGTCCCTCATTGTCTGGCCAGACGTTCTGCCAGCTCTCTTGGAAGTGAGACGAGCCAGGACAAGCCAGCCCGCTGTGGTTTGTGTTCCCAGTGCGTGGGCACCAAGAGCAGAGCACAGCCTGAGGCTGGTGAGATAAGGTCACCTCACGCTTTCCAAACAGAAACCTGCAGCTCCTGCTGGAGATGTGTTCCCCACTCTCCCCAGCGCCATGACTTCTCCGTCTGTGATTTCTCCCTGCAGAGCGCAGGTTTCCTTGGAGCGGTGGCTGACGCTGCACATCTCCGCGCACTGACTCAGGGCCTCAGCAGGTCCCTGAGCAGGGGAGCCGTGTCCACAGGGCTGCTGGAGCACGGCTGCCTGCGCTGGCACACACTTAGTGCCATCCCAGTCACCGGGGCTGGCACCTGAGCTCGGCGAGCAGCTTACGCAGCTCCCAAACCATCACCCTGCGTCTGCTCAGACGCCTCATCTTTGTGACAACCTTCGCTTACAGCAGCACGACAAAGGGGAGATTTATCCCAACAACGTTTGCCTGATAAGCGCCGAGTTAATGGCACACGAAATGTGCTGGCTGGTCCTCTGCAGGCCTGGGATCTAATTAATCTCTGGCAAGTCCCCCTGAAATAGAAGCGGTGCTGGCCTGCACATGCAGCAGTCGAGACCAGCTAATTGGAGCCAAACTGGAGGAAGGAATTGCTGCAGCACGGTGGGATTTCCAGAGTTGCAGTGCCAGAGCCTGTGTTTCTGCTCCAGTGGAAAAGCATTTGTGCCAGTGTCTTACCCCAGCCAGAACCCAGAGAGCTTTGGAATCGGTCACAAAAGCACAGAGCTAGGTGGTGACACACTGCACAAAATGAGGTGGTACCGACTGTCAGAGTGGGTGAGGCCCATATCCATAGGGACGTGACTCCAGGACTCCATCTGTGCCCAGTGACACCTTCCTGCAGCCACACAGGAGCTGGGGAGCCCCCTCTGCACAAGCCATGGCAACATCTGTCCCCAGAAAGAGGCTCAGCGAGCTCTGGTTCTCAGCAGTTTCGTGCGACAGAGAAGCAGATCAGTGTGAATATATTCCACTTCTCCAGGGGGTTCATTTATCAATCCATTTGTAACAGGACATAAAAATCAAACCCCAGCACGACTGAAAGGGAAACATGCTCCTGGCTTTCTATTTCCACCTGGGTCATTAAATTACCCAGCCACCCCCTGCATCACTTGCTGCCTTAATCATGCGGATAAATGAATCCCCGTGCCAGGCACACACAGAGAGGAGAATATAATTTTATCACCATTTGCTCTTGAGCCCGGGAAGAGTCCCAGTCTCCACTGCAAGGATAGAGCAGGGCTTTGTTGCTGTGGGGTGTCTGCACCCCTCTGGGTGTAGTGTCCCCAGCAGGACACACGTCTGTCTGGTGTCCTGTCACATTGCAACACAAAATAACTCACACACGGACGCTAGCTGTAAAAGGGGAAAGAAAAGAACCTAAAGAGATTTTATTTTCTGACTCCACTATATATAGAATATCAAAAGTGGCAGTGGATTGGAGGATAAAATTGCCACCTCTCCAACCACACTGGTCAAACCAACAGCCCATCAATTCTCTCCACCCATAAAGAAGAACGCAAAACAATCATCATTTACCTGAACAGTGTGAGAAAATTCAGTAGAAATATGTAAACATCAGAAGGCATGGAAAACTTTTAGAAGAACTTTAAAACTCTCAAAAGAGCAGGGCAACAGTGTCCCTCGGACACGGGTCCCAGGGTCACACCAGGGACGTCCTGGCAGCAGCAATGACCACGTGGGCAGGAGCACACACACGGCCACTGGCAGGCCCTGGAGCCTGGCTGGCTCCCACCTTCCCCAGGGCAGCTCCTGCCCATCCCCAGGAGTGCCAGCCAGGTGTGCACAAAGCTGCCCTGCTGGATGGGGAGGGGACACAGCCCCAGGGAGGTACGGACAAGCAGTGGGAAGGTTTAACAACACCACATAGCGAAAGAAAACCAGTGTCCAAGCTCTAGAGAATCGTGGAGTTCTAGAATTGTTAAGGCTGGAAAAGATCTCTAAGTTCATCAAGTCCAGTTGTCAGCCATGGAACACCACCATGCTCAGCACTAAACTCGTCCTTGAAGGTCATATCCAAGTGTTTTTTTTAACACTTCCAGGGATAAGGACCTCACCACTTCCCTGGGCAGCCTCTTCCAAAGCTTGATAACCCTTTCAGTGAAGACATTTTTCTTAATATCCAACCTAAACCTCTGGTGGCACAACCTGAGGCTGTTTGCTCTTATCCTGTGGGCTGTTCCCTGGGAGAAGAGCCCGATGCCACATCACCACAACCTCCTTTCCTCTTACTCCTTTCACCCCCATCTTGTCCTGGGTTCCCAGAAAGGGAGGAGGAAGGAAACGCGTTTAGACACATGTTCAGACGGCAACCTGCGCTCAGCAGTGTTTGCACACTGAGCTCTGAGCCCGCCTGGCCCGAGGCCGAGCTCGGGAAAAACAAAGCGTGTGCCAACCTCTCGGGAGCCGAGTGCGACGAGCGAGTGCCCGGTGCCAACTTGGCTGCTCTCCCTCGCTCCTCGCAGCTGCTCCAGAGCAGTGCCCGACAGGCACAGGGAGCGCTCGCCCTGCGCACGGAGCCGTGCCCAGAGCCAGCGTGTGTACGAGCCGTGCCTGGCAGGAGCTCCTGGAGAAGCGCGGTGCGCAGCCAACAGGGCAGCGCTGGGAACGGGAACAGGTGGGGAGCGCCTTTCCAAAGCTGTACGTCAGGTCACAAGTGGGTGTAGAAACCAGGGCTGCTGCCTGCTGCCGAGAGAGCCAGCAGAACAGACTGTCCTGCGGAGTCGTGACGGATTATAACACATCCCGAAAGAAGAAAACGCCCCAAAGGAAGGGAATCCGTTTTGGCAGCAGAAGAGGGTAAAGTTCAGGTTGTGGATGAAGACTGAAAACAGCTCCTCAGTTTTTTCCCACTCACACGTGCTTTCAGGGGAGTGGTGAATTTAATTTTCTGGACCGCAGTAAACTCTTGTTCCAGATGCCAGGAGAAAGTTTTGGAATGTCACTGGGAAAGGTGTGCAGTGAAGGTGTCTTTTCTTGGGGCTCCGAGCCTTGCTGAGCACCTCAGCTGCTGAGAGAAAGCAAATTCACTCTCAGAGAAGTGGAATCGTTGTGCTGAGGCACGGAGAGACAGCCAGCAAGCCCGTGTTCACTGTAGTGGCAGTATCTGTGTGACAAATGGTGTTCATTAAGCAGCACATTCCATCAAGTGTAAGGGAGCTGAGTTCCCAAGTGAACCAAGGGCAGCGTGTCCCACACAGCCTGAACTGTGTCACGGTGCTCTGGTCACGCCCGAGGGTGGGAAGTAGAATTAGAAACAGAACTGGGTGCAAGGGACGTAGCAAAAGCTTCTCAGGTTCTCATCAGGATATTGTTGCCAATAGGTTCTGGTTCCCCCCACCTCAAACAGAAGTGGGGGTTGCTGCTGCCCTGATTTATCAGCACATGGGATTATGCAAGGGGAGCAGAGGCAAAAGGGACCTCAGACCAGGGCTCCCGGGGCTGCATCAGGGGACAGAGCAATGTCAGGAGAAACCCTGATCTCCCCTGGACTCGTTTGATCCTGGAGATAAACCTTAGCACGGACTGTGGTAAATGGGAGGACAGACAAACAGCAGGCATAAAGAGAAGTGATAAGAAGCCAAAGGAATGTAAAGATCAAAAGGAACCTAACCAGAGCCGAATGCTTTCCTGCACAGAGCAGTCTGGCCAGGGAGTGACCATGCTGCAGTTTTACTGTTTCATTTGCAGCAAAAGAGAGAGAAAAACGGGCCTCTGTGGCAACAGAGTGTGCAAATCCATCAGAGCACTGGCAGAGCTGCAGACAGGTCTTCAGGGAGACAATGCTCTATCTGTGGGGAGCCAGCCCAGCTCAGGGAAAAACATCTCAAATAGCTGCTGTCATCAGCACATCCTCCATCCTCGCGGATGGGCTGGCCGGCTGCGCTCCCAGGCAACCATGGCGCACTTTCCAAAGCTTTAGAGTCAGTAGCAAAGGCAAAGCTCTTCCTAAGCTTCTTATCCTTGTGTGTGTGTGATGCCTGGGGTTGGACCATCAGCAGCTCGGAGCCTTGTTTAAGCTCAAATGGATCAACAGTGAAACTGGAGCCTCGTGACCTTCAGTAGCTCCCTCACCCTCTGTCTCTTCTTGGGAACTCCTGTCAGCACCGGAGCGATCCTGGATTCATTTTTAGGGTGATGAGGAGCAAAGCAAGCAGCGTCCCAGGTTAGCAACCATCCAGGCACGCAGGATTTGCAGTGCAATAATAGCAACCCCAGCGTCTCCCACAGTAATCCCAACCAGCAGCGTCTCCTGAAGCCAGAGAAACCCCACACAGCTCCCCGAGCCTCGCAAATTAGCTCCATTATCTTGGCCGTGCCTTCCCTGCTCTCCATCTGCTCTGAGCACTGGGAAACCAGCGGGGTTTGAACTCCTGCCTGCTCGAGGGAGCAGCTGAACCTGCAGCAGCCAAAACAGCCTGGGCTCACAGAACAGAGAGAGGCTGGGGCATGAACAACCCCCGGGGTGGCACAGGAGAGCAGGGTGACCTGAGGCTGGCACACGACTGTCACTCACAGCAGTTACTGCACCCCCGAGTTCATGGTACTCGAATTAAATCATGTGTCTGCTAGTACTGCTCTCTCTTGGATGCTGGCAAACGGGGGCTGAATTTCCTGTGAATAGGGTTCATTCTGGAAAGGAGCTTCGGCTCCTGCTAGGCAGCAATCTGCGTGCAAATCCGGGAGCTGATCTCGCGGTGGAGCAGAGCCCTCAGCCCTTGGAGCAGTCCTGGAAGAAGGGGCAGGCACGCTGTGTCCTAATTCCAGCGGCTCCCCACAGCTTGCTGGACAAAGGCGCGAGGCTGCCCGAAATACCTGCTGGATGGGTTCGGCAGCTGGGAAACCTGAGCCGGCTCCCTGCCGAGCTATTCAAGGATGGCTTTTCTCAAAGTCTTGTCATTTCAAGAGAAGGGAAAAAATACCCGTGGGCAGAGCACCCAAACAGCCTGGGAACCTGTCCGGGAGTGCTGTGCCGTGCCCTTTTGGTGTGGCGAGTGCCCGGAGCAGACACCAGACACTGTCCCGACATCAGCCCCTCCAGCGCGCCGGGATGGCGCCTGCCGCGGGGCATCCCACCTGGGAATGCTTCCCTGGCTGCGGGGGCAACTCCTGCTCCTCAGTTCAGGGCTTCTTTTAGCTGGTGAGACTCAGCCCTGCTAAGCAGTGCCAGTGCCCATCGCTCTTGGGTTCTGTTGTTTGAACACACTTGTCTGCTCAGTCTCTCAAGTGCAGTGAGCAATCTGCAAGCTCCATGGAGAAAATAACTTCTGTCCTGCTACAGGGCAGCTTCCACGCTCAAATTCCACCTCACATCCAGCCTGGGATGCATTCCAGAGTGGCCTCTGTCACAAGAGCCTCTTGAACAATCAGCTGCGCGCAGAGATCACAGCGTGTGTGACTGCACAGCTTCACCCCCTCTCCATCCCCTGCGGGGCCCGGCAGCCCTCCAGGAGCGTGCAAGTGGGGGAAGAGGCACAGCTAAATCCAAACCCTTTCCAGTTCTGCTGGACTGGGGTGAACTCTGCCCTAGGGCTTTCCCCTGTGTCAGACTCCACAGCTCCACGTCTCCCTGTGTTTCCAGCTTGAATGAGAGAACACAGGATCACAGAATCCCCGACTGGTTTGGATTGGAAGGGATCTTAAAGCTGTGTGAAGTCATTCCCCCTTGTCCTGTACCTCCAGGCCTTTGTTCAAAGTCCCTCTCAGATCTCTTGGAGCCCCTTTAGGCACTGGAAGGGGCTCTAAATTCTTCCTGGAGCCTTCTCTTCTCCAGGCTGAACCCCCCAAGCTCTCCCAGCCTGGTTCCTTAGGAGGAGAACAGGAGGAACCTGAGTTACTTCAGAAATATTAAGTCTGAAAACTTGGTAAAAAAGGGCCAGGACAAAGCAAGCAGGGAAAAGTACTGAAACCAGGGAGTGAACAGTCAAACACAGGGCAACATGAAGTGTTAAAACCCCAAAATCTCAAGAGATCATGTCCAGGCATGAGAAACCAAAACCCCAAGGAATGTCCTTCCAGAGTCCCCTCAGCTGCCCAGGCTGGCCGTGTCCCCTGCAGCCCCCTCGGTCACCGCCTCTCTGTGACCCCGGTCCCTGGCAGTGCAGTGCCAGGAGCAGCCTGGGCAGGGACGTTTGTGCTCACACTAAGGAGCTGCTGCTTTGCTGTGTCCTCAGCGGAGCGTTCCAGGCTGCTGCACACTCCATGTGCCAGTTCCAGCTGCTCTGCACTTGGACATTCTGGTGTTTGCACTGAGGAGGGGAAGAAGATGACTTGTATTTTAAATAACAGCTCAAATCCTGGGGCATGAGACCCAAACTTTGGGGAGGACAGCCTGTTGCCACGCCACCCTAATCCCAGCCTTTTCCTTCTCTTTGTTTAGCATTCCTCTGATGGAATTTGGGCTACAGCTAATGCTGATTAACATTTCCATGTTAGTTATTTCACATAATCTCTTCTCCAGCTGTGGCAGAGCCTAGAAATGCACCATTTTTCCTTGTTCAGTCTCTGCTGCCCAAACTCTTCCCAGCCCAACCACTGGGACTGAAAGGGTTGGTTGCCCCTGACACGGATCAACTCCTAAATGCAGGAATGGTGTCCTTTCCCTCTAAACCTCCAGGTGGATAACAAGATTAAGATTGCAGGCCGATCCTGAGGTGGGAACAGGGCTGCTTGGGAGGCAGCACACACACGGCTGAGCTGGATGTTTCCCTGGTGGAGCACTGGTAACCGCCAGCCCAGAATAATCCGGCTAATTTTACACCTGCACTCATTCTTCCCTGTGGGATTCAGCGCCAGAGACCAATGCCTAAAATTAGGGCAGGTTGCAGACACGATCCTTAACGTGTTAAAAGTAGAAACATGCCAATGGATGCAGGGCTCTCATCCCACCGCTCCCCGCTCGGGCCACAGGAACATACCAGACAGCACTCGGGGCACCTCCCAGCTTTGGTTACAGGCTCTGCTGGGGACAGCTCCCGGCTGCCACACACCAGGGCAGGAGGTGCTGGGGTGGCACACAAGGTGCCCACACTCTGCAGTCACCCACCGAAACTCCAGTCACCGGTGTCACCGCCGGCTGTGCCGGGCAGACCTGCCGTGCTCCCGCCCCAGATCCAGCCCCCCGGCACTCCTGCAGCCTCTGGCACCGCCCCGGGCTCGGGGATGCAGGAGCTGAGCGTGGAGCAGAGGTGACAGGTGACAAGCCAACCACTGACAGCTCTCTGTCCTGCTGCACCTTCTCCTTCCAGCACCAGCCCGCTCCACCAACCCTCACCTCCATCTGCCTCGGTTTTCCCTGCTCCTGGAGTACTGATCCCCTCGCCTCAGAGGACTGCCTGAGGCACCAGTTTGGGATTATTCTGGCATAACTGTTTTTCCCCTCATTAAAAAAAAAAAAAAAAAAAAAATCCCTTTTGGTGACACACCAGTTGTTAATCAAAATTAATTTTTCTCTATCATTAATTCTCCATGGGTGAAAAAATATATCATCGATCTGTGTGATTGCATCTGTTTGCAAGATACAATCAGAACCTGCTGTGATGATGACTTTATGGAGGGACCAGCGTTCTCTTTGCCCAGACCTGCGGGCAGGTGAGGCAGCAGCTGCCGCACAGGTTCAGCTGGGGCAGCGACACTTCAGAGCAAATCACGGGGAACAGCTTCTGCTGGGAAACTCCGAGAGACAAAGGATCACAAGGAGCTCCTCCCCGGCCGCTCCCTAGCGCTAATTGCTGAGCCGCTGGACCACGAAGCACGCAAGGATGGCCCGGGCCAGTAATTATCCCTCCTCCTCCTCCTCCTCCTCCTCCTCCTCCTCCTCCTCCTCGGAGCATCACCTCCACCTGCGGCCGGGTTCAAGCGCAGGCTTGGGGGTGTCGGGGTCAGGGCTCCCCGCACAGGTCTGGGTGTGGTGGCGATACCTGCCCTGGGCTGGGCTGGCAGCAGGACCGGCGTGTCGGGGCTGCCAGAGACAGGAGGAGCTCGGCCAGCCCTGCATTCCTCGCTCCCGGCATCACTCATGCACTGAGCAACCCAGGGAGGAACGGGGAACATCGGCACAGCCCAGTCGCTGCCGCGCAGCTCTCCTGCTCTGTCCAGCTGTCCCTCGGATGTCAGCGGGCACAGGAACCTGCTCTGCTGCTGTACGGAACCGCAGGTCCTGGGAAGGGAAGGGCCAACCCGTCCCTAAAGCACGGAGCATCCTCTCGGGCCGGGGAGGGCACAGGGATCGGGACATCCTCTCGGGCCGGGGAGGGCACAGGGATCGGGACATCCTCTCGGGCCGGGGAGGGCACAGGGATCGGGACATCCTCTCGGGCCGGGGAGGCACAGCTGTTCTGGCGCCAGCTCGGAGCCTCAGCCCTGATAAGGCCAGCAATGGCTGTGGGACCCGCGGGGACGATGCCGATCCCGTTTCCACGGAGAGCTCCATAGAGATCAGGGGAGATGGAGAGGGGTGGGGCTCCATCGGTGCCATTCCGAGCACCGGGGCCCTGGATAACGAATCCCTGTTGTTTTAAACGGGAAGGGACGCCGGGTTTCCACTCCCCACCCAGTTCAGAAACAAAAGCAGCCATTGTGGCAGCGGGAGCGTCCGGCTGATAGCGCGCCCGCAGCTCCGCAGGGAGGGTGTCCCGAGCCAGCCCACACCCGCATGGCCTCTGGAAAAGCCACTTCCCTCGGTCCTCGGGTGTGCCCGCCGGGCAGCTGCTCGGCGCTGTTTCCCGGGAAGGTTTCCCAGGTTTAGGGGTGCCTGTACCACACCAGGGACTCACGGAGCCACAGCTGCTGTGCCACAGCGGAGTGTGCACAGGTTTGTGTTTCCCAGCTCCATTAGCTGGCCTAACGAGGTAATGACACCCCTGTCCAGCCCTGGCCTTTCCCAGATCACCGAGCTGCTCCTGAAAGGCTGTTTTAGAGAATAAACTAATTAGCCAGCAGCCTTCACTGCTGCATTTAGCAACCTCTCAGTGCCAATTACAGGTGAGAGCAGCGGCTGAGCCAGAGCTGCTCCCTGGCCCTGCTGCCCTGGCTGCTCCTGCCAAGGACAGGGACTGGATCCCATGGGACTCCCACCCACTCATATTGCCAGTGGGTGCTGCCCGGCCAAGGCCTCCCAGAACCTCCAGCAGCTGGTGAAGCCATGGGAATGGAAACCGAATAGTGCCACCCAGCAGCAGCATCCTCAAGGGGACACACGGCTCCTGGCAGCCCCTGCTCACGGCCCAGGGCAGCTGCAGAAAGCTGCTTTACTCCAGAGAAGCCAATTACAGCTCCCTGACACCCAGGAAGGCCACACAGCAGCAGAACCCACGCTGGGGCTGCAGCCTCTGGTGCTGCCTTTGCTCCGGGGGCACCAGCAGATCCTTGGGGTGATGGGGCAGAGGAACAACCTCTGCAGTGCTCGCTGCATCTCTCCACCCTTCATGTCATTAATTCCAGTTAATAATTAACAGGAGGGAGTAAGGAAAAGCCTTGTCAAAATCCCAGTGTGGCAATAGAGCGTGTGGAAAGCCCGGTGAGCACGTGCCTATTGCAGGTAACAGGGAGCCCCATGGAGCCTTAATGGGCTTTGGGACCCGTTAGCTCCTTATCCCCTGCAATAAGCTCCTTGTCCCTCGCAGAGAGCTCCAGAACCGCCGGCAGCTCTGACAGCCCCGGCTGCGTCAGGGCCAAAGCCCCTCACCCTGAGCCAGCCCCACGGTCACATGTGTGCCCCCCCAGCACAGACCCTGGGCAGGGCACAGCTCCCAGCACGCCCCGAGGCACACGGACACAGCGCGTGCAGGACACAGCCAGGAGGACACCGGGACACCGTGGTTACGGGGGCACTCACCTGTGCGGATGCCATGGCCGAGCTGGGGCAGCGCCACAGGGATCACTCTGCTCTCTCCTCTCTGTCCCGAGGCAGCAGGGCAGGGAGCAGCCCCGGGATGGAGCAGCGCTGGGATCGCATCTGGCACAGGCCAGGCTCGAAAGGGCAGCAGGAAAACAGGGAGAGGAGGGACCCAGCCCTCCGCAGCCGCGGCACAGGAAACCACCCGCACAGCGGGGCAAAGGAAGGAAAAAGGCAACACAGCACGTGGGGCAGGATGCACAGCTGGGACACTGGGAACGGCACAGCTGGGACACTGGGAACGGCACAGCTGGAACATCAGAAATGGCACAGCTGGAACATCAGGAATGGCACAGCTGGAACATCAGGAATGGCACAGCACTCCCTCCCACCAGGGTCACCCTGACAGGGCCAGTTCATCACTGCTCCCCACAACTTCCTCAAACAATCATTTCCCATGTGTAAAAGCACCTTTTCCAGGAGGGAGCTCAGCCACTCCTCAGCTTCTCCAGGGGGTACAGTCCTGCCTGAGGAACCACAACCACCTGCACACCCAGCCTCCATGGGGGCCAAGGGCACCAAGGAAGCAAACAATTCCTGCCTCAGGCCAGCCTGGAAGAGCTCACCCTTCCCAGGAAGAGCTGGAAGGAGCAGAAGCTCCCAGCTCGGAGGGGCAACAAAGCACCAGGTGTCCTCTCCCTGGGAACCTTGGCTGGCCAGCAGGAGCCCAGGGACCTTCCCACATAAAACAGAATGACCACAAGATCCCAACAGGCCTTGGTACAAACCCAGCTCTGCGAACACAAGCACTGACAGCAAAAGGCTGTTTTCACTCTTGGAGTGGTTGGCAAAGGATAAATCCATTGTTCAGACTGGAACATTATCCTGGCTCCGGGTAATGGCCAGGATAAATAAGGAGAAGTGGCTAATCAACAACACTGAGGCGAGCAGGCAGTGACTGGAACAGCACCAGGAGCCAGAGGAGCACCCACCTTCCCACACGGCTCCAGCCCAGCCTGGCGCTGCCAGGGAAGCCACAGTGCCCCTTCCCTCCTCCCTGCCTGTCCTGAACAGAATTCCGAGTAGGAACCCGCCCTGGAAGTGCCACAGCTGCTCCCAGCCCTGCCTCAGTTTCCATGGCAACTTCCCCTCACCCCATTGCTCAATATCCTTCTTTTTCCATGTAACAGCAGATCCTGCTGCTTTTTCAAACAGCTCCTTATCCAAGCAGACCATCCCAGCCCCAGCACCACTGGGGGCTGTGCTCAGCACAGGAAGGCACCAGGGCAGGGTGGGACACGACCCTGCTGGACTCCTGTCCAGGGAATGTGCTCACACCTTCCCTCAGCCCCCGGCAGCCCAGCCCAGCCTCACCCCCAGCAGGTGCTGGGAGGGCACACCCATGCTGGGGACACGTGTGGGACCCTCCTGCCCCTCAGGAAAGGCTCAGTCCCACCCCAGAGCAGCCCTGGGACAGGATGGGTGCCAGATCCCTGGCCACTGTGGCTTCCTGCAGTAACATCTGTGATTAAAACCTGGTATTTTGCCTGCAAAGAGCAGCTACTCAGAG
Source organism: Vidua chalybeata (assembly GCF_026979565.1). Taxonomy (NCBI): domain Eukaryota; kingdom Metazoa; phylum Chordata; class Aves; order Passeriformes; family Viduidae; genus Vidua; species Vidua chalybeata. Next base: position 20,217,971 of record NC_071542.1, read on the forward strand.
CCAAGTCATGCAATGCCTTTAAGAGATCCAAACCCCTCATTCCCTTGCTCAGCCTGGCCAGGACACTCACACGGCAGAGTCTGATGCAAACACAAACATCAGAAACCACATTTGAAATTAAAAAAGTTTATTTGCAGATCTGTAAAACAGCTCTGCGAAAGACCAACATTTCCAAACACTACGAGATGAGAATGCATTTTCCTATCATTAGAATATAAAAAAAAAGTCACAGTCCTTCAACTACCCCATGAAAAGCAGACATTTATGAACCCAACATTGAACTTTCAACACCAAAATGTCACTGGGGTGAGTGAGGCAGTCAATAGCACCAAGACAGGTGACACAGCCCTCATGGTCTGTCATTACTATGGAATAAAGCGGGTTAGTGAGGCCGAGCCTCCGGGGAGAGCAGCCCTACGAGCACTGAGTTCAGACAATGACACACCAGAACACGTTCCTTTACATCCCAGGTGCACACACCGAGCCAGAAACACCACGGAGCTCCCGGGAGCTCCGAGCTTCCACTTTGGGACAAGAAATTCCATTGCGGAACGAGGAATCTTCCGGACTGACGTGGCAGTTGCACTTCACACACACAACTTTAATCACTCTATGTTTACAGGAGCTGTGCAGGAGCTGTGTGACGGGGAGGTGAAGGACAGGATGCAGAAGTGGACAGTGGTGCAGGATCCAAGCCTTGCTCCAGGGGATTACACCGCTTTCCGGTGGTACTCCGGAGGGGCCACCTCATAGTCACTGGCACTGAACAACGCAGAGGAATTCTTTGCTAAATATCTACAAAAACAACAAGAACATTACATTGCTTCTTGCCCGAACCCTCTGCTGTTCGGTGAACCTGTGAATCAGGAGGTGTTTGCCCAGACACACAACAGGGTCTCAGAAGCACCAGTCAGTCCCACAGCAGCTGCTCCCATCAGCTCTGCCAAGCGCTTACAGACCTGACAGCTCAGCCAAAAAATCCATTCCAAACGAGCTGCCAAGCACCTCTGGCTCCAGGTGAGCTCCAGCAGCTCAGGATTAACAGGATGAAGCTGTTGGTGTTTGAGGTTCAGGCAGCTGCTGTACCAAGAATCGATCTGGTACTGCTCTACTCAAAGGAGCAGGGTCAGAACAGGACACCAGGAAGCTCTGTCTGCACAAACAGGGACCCTCGAGGGCTGAGCAAAGGATGGCAAAACAAGGAGAGGCCAAAGGTAAAGGCTGTGTGCCATTAATTCTCATGGAATGGCTTCAGGATTTCTGCTCACTGGGTTCACAGTTCTACCTCACAGCCAGAGCTCTTCAGCTCCTGCGTTTACCTCACACTGCCCCAAAGGAGCAGGGCTGTCCCAGGCCAGGCTTTCCCTGGCTACCAGGCTGACTCCTGTCAAGCCCTGCTGCAGAGCTGTCCTGGATTTACTGAGGGTTTTCTTTCAGCTTCCAATAGCTCCTAATCATAGGATCACGGAATGATTTGGGTTGGAAGGGACCTTAAAGCTCACCTCATTTCACACTGAAGTGTTTTATTATTATCAGGATGTTTTCCTACTGAACATCCCACGGCTACAGGGTACCATAGCACACTAAAGCCCTAGTGGCAGTCTGTCCCAGAAATAACATTCCTAAAGTTCATCACTTTTTAAACATTTGCTCAATTGTTGTTGAGTAACTGTTGTGTAATTTAATAGCTTGCTGGAATTATCATCTGCTTTTTTTAGCAGCTATAAATAAATGTTGAAGCATTTATTTTGCAACAAGGAGCAGATGGGACAGGGTAGGAGTACAGATTAACAGAACCAGAGAAGTGGAGTCTGGGAGGCTTCACTGCAGCCGTGGGGTAGATCCCACACACAGGCCCCAGTTACACAACAATTCACTGCAAAGGGGCAGCCTCACAGCAGCCTGAGCTCCCTGACCTCTCTTTCTTTTGCTGGAAGACCTCACAAGTACTCACTTTAAGAAGTCATGCAAGTAGTTCAAGAGCAAAGCCAGACTCTTCTCATCCAGGGGTGTGTAGGCCAGCATGGCTCCGATCCGCACTGCTCAAAGGAAGGGCACTCGTCACAAACACTGCTTCACATCTCTGTGTAAGTCCCCAACCTTACAGCAGCACAGCAATCTATTCCAATATATACAATTTCACCCAAACCAACCACACTCGAAAAATTCATTTCCATCCCAAACCCTGCAATGGCCCTTTTGGGTACACGGATAGGGAATGAAGCCACCCTTAGGGAATGAACCCACCCTTCAGAGCTGCCCGTCACGGGCTCGAGAGGGGGAAACAAGCACTTGAATCCTTCCAAGAGATTCAATCCTTCCTAGGATTCACCCCCCCTGCCCGGGTGGCACTCACCAAAGAGCCTCAGGAGGTGTGGGGCCCCGTAGACCTGGGACATGGGAGCGTCGGGGTGATCCGCCAGGATCTCGGCGTACTGGGGCCTCTCGAACTTGTACAGCAGCTGGGTGCCCAGCATGACATTGAAATACTCCTTGATGCCAGCCACCACCTCGTTGACAGCGTATTCCCTGGGGACAGAGAGCTCTGCAAAGCCTGCTCCAAGCACCAAGGACTGCTCCAGGGCGAGGCTTGGCTCGGGGAGACCACCAGAATTGGGAGGGTCCTTCACAGGCATTCACATCTTGCAAGGAAATTTGTCTGGGGACCTTAAAATCTACAGCTACAGGGAGGGATGCAATTCCAGACCTCCCTGGAAAATGGGCTGTTCTGAACAGAGCCAGGATTTAGGCAAACCAAGAGCAGCAGTGTTCAGTCATCCTCTCTGAGATGGACTTGGAGCAGCCCTTCTGAAGGCACAGGCAGCACTGGGGACACTCAGCAGCTTTCTCTGTCACCCAAAGCTCATCCCAGCTCACACCACGTTCAAAGGACAACACTGAATTAATTACACTGAGCAAGGGAACAGACCCCTAGTATTTCAGGCACCTGCTCCCTTCCTGCCAGGCCTCTCCTGCCAGATTCCTGCAGGCCTCCAACCTCACCCTGCCTGTACAGGAGCAGGCAGTGACAGAGGAGCACAACCCTCACCCCGCCCTGCCAACAAATTTAGAACAGGCATCAGGACAATTACATCAGAGCAGGTTAAAACACCCTGACAAGTCAATGATCTGCTTCCTCTTGAATGGAAGAAAATTACTTCCCCTTTCTGTTCTCCCTTTCAAACAGGAACGTTTCCTGCAGAGTAAACACACCTTGTTTTGCTCAGGGCTGATTGCTGGGGTAATTACAAACAGTAATTGGCTTTGCCCATCTGAGTATTTACAAGTCCTCGTGCACCTCCCTGGCCCCTGGCTCTGTGAGGGAGCCCGGGGGCACTGAGCTCACCCCACACAGCTTCTCTGGGAAGTTTCTATCTGCTTCCTTCAGGAAAAGGCTTAGGCCAAGTGGGGGAGCAGAAATCATATCCAGAAAGCAGAGGGAGTTTTGGAATCACTCCCTCAGGATTTCTGAACACCATCACCTTGGGCTTGGAACAGGGCATTGGACGTGGGGCTGGGTCAGGTTTCACAACCTTATTCCATTTTCCATGGAATCCAAGTCAACTGCCAAGGAGGTGTTTAAGGCTGGCAGTGAGCACTACTCACTTGTTATCAGTATTTCCTCGGGATTTTTTGTAGTTTGCATAATCCTCTAAAATGGAGTCCACGTTCTTTTTGGCAGGGAGGTAGAAGAGCTACAAATGCAAAACAGAACAAATACAAGTTTGTGTCATTCTTGCAGACATTTATACCTGGAAGCTGAACTGAAACCCTTTTTCACCAGGACATTTCTAGGATGAAATCAGCAGGTTAAGATGATAGAGGTTAGGAAAGGACTGCTCCAAGAGTTTAAGTGGGCATTAAAAAAATCCAGCCAAGCTGGGCAGCCTGGGATAGTGGAAGGTGTTCCCCAGAGCTGGGCAGGGTTTTCACCTGTTTCTGCCTGGTGATCAAGTCCCAGTCATCCACCAGCCATGGCTTCAGCTCTTCAGGGATCTTCACCTTCACTTCAACTCTGTTCATAAACGTCTCCTCCTGAGAACAGCCAAGCCAGACTAATTACTCTCAGGTACTAATTGGGAGCACAGCACCCTCTGTTTTCCACCCAAAATCCCTGGGAGGGAATGGAAAATACTCACACTTTCAACTGTTGGATCCACCCGAGCCCTCTTCTTCCTGGGAGGCTGGGGAGTCTCACTGCTGCTGCTCCCCTCCCCAATGCCTGGAGCTGTGCACAGCACACACAGCAGCAGGAAAAAACAGCAGGGAACATTTAGGGGAAGGATTTCAAAGTAAGGCTCAGATTTTTCTCAGGTCACCTTTGCACCTGTTGGGATTTTTTTTTGGTTTGTTTGTTTTTTGGGGTTTTTTTTTGGTGGGTGTTTTTTTTTTTTTTTTTTTTTTTTTTTTTTTTTGCGTTTTTTGTTTGTTTTTTCTTTCTTTGTTTGTTTTATATATTACTTCTGTTCTGGGAGTCCCCCTGTTTGTGCCAGTTTAAACTGCTGCACTGGCACTTTATCTGAGTGCACTAGAACCACACCAGTCTGTCATATTTTTTGGGGGGGAGAATTTTTGGACCCAGCAGCTCAGCTCTGCAGCGGTGTCATGTCTCCATCTCAGTAAGAAAACCTAAATGAGTTAGGAAATTATTTCAGCAGATCAGCTTCACTTTTCAATTGCAAGAGCTCAAAATCCTGACAGACTGGAACAAGTAGGTTTTGTACCAAGCAGAAAAGTGTGAACCTTCCCCTTCCTGAGCAGGGAGAGCCCCAGGAGTCCAGGAGGGACAGCACAAGGTGTCAGTGAATTATTGGGGCAGGTTGAAGGTCCTTTTTCAGCTACACATCCTTCACTAGAGAGACCCACTCAGATGCAAAATAAAACACACTTACTTTTCTGCTTGTTCTTTTTTGTTTTCCTGCAAGAAGAACACAAATTAGTGCACATGTCAAGAGAGTGATACTAAAGGAAGCCACAGCAGAAAGCCAGAAAATGGTTCAAGCACAGGGGAGCAGATCCTCAGGGCCCTGGGCAGTGCTCAGCTAAGGACACACAGAGGAAATTCAAGCTACAACTTGGCTTCAGAGCTCTGGCACCACGAGATTCTTCATGGAACGGGTCAGAATTCATCATTTTTGGGAAGTTTTGTCCTTCCCAAGTGCTCTGGGAGAGCTACATGAGATTTGTGGCTGTTTTATTTCAGACAGAATATGGCACAAGGAAACAGAAGTGCTGGGAATTTCCAGAAAAATCTCACTCAACTGAATTAACTTCCAGTAAAAGACTAAAAAAAAAAAAACCTCCAGCTTCACCAGTGCAGCAGCAGAGGGAAGATGCAGGAGCACTTTGTCTATTTACTACCCATTTTCAGGAAGTTTTAGCTGGAGTACCACGACTCCTTCTCAGTTTGCTCCCTGCCAACAGAAGTCTGGATCCACTGCTCAAAACTGGGCACTGGGTGGCTAAAACTCTACCAGGCCAACACTGATGCCTCAGAAATTCAGCACCCCTTCAAGTGACTCTTGTTTTCAAGCTCTGGACTGGGTTTATCAGGACCAGGAAACAGGCAGAGGTCTGAGGAAGGGCTGGAGATGGGAGAGTAAAGGGTTTGTTTAAAGACAAAGCAGCTGAAGTGAGGCTGAAATTCTGGGCAGGATAAAGCTCATCCCTCAGAGGGAGCAATTCCCAGGGTAAGTCACTAACAATGGGCTGGTGCACTGAAGAGAAAGGCTTTTCTTCCAAAGCCAACAGGGAGGAAGAGGGAGCCCTTCCCAGGATTAATTCACAAGGTAAAAATCAGGTTAACAATTAGAACAGAAGCAGAGTTTTTTAAAACTGCATTTAGATCATTTACAACCAGATGTTATTCCCTAATTTGTTACTCAATGCCATATCTTCCCTCCAGAACACTTGGTTACCCTTCCTATTTTTCAAGCACCCATTAACTCCGACTGTTTCCTGACTTTTAGGCCCATGAAATGTAGACTAAACTCTCGGAAGCTGGAATTGAGCGGAGCTACATTTAACAGAGTCAGAAGGTGTTGCATAGGCAGCCATAAAGCCTGCTTTAACTACACTTCTTTTCTGCTACAGCTTCCAGTTATCAGAGGGTGAGTAATTATTTTAAACCCAAACCTGCATTTCATACATATTTCTATTTGATCTCAGATTGCTTCACAGCTTTTGGAACTAGTTGCTGCAGTTTGCAGAACAGTTACCCTGAACAGACTCAAACAAAAGCACAGCACAAGGAGCAGGTTGTGAGCTCTCCCTCCCGACACCAGCACTGCTCCCAGGGAAAACTCCTCGGTGCTGCTTTCCAGGAGCTCCAGGCTGCAGGAAGCAGCTCTAGAAGGATCCAGGGCTGAAAGCCTGGAGTCAGGTGCACACAGGGAGAGCCCTGCCACTGCAGCCAGCCCGACCACAAAGGTGCAGGGCAGAGGAGCTGCCAAGGGGCTTCAACAACCCCAAACAAGGCCCTGCTGCCAAAGCACCCCAGGGCAGCCAAGGGCCCCCAGGGCCTGCCCAGAAACCAGAGCAGAAAGCGGGGCAGAACCCAGGAGAGAACCCAGGAGAGAACCCAGGAGAGAACCCAGGAGAGCTGAGTGCTCCCAGGGCTTGCCCAGAACCCAGGGCAGAACCCGGGGCAGAACCCAGGAGAGAACCCAGAAACCAGAGCAGAACCCAGGACAGAACCCAGGACAGAACCCAGGACAGAACCCAGGACAGAACCCAGGACAGAACCCAGGAAGAGAGGAAAGATGGGCCCCAGGAGAGCTGAGGGTTCCCAGGGCCTGCCCAGAAACCGGGGCAGAACCCAGGAGAGAACCCAGGAGAGAACCCAGGAGAGAACCCAGGAGAGAACCCAGGAGAGAGGAAAGATGGGCCCCAGGAGAGCCGAGGGCTCTCAGGGGTTTGCCAGAACCCAGGGGAGAACCCAGAGGAGTCAAGGCCTCCCAGGGCCTGCCCAAAACCCAGAGGAGAGGAAAGATGGGCCCCAGGGGAGCTGAGGACTCCCAGGGCCTGCCCAGAACCCACAGGAGAACCCAGGGAAGAACCCAGGAGAAAGGAAAGATGGGCCCTAGGAGAGCTGAGGGCTCCCAGGGCCTGCCAGAACCCAGGGGAGAACCCCAGGCAGAACCTAGGGGACCTGAGGCCTCCCAGGGCCTGCCCAAAACCCAGAGGAGAGGAAAGGTGGGCCACAGGACAGCTGAGGGCTGCCAGGACCTGCCAGAACTCAGGGGAGAAGCCAGGGAAGAACCCAGGAGAGCTGAGGGCTCCCAGGGCCTGCCAGAACCCAGAGGGGAACCCAGGGGAGAATCCAGGACAGCTGAGGGTTCCCAGGGCCTGCCAGAACCCAGAGGGGAACCCAGGGCAGAAGCCAGGGCAGAACCCAGGGGAGCTGAGGGCTCCTAGGGTTTGTCAGAACCCAGGGGAGAGGAAAGATGGGCCCCAGGAGAGCTGAGGGTTCCCAGGGCCTGCCCAGAACCCAGGGGAGAAGCCAGGGGAGAACCCAGGGCAGAATCCAGGAGAGCTGAGGGCTGCCAGAACCCAGAGAAGAACCCAGGGGAGAAGCCAGGGGAGAATCCAGGGGAGCTGAGGGTTCCCAGGGCCTGCCAGAACCCAGGGGAGAACCCAGGGGAGAGGAAAGATGGGCCCCAGGAGAGCTGAGGGCTGCCAGGGCGTGCCAGAACCCAGAGAGGAACCCAGGGGAGAAGCTAGGGAAGAACCCAGGGCAGAATCCAGGAGAGCTGAGGGCTGCCAGAACCCAGAGAGGAACCCAGGGGAGAAGCCAGGGGAGAGGAAAGATGGGCCCCAGGACAGCTGAGGGCTGCCAGGGCCTGCCCAGAACCCAGAGAAGAACCCAGGGGAGAAGCAGGTGGCCCCGGGGTGCAGGCCTGTGTGCCCCAGGCCTCACTCACCGTGTGGAGATGGCCGGGGTCTCCAGGCAGCAAACGGTGTGGGCTCCATCCCGCCGGAAGAACCTGGGGACAGGGCACACGGTGCTCGTGGGCAGCCCTCACACGGCCCTGCAGGGCAGCGTCTGCCCTGCTGCCAGCTCATCGCCACGGACACTCCCGGGCACGAGCTGTGCTTGCACTGCTGCCACTGCTGCCTGCTTAGCTGAAGGATAAATTTTAGGGTGTCAACCACCTTTCCCTCAGATCGTCCAGGAGTGCCACAAAAGGAGCATTCTGAGGCCCACAGAGGTGGACAGTGTTACCCTTTTAGAACAGTTGTGTGAACAGTTTCTCCTCACCACCAGTACTTTGTGTGTCTGCAATGAGCTGAGATGCACAAGGGAACGACCCAGAGGCTGGATTTTGGAGTATTTTGGGAAGCATTACTCTGTAGTGCAAACAACACGCACTCACAGCTGAGTCAAACTCACAGCCACCATCAGCTCCCTCCCAGCACTCACATGGGAGACACTCAGCTGGAACAGCCCTTGAAGCAGCCAAATCAGCGCTGCTCATCATTCAGACCTGTTCTAATTAGATTTTAATGACACTCGTTATCAGCTGCCCACACAGAGCTGGGCTGGGTTTTGTCTGACCCCACATGAGGACAGCAGTGAGTGGCTGCTCCTGAGCTGGCAGGACTCAGCTGGAGTTCTGCCTGTGGCACCTGAGCACAGGGGAGCACCCAGCCAGCACCAGGCTGCAGCAGATCCAGGGGGGATCCAGCAGATCCAGGGGGGATCCAGCAGATCCAGGGGGGATCCAGCAGATCCCACTGGCTCCCCTTTCCCCAGACCAGGAGGCAGCTACAGCCCTGGCCAGGCTCTGCCCAGCCCCAAGGTGAAACTGCCCCAGGATCCAGAGCAAACCCCAATTCCCTGTCCCCAGCTGTGCTGCACTCCTCAAAGCCATGATTCACATTCCACAGCAAACCTGCCCCTGAGTGAGCCCTGCGACCTGGGGCTGCTGCCAAATCCACTTCTGAAGAAGTGGTGGCATTTCAGCAGCTTCCTTGTGACAGCCAGAATCACAAATGAAATTAGAGATTCAGAACATCCCATTAGTAAGGGCCACGTTCGTCATCAAGGGAAACCCTGCCCAAACAGCAGATGACAAATGAGCAGAGCTGGACTGATTGTCTGAAAATCTACCCTAAAACATCTCCTGAAACACCAAAAGGATGGAGTGAAGGAAATCTGACAGTCACAGCTCAAATTAAGCTTTTCTAGTAGATGCCTGAGCTTGCTTCTGGTCTCTTAGGATGCAAGCCCATTTTTAATGGTGTATTTATTGGTTTAGTTTTGTCAAAACCAGCCAAAGAAAGGCTCTTTAAATGCAGTTTTGACAACTGCACCACGGCAGAAGGCAAGGCATTGTGAGGATTTATTCCAAAGTGCTGGAAGAGCTGGGAAACTCTACAGAGAAACTGATTTTACTGAGATATACAAGACTTATGAGGAAATCACCACTTTTTGAATGTCAGGTCACCAACAATAGACTGCAAAAAAAAAAAGCAGAGCATGTCTGCTCAGCACCTCAATTCAACATTAACTGTGCACCATCTAAAAGGCATTTTAAATGAAATACTTTAACAAAGGCCTTTTTGGTGCCATTAAGCTGCTTTTGCACAGGCTGTGCCACAAGAAATGGAGCTGAGCTGCAGAGCCATTAAAACTGACAAGCCAAAGTTTGGGAGGGGGTTTGGGCAGGGTTTGGGGGTGGATTGTCTTGTTTGGGATTTTTATTTTTAAACAAAAAGAATCTTACACTTCAACATTCTTCTGCTGCAGACCAGAAGTCTTCTTGCCTGGAGCAGCTCCTCTCATCTTCCCCTCTGCATATTGTTCCCTTTAAACAGAGCGCAGTCAGAAATAAGATTTTGGTGGGAAAAGAAGCTTCTTTGACTTTGGTTTGAAGCTCAGTAACTTCCCCTGATAACTGTGGGTTGAAGCTCTGTTAAACAAACACTCCCTGACAATCCCTTCTTCCCCACTACTCACTGGTTGGCCTTCTGGAGTTCTTTTTGTTTCTGCAGGTTGGTATCCACGTATTTGAGCACTCTGCTTTCTGGAACCCATTCATCCCAGCTGCAAAAAAACCCAGAGACGAATAAATCATCACTCAAAACCATCCCACGCTTGCCTTCTACACACAACAGTCAATTAAAAGCTTCACAGAATTCGGGACTGAACTCTGCTTTGTGTCAAGCCATGGACTGGCACAACTCAAGGCCAAAGTTACCAAACGTTCCCCACTGCCTGGAGCTGGAATGATTTATCCAGGGAAGTGTGACCCTCTGGCATTTCCAGCTTCCCAAACTTGAAACTTAGGAGGGAGAGAAGGATCTTTAATTCAAAAGAAGCATCACAGGAATGAAAAAAAATGCTCTATGCTTAGAAAATGATGGGATATCTGTAGCCATGGTATATTGCTGAGAAAGTTTCCTTTATCTATTCCAACATTTTATAGGTTAACAAATTCAGCTATAGGATCTTACTGTAAGGAGAAGAGCTCTGATTTCTGTCTGTGAAGGAAACCAAGGTGGCATGAATATTTGCAGAACCTGAAGTGAATGCTTTAAGAGAACAGGTGTTGGGAAATTGCCATTACAGCAGGAATTCCACTTCAACACAGAGTGCCTCAGCTGAGCAACCTGACAACTCATCTCAAATAAAACACATTAAAAGTGGCCACTCTAAAGTACACCAGTTAAAGCTCTTTATGAAGAGTTTCTGTGCCATTTGCCAGTCTTGGAGCAGCACGTGGCCAAACCAATATTGCTGCAGGAGCACCAGGACTTCAGAGGGTGGAGAGAAGGCAAGGGCAGCACCTGCAGAGTGCAGGGAGACACCTGCAGCTGTGCCCAAAGACTCTGGGCTTTGGGCAGTGCTCTGCTCAGCTCTCTAAGCCACTTGTCCCACTCCTGCCTGTCCAGCTGCAAGAGACCTTCCAGAAGTGCTGTGTGCCCAGGTGGCACCTCTGTGCCCCACGGTGACAAAGCTTTCTGGTATCCTGACTGTTGATACTGGCAAAATAATTCCAAGTCAGGCCCTGGCAGCTGCAGGTGAGGGCTGTGCTGCCCTGGCTCTCGCAGCAACGCCACTTTTAATGTCCTTAATTGGAGCTTGAAGGCAAAAATGAAAACTCCAACAGCACAAGCAAGAAAAGCGGGATCAGGACACCACCTCTGCCCCCTCCGTGGCACAAACAAGGGAAGGAAGGGCCACGCTGATGCTGCCTCATTAAGAGGAGCCACCACACAAAGGGATTGTGCCCCTGTAGGTGTTGTGTTTACACTGAGCCATCCCCTGGCCCTCTGGCAGCAGGGAGAGCGGATGCAATTAAAAGTCACATCTGAAACACGAGGTCCAGCTTTTAGTCACATCACAGAGATCAAGACTGCTGTGACTAAGAGTCCTCAGCATTGAAATGAAACGAAACCAAACAGGAAACTGCCCTCTGACACTTCTGGGTCTGAAGAGCTGAGGTTTTTAATCACCTAGAAAAACACCTCCATCTCCTAAATTCAATCCGAGGGGTAGAAAACAACTCAAACAAAGGGAGAAAAGTACATCAATATAACAACCCCACGGAAGCCTTCACCTTTAATGGGCTCAACATTTATCCTGTAACCCCCAGCCATCTCCCACCTGGAACCCTGCCAGTTTTGCAGGAGGGAAAAGCATCTGTAAATTTCCTTTAATCTGAGAGGCTGGAGCTGAAACACAGGCTGCACCTGCTGCTAAGCCAGCCCCTCAGCAAGCTGTGCTCCAAAATCCCCTGAGTACCTGGGGCAAGAGGCAAGGGCAGGGGATCTGAGTGGTTTTGCCCCACCTCAGGAGGAGCTGCCCTTCCTCCCAAGGCATAACAAGGAAGTTTTCATAGCAGAGGTTTCTGCCAGGGAGGAACTCCAGTGTTTCCCACCCTGAACAACCAGAATGTCCCAGAGCATTGCCAGCAGCCTCCTGCCAGCTCTGCAGGAAATGGCTCGTTTGGCAATGTTCTCTGTGTTCCATAAATCAGGTATTAAATCAGCAGCTCAGGTATGAAACCATTCTGGTCAGCCCCAGAGGATCCCAGCAGGGACATGGCAGTGCTGCTGCACCCAGCCCACACTCAGACAAAGCATCTCCCTGGAAAGAGAAATCCTGCTTTTACTCCATGCACTACTTACTTTTTATTCCAGCCACTGTAATGGATAAAGTATTTCACTTGCTTGTCCTTTATGGCAACCTTTACGCACTGGAACAGAGAAGAAAGGTCAGTCAGTCCCAGGGAAAGCAAGGAGATCCCGGGGAATTCTGCTGCTTTAGCTTGCAGAGTTTTCCCTGCCCCTGAAATTCTTGGCTGTACAAATCAAATCCACCAACTCAACACTTCCTCCAGGAAGTTCAAGTCCTGCTCTGGAGGTGCTGAGATTCAGCTGCCACTGCCCCCCTGAGCAGTGACAGAATGGGGCTGCTGTAAAAACCTGCAGGGCTCCAGATTTGAGTCTCTTTAAAGGGGGTTTTTCTTCCATTGAAGTAAAAACTGCTCCCAAAATTATAACTGGTATGTTCCTGGCACGCAGAGCCACCTCCAAGTGTTTGAGAGGGCAGAACCTTTGGCTATACAACATTTTCTCAAGAGCACGCTGTGCTGTACCCACTTCAGCTACAAAATACTGCCAGAGAGGAACCTCCTGTTGCAGGAGACATCTGCAAAATGCCACACACAGAACTTAAACCCAGGCTCACGTGAACCTGCAGCCAGGACTAAGGTTCTGCTGCTGGATCCTCTGCTGCAGCAGTGCTTGTTCTGACAGCCTGGAGCTAAACCCAGCCACACACAGCCTGTGCCTGCCTCTGCTTGTTCTGGAGAATAAAGGGGCTGAGCACCAAGGAAAAGATGACTCAAATACAGTTCTGTAGCAAAATATTTTCCCTGCTGGGGGTTAGAAGGGCCTGGAGTGAATCTCCTTTAACTCTGCACGGCAGAGATGCACAAACAGCTCCTGTTTGCCACAAGCCCTCACAAAGAGCTGCTCTGACCACCTTGCTGTGGGACACCAAGGATGTGGTCAGGAACAAAACAACTGCTGGACTGAGAACCACGGGAGAAAAACAGATCAAAGGAGCAGGAAGAAAGCCAAGGTTGTTATTCATTACTACTGACAAAGCAGCTTTTAAAATTAAACCCCTTAAAACAAACAAGTCAAACCTTTTTAAAATTAAGCTTCAAGATCATTCTGCCAGTGCAGGAACTCGGAAGGATCCACTCAGTACAAACAGCCAGCCAAACCCCACTTGTGAGCTGGGAAATCCCTTGCAGCACCCAGCTGGCACAGCCTGCTCCTGCAGCACCCATTCCACTGGGGCAAGAGGAGAGCAAGCACAGCTGCTGTCCAGCTCAGGGCTGAGTGGCACAAGGTTATTTCCTCAAAACCAGAAGCCTCCATCACCCTCCTCTCTGCAGGCACTGGCACAACAACCCCGAGCACACATTCCCAGCAAAAGGAATTGTCCCACACTCCCACAACCTCATCCTCCTGCTCCAGAGGCAGGAAAGAGCAGGGTAGGAACCCTCAGGTGGGAATGGTTTGGAGCAGCCCAAACCCCCTCAGTGCTCTGGGTGAGATTTTAGCACTACAACAACTCTTTTCTCCTGAAGAGAGAAGCTGAGTGTTTCTCCTGCCTCCCTGTGTTAACATTCACTGACACCAAACCCTAAAGCATTTAAATCCCTGCCTGAGGTGCCCCAGGAATTTCTGCACCCCTTCCAACCCACAGAGCTCCAAGAGCCCTTTCCTTCCCTTCCACAGGGAGTGGGGGCACTCAACCACTGAAAAATCTGCAGTGCTGTGGTTAAAGAGCCAGAACTGGGAAGCAGAACTGGGACTGCCACTTCCTTTGGCACTGCAGTGCAGCTCCTCCTGGGCACTGGTGCTGTGGAACACCACGGGCTGTACTCAGCCCCCTCTCCCTGAGCAGCTCAGGCACCAAATCCTGCAGGCACAAAGTGTTCTGGGATATTTCCAGTGTTCTGGGATGCTCTAACAGCCTCTGGGAGCTTCCCAAAATAGCTGCACGGTGCCACTGGGCTTCCTGAACTTGTTCTGGAATAGAGCCCCAGGGTTTGAAATTGATTTCAGACAGCTTTTTGTTAATTTACTTCCAGCCCTCGGTCCCATCTAGAGGCACAGCAGACAGAAACATGTCCTTGTTTTCCAGGGCAGCAGCAGGAGCCACCTGCAGCCACCCACACCCACCTTGGCTTCATAGAGGAGAGGTCCATGGAAACAAAGCACTCGCTCACCTGCAAGGGAAGCACAGAGAAACAGCTCAGATGGGCCATGCCCACAGCCTGTGCCACAGGAACAGCACAGGGCAGCTCCCAGGCAGGAACTGACCCCAGAAACAAATTCTCTGTCCCACCGAAGGGATGAGACAGAGATCCCTGAGATGCCAGGAGCAGCTGCACACACACAGCACAGTCCCAGCACTGGTGACTTTGGCAGCACCTGGCAGCAAAGCCCACACTCCTGCCCCTCCCTGGCATTCCCAGATCTGCTCCCCAGCCTCAGCTCAGGCTGCAGCCCCCACAGCAGGCTGGGCTCAGCCACAGGCAGGCAGAGCTGCCCCTCTGAGGGGTTACTGATCCAGGGCACTCTCCTAACACCCCACCTCTGCACCTGAAGCTCCTGACACCTGAAAGCCACTGCCACCCATGTGCTGTCCTTGCAGGAAGGGCAGCACGTGGCATTCCCAGCTCGGGGAATCAGGAAGAGAGACCCCCCCATGCTGCTTCCCCACCCAGCAGAACCCCCTCACTCTGGGCTTTGGAGCAGGAGGAGATTGTCCCTCAGCCTGGTTCTATCTCCTCGTGGCCAAGCCTCCTTGTGTGGTTCCACTGTGGGAGCTGCAGGGTACTTAACAGGATATCTGAGGGCACATCTCCTCCTGGAAGCTGCAGTGCCTCCCGGATTTGGGAGCTGCAGAACTGCAAAATGCTTCTGTGTCTCAACAAAGAGAAAGGCTCCGAAGGGCTCTCCCCGACGTGCCCACACTGACACATCCCACAGTCGGTACTTTTATTTATTTTAAAATGTCCCTAGAGACGGGGCTGACAACCAGAGGTGACATTACCAGCCTCGCTGTCACGGTGCTCACAGTGCTGGTGGCAGACACACCTCTGCCTCAGAGCTGTGCAGTGCTTTCCAGGAGAGATGCCCACAGCTACTGGGGAACATTCATTTTAAAAAAAAACCACACGGATGGTTTGCAGAAAGGGTTCTTTGTCTCCATGATGACCCAGCAGGCTCCTGCTCCCTCACACAAGGGCTGCTCCCTGGATCCTCGCACTGTTCCTTACACCAAACCCATCCCATCCCACCCCTGCCATGGCAGGGACACCTTCCCCTGTCCCAGGCTGCTCCCAGCCCTGTCCAACCTGGCCCGGGACATTCCAGGGATCCAGGGGCATCCATCTTACACTGCACTGCTATTTTTATTTATCTTACTTGTATTACTCCCAACCTCAACCACGACCTAAAAATCAAAATACACCCAGAAAAAAAAAACCCTCCTAAAAAGCCCGATTCACCCTCATTCACCTAAACCCGGTGCTCTGCGGCAGATGTGGATTCCAGCTGTGCTGGAATCCACCGCTGCCTCCATGAATCCTCCTGCACTGGGCTCGCTTCCGGGGGACAAAAAATAAACAACCACCATTTCCCAAGCGCACTAAAACAGAAAAAACCCCGACAAACCAGAGGGGTTTCAGCAGTTTTAATGCCAAGGAACGTCCGCGCAGCAAAATGACGGCTACCTGGAATAACGGGGTGGGAAGGGCCCGCGTGCTGCTGGGGGTGGGGGGAAAGAGGAGGGCCGGAAAGAGACAAAGCCTGCGGGAATTCAGCTTTCCCACCTATTCCCACCTGGCCGGGGCTGAGCAGGGAGCGCTGGGAGCCAAATCCCCCCCGAGCCGCGGGGCCGGGCGCGGCCCGCAGCCCCCGGGCCCGCCGTCCCCGCAGCGCCGAGCCCTTCCCGCACTCACCCTCCTGGAACTTGGGCTTGGGGTCCTGCTTGGGCGCCATTTATAAGGGCCGGTCCCTCCTCCGGCCGCTCCCCGCGGGGCCCCGGCGCTGCCCGGCCCGGCCCCGGCGCTGCCCGGCCCGGCTCCGCCGCGCAGCCGCGGCTCGGGCATGCCGGGACATGGAGTCCGCGGGGCTCCCCGCCCGCTCCGCCGCGCTCCGCCCGGCGTGCGGGGCCGCCTTGGCTGCCGAGCGCCGGCTGCCCGCGCCCTGAGGAGCCGGACTGGGGCTGGGGAAAAAAAAAAATTGATAAAAACCAAGAAAAGAACAGGAAAAGTGTAACTCGCCCAACGTGGGGCTCGAACCCACGACCCTGGGATTAAGAGTCCCATGCTCTACCGACTGAGCTAGCCGGGCGCCATGCTCACAGCGCTGCGGCCGCAGCTGTCGGCACCGGCCCCGCCGGCTGCGGGCGTTCCCAGCTCCGGCCGCCAGAGGGCGCGCGCCCCGGCTGATCGGCATAATTAACATTCTCGCCTAATTAAACATCGTCCCAAACGCCGTCCCATCGGCCCGGCAGGTGCGCAGCCACCGGAGGTGCGGCCGTCCCGGGAAAGCTGTGGGATCGCGGAGCCGCGAGCAGCCCCCGAGGGGGTAATTAATAGAGACGAGTAATCCCGGGTGTTTGCTGCCGGTGCGCTTCAACCTGAGAGAAAATAAAAGGAGGTAGGGACGGGCAGCCCCGGCTAGAGGAGAGGGGGGGCATGGCGGCATCAGCCAAGGACCGTTTTTAATTTCTGACCGAAAATTCGCTGAATTTCTGTGATTTTTTTATCGCGGTCTTCAAGGCGGGGCAGACGAAGCAAAGCAGAAAGGGAGCGCCAGGGGGCGCCATGGGCCACGCCGGCAACGCGTACTATAAACCCCGCCCCTTAATGTGCATAGCCCCGCCCTTAATGGACAAGCCCGCCCTTGATGTACATAATCCCGCTCCTGATATACATAACCCCGCCCTTAATGTGCATAACCCCGCCCATCCGATGTGCATTGATGCCTTGAGAGGCTCCCTGGAACAGAGCTGGGCAGAGCTAAAGGAATAAACATGGATTTATTGAATCCCTCCACGGGTACAGCTTGGGTGGGACAAGAGCCCGGCCGTGGCTACACCCAAGCTGGATTCCAGGTCATGAGTTTTGTAAGTTTTGGTCCATTTCCATATTGGGGTTCATCGTCCAATTGCAGCTCCAGGTTGTGCAGTCCCATCCTGCCAGGTTGCTCTCCTTAATTTGCTGTTTGCATTTTTTGGGGCTGAAGCTGCAGCGGTGTCCGTGGTTCTGGGGCTGGAGAAGGGTTGCTGTGTGTGACTGAGCTGTGAGGAGAGCTGCTGACACTCTGTGTGGAGTTCAGAGTTACACACCAGTGCGGTACAGAATCTGGAAAATAGGAAAGCTGAAACTTAAGGTATCAGTACAGCCCCGCCCCTTATGTGCATAACCCCGCCCACTGAGCCACACAACTCCTCCCATCTGATATGCACAACCCCGCCCATCTATTATGCATATCCCCGCCCCCTGTTGTGCCTGGCCCCGCCCCGCGGAGCCCCCAGCCCGCCGCAGCCATGGCGGCCCCGGCCGCGCTGCGCCCGCTCCTGCCCCTCGTCCCCCTCGCCGCCGCGCTGGCGCTGGCCGCGGGCGGGGGCACGGCGGGGACAGGTCCGGGGGGACAGCACGGCGGGGACAGCACGGCGGGAGGGACGCGCGGGGGGTCCGCGGGATGAGGGCGGAATGTCCGCGGAGCGCCGGGCGTCCGCGGGATTGTCCGCGGGGATGAGCGGGAGGAGCGCCGGGTGTCCGTGGAATTGTTGCGGGATTGTCCGCGGGATTGTCCGCGGGGATGAGCGGGAGGAGCGCCGGGTGTCCGCGGGATTGTCCGCGGGATTGTCCGCGGGATTGTCCGCGGGGATGAGCGGGAGGAGCGCCGGGTGTCCGTGGAATTGTTGCGGGATTGTCCGCGGGACTGTCTGCGGGGATGAGCGGGAGGAGCGCCGGGCGTCCGCGGGATTGTCCGCGGGGATGAGCGGGAGGAGCGCCGGGTGTCCGCGGGATTGTCCGCGGGATTGTCCGCGGGATGCCCGCGGCAGTGAGCGCCGTGTGTCCGCGGGATTGTCCGCGGGAGGAGCGCCGGGTGTCCGCGGGATGCGCGCGGGATGCCCGCGGCAGTGAGCGCCGGGTGTCCGCGGGATGCCCGCGGGGCGCTCGGCGGGGCCGAGCCGGACAGCCCGGTGCCCCCGCCGCTGCCGCGCTCGCCCCCCGGGCTGGGCACGGTCGGAGCCGGCAGCCCCGGTCCCCTCCCGGCTGCCCGCGCTGAGCCCGCCTGGGGAGGCTCCGGGGCGCTCCGTGCCCGTAGAGACGGCGTGTCCCAACACCGCCTCAAAGCGGGGATTCCATTTCTGGGGAGATTTTCGTTGTTTGTTCGGTGTTTTGTTTTTTTTTTTAACTTACAGCGGGAGTTAACAGAGGCAAGCCGGGGCAGGGCCGGGCTCCGGAGCC
Source organism: Vidua chalybeata (assembly GCF_026979565.1). NCBI lineage: Eukaryota > Metazoa > Chordata > Aves > Passeriformes > Viduidae > Vidua > Vidua chalybeata. The sequence continues at coordinate 20,236,492 of NC_071542.1, forward strand.
GCCTGACTCCCCCTCGCCCGGCCGGCCCTAACCCTGACCTTAACGCTGTCCCCCGGCAAACCCCAGCGCTGGCCCTGCCTCCCCTGCTCCGTGCCGTCCCAGCGGGCACATCCAGCTGTGTCCCGGTCCCCGCCGCCGCGGGAGTCCAGCGGGGGGAAGGGGTGTGAGAGGAAAGGTGAAGAACCCCGCAGGTAACCTCCGCACCCCCTCTCCCCAGAGCCGCGCTCCGGCAGCGACATCGTCCATCCCATCAAGGTCGACGAGAGCGGATCCTTCCTGTCCTACGACTTGTCCCACCGGGCCCTTCACCGGAGGTCTCCGGCCTCCAGGAGCAAGCTTCCCGCCTTCTACGAGCTGCAGTACAGAGGGCAGCCCCTGAAATTCAACCTGAGCCTCAACAGGCACCTCCTGGCTCCGGGGTTTGTCAGCGAGAGGCGTTTCGGGGGCATCGCCGGCGCCAAGATCCAGCCTCGCTCCTACAACTCGTGCCACATGATCGGGGAGGTGCGGGGCCGGGCGCCGCAGGGCGGGCTGGCTGCCCTCAGCACCTGCGATGGCCTGGTGAGTACAGCCCCCTCCACGCGGAGCCCTAGTCCCTGCGGGAGCGGCAGCAGCTGGGTGGAACCCTTTTTCCTGCCAGAAGCGACACCAAAATTCCCAGCAGCGGCAGAGTCAGCATCTCCCCACGCAGGTCTGGTGCAGCCACGGACGAGCTGACTGTAAATTTCCCATGGATTGCAGAGGTCTGGGAACACTCCAGGGCTGGGTTTACTTGTTTGTGTCCAAATTCCCAAAAAGAGCAATTCTCTGCCGGCTGCTACACGAATGGGATTGTGAGGAGCACACCTGGGAACGTGGTGTTGTGAGAGCACAGCTCCTGGGCAGCAGTGCAGCTGCTCGCTGTTTCCTCAGCTCCGCTGTCGGCATTTCCTGAGGCAGCAGTGACCTGGAGGAGTTACATTTTGGGGGAAAAGGGTTTAGAACCTCCTGTGGGTGTGCAGAAATGGTCCCACGTACCTGGTGGCGCAGAGCTCGTGCTCGTGTCCCGCGCTTTGGAGGAAGCACAACTCCATGGGATCCTCCATGGCTTCCCACTGCCAGAGGGCAGGAGTAAATGGGATACTGGGGAGAGTCCTTCCCTGGGAGGCTGGGCTGGAATTCCCAGAGCAGCTGGGGCTGCCCCTGGATCCCTGTCAGTGTCCCAGGCCAGGTTGGACTCTGGGGCTGGGAGCAGCCTGGGACAGTGGGAGGTGTCCCTGCCAGGGCAGGGGTGGCTCTGGACGGGCTTTAAGGTCCCTCTCCACCCCAACCATTCCACGGTCCTGTGATCACTCCCAGTGCCAGGTTCCTCGGGGTGAGCGGGGCTGCAGGTGGCCTCACGGTGGCACTTTGTGTCTCCCTGGCAGAAAGGCGTGTTTCAGCTCATGAACGAGGACTATTTCATCGAGCCCGTGTCCGGCAGCCCCCGGCAGGAGGGAGCAGCACAGCCCCACAGGATCTACAAGCGCCAGGTGCCCAAGGACAGGGCTGAGCAGGGCAGGAGACCCCCGGCCCCGCGGGAGTCCTGCGGCGTGCGAGGTACTGTCCCTTCCTCTGTGCCACCGGTGACCCAAGGGGTGCTGCACCTCAGGCCTCTGGGCTCATCTCCTGCTCCCAGCCCTGCTGCAGCCAGGGGGGTGATGTGGAGACAGAGCTTTTGCTTTCATTTCCACAAAAAACTTTGGGTTTGACCTGCCAGGGCGTTGGACTTTGGGAGTGGAACTCGGTGGCTGCCCCGGGAGTTCCCACTGTGGGCAGAGTGCATGTGGGTCCTTCCCTGTTGGATGAACTCCCAAATCCAGCATTTCACGTGCTGAGGAATTCAGTGCACTCCCAGAAGCTCACGGGCACTTTGCTCCCTGATGAAGCTGCAGTGCATTATGTGCTGCACGTTTTCTGGAGCTCTCTGCTTTCACAAACTGGGGTTCACTCCTGTAACAGGGTTATCTTCAGGCATTCTTCTGATAGTCTAAATTAATTATTTAATCTGTGGTAATAATGGCTTCTAATAGGCTTTGAAGTCTGTTCTTGACTCGAGTCCATTCTGGACTTTGAAGCCTATTCTCGAAAATTAATTTCTCTGGGTATAGCATGGTCTGTGTGTAATTCATGTGGATCTCCTCTGTGCCTGCCCTGGAGGGGAATCCCAAAGTCTGTAGGATTTCGGTGGCTGCCATCCTCTCGCTGAGCTCTGCCGTGTTGCTCTTTGCTGTGCCCACGACAGGCAGGTGCTGCTGGTGCTGCTTAGCTGCTGTCAATGCCCAGGGCTGCCCGTGTGCACAGCTGGGTGGTGTTTGACAGGGATCATCCAAGGGGAAATGTTCCAGGAGCCCCCCCGGGCACCCCCAGCTCTGCAGCAGCCTCACCTCCCGGCTGGGAGCTCAGCAGCCAAGGGCACAATGAGCTCCAAGGAAGCTGCTGCCATGAAACTGTCACAGTGGTATTAGCAGCTCATCAGGAGGTGCTGGGGTCTCCCAGGCTGGGCATGAAACGCCCTTGCACAGCACACGCTCGGTGCAGTCCAGGAAATGTAGGAGCCCATTGTTAGGGAAGTGAGGCTGAGCCCTCCGGAGCCACGAAAGCGATTCCCACTGTGTGGGATGAGGTTTGTAAAGCCTTCACCCAGCTCGGGGCTGACCCTGACCTTGCTCTGGGAGCCGTGTCACAGGAAAAGTCCCCGCTGCAGAATTCCCACTGGCTGGAGTGTGTGAGGAGCGCTGAGCTCTCCCCCGCCTCCGGATCCCAGCCAACATTCCCCTTGTTTCCCTTGGGAAGGAGCAGAGCCCTCTCCTCTCCTCTCCTCTCCTCTCCTCTCCTCTCCTCTCCTCTCCTCTCCTCTCCTCTCCTCTCCTCTCCTCTCTCCTCTCCTCTCCTCTCCTCTCCTCTCCTCTCCTCTCCTCTCCTCTCCTCTCCTCTCCTCTCCTCTCCTCTCCTCTCCTCTCCTCTCCTCTCCTCTCCTCTCCTCTCTCCTCTCCTCTCCTCTCCTCTCCTCTCCTCTCCGGGGTTTTTTCTCAGGTTGTTTCTCAAGCATCTCTGCAGCGCTGTCTACAAATTCCTGTGTCAGTACAAATGCTAAGATTCGGCTTTGGAAGGCTCCCTGTTCCTTGAGGAATATTGCAAACCTTGTTCTGGTCAAAGAAATTCCTTCAAATGCTCTATTTTTTTTTTTTTTTTTTTTGTGTCCTGCTCATGTGCAGCAGGCTGAGCTCAGAGTCCTTTGGAACAGAGCACAGCAAAACTCACATGGAGTTATTGACTTGTGGCTCTAAGAGGGAGCCTTCTCCACATCAAAGGTGATTCCTTTGAATTAAAAAAAAAAAGAAGACATTAAACTTGCAGGCATTTGATCAAGGAAAAAAAAAAACCAAACTCCTTTTTCCCCTTAAATCCCTCAGAGTCTCAGGAAAGCCTGGAGCGGTCTGAGAGGCGCAGGGAGAGGTGGGAGCAGAAGCAGCGCAGGAGGAGAAGGATCAGGCAGCGCTCCATCAGCAGGGAGAAGTGGGTGGAGACGCTGGTGGTGGCAGACACCAAGATGGTGGAGTTCCATGGTAGTGCCAACATCGAGAAGTACGTGCTGACCGTCATGAACATGGTGAGTGCTGGGCCCTGCAGGGCTGGACCACGGGAGCTCGGAGCCCTGGGCTGCTTCCCTGGGGCTGGGAGGCACCCAGAGCCCATCCAGATGCCCCCTGGCACGGGCAGGGCCACCTGGGCAGGGCACCCAGAGCCCATCCAGATGCCCCCTGGCACGGGCAGGGCACCCAGAGCCCATCCAGGTACCCCCTGGCACGGGCAGGGCACCCAGAGCCCATCCAGGTACCCTCTGGCACGGGCAGGGCACCCAGAGCCCATCCAGGTGCCCCCTGGCACGGGCAGGGCCACCTGGGCAGGGCACCCAGAGCCCATCCAGGTGCCCCCTGGCACGGGCAGGGCACCCAGAGCCCATCCAGATGCCCCCTGGCACAGGCAGGGCACCCAGAGCCCATCCAGGTGCCCCCTGGCACGGGCAGGGCACCCAGAGCCCATCCAGGTGCCCCCTGGCACGGGCAGGGCCACCTGCCCTGGGGCCATGGGGACAGGGGACATGGCCTCCCCTGGAGGTGCCGGACAGGACGGCTGAGGGAAGGACAGCCAGGCTGTGGGGGTCTCCACTGGCAGCCTGGGGGCTGTGCTGTGCTGCAAGCAGACAAGGAGGTGGCTCAGTCTGTCCCTCTGCTGCTGCCGGGGTGGCACCTCTTGCCATTCCGGAGGAAAGCTTTGGTCGATGGCAGGAAAAGGTGGGATGGGGCAGAGGGCCTCAGGTAACATCCCGGGATTTCTGGCACCCAGAGAGCACCGAACTCCTTTGAGATGTTAAACAGGTCCAATAGGAGTGGGAGCAGAGGGGTTCCCCGGGCGTTTCTGGCTGAGTTCCACCAGTGTCTGCACAGATCACATCGAGTGTACAAGGATTTCATGGCAGGCCTCGCTCCAGGCCCGTGTCTGCTCTTGTCTCCCACGTGGGGAATTCCTGAGATGCTGTCAACAGCCTGCAGCAGCTTCCCCTGCAGGAGCTGCTGCAGCTGGAGGTGGCAGCAGCGCTGTCCTGGCTGCCCCGTGTCCCCAGCCGTGTCCCCGTGGTGTCCCACTGCAGGTGGCGGGGCTGTTCCACCACGCCAGCATCGGGAACCCCATCAACATCGCCATAGTGCGGCTGATCCTGCTGGAGCACGAGGAGGTGAGGCCCAGAGCGGGGCTGAGCCCCGGCAGCCAGGCTGGGCTGGGCTGGCAAGCAGGCTCCCTCCTGGGCTGGCCCCGTGGCCTGCCCGAGTGTGTGTGGGAGAAACCCCGGTGCCCGCCTTTGCCTCCTCGTCTTGGCTGGTGTGGGCAGAGGAGCTGCAGAGCCTGCTTTTGGGGTGGTTTGTGGTGACACCGTGCCAGTGAGCTGGCAGAGGGCTCTGGGTCACTGGGGTGGTCGTGTCCAAGCTGCCCTGGTGGCTCTGGGGGGCCTGAGGCCACTCAGGGTCTCCACAGCCACGGGGTTTTCCTGCAGTGCTTCTTAACCCCTCTTACTGGATGATTTAATGTTTTGGTTGAATCACAGATGAAAAGAAAGCAGGAAAAGGGTTGTCTTCCCACCCAGCCTACAAGCTGTGAACATGGAGCAATTCCATCTGGATGGCACTCACTCCCAGTCCCACTCTGATGTGTCTGGGGTCAGACCTCTCCCCTCCCCATCCCAAAATCCAAACAGAGATCTCCCTTTATGTTGGCAGGAGGACCTGAAGATCTCCCACCACGCAGACAACACCTTGAAAAGCTTCTGCAAGTGGCAGAAGAACATCAACGTGAAGGGAGACTCCCACCCCCTGCACCACGACGTGGCCGTGCTGCTCACCAGGTGTGGGGCCCACACGCAGCTCTGGGGCTGTGGCAGCTCAAATCTCACCTGGCTGGGGGTGGGGGCAGCCAGGGGAGCAGCTCCTGGGAGCTGTTGAAATCTCGCTCTCCCTGCCTGGACACCTGCATGTCAGATCTGTAATGTGAAATCTGGGGATATTTCCCGGTGGCTGGAGCTGCTGTGGGAGGTGTCCCTGCCCATGGAATTAGATGATCTTTAGGATCCCTTCCAACCCGAAGCATTCCATGAGTCTGTGATGCCATGGATTGGTCTCAGATCTCAGGTTTAAACCTGGACACAGCTCCCAGCTGAGGTTCCCAAACCAGGTTTTTTCACCGTGGCCCTGTTGCCAAGCCCCAGAAGGGCTGGATCCAGGAGCTGTACACAGGATTAACTCTCCTTTTTCCCTCAGAGGCTGGGCTTGGCAGAGCAGCCTCTGGGAAGCCCCTGACCTCCCACTGAGCTGGCAGGAATTCCTGCCTCTGGCCAAGTTTGTGTACCTTGCAGTCAAAGCCTGGTTTGAGGCTTTCAGGCTGCCGTGAGCTGGATGTTGTGGTGGTTTGGGTGATGATTCACAGCCCACAGCAGCTTTATCTTCCCTGGGAGGTTGCTTTGTAGCAGAAATGAGGCACTTCAGGCCTTGTACTTCAGTGGAGCCTTTCTTCCTGGGTGGCTGGAGCTGGAAAACCACGGCACCTCTGGGATGTGCTTCCCCCAAACATTGCTTGATTATCCCCAGCATCAGCTTTATTTACACAACGGAATAAACGCAGCCAGCCTGGCCAGCAGCTCCCATTAATCAGGCTTAATAGTGAGCTGGGGATACTGGGAGAGGAAAGGGGAAAGGGAAGGTCAGAAGTGCTTCCCCTGTGGAAGGATGCTGGATGTCTCTGCTCTCACTCCTGTTTGGCCGCTGTCCGTGTGCCGGGTCCTGCCGCCTTCCAACGCCCTCTCTGCTCTGTGTCTGTCTGTCTGTCCGTGTGTCCTCGTCCCCTCGGCCAAGGAAGGACATCTGTGCTGCCATGAACAGGCCCTGTGAGACCTTGGGGCTGTCCCACGTGGCCGGGATGTGCCAGCCCCACCGGAGCTGCAACATCAACGAGGACACGGGGCTGCCCCTCGCCTTCACCGTGGCCCACGAGCTGGGACACAGGTACCACCCTCTTCCTCCTCCTCCTCCTGTTCTCTGCGTGCACCCTGGGGCTGGAGAAGGCACGGGGGGAAGTTGGGAGATGGTTCCCAGGTGGCTCCTCACGGGTGCAAACACTCCCTTGCTCCCCGAGGGTTTCATTCCAGAGCTAAGTTTTGGGTTGTCCCAGGTTTAGTGAGAACCACATATTCCAAGGCAACCTGGAGAAATTGCACTTGTGCATTGTCCTGGGGTGGTGTGGGAAGGTTTTGGAGCAGGGGCTGCCCACTGAGAAGTTTTAAAGAAGGATCTGTCTGTAATATCAGCGACAGAATTTTGCTTGCCCCAGTTTCAGTCAAACTTTGACAAGATCACTGGAACATTGCAGCTCCCCATAGACATCCGCGTGTGGGAAAGCACCCACCAGCGTGATCTTGTTGAATATTCCTGAGTTTTCAGTGGGAAAGCTGCAGTGAAAGCAGGGGACAGAGCTCAGGGCTGTCAGTAGCACGTCCCCAGGGCAGGTCCCTGCGCCCGTGCCGGGAGCGGGGCCGGGAGCGGTGGCGGTGGCGGCTGTGGTGGTCGTGGCTCACCTCCCCTCCGTGGGCTGTGCTCTTACACAGTTTTGGGATTCAGCATGATGGAAGCAGCAATGACTGTGAGCCAGTTGGGAAAAGACCTTTCATCATGTCTCCACAGCTCCTGTATGACACGTCCCCACTCACCTGGTCCCGCTGCAGCCGCGAGTACATCACACGCTTCCTCGAGTGAGTGCTCCCTCCTCTTCCTCCTCACTGATGGGGCTGGGGGGTGGGGGCCCAGGCGTGGGGGGGCTCTTATCTCTGAGATATCTCCCTAAGAGTGTTGGGGGTCTTTGCCCAGAGCAGCTGTGGCTGCCCCATCTCTGGGAGTGTCCAAGGCTTGGAGCAGCCTGGGGTAGTGGGAGATGTCCCTGTCCATGGCAGGGGTGGGATGAGATGGGCTTTGAGGTCCCTTTCCACCAAACCATCCCACGATTCCATGGATCCTCCCTGTGCTGTGAAGGGGGGGTCAGGAGCTTTTGGGAGGGAGCACAGGGGCTGTGGTTGCACAGATAAAACCGGAGTGTTTTCCCTGAGTGCTCTCTGCAGGTTCTGCAGAATCTCTTCGATTCTCTCTGCCTGTCACGGGCAAACCAGACCCAGCCAAATTCTTCCCTGCCTTTGTTTATTTTTAGCACCCGTGGCTGATTTTTCAGCCTGTTGTTAGGAAGTTCCAAGGAGCCCAGCCTGGAGTTTGGTTTGTCAGCCAGTGGCTTGCACTGGAGGAACATTTTCCCCCTTGCTGCAGGAAGGTTTGAAAGCAGTGAGGAGCAGCAAGGGGAGAGCTGGGCCAGGGGAGGCTGCCAGGGCCAGGCTCCGCTCCCAAATCCCAGCTGGGACATGTGGACTGGCCCCGTGCAGGGGGAATTACTGCTGATTTATGGCTTTCAGAGGAACGGAGCTTTCCCGCATCCGCAGCGCTCTTGGCCCTCTGCTTTTAACCTTCACTTGGGGATGAAGAATTTCCTGCTCGTGATGACCCCGGGCTGCTGCGAGCTGTGATGGGGAGACAGAGCAGCTGGAAGCTCCTCTGCTGGGGTTTGGGTCTCTTTGCTCCCCCGGGAGGAGCAGCTCTTCCTTGGGAGCGGCGCAGGGCCCGGCAGGCGCCTGTCACCGGCTGTGACACCCCGGGGCCAGGACCAGCCCAGGGCCAGCCCGTGTTGTAACGGGGTGTTGGCAGGAGAACGGGAGGGAGGGAGCCAGGAAACGGGACCCTGCTGACCTGGGCTTGCTGGGCGTGCTTGGAACGGAGCTCACGTTCGGAAAAGCCGCGCTCCCGGATGATGAGCGTTGTTATTTACACAAGGTAATTATTATTTCACAAGCACTGCCGAGTGGTGGGGCATCTGAAAGTGATTCCCGGCAGCAGCACGGCCCCGGCACTGCAGTCAGTGCTGGCTGCAGCTGGGGCTTCAGTCAGGGCACGAGGGGACACTGGGAGAGCTCCTGTCCCTGCTGTGGCAGCCTGTCCCCAGGGAAGGTGTCCCCTGGCTCAGGCCAGCGTAGGGTGCTGGCACAGGGTGCCTGCTGATGCTCCGGTGCTGGAGGGACCCTTCAGTCTTTGCTCTACGTCACACAACCAGATTTTCAGCCTCTTTCCACAGTGCTGGAGCTCTTCTTCCATCATCCTCCTCTTGCCAGGGCCTGCTGCCCTTGCCCTGCCCGTGCCACCCCTCTGCCAGCCCCACCAGCTCCAGGGCTGTGCAGCTGATCCTTCCCAAGCTCCAAGCTCTGCCTTTGTTTTTGTTGAATTCTTCTTGGACCCTTCCTCCAGTTCTCTGGGAGCTTTTGGAATTTTAATCCCGCTCGCAAATGTATCTGCAGATCCTCTCAGGCTGCTCACAGATGGGGATTTAATCATTGTTCCATCCACTCCATCCTCCAGCTTGTTAAGGAACGGGCTGGAACAGGCAGAGCAGTGCAGGCCCCTGCATCTTTCCCTGTGGACTGGGATTTACTGCAGATCCCTGGAAGCCAGAGGGAAACTCAGGCCAATTTTTCCCTGCTTGGAGATGTGTTCTGGCCAATTGAACAGACCAGGAGAATGACTGTAAAATATTTAACAGAGAAATAGGTTCTGGAAAAGCTGGAAAGCTGAGGCAGATCCCAGTCACCCCCAGACTGCACAGAGAGCCCTCTGTGAGCTGGGGCAGGGCAGGGAGGGCCCCAAGCAGCTCAGAGGAGCAGGAGGCTGGGGACAGTGTAGGGGGACCTGTGGGGTCCCGTGCTGGGACCCAAACAGGCAGAGTCCAGAGCAGCACGAGTGTCACACCTGGGGCTCATCCAGGATGAGGTGCTTGAGCCTGGACTTCTTCCAGTAAGGACACCTTCTGCTTTTGGAGAAAACGCTCCAAGTGTACAGAATGGGATGAGCTTTAAGGCTCCTCCCAACCCAAGCCATTCCAGGGTTCTGTGGAAATACGTGGGGAGGTGCCATGCAGTGTGCCTGTGTCAGGCACACAGGACCCTGTGTCAGGACCCTGTGTCCAGCTGCCCAACCCATGCCCCATCCATCCCAGCTCAGCCCCACATCACCCACAGGGGTCCTGCCCTTCCCGCTGGGCTGGGAGCAGCAGGATGCTCCTGCTGGTGGCACTTTGGAAAACTGAGATTTTTGAGCCCCTGGGCTGCTGAAAGCAATCCGTTTCCTGGTTTTTCTCATAGGGAAATACAAATATATTCCAGTGAGGAGCATGGGAGTTCAGGGGGGTGTCTCCAGCCAAGGGAGCCGTCTGCAGGTGTCCAGTGTGGAACTCAGTGGTGGGATGGGAAAGGCAGGAGGGGGTGCTGGCTCTGCTGGGCATCACCCCTGGCACTGCCAGCACCCCAAAGCAGCAGCTCTGCTGCTTCCAGCCCTGTTTCCGTGCGGCTGGTTTGGGTTAAAAAGGAATCTTACTGCACGGGAATTCCGAGCCGTTCCCAATCACAACAAACCCGAGTAATCTGATCCGCCCCCACAGCCTTGCCAGAGGCTCGGCCTTGCTGGAAACATTTGTTTCCAAACGTGTTTCAGAGTTTGTTGGAATAACACCGCGGGCTGAGCTGGGGACAACCCCGGCTGCGTTTGGGAGGTGTCGCAGCAGAAGCGGCTGGAGCAGAGGGGGCACCGCCCGCCTCCGCTCCCACCCCTGCCCCAAAGCAATCCTGTCCAGCCTGCTCTGGGCACGGCAGCGGGCACGTCCGGCTGCTGGCCAGCCTCTTTATTTCCTCTTTATTCCTCCTAAATTCCTTTACTCCCGTTAGCAGGTCTGCGGGGACAGTTCTGCAGCTTGTGGCTCCACATGGCTGCTGCCCCTCCTGTCTTTGTCCCTTCACCTTCCCCGTGTCCTGCCACGCCGGGGGGACATGGGGGGATCACTCTGGGGGGCTTCCACCCCAGAAAGGTCCCCAGAGGTGCCCTCCACACCGGAGCAGCTCCAGGGACCGCAGAGCCGGGGCCGTGTTGGGGGGAAATGCTGGTGGCTCATCCCGGGGCACGCTCCAGCCGCTGCTCCCGGCTCCTGCCGGAGGTGTGGGACACCGGGGTGACTCTGCTGTGGCCTCTCTCTTGCAGCCGGGGCTGGGGGCTGTGCCTGGATGACCCCCCAGCCCGGGAGCTGCTGGACTTTCCCCTGGTGCCCCCGGGCGTCCTGTACGACGTGGGCCACCAGTGCCGGCTGCAGTACGGCCCCCACTCCACCTTCTGCGACGACATGGACGTAAGGACGTGGACATTGCCCACGGCCTGGCGGGCAGGGGGGACTCTGGGGGGGCTTTGCTGGGGCTGCGCCCACCCTGCCCGAGGGAGGGATCTGATCTGTGCCCCAGGGATGGATCTGTGCCCAAAGGATGGATCTGTGCCCAAAGGATAGATCTGATCCGTGCCCCAGGGATGGATCTGATCTGTGCCCAAAGGATAGATCTGATCCGTGCCCCAGGGATAGATCTGTGCCCAAAGGATGGATCTGATCTGTGCCCCAGGGATGGATCTGTGCCCAAGGGATGGATCTGATCTGTACCCAAAGGATAGATCTGATCCGTGCCCCAGGGATGGATCTGTGCCCAAAGGATAGATCTGATCTGTGCCCAAAGGATGGATCTGTGCCCAAGGGATGGATCTGTGCCCAAGGGATGGATCTGATCCGTGCCCCAGGGATGGATCTGATCCGTGCCCCAGGGATGGATCTGTGCCCAAAGGATGGATCTGATCCGTGCCCCAGGGATGGATCTGTGCCCAAAGGATGGATCTGATCCGTGCCCCAGGGATGGATCTGTGCCCAAAGGATGGATCTGATCCGTGCCCCAGGGATGGATCTGATCCGTGCCCCAGGGATGGATCTGTGCCCAAAGGATAGATCTGATCCGTGCCCCAGGGATGGATCTGTGCCCAAAGGATGGATCTGATCCGTGCCCCAGGGATGGATCTGTGCCCGAGGGATGGATCTGATCTGTACCCAAAGGATAGATCTGATCCGTGCCCAAGGGATGGATCTGTGCCCAAAGGATAGATCTGATCTGTGCCGCAGGGACGGATCTGTGCCTCAGGGAGGGCTCCATGCCCAAGGGAGGGCTCTGTGCCCCAGGGAGGGCTCTGTGCCCCAGGGAGGGCTCTGTGGCCCAGGGAGGGCTCTGTAGCCCAGGGAGGGCCCTGTGCCAGGCAGGACCCGTGTCCCTCTCTTCCCACAGAGTGTCTGCAGCACGCTGTGGTGCACGGTGGGGAACACGTGTCACTCCAAGCTGGACGCGGCTGTGGACGGCACGGCCTGCGGGGAGAGCAAGGTAAGGGGGGGACAGCCCTCCATGGCCTCGGGGAGCCCTGCTCCTGCACCCACAGGGGCTCTGCAGGGTCAGCGCAGGGCTGGGCTCATCCCACTGCCCTTGCTCTGCCCAAACACCCGCTGCCCCCAGCAGGGACTGCCCTCGGGGAAGGTGACTCACCTGGGATCACTTGAATCACCTGGGAAGGTGAAACCCGCACTTAATGACCCAGCTAATGGCAGGAGAGCACAAGGTTCTGCTGCCATGGTGGATGCTCCTCCCTGGGATGTTTCCCACTGCTGGGGAGGCGCCTCTGAGCCCCTCTGGGGGCTGTGGATCCCCTTGCTGAGGGGTCTCCGTGGAGCTTTGGGTTTGTTGCCTCCCTCAAATCCTCAAACAACCCAACACCTCTGAGTTTCCCATGGCTTGAGCAGCTCCAGGCTGTGGCAGAGCCCAGCTGACCCCTCCATGGGAGCAAAGCAGGGATTTCCAGGGGACAATCCGTGTGCTGGGCCTCAGTGCTCCCCAGCCTTAACCTGGTGTTCTCCTCCTGTCCCTGCAGTGGTGCTTCAACGGCGAGTGCGTTCCCGTGGGCTTCCGGCCCGAGCCCATCGACGGCGGCTGGAGCTCCTGGAGCTCCTGGGCCTCCTGCTCCCGCAGCTGTGGAGCAGGAGTGCAGAGTGCTGAGAGGCACTGCAGCCACCCCACGTAAGCCAGCCCCGAGCCTGGGCTGCCCGGACCCCAGGACGCCAGTGAGGAGTCACAGAAGGCCGGGCTGGTTTGGGCTGGGAGGGACTGGTTCCATCCCCTGCCCTGGAGTGACTCAAACAAAGGGCAGAGACTCCACGCTCGGAGATGTTAAACATACCCACTGCCCTTTAGTGACAGAGCAGCAAACCAGGCATTCTTGGGGCCTGATTCAGAGTTGTTTTGAAAAATCCTGCTGCAGTTTATCACCCTGCTGCATTCCATCAGCCAGTGCTGGCTGGAAGTGTCCGGGCACTGCTGGAGGAGCAGCCATCTCCATCCTGGGATTTCTGCTGACCCATCTGCTCCCCAGATGTCCCCTTGCTCACCAAATCCCTGTTGTGCTGGATTCAGCCAAAACCCCCGGCTTGCCCTGGTGTCAGAACAGCCTGGGATGGGGAGGAAAAGGGCTTTGTAGTGATGTTCCAGGGGAGTTGCTTTTCCATGGCCTGGGGCACTCTGCCAGCCCCAGGAGTGAGCTCCTGACCCTTCCAGACGTGTTCTGCCCATCCTCATCCTCGGGTGAGTTTGGTACGTGCTGCTGGGCTCTAGAGGGAAGTGCTCTGTCTGATCAGCACCTGGGTTTATGTTTGACATAAACTCTGTGGCAGAGGTGCTGTGGTGGTTTGTGGAGCGTTCCAAACACAGCTGTGGACAGGCAGGAGAGCAAACACTGGGAATTTCCCGGGCAGTTGTTTGCTTTGGCCGCTGGAGGTAAATCTTCAGCTTTGCCCTTGGGATGAAGTGAGAAAATGTGTGCTGGGCATCCCCCCCTCCCACAGCCATTCCTCAGGGCAGAGCGTGTAAACACAGCCCTAAAATAATCATTAGCTTCATTCTCTTCAGCAGAGTGTGCCCAGGAGAAGGAATTCTCATGAGGTCACTGGGCCATGGGCCATGGACAGTGGTGTGACCAAAGGAAAAGGCAGCGTGGCAGGAGATGGTGGCCGTGTTGTGAGGCTCTGCTGGCACCTAAGAAAAGCACTGTTGTGCTTGCCAAGTCTCTCTTGCTCTGAAAAGTGTCAGCTTTGCCATTCCCCGGGGCAGTAGAGGAGCAGAGTCAGGAGGACTCCCTGGGATGGAGAGCAGCTCCTCCAGAGAGCAGCCGCAGGAGGCTGGACGGGGCTTGGAGCAGCCTGGTCTGTGGAAGGTGTCCCTGCCCACGGCAGGGGGTGGAACAGGGGTGGACTTTAAGGTCCCTTCCGGCCCAAACCATTGCACAGCTCTGTGACTCTGAGGTCTGTGCCCTCCTAGCCCGTGTGACTGGTGTTTCCCCCCCACCCCAGGCCCAAGTACGGGGGCCGGTTCTGCCTGGGCGAGCGGAAGCGGTTCCGGATCTGCAACGTGCGGCGCTGCCCCCCGGACAAGCCCTCCTTCCGCCAGCTCCAGTGCAGCCACTTCAACCCCATGCTCTACAAAGGGAAGCTCTACAAGTGGACGCCAGTGCCCAACAACAGTGAGTGGAGGGCAGAGACCTCAAACCTGGAGAGGCTCGGGCAGGGCCCCGGAGCGGCCGGAGCTGGCCGCTGGTGTCGCAGCCTTGCTTGCAGCCCGCTCGTGCTGCGTTTTGTGCATTTGTGCATTTGACACTGCCCTGGGCCGGCGGGGCTGGTTTGTGCTTTCGGAGGCGCCGGGGTTGAGTCTGTGCCTGTTCCCAGTTAACCCCTGCGAGCTGCACTGCCGGCCCGAGCACGAGTACTTTGCGGAGAAGCTGCGGGACGCGGTGGTGGACGGGACGCCCTGCTACGACGGCGACGCCAGCCGCGACGTCTGCATCAACGGCATCTGCAAGGTGGGGCTGGGGGCACCCAGGGACACCCCGGGCCTGGGAAGCACCCGAGGGGCAGCACCCACCCTTGGGCGCTCAGCATCCCCGCCCTCTCATGCTGAGCTGGCTCCTTTTGCCATTCCCCGCTTGGAGAGCGCTGCTGGCTCCCGTGGGGTGAGTGGTACGGGCTGTGCCAGCCTCTGTGCTGGCCTCAGGGAGCCAGAGCACAGCCCAGGCCAGGATGGATGCAACCTGCAGCTACCTTGGAGCACCCTGGTCTCAGGGAAGCTGTCCCTGCCCATGGAAGGGGCTGGAACTGGATCGTCTTTAACGCCCCTTCCAAGCCAAGCCATGCCAGGGTGCTGTGAATCCCCCGGGGACGATGCAGGCGGTGCTGGGAGGGACTGGGAGATGCTGGCGTGGGGCTGACGGGCTGTCTCCCCTGCAGAACGTGGGCTGTGACTACGAGATCGACTCGCACGCCGTGGAGGATCGCTGCGGGGTCTGCCACGGGGACGGCTCCACCTGCCACACCGTCCACAAGACCTTCGAGGACAGCGAGGGGCTGGGTAAGGGCACCTCCTGCTGTCCCCAGGGCACGCCGTGCCTGCTCCAGCACAGCTGGGCTGCTGCTGCTCCTTTGGAAGGGGAGTTTAATTCCAACTGGTCGATTTTTTGGGGATAAGGCAGCAGGGAGCTCAGGTGGGCTCAGGGCAGGGTAGGGCTTGGTGCCCACTGGTGCCTTACAGAGGTGTAAGGATTGGCACGGTGCTGGCACCCAGGGGGCACAGCACCCACCCAAATCGTCTCAGACACCTCTGGCTCCACCAAGACCAGCGCTTGGTTCCATTCCCAGGCTATGTGGACATTGGGATTATCCCCGTGGGAGCCCGGGAGATCCGGATTGAAGAAGTGGCCGAAGCCGGGAATTTCCTGGCGCTGCGGAGCGAGGACCCGGAGAAGTATTTCCTGAATGGTGGCTGGACCATCCAGTGGAACGGGGACTACAGGGTGGCAGGGACCACCTTCACCTACAAGAGGACAGGGAACTGGGAGAACCTCACCTCTCCGGGGCCGACCGTGGAGCCCGTGTGGATCCAGGTAGGATGGAGCCCGCCCTCCATGTGGGGCTGAGCTGCCGTGGTCCCTCACGGCCCTCCCTGCATCCAGGGGATGGGCTCTGCCCCTCCTCGGGGTGTGTTTCTCTGGGAGCCAACGCTGGAGCAGCCAAGCACAGCCTGCCAGCCCGGGGAGTGTTTCCAGCCCACACCGCTTGCAGCTGAGCCTCATCCCCTTTGCAGCATTCCGCAGAATATTTACACAGGAGAGGGAGCCTGAGGAGAAAGAGCCCTTTCCTGAGGCCTTTCCCGTATCTTATCACGAGCAGGGAAAGAGCCCCCGCTGCTCTGGCTGGGCTGGACAGTCAGGAGTGAGGGAGCTGCCAGCTCATGCAAAGCTGTTGGAGTCAATATCCTTGCGACCGTGAGGCCAAGCCTTCCTCTGCAGAAACCGGTGGGAGTCGTCCCACTCGTGATGGCAGAGCTGGCACCAGGCTGAAATCCCCCGTGGTGCCAGGTGTGGTGGCCACGGAGCTGCATCCCATGGAGCCCCAGGATCCCCCCGCCCTGGCAGTCGTGGCTCAGCCCCACGCACTGCCCAGAACATCCCTGCCTTTGCACGGGCTCGCCCAGAGCTCGGCCACCCCGAGCAGCCACAACCTCCTCCTGCCTTTCCTTCAGCAGCAGCTCGGGGTGGGATGTGAGCAGGATCCTGCTGCTGCCAAGGGGCTGCTGGTAATGGGAATGCTGGCACCCGCAAATCACTCTCTGGGATTCATAACCTAATTAAAACCTGTGGACAACAACGCTTCCATGTTCATGGAGAGGTCTTGGAAAGACGCCCTGGCTCCCGCCAAAGCTCCAAGAACAACAAAGCTTTGGCAATAATGGGAGTGCTTAGGCTAAGAAAAACAGGGATGAACTCCCGGCCCTCGCCAGCGCGGGCGCGGGAGGCGCTTCCAGCAGGGCTTGTGTCAACCACGGGAGCAGCAGGAGCCCCTCTGGAGTGGGAGGAATTTAGGAAATTCCACCCATGGGCAGGGACACCTTCCACAAACCGGGTTACTCCAAATCCCAGCTCTGCTGGGGAGCCGGGCACAGGGGTCACGTCCTTCTGGCCCTGCTGGGCAGCTCCTTCACCCTGAGAAGCCCCTGGTGCAATGCCACCCCCACTGCCCTGCCCTGCCCCTGTCCCCCGTGTCCCCCAGCTGCTGTTCACCCCCTCTGTGTCCCCTGTGTCCCCCAGCTGCTGTTCCAGGAGACCAACCCCGGGGTCAGGTACCAGTACACGATCCAGCGCCCGGCCGAGAGCGAGAACGAGATCGAGCAGCCCGAGTTCCTGTGGCGCTTTGGCTCCTGGACCACCTGCACGGCCACCTGCGGGACAGGTGAGCGCAGCCCCTGGGACACCCGCTCCGAGCAGTGGAGCGTCCCTGGGGAGCCTCTGAAATTCCTGGGTCTTGGGTTTCACGAGGTCTTAGGGGAAGAAGAAAGGGACATCTGCTGAGGTCACGGCCCGTGGCGCTCAGCAGGAACCCCAGGGCTTTATCAGCGCTGTGCTCCCGGCTCGGTGTCCTGTTACCCGGCACGGGATGGAGACAAAAGAGCTTTAGAGAGATCAGGGAGTGTGGAAGGGCTGCTCTCCTGCCTGGCTGGGCCTCCCCACGGGGAGGAGGATATCCAGGGTTTTACAGAGGACACCGGGGTCCCACAGTGTCCGTGTGTGGACATTTGCTTCCCCCAGCCTGCCCCACTGCACCGCTGGCTGGGTACCCCAGGCTCCCCAGGGCAGCTTTTGGGACACTTCTGGAACGCTGCCGGGGGAGGCTGGGAGCAGCAAGCACTTCCTCGAGAGCAGCTGGCACTGGAAAAAAAGGGGAATTCAAGGACACTTGTGCTTTCTAGGTAGCACAGAGTGCCAGCACACGGGCTTTGTTTAAAACCAGCTTTTCTTTGTGTGATTGGAGTGCTTGGCTTCCAGAACAGAAGGGAAATAGAGGAGTGAATCAGGCAGGAGTCGGGTGAGGGTGAGCAGCTGGAGGAGGGCTGAGCCCCTCTTCCTGCACTGAGTGATGATGTGAGATGAGATGTGGATTCCGGAGAGCTCACAGTGAGCCCCTGGTGAGCCCCGAGGCCCTGTAAGCTCCCAAGTGCTTGAGCCAGAGCCCAGCTCAGCAGCTTCAGCAGGGCTCTGTCAGTCTCAGCTGAGCCTGTGGTGACAGCTCTCCATGTCACAGGTCAAGTACGTGTTACAGAAGCGGGGACAGAAGCCGGAGCGAGGCAGCGTGCTGAGGTCACCCTTACAGACTGGGGACACGAGGCTTTGGGCAGTGTTTTGTCCCTGAGCTGGGCTGGGGCAGGGCTGCCAAAGGAGCCAAGTGCTGCCCCTTGGCCCCCAGACCTCGCCGTGCCCGCGGTGGCTGGATGTGCTCCGGGCAGCGCTGCCGGGCCGCTGCAGCTGCACGGCTCCGGCTGCCCTCCTGCCCCAGCTGCCCCGCTGCCAGGGGCTCTGCTGGGGCATCTCAGCCTCAGCACAAGTGAACTTTGTGGTGCTTTCATTTTCTCCTTGCTGTCCTTGGCGGCTCAGGCTCACCAAGGGCCTCCTGTCACCTGCCGGCTTCGGTTTCCCAAGCCGTGCTGGCGCCCGTGTGGTGCCGGCGCCCCCAGGGGTGCCTGTCAGCGCCCTGGGGGTGCCCTCAGCGCCCTGGGGGTGCCCTCAGCGCCCGTCCACCCGCAGGGGTGCAGCGGCAGGTCGTGCACTGCGTGGAGAGGCTGGCGGGCCTGGTGGAGGAGCGGTTCTGCGACGCGCTCGCGCGCCCCGACGACCAGCAGCGCACCTGCAGCGAGGAGCCCTGCCCGGCCAGGTGCCAGCCGCCCCGCTGCCCCCCCTCCCTCGCCCTGGGGATGGGTCCCAGGCCCTGGCTCGGTCCATGACAGCATCCCTGGGGTTGCCTGATCGCCACAGGGCGCAGGCAGAGCCCCGCGGGAGGTCCCGTCCCGGCAGGATGCTCCTCCCTGCCTCTGTGCGCACAACCCCGGCGCAGCTCGGGGTCTGTCCCATCCCCGACCCTCTGTCCGAGCTCCCGGGCCTTGGGCTGACACATTTGGGATCCTCCTTTCCCCGTGGCCTCACGCGATGGGCAGTGGGATGGATGCTGGGGCACGGCTGCTTGCTCTGGCTGAGATCTTTCTCTTCCCTTTCCCCCTTTTTCCCTTTCCCTTTCCCCCTTCCCCTCCACAGGTGGTGGGTGGGCGAGTGGCAGAAGTGCTCGGCCTCGTGTGGCCGGGCGGGGCTGATGAAGAGGACGGTGCTGTGCATCCAGAGCGTGGGGCTGGACGAGCAGAGGGCCCTGCAGCCAGCGGACTGCCAGCACCTCGCCAAGCCAGATGCCACTGCTCCCTGCCACCCAGAGGTCCCCTGCCCCTCCCCGTGGGCTGTGGGGAACTGGTCTGAGGTGAGAGGGCACACTGGGGGTGTCCCAGTGTCTTGCAGAGGGGTGGGAGCTGGGGACAGGGGTCCCCGGGCACCTCAGCCTGCCCCAGAGCAACGGGTGGGCTCCCGCTCCAGAAATCCATGGGCTGTGTCCCCGTGGGCTCAGCAGGAATGGGAATTCCTGCTTGGGATGGGAATGCCATTGCTCGGGGAGGTCTCAGGGTGAGGAAGGGGCGTTGGGCAGTTTAGTTCTGCCCCAGCCCTGGGCTTTGCAGCTCCCTCACACAGCTGCAACGCTCCGTGCTTGGCACAAGCAGGGCAGAAATGAGGTTTTCAGCTGGACATGGCTTGGAACAGCCTGGTGTAGTGGAAGGTGTCCCTGCCCACGGCAGGGGGTGGAACTGGATGGTCTTCAAGGTCCCTTCCAACCCAAATGATTCCGTGGGGTGATTAATGGCGACACTCTCTCTGTAGGCTTGATTTATTTTTGTGTTTTTGTGAATCAGCTTAACCACAGGCTGAGGGTTTCAACCAGAAAATGATAACTCCTAATTTAAACAGCCATTCCAAAAGTGTTCAGAGTGAAGACAAATATCAGGAGAGAAAGGAGAGAGCCTGGGAACAGAGCTTGTTGCTAAGGAACAAATGGAATCAAATGTGAACAGAGGATTTGAAGGCTAGATGAGAGCGAGTTGGAAATATTTTTCTAGGGGCCCACAAAAGCCACAATTAAGGGCTGAGAAAGATGGATGCAATGATTTAAAGGCAAAATTACAGCTTGTTGGTGGGTCAGTGCTGGGCAGGGCAGCCCCAGCCCTCCCAGCTGGCCTCTGTGGTGTTGGCACCAGTGGACGTGCGAGCCCTGGAGAAATGTGTTTGGGATTTTGAGGTTCTGCAATTTTTCTGTCCTTTAATTTAAAGGGAGAGCCCTCCTTCTTTTCCATTCCCGCCACCACCATAATTAGGGGGATTGGAGGGGCTTGGAAGCTCCCCAGAGCCGTGGTCCTTCTGTCAGCAGTGCCAGCAGGGTGGGGCAGCTCTGCAGGGCCCAGGCAGGAGCAGTGTGCCCACCTGGCCCTGCCAGAGGGGCTCTCTGGGGTTTGGGTGGCCCACGGCTGCTTCAGCACCGGGGCTCGGTGCCTCAGGAGGACCCCGGGGCACCGCACGTGCAGCTTTGGGGAGTTTCCAAAGAAGCTGATGGGGTCAGAAGGCTGGTTTGCTGTTCTTCAGGGGAGCAGCTCCTTGCAGCCCTCTGGCAGGTGTTGGTGTGTGCTAATGTTTGATTCCAGCTCTGGAAACGCCTGGTGGTGGCCACGTGGTGTTACCAGAGAAGCCTGGAATGCTCTGGGGTGGAAGGGACCTGAAAGCTCGCCTGGTTCTACCCCCTGCCATGGGCAGGGACACCTTTCACAAGTCTGCGTTGCTCCAAGCCCCAAATGCAGCAGAAAATGCTGCTGATCTCCCTTCCAGCTTCTCAGCCTCTTTTGTGCTGACCCATCTCAAAGAGCCCATTATGGGGGATGGTGTGTCCCCAGCAAAGCTCCTTCCTGACCTTTGCTTTTTCCCCACTCGGACAACACCCATGTTGTTATTCCCTGCTTCAAAGAAAGCTCTTCTAGAAGAAGAGATGCAATTCATGGCAATAGGTCACAGGAAAGGCCTATTAGCTCATCTCACCCCTGCCCTTCCCAGCCTCCATCTCCCGGGAAAACTGTTTCTGCCTGGAGAGCAGGCCAAGGATCACCCTGAGCAAAGTCCCCACAGCTCCAGCCCTGCCCTGGCACCGTCTCCAACGTGGGCAGCCCCAGAGGGGATTTGGGCAGCAATGCTCTGCTCACCAGGGTGGGCAGCACCCCGCGGGTGGGACTGGCACAGGAGCTGGGGAGGTGGGAGGTGGCGGAGTGACCCGGAGCCCTGTGCCCAAAGCCCTCACGGAGGGAGCACTGGCACCACTCCCAGCCTTGCCCCACAGACCTGTCCCTCTCTCTTCCCTTCCCAGTGCTCCGTGACCTGTGGGAACGGGACCCAGCGGCGCCCAGTCCACTGCAGCAGCAGCAGCAGCAGCGGGGCCCCGTGTGAGCCTGCCCAGAGACCCAGCCCCGAGAGGGTTTGCTCCTTGCCACAGTGCCACCAGAAATGGGACACCACCGACTGGTCCGGCAGCGGCTCCTCCAGCAGGGAGATATTTAATGAAATCCATTACATGCCCAGCAACCGCATTCCTAAATTTAACCCCTTGGTCCCAAACATCCCGGAGTCCAACGATGTCAATGTCATCACCGAGGAGGACTTCTCAGCCAGGAAAGGAAATGTCTTTGTTGATGATTTTTACTACGATTACAACTTTATCAACTTCCACGAGGATCTGTCTTACTATCCCTTCACGGAGAAGGAGACCAAAGGCGAGGAGCCAAAGGCAGAGCCGAGCCCTGATGGCACGGGGGGGCCCTGGGAGCTGCCCACCGAGGCCCTGCTCACCACCGAGCTGGGAGGAGAGAGCCAGGAGCAGCCAGGCACCGAGGAGGAGCACACTTCTGCTCCCGTGCGTGGGCGAGACACAGAGCCCGGGGATCTGGCCACGAGTGACCTCCTGAGCATGGTCCCCGAGGATGGGGGATCAGCCACTCCCAGATACACCACCCCTGGCTTTTTGGGTGAGGAGGAGGAGGAGGAGGATGCAGTGCCTGTGCCCCGCTCTCTGCCCAGCCAGAGCTCCGTGAGCCAGAGCTCTGCAAACCACCCGCGCTGGGCTGAGCCCCACGGAGCTGTGCCCACCAGCAGCAGCCTTGGGCAGGGTGCCCCCGCTCCCGGGGGTGCCCAGGCAGCCGATGTGGGCTGGGGCAGTGCCGGGCTGGATGTGTCCCAGGGGCCAGCAGCACGGGGCAGCGGGGGCCCTGCGAGCACCCAGGGACACGGCACGGCCCCGTCCGCAGGGAGAGGCCACGGGGACTCCGGGGAGATGGCCCTGGCCACCACCAGTGACACCAATGGTGCGGCCCCAGAGCCCAGCGAGCAGCACGGGTGGGCAGGAATGCCAGAGGGGATGCTGGCCACGCGGGCAGGAGGGCAATCCCGTGGGATGGAGAGGGCAGATCTTGCCTTGCCCACCCTGCAGGCCCCCGGCCCGGAGGTGGCAGGGAGTGCTGGCAGCCCCCACCCTGCCGTGAGTCCCCCTCCTGCGGGTGCTGATGGGGCTCCTGTGGGACAGGGAGGGCACCAGCCAGAGCTCCACACCCCCACAGCCCCCACCTCAACCCCCTCGGTGGCCACGACCGCCCCTCCAGCGTCCTTGTCCCCTGCCGTGCCCGGGCCAGCCACCCAGCTCACCTCCAGTGGCCTCAGCCAGCAGGATGCCCTGGTCCCAGCCGTGCCCACAGCCCCAGCTCGTGGCCCACCTGCCCACACAGCAGGGTCCCCCCTGGAATGGGGGACAAAGGGGGTGGCCCAGCACCCGGATCTGGCATCGCCCCACACCGAGCTGACCTCCCATGGGACCCCACTCAGCGTCCCTGCACCGAGGGACCCCTCACCGTGGGCACCCCCAGGGACATCAACGAGGGAGCCCTCACCGTGGGCACCCCCAGGGACATCAACAAAGGACCCCTCACCATGGGGACACCCAGGGACATTAACAAAGGAGCCTTCACCGTTGGGACACCCAGGGACATCAGCAAGGGACCCCTCACCGTGGGCACCCCCAGGGACATCAACGAGGGACCCCTCACCGTGGGGACACCCAGGGACATCAACGAGGGACCCCTCACCGTGGGCACCCCCAGGGACATCAATGAGGGACCCCTCACCGTGGGCACCCCCAGGGACATCAACAAAGGAGCCCTCACCGTGGGCACCCCCAGGGACACCTGCCTCCAGTGACGGGGGGCAGGAATTGTCCCAGCCCACCCCTTTGCCCCCCCTGCTCTGGGAGAAGAGGCTGCAGGAGGAGGAGGAGGAGGAGGAGGAGGAGGAGGAGGCTCTGCCTCCACCGTCGCCCACCACAGCAGCCGCTGCCAAGCCCAGCTGGGAGGTCGGGAACTGGAGTGAGGTACGTGGCGAGTCCCATTAAAAGTGACGTGGCCAGTGTGGATGTGAGACCTGTGCCTGTCCTGGCTGGCTCTGGCAGCAGTCAGGGCCTGGGGTCATTAGTGCTAATTAGCAAACAACTGGCAAGCAAAAGCTGAAGGCACCCCCAGCCCCACGCTGCTGCCCCATTTCCCCCGTGCTGCGGGCAGCCGTGGCCGTGAGGATCCTCCTGGGAGCAAACACTGAGCTGCGAGAGGAAGGGTTGGTCCCACCCAGAGCAGAAACCCTGGAACGGGCTGTGGAGGAGCGTGTTCCTCCTCCTTCCCTCCCTCAGTGCTGCCTGGCGTGGGATTGCTTAGAGGGGAAAGGTGCTGTGCCCACATCATCCCACAGCCCAGTTCACCCAGCACCTCCCAGTGCCCGTGGGCGAGGCAGAGCTGAGTGCCCAGGGACCTTCCTGCTGGGCCAGCGCGGCTGGGCTGGGCTGGGGGTGTGGGCAGGGGCACCAGCAGCTGCCTGTCACAGAGCTGGGGCAGGTTTTGGGGTGCACAGCAGCCACTCCCTGTGTTACAGAGCTGGGGCAGGTTTTGGGGTGCCCTGCAGCCGCTCCCTGTGTTACAGAGCTGGGATCAGGTTTTGGGGTGCCCTGCAGCCGCTCCCTGTTACAGAGCTGGGGCAGGTTTTGGGGTGCACACCAGCTGCTCCCTGTTACAGAGCTGGGGCAGGTTTTGGGGTGCCCTGCAGCCGCTCCCTGTGTTACAGAGCTGGGGCAGGTTTTGGGGTGCACAGCAGCCGCTCCCTGTGTTACAGAGCTGGGATCAGGTTTTGGGGTGCACACCAGCTGCTCCCTGTTACAGAGCTGGGGCAGGTTTTGGGGTGCACAGCAGCCGCTCCCTGTTACAGAGCTGGGGCAGGTTTTGGGGTGCACACCAGCTGCTCCCTGTTACAGAGCTGGGGCAGGTTTTGGGGTGCCCTGCAGCCGCTCCCTGTGTTACAAAGCTGGGATCAGGTTTTGGGGTGCCCTGCAGCCGCTCCCCGTGTTACAAAGCTGGGATCAGGTTTTGGGGTTCCCTGCAGCCGCTCCCTGTGTTACAGAGCTGGGATCAGGTTTTGGGGTGCCCTGCAGCCGCTCCCTGTGTTACAAAGCTGGGATCAGGTTTTGGGGTGCCCTGCAGCCGCTCCCTGTGTTGCAGTGCTCGGCCACGTGCGGCCTGGGCGCGGTGTGGAGGCCGGTGCGCTGCAGCAGCGGCAGTGACAGCGGCTGTCCCGCGGCCGACCGGCCCGTGCCCGCCCGGAGGTGCTCCCTGAGACCCTGCTCGGCCTGGCGCGTGGGCAACTGGAGCAAGGTACGGGGCCGTGCGGGGAGGGAGGGTCCCCAAAACCCGCGGGGAGAGGTGTGGGGTCACACCTGCCCCGTGGCTCGCATAGGTAAAGGTTTGCACTTGCCACGGGGTTTAAACGGCTCATCCCGCAGTATTTCCATTTTCCCTGCTCTTGGGCTGGTAGAAAAGTCAGGAATTTGTAGAAGCTAAACAAAATGATTTGATGAAAGGCCAGGTAGGGTGTAGCGGGTGTCATCCCGTGGCAGGGGCTTGGAACAAGGTGCTCTTCAAGGTCCACTGCAAACCATTCTGTGGTTCTGTGATTTGTCACATGTTGTGGCCACTGTGCCCTGCCAGGGGCTGATGGAGCTGGGATGGGTGAATTCAGTACGGCTGGTGGTGGGGAGCACTCCCTGCTCTGGGTGGTCGCTGTTCCTTGGGATCATCGGTTCTTTAAGGCACAGAGACTGCTCTTGTTCCAGCTGGAAACCAGCTGCTTTCAGAGGGGTGCTAGTGACAGATGAGCTGCACAGACTGTGCTCTGCCTTGGCCTAGAGCCAGAGGGGAAAGGAGGTGGGGTGGCAGCTGAACCCAGCCCAGGGCACAGCGTGTCCCTGGGGTCACCTCCCGTCCCCACAGGGACCCCCCTGCCTGGCTGTGTGTCCTTCCCCTCTGTGGCTGTGTGTCCCTCCCCTCTGTGGCTGTGTGTCCTTCCCCTCTGTGGCTGTGTGTCCATCCCCACTGTGTCTCTGTGTCCGTCCCCACTGTGTCTCTGTGTCCCCACTGTGTCTCTGTGTCCATCCCCACTGTGTCTCTGTCTGTCCCCACTGTGTCTCTCTGTCCATCCCCACTGTGTCTCTGTGTCCATCCCCACTGTGTCTCTGTGTCCCCACTGTGTCTCTGTGTCCCCACTGTGTCTCTCTGTCCATCCCCACTGTGTCTCTCTGTCCATCCCCACTGTGTCTCTGTGTCTGTCCCCACTGTGTCTCTCTGTCCATCCCCACTGTGTCTCTGTGTCTGTCCCCACTGTGTCTCTGTGTCCCCACTGTGTCTCTCTGTCCATCCCCACTGTGTCTCCGTGTCTGTCCCCACTGTGTCTCTGTGTCCCCACTGTGTCTCTGTGTCCCCACTGTGTCTCTGTGTCCCTCCGCAGTGCTCCAGGAGCTGTGGTGGGGGCACGAAGGTGCGGGACGTTCACTGTGTTGACACCAGGGACCAGCGGCTGCTGCGGCCGTTCCACTGCCAGGCCGGGCTGTCCCAGCCCCCGGCACAGCTGCCGTGCCGCAGCGCGCCGTGCCTGGCCTGGTACACGTCCTCCTGGAGAGAGGTACTGTTGTGACAGCAGGTGAACAAGTGGGGAGAAATGATGATGGCTGAATGATTTCTGTATTAGAACTCTGCTAGAACACATTAATTTACTATTTAAAGGAGATACTAACACTACAAACCTACTTTTCTAACTCCCATCTCTAACTCACTCACAACTGGTGCCCCTCTCTGAGAGCCCAGCCACAGGTGGGTTGGATTGGATTGGATTGGATTGGATTGGATTGGATTGGATTGGATTGGGTTGGATTGGATTGGGTTGGATTGGATTGGATTGGATTGGATTGGATTGGATTGGATTGGATTGGGTTGGGTTGGCCACCAGCCCCAAACAATCCTCACCAGAACCCAACCAAGCAATCACCCCAGGGAAACAATTCTCCAAACACATTCCACATGGGAAAAACAAGGAGCAGGAAGAGAAATTGTTTTCTCTTTCTTCTTTCTGTGCTCCTCTATGAACAATCCTGAGAGAGGGAAGGATGTGCCTACCAAAAGGTACGGGCTGGCCTGGGCACAGCTCGCCCACCCCTGCCAGGGCAGGGACACCTGCTGCTATCCCAGGTGGCTCCAAGCCCCAGTGTCCAACCTGGCCTGGGACACTGCCAGGGATCCAGGGGCAGCCACAGCTGCACTGGGAATTCCATCCCAGCTCCTTCCAACCCTCCCAAGGAACAATTCCTAATTCCCAGTATCCCATCCATCCCTGCCCTCTGGCACTGGGAGCCATTCCCTGTGTGCTGTCCCTCCATCCCTTGTCCCCAGTCCCTCTCCAGCTCTCCTGGAGCCCCTTCAGGCCCTGGAATGGCTCTGAGCTCTCCCTGGAGCCTTCTCCCAGCCCAGCTCTCCGCAGCCCTGAGCCCACGCCGGGTTTGTCCCGCAGTGCTCGGAGCCGTGCGGCGGCGGGGAGCAGGCCCGGCTGGTGACGTGCCCGGAGCCGGGGCGCTGCGAGGAGACCCTGAGGCCCAACAGCACCCGGCCCTGCAACAGCCAGCCCTGCACCACCTGGGTGGTGGGCTCCTGGGGACAGGTGAGCGGGGCTGCTCCCCTGCACGGGGACATGCAGGGGATGGGGACACGCAGGGGATGGGGAGCTGCAGGGGATGGGGAGCTGCAGGGGATGGGGAGCTGCAGAGGATTGGGAGCTGCAGGTGATGGGGAGCTGCAGGGGATGGGGACATGCAGGGGATGGGGACATGCAGGAGGTGGGGACATGCAGGGGATGGGGACATGCAGGAGGTGGGGACATGCAGGGGATGGGGACATGCAGAGGATGGGGAGCTGCAGGGGATGGGGACATGCAGGGGATGGGGACACGCAGGGGATGGGGACACGCAGGAGATGGGGACATGCAGGAGATAGGGACACGCAGGGGATGGGGACATGCAGGAGATGGGGACATGCAGGGGATGGGGACATGCAGGGGATGGGGACATGCAGGGGATGGGGACATGCAGGGGATGGGGACATGCAGGGGATGGGGACATGCAGGGGATGGGGAGCTGCAGGGGATGGGGACATGCAGGGGATGGGGACATGCAGGGGATGGGGACATGCAGGGGATGGGCAGCTCTGGGGGCTGTCCCCAGCCTGAGCCCCAGCTCCCCGCAGTGCTCGGCTCCCTGCGGAGGGGGCATCCAGCGGCGCCAGGTGAAGTGCATCGACACCAGGACGGGGGTGGCCGAGGAGGACAGCAGCCTGTGTGACCACGAGCCGTGGCCAGAGAGCACCCAGAAGTGCAACCCCCAGGAGTGCGACAGCTCCGAGCCAGGTGAGCAGCAGGCAAAGCCAGTCTGGAGGATGGCGTGGGGGGATGGAGCCAGCGTTTCCTACGTGGGTTGTGTAAGGCTGACTTGGCTGCTTGATGATTAAGTGGGAATGTTGTAACTGTCTGCAAATGTCCAGAGCCTCCGTCCCTCAAGGGCCAAGCGGGGTTTTGCTGGCACAGACGTGAGCTGGGATGTGCTTGTTGGGGTCAGCGGTGTCACCCAGCACAGGGACACCTGAGGGACCCCATCCAGAGGCAACAGGGCAGTCAGGAAAAGGGGAATACTCAGTGATGGAGCTCTCAGGAAGCTGCTTAGTGGTAAAGTCCCGGAACACAAGGCTTGTGAAACAAGCTGGGCCCAGCATCGGAAGATGGAATGAAGGAGCAGTTCCCCAGCATCTTCAGGTGTGTCTGAGCAGGTGCTCCAGGGAGCCAGCCTCGTGTCAACCTGTTTGTCATTTACCTGCCCCAGCTGCAGCCACAGTGCTTGGCCACACCACGGGCTCTCACTTGGCTTCTTCTCCCTCTTCCACTCTCAGGGATACATCCCAAGCACCAGGCAGTTCCCTGGGAGACAGAAATCTGGGGACTGCGAGAGTTAACAGCCCTTACAGGAAAGCAGTATAATGAGAGATTAGATGTCACTGATATCAGGCGTGTCAGTCGCTTATCAGCTTTATCTCTTTCACGTGTCTGTGCAAAAGAAAAGCTCTTTGGCTGCCCAGAAAGTATTGTTGGACCTGCAGGAGGTTTACTGGACAAAGGGAGGGCTGAGAGATGGGGCAGGGAGGCAGCAGTAGCTGGTGCCTGGGGTGGAGGAGCTGGATTCGTGGCTGCTCCACACATCCCTGAGGTCCCCTCTGCAGCCTGGGACACCCATTCCACCATTCCAGCTCTTTTTTTTTTATCCCGTGCCCAGCGTGTTCCTCCCAACACCAATTCCAGAGCAGGCAGGAGCGTTGCCTTTGGTTAACTGGGATTTGGGCACTGGCACTGTTGGCCATCAGGGTGTTCTTAGCCATTGATCTGCTCCTTTTTTGGAGCATTTGCAGGGCCGAGGGGCACTCCAGCACTTAGGAAATGATGAGTCAGCCCTGCTCAAGACACGATGTGCGGTTCCGGCTGTTTTGGTCAGGGGAAAATTTCCGTGCCAGGCTTGGTGATGAGAGCTGTGGAGCCAAGGCTGGAGCAGAATAACCACTGAGATGTGTAGGAAGCACACAAATAAATGGTAGAATCCTGGATCAAAAATGACATAAATGCTCTGGCTGCAGCCCAGGGCAGGAAACGCCTCTTGGAAATACAAACGTTTCCAGCCAAAGCATGAAGGGGAACAAAACTTTCACATGGCAGGAAATCCCAGATGTGTAAATGCACAGGCAAAGGCTCCCAGAAAGACACAAATGTAACTCCAGCCCTTTCCTGTGCTTCAGGGGATCTTTACTGCAGAGGATGGGCTCAGGCTGGAGCGATCCGTGTTTTTGTGAGGAGCACAGGAGCCTCTCTCCCCTCTGGCACGAGGTGCTCCGGTACCAGCAGAACCAGGGCTGGCTCTGTGAGTGGTCATGTCCTCACTGGACACAATAGTGCCAATAACCCCAGCAGGGTTTAAATGTTCAAACCGTTATCAGATGGATTTGGGGCAGAGATGGAACAGATGAAGCACAAGCAAACATCTCACAGCAATCGGCTCCTCAATTAAAGGAGGTCGGGATTAATTAGAACCAGAATCCTGAGCTGTTGCCAGGTTATAAATTAACTGAAGATTCCACCAAGGTTATTTTTGAATGTGGCTGTTGCCTTACAGCTGCAGCCAGCTGTGAGGGTGTCCTTAGATGGCTCCTGGGAGCTTCAGAGCCGTGGGCACCCCAGTGCCTCCGTGTGATGCTCCAGAGGCTGGGGACATTTATCTGGGAATCGTTTATGGTGTCGTGGGAAGGAGCTGAGCCCCAGGTCTGCAGGAGGGCCTGGAGAAGCCTGCAGCAGTTTATGCAGCAGATCAGACAGATTTAAACCAGAAAAGTGGGAATTGCTGTGTGCTGGAGGAGGAATCAGGGGGTGAATGGAGCTGGTCACCCAGCTGGTCACTGCAGGGTGGTGGCTGTGCTGGACACGGCAGACCCTGGTGGGGGTGGCACATCCCTGCCCAGGAGGGAGCAGGGCAGCCCCGGTGCTCATCACGGCCACGCCGTGGAATGGATCAGTTCTCTCGTGCCCATTCCTCTGGATCCCATAGCAGGGAGGTCTCTGAGCTCCCCAAATCTGCCCTGGGCAGGTGATGGGGCCAGTTCTTGGCTCCAGCAGCAAACACTGCTGTTGCACAGGTGTCCCGGCTTGGAGTTCCAAAGGGATGAGGTGCAGGCTCCCCTGGCTGAAGGACAAGTGTGTGTGAGTGGTGCAGCTCCTCTGGGAGCGGGATGGAGCCCAGCCCCCTGTCCCAGGAGCAGCCAGCACAGGGCACCGTGCTGGGAGCAGCAATCCCTGGGCCAAGGAGTGAAGGCTCTGCTCACACGGGCTCAGTCCCAGACACCATCCCTGTCCCACTGCTCCTGTTTGCTGGCTCCTTATCCAGGGCTGGCTGCATTTTGATTAATTGGCGATTAAACGTGGTGCTCCTGCTTGCTCTGAGCAAGGAGATGAAATTGGTCATGGTTCTGCAAGTCGCAGAGCTCGTCCACGAGGGATCCATGTGGGAAATAACTGCAGCAAATCCCAATTTTCTCTGTCATTTGAGCGTGTAAGTCCCTATCCAAGTGGTGAGGCCAGGAGGTGCTGCTGAGCGAGGCATGGAGAGCAATTAATTAACTGCTAATTAGCAGCAGGAGTCAGTGGGAAAGGGATAGTCCAGAAAAGACTCCCTGTTTTGATAAAATGTGGGAGAGAGATGTTGCCTGCAGCAGGGCTGGCACCTGAAAACTGTGGGGTTGGTGGGTTTCTCCCCGTTTCAGTGCCAGCCTGTGCAGGGCAGGCTGGCAGCTGGGGATGCACCCCCTGCACCCCATGCACCCCATGCACCCCATGCACCCCATCAGGCTGATCAGACACCACGGGGAGGCACCTCAGCCCCAGAGCAGGAGCCTGGGATAATTTACTTGTTAAATTCGGCCCTGGCTCCGAGAGCATCCCGAGGGCCAGAGGTCAGCCCCCTAATTCCCTGGATTTGCTAGCTCAGCTCCAAGCTCAACCTTTCCTTGTTTTTACAAAACGTGTTCCAGGAAGTTTGTTTTTCCCAGGAATAAAAGTAAAAGCTTAGGTCTGGCTGGCAGAAGCTTAAATGAAATTTAAAGCGACTTCCACACCGACCTAAAAAAACAGCCCCCAAAAAAGTGGAGGTTTTCAGTCTCTAAAGTGCTGACTTAGCCTGGATTTTTAAAGCTCTGCTTGAAGCTATTTCTTTAGCCTAAAATTTGGCATGGACTTATGGAACGTGTTTCCAAATGAAGTGCAAGTATTATATAAAAAAATGTTAATAGAAAGAAATGGCAGTAAAAGGATTCAATGAAAATGGGGTGGGTTCTGTAGGTCCCTCTCTGAAGAGCTGACAAATTAAGTGCTTATTACAGCTTCCCTTGCCCAAGACCAAATTCCAGGGAGGAATCACAAGCTGAGCCAAGATTTTCAGACCTGAGGCTGACCCCGCACGCATCCACCCTGAGACTGCAGCAGGATCTGGGAAAGGGATGGGAACTCAACCCCTCGACGACTCCCAGTGACTTCACGGAGTTCAGGGAGCGTTGGGAACGTTTGGGGGGGGGGGGGGGATTGTGGGGGTGTCCTGGGCAGGGGCAGGACTTGGACTGGATGATC
The DNA here is from genome assembly GCF_026979565.1 of Vidua chalybeata. Taxonomy (NCBI): domain Eukaryota; kingdom Metazoa; phylum Chordata; class Aves; order Passeriformes; family Viduidae; genus Vidua; species Vidua chalybeata. The sequence goes on from NC_071542.1 coordinate 20,267,610, forward strand.
CCTGTGGGTCCCTTCCGAGCTGGACATTTTTCTGATCCACGAGGTCGTTTGGCTTCGGAGCCCTGGGGTGCTGCCGGGGTCTCCTGTGAGGTCAGCAGAGCCTGCAGCCAAGGGAGGTGGCTCTGCTCCCCCATCCCCGAGCCCATCCCTGCTGTTTCCCCGCAGCGATCCCAGCCTGCGTGGCTGAGGAGGTGCTCAGAGAGCAGTAACCCCCGGCAGGGCGGGCTCAGCGCTGCCTGGGCACGGGGCAGGGACAGGAATTTCCTGATGGGCCCGGGGTGCTGACCCGCGGGAGAGGGAGCAGGAGAGGGCTGAGCCATCGCTCCAAGCCTGGAAAGCAGCGTCCCAGTGCGAGCCTTCACAGCTCTTTCCAAGGAAGGCAGGAGGCAGCTTGGTTGTGATCCATAAACAACTTTCTAGGAAGCTGCGAGTGCTGAATGCCCTGAGGGGCAGAGCATCCCCCAGCAGTGCCCAGGACATTCCCACCCATCCGTGGGCATCCAGGCTGATTGCCACTCCGCTGGGACACCCCTGAGGTGTTTTAGGAGCCCTGCTGAGCCATGCCTGTCCTGCAGCAAATGGCAATGCCTGTACTCCCGTGCTCCAAAGCCACAGTGCAGCAGGGCTGGGGGTTCAGGGGGTGCTTTGTGGAGCCACAGGGATGCTCCCAGGGAATATTATCCTGACAGCCCCGTGGAGCAGAGCACCAGCAAGCACTTCCCTTTTTCCTGTGGCTCCGGCGCTCCCACAGCAGCTCTGGGATGTGCTGCACTCCTGGCCTGGGCTCTGCAGAGATTGCTCATCTGCTCTGCTCACCCAGCAGGGAAAGCCCACTGCTGGTGTCCCAGCAGGCAGGGCTGGAGCGAGCCCCCAGCCTGAGGTGTGGTGTGAGGCTGGGATCCCCTCCATCCCGCTCTGTCAGCGCTGTTGGTCCAGCAGTGCAGTGATAAATTGCTTTTTTGGGGGCACAGGGACACTCCGGCCGGGCACAAAGAGCTGCAGCTGGGGAGGCAGGGAGGAAATACCTCAGCTGAAACAGAAAATACATTTTAGAGCAGTGTAGCGACCTCCTGGCGGCTGGGCTGGGGGAGGGGGCTGTGGCTGAAATCCCAAACCCGGGGAGAAGTCTCTGCTCCGCATCTGCCGCGTCCCTTGCTTCGGCCGGGCTCGGCTGCTCCCGTGGGAATGGGGGCAGCAGCCGTTCCCTGGCACAGCCTTTGTTCCCAGAGGGGACAGGGCGAGGGGCAGTGGTCAGCGAGAGCTCCCCTGGCTCGGTCACGGCGTTGCCCCTGCAGAGAGGTGTCCTGAGAAAGAGGAAATCCCATTTCCCTGCCCCGTTTCTGTCCCCGCTCTGCGCGGCCCTGGTGGAGGGTGCCCGGGGAGAAGCAGTGGGGGGGTTGGCCCCAGAGTGCATCAGCTCTGCCCTTTTGCAGAGAAAAACTGTCATCTGTTTGGATTCCTTGTACACGAGGTAAAACTGGAATCACAGAGTCGTAGATTTGAAGCTTAGGCTCGTTTTTGAGCTGATGTAATTTAAGCGAGTCTGACACCACTGGGTGAGAAGCTGCAGGCTCAGCGAGTTATGTCCTGCTCTGAGATACAGTAGAGAAGGAGGAAATCAAGAATTCAAACAAGGCAGCTCTGTATTCATATAAATCATGTGGGGATGGGTCTGTGCTGCTGGACTGAGCCCAGGTGGGGCCTGGGCTGCCCCTGGAGCAGCCGTTCCCAAAACAAAGCCCGTCCTCAGAGCAACACCAGAGTTGTTTGAGGGCTGCAGGACACCTGCAGGAAGCGAACCAGATGATGCAGGCTCTCAAAATAACCAAAACAATTCAGAGAAAAAGGAATTCTGGCCTTTCCGCCACTCCGCTGGCTCTGGGGGGGGGGTGGGGACTGGCAGGAGGTGACAATCCAGGGGGGTTTGTCCCCTGCACCTCAGCTCTGTGCCCTGGCGGCCTCGCTGCCCTGGGCAGGCGCTTTGGAGCTGCTGGCAGCAGCACAGGTGTGCTTTCTGCTGGGACGGGCGGTGCCCAGGTGGGTGCAGGGGGGCTCTGCCCTGGGGGGAGCTGTGTCCGTGTCTCCCCAGCTTCCACAGAGCCCCGCAGCGGTTTGGGCTGGGAGGGGCCGTAGGGATCGTCTCATTCCCGCATCGGGCGCGCGGTGACCGTGGCGACAGCGGCGCTGACCCCCCCTCCCGTGCTCCTGCCTCCCCTCCAGGTGTCCCCTGCGAGCGCGACCGCCTGACCTTCGCCTTCTGCCAGACGCTGCGGCTGCTGGGCCGGTGCCACCTGCCCACCGTGCGCGCCCAGTGCTGCCGCAGCTGCCGCCAGCACGGGCTGCCGCCAGCGCCCGGCCGCGCCCGCGGCGACCAGCGGCTGTCCCGGAGGTGACAGCGCTGTCCCCGCGGCTGCCGGGCCCTGCAGGACTGGTGCCTCTGCCCCAGCTCTGTAGCTCGTGCCGCTCTCTAACGGTGCTCAGACCATCGCTGGCGCTGCCGGGGCTGGGCTCCCGCTGCTCCCCACGGGCGCTCCGGGGAGTGCTGCCCTGCCCGGGCACGCCAGCGGGGAAGCAGAGGGAAAGGGGAGCTGAAAGCAGCAATAATTTGGGGAGGACCTCTCAGAAATGCTTATGGTGCTATCGTTTGACCTTTGCAGCCTCTCGAAGGTGTTGGCTGGCCAGCACAAACCTTGACTTTTATTATTATTTTTATATCTCTGAGGTGAGCATCCAGCATTCCACCGGCTCTGCTGACCCTTTGGGGTAGGGATTTTTTTTTTTTTTTTTCCTTTAAGGGACTTGAAGCTGGCAACCCATTTCTGTAATTTTCATTAAAATGTTTACGCACTGAAGCTAAATAGATTTAACTTGAGAAGTAGAGGCAGGGCAGAGGAATAAAGTTTCAGCTTCAGCTGGGGCTGTGCAGGGCTCTGTCTCCCCATTGCTGTGTCCCTCTGGAGCAGAGGGCATCACCAGGGACACCGAGGTTTGCAGTCCAGCAGGGCATTCCCATTCCTTTGCGTGCCTTCGGGCAGGAGAGGGAAGCTGCCCTGGCAGGGAGTGGCACATCCCCTCCCTCGTGGGCAGCCAAGTGCTCAGTCCCTGGATTTCTGTATGTGTAGCAGTGTAATGCTTGGTTAAGGTGTTTTTCTGTGGCCTGACAGGCTGAACCCTTTTTTCCCCCCTGCTTATCTAGATTCTCCTCTGTTAAGGTTAGCTGATTTTTAACTAGAATATCCCATTTACTCTGAGGCACAGCCCCTACTGCCTGCTCCCGGAGCGGTGTGGGAACAGATCCCTCCCTGTCTCGGGGAGGGATTCCTGCCAGCTTGGTCTCTGGAGGAGGGCAGGAGCGTTTAGGTAGGAATTCCTTTCCCTATTACTCTTCAGGCTGTGGAGGATGCCCAAAAACTGGGGGACCTTGAGGGGCAATCCTCCCTGCACTGGGCAGAGTCAGGCTGGAGCCCAGCCCGGGCTGCAGCACTCAGCCCAAACGGGGAAATTCCTGTGTGTGATTTGTATGTAAAACACCAGCCACGAGCTCACCATTTGTGCTTTATTCCGTTCCAAGGTGGTGTAAAGTTTTTGTGGTCCGAGAACCTGTGTCCAGTCCTGGTTTCCTTGTCCCCAGCACCATCTGTCCCACAACCTGTCACCCTCCCAGGACTGCAACGGGACGACCCTTGTGTTGGGCTCTCATGGCCACAGCTCACAAAGTGTGTTAAATTAAACAATTACTGAAGGAAGCAGGTGGCTTTCACATTTTCTCCTCCCCGTGGGGAATTCCGAAGGTTTTCAGTTAATTGGAGATGGTTCAGGCACTGGCAGCAGGAAGGAAAGATCAGTTTGCATCTGAAAATCATTCACAGCTGCCCTTTGCAACTGGGATTTGTTGATTAAAACATGAGCCGGGTTGATGGGGTAAATCGGTTCTGCAAATCAATTTATTTGTGGCACAGGATCTGGTGAGCCCCTCCTGCAGTGCCTTTCCACGTGCAGGGTCCCAGCTGTGGCTGGCTGAGGGCACAGGATCATCCCTCCTGTGGGACACCAGGCCATTTGTAGCCACATAACAAGCCAGGCCTCCCACCAGCACAGAAACTGCATTATCAGTGACAATAAACCACATCTGGCTTAAATATCTGCAATATTTTCTTTCAGTGAGACACCTCCAGCGAGTGTCTCTGGAAGGAGGCTCTTCACAAGGGCCTGGCGTGACAGCACAAGGGGGAATGGCTTCCCACAGACAGAGGGCAGGCTTGGATGGGATATAGAAATGCCTTTTTTCTTCTTCTGAGGACTTCTTTTATTGTCTCAACACAAGCAGGATGTTATTCAGACAGAGCTGCTGCAGTGGGGTGAAAGGAGGAAAGGGCTCGCGGATCAAAAGATGTTTGGGATAGGATCGTGGAATGGTTTGGGTGGGAAGGGACCTTAAAGCCCATCCAGTCCCACCCCCCACCAGGAGCTGGATGGGCTTTAAGGTCCCTTCCCCCCCAAGGCACTCCACGATTCTGTGGTCTCCTGGAAGACTCTCTGGGAGAACCTCTTGGCTTCAGATCAGAAGTCAGACCTTTGTGCCTGCCTTGGTCACCTCCAGACATTTCCACGCTGGAGACAGGAAGGAAGAGGAGCTCGTTGGTTGGGAAGCAGCAGCAGCTGCTGGTGGAGGAGCTTGTTTGTGTCTCAGAGCCTCGGGAATGCTGCAAGCGCTTCCGCAGCCCCGGGAGCGCCGGCTCTCCTGGCAGAGCACCTGTGGTCACAGCTCAGACCTCACCAAGAGCTTCTGTCCAGCCCAGGTGACCTCAGCTGGAGGGTTTTAGTTCCCAAGGAGCCAGAGGGGTCACCAGTCCTTCACCATGGACCGGGGAGGGACACGGTCCCAGCCCGGGCAGCGAAGCCAGAGGGACCAGGAGCAGCTCGGCTCCCGCCTGTCCTTTCCAGATATGATAAGAAACGAGTTTATTTCCTCCTGTTCTTAAAACCTCCTTGTGCTGCACAGAAAGGCTTCACAGGCACAGCACAGAGGGGCAGCAAAGCCGGGACAGCAAGGGAAGGATTTGAAAAATGTGACTGGGTTATGTTTTCGTTTGGATTTTAATTGGCAGCTGATCCCTGCCAGCTGCTCCGGGAGGGAACAGCCCCCACCCACCCACCCACCCACCCACCTCGGGGTGCTGCACCCCGGCCACTGCTCCAGCAGCTCATCCCGGGACTGCCCGTTGCAGAGGGACATTCCCGGTGGGAATAAGGCACAGAAAAGGGCAGGAGGGGAGGGAAAGGAGCTGCCCCGCTCCCCGGCTGGTCCCAAGCCCGGTGTGTTTGCTCACCCGGAGCAGCCGGGTTTGGAAATTCAGTGAAGCTCTTCCACGTGTGCTGTGGGAGGGCAGCGCTGCCACCGACCCACAGCCCCGGCCCCTGCCCCGCACCGAGGGGAGGCTCAGCCGGGTCTAAACATTTAGAAATACCCACGCGATAAAAACAGCCCTGTCTCTACCCGCGACTGCTCCGCTGCCATCTGCGGTGAGTAATAGTTACACCCCGAGTAAAGTGTGTGCAAACTCGAGCCCTTTGCACGGCCCTGGGGCAGGGGAGCAGCCCCCGGCCCTCTTCCTCCTCCAGCCTGGAGGTCCGGGATGGAAACGGGATTTCAGACCTGGAAACGCCAGCTGGAACCCCGAGGCTGCTGGGAATCGCTCGGCGCGTCGGGCTCTGGCAAAGGGGCAGCAGGACGGCGCTGGCTCGGCCTGGGGGCAGCGGAGGTGGGGAGGGGTCTCTGCTGTGCTGGGGTTTGAGCCAAGGCAGGGGCTCAGCCTGGGCTCGGGCTGCTCCCTCCTGCTTGGAGGGCGAGCCGATGGGAGGGAAGGTGCCCGCCAGCAGCTGCCCTGGCTGAATCCCCCCAGCTCCGAGGTTTGGGCGTTTGCTGAGCTCTCTGCTCCTCCGCGTCCCTCCCGGGCTGCTCCGAGCCGCTGCAGAGGTGTGAGCCCAGGAGCGCAGCCTCCTGCCGGGCTACCTGCAGGGAGCCCGGCCCCTTCGGCTCGGGGATTCCCGCAGCTCAGTGTTTCACCCGGAGAACAGCACCGAAAGGGCAGAACCTGCACGGCTCAACCCCTGCCCTGTCCGCAGCTCCTCCGGCAAAGCCCCGGGGGGCTCTGCAGCCGCCGGGGCGCAGCTGGTGACGGGCACGGGGCAGCCGGGGGGTCCCCGGGAGGCTCCTCCCGGCGCAGCGGTGCCGTGGGTCGCTGGTGCCCTCTGCAGTTGTCCCTCCCCGCTGTAAACGCAGAGGATTCGTAATCCGAAGGAACAATTTTAGGACTTCTTGCTCCAGGTGAGGGCGGTGGCCCGTGTGTTTCTTCCCGGGCTTGGAGGAGCATCCCGAGTTCCTCCAGCACCCCAAATCCTGCCCGATGGGATCCCCCTGGAGCTGTCCCCGTCCCCCGTTCCCTCCCCGGTGTCTCCTGCTCCCTGGCTGTTCCTCTGTCACCTCAGTGTCCCCAGAGGCCGATGGCAGCAAAGCCTCTGCCCGCCCCGGTCCGTGGGGCAGCAGCTGCGGGGATGGACAAAGATCCCAAACCCAGTAAAAAGGGAAACGCTGGGAAGTGCAGCAGCTCCCGGGAGTCACCCCCAGTGCCCCAGCAACGAGCCACTGCCCGAGGAACTGGGACCATTCCTGCTCCCAGAGGCCTGCTTTTGGGATCTGGCCCCTTTTCCCGAATTGTTGCTCCAGAGGAGAACTTTCACCCTCTGTGCCCCAGCACAAAGCCCTCAGGGCTGAGGAGCCCAGGGCACTGCAGGAACCAGGAGAGTCGCCTTAGGGTCACCATTCCCTGTCCTCCAAGCTTTTGTCAGAGCTGGGAATGCAGTTTGGGTGGTGGCACCGAGCTGTGCAGGGGCAGCAGGCGCAGAGAGCCCCAGGAGCCCACCCAGGGAGAGGAGCAGCTATCTCGTGGCCCCAGGACCCACAGAACCTCCTTGCTGGCAGAGATAGCTCCATTCTGAAAAGAAAATACCAACCCCCCTGCTGGAGGGAAAAAAAAACAAAAAAAAAGCAAATTCCAGGAAAGAAGCCAGCAGATAGTGGCAGCTGAGGCAGCCTGGAGCATTTGGTCCATCCCTGCAGGGTGACCTGCCAGCACTGGGGTGGGACACAGGACGTGTCCCCTGTGCTGTGTCCACACAAAGGAGTTTGAAGTTTAACTGAAGTTTAATTGAAGCTGAGTAACTGGAGTTGAGAAGTGTTTTCTCACAGCTGCACGAACCTGTGGAAAAAGGGGGATTGTTCTCCTCCCCCTGTAATTCATTTTTTCAGCTGATTTGGCGCTTGAGGGGAGGGGCCTTGCGGTGCCACGGAGCACTTCACTGGTGTGCCAAGGGGAACATTCCCTGTTTGTGATGCTGAGTCCATTCCATGCTGCCATGCCCTCAGGGAAGCTCTATGGGGTTTATTAAAACGGCCACAAATCCCTGAAATCCCCACAGATGTTTGCACTGTGCCCCAAGGATCTCTCACCGTGGAACCAAGCCACCAAGCAGGGAGCACTCCAGGGAGGAGCAGCTCCCCAAACCCCTCAGGAGCCACGGCAGCAGATCCTGGACACCTGCCCTGGGAGGAGCAGGAGGAACTGCCTGGTTCCCAGGGAGAGGTAAATCCATGCTCAGACCCAGAGCTGCTGGGGAGGAGCCCTGGGGAACGTCCCCAGTGGGAAAGGTGGGGCAGCTGGAAACGTTCTGGATGCTCCAGGTGAGGTCACTGAGGGAGCAGTGAGGAGGAGCAGGACAGGGGCAGCCAGCAGAAGGAGGGGCTGGGGGATGCTGTCACCTCCCACACTGCAGGAAAGGCAGAAGGAAAAGCCAGGATCAAGTTCTGGTGCGCAGGGAAACTTCACCCTCGGGGTGGTTATAAAGCAAAGCCTCCAGAATCAGAAATGTGTTCACAGGGAAAGGAGCACGAGGATTGAGCAGGAACTGTGTCCCAGCAAAAATCTCCTTGTTCTAGTCCAGTCCCTCAGCTCCACATTCTTTTTCTGAATGAGTTTCAGCTTTAATGTTTATCAACACCAAAGAAGCTGAATGAAATTAATTTCTGTAATAGAAATCTAAACTTGATCCTTAAGAAAAAAAAAAACAAATCAAATTCAGGACCCAAAAAGCAGCACTTCAGTACAAGAATCTGTTTCATTTTTACAGTGCAGTGATTGAAACAATGTAGAAATTCAACTGGCAAAACTGAATTTGTATCACAACTTCTCTCAGAAGGCAATGCAGATGTGTTTTGAATCACAAAATATTCCTCTGGACACCAAAAATTACAAACTTCCAGCACTATACACCGGCCTTTCTTTAGAGACTGATTCCTCATAATTTATATCTATCTTATAAACAATTTCTCTTTAAAAAAAAGAACACATGGAAGATAAAAACAACTCAAGTATTAACGCCAAGGCCTTGGTTATTATTATTTCCTCAGCAGGGCTGTCCCCGGGCTGGGGTCCCTAGTCGGGCTCAGTCACGCACTGCTCCACGATCTCCCGCAGGTTGGGGTTCTCCATGGCTGCTGCCACCCTCTCCTTGTCGTTGATCTGCTTGTTGACTGCAAAACACCCCGGGACAAACAGCCAGGACAGGGCTCAGGAGCTGCCAGGGACACCGGGGGGGCTCAGCAGGAAAGGACATCTCGGGGGGCACTACTGGGCAGGGGGGGAAGGAGGCAGATGCAGGCGCAGTCACAACAAAGCAACCACAGGAAATAATCATTTCTGCCACTTTTCCAGCTCAGGAGAAGGATGGCAGGTGTTCCAGTGGCGTGTCCCAGAATCAGGAGTGTGATTCAGGAATGAGTAGGGCAGGTTCTCAGTTTGCAGCTATCCCATTTTGGCAGGCACGGGACGCTCAGGGCACTGCTGGGACTCCACGGCTGCTGAGGCAGGGCTGGGCAGAACATCCAGGTCCTGCCAGCTTTACTGCAAAAAACCTGCCTGAGAAACGCCCAGTTTTGGAGTGGGGAGTTCAGGACAGTGGGACCAACAGCTGAGGCAGCTCCTCCTGTCAATTACTCAACTTTTGTTACCAACACCTGCCAGGACTGGGGAGGGTTTTGTTAAAAAACCAAACCAGCAAGCAGCAGGTGGTCACAGAGTCACCACAGCCTTGGGAACACCTCTGGGTTTCCAGGCTCTGACAGGGGATCCATTTCTGGGAAGGCAGGGGAGCAGAGGACAGAGCACAAGAGGCTGAAGCTGCAGCATGCACGGGCTCTACTCACTGTCCTCCTCCGTGGAATGTGTGCCCTCAGAAATGTAGATTTCCAGCTGGAGGAGAGATCAGCCGTGTTAGGGGCACCACAGCAGTGGAACACTTTCCCCCTGGAGGAAAACCCTGTCCCCCCCACACAAACACACACAGGGCTGTCACCCCTGCTGCCAGGAGCGAGGAGCCAGCAGCTACAAAACCACAACAGCCACCCAAAAATCAGCTGCAGGGATCCCCAGGCAATTAATGTGCTCTTGAAGTGATTTTGGTCAAGTCTCTAAAGGTCTGTGTTTAATTCAGGGAGGCTGCCATGCGTTCGTGGAATTTAAAACGGGCTTCAAAGCAGGCACTTTACCTTGTGTCTAAAAGGCAAACATCTCTGAAGTTTGATTCTTAAACAAAGGCCTGTTAAAAGAGAACACAACAGAGGTTTTCTGTAAAAGTCAAGGTCTGAGGAGCATTTTCAGAGAACCCATGTTTAACAGTCAGTGTAACTGACAATGTCCTTTTGTACTCTGAGCAGCACAAGCCACAGAGGGAAAGGGGACAAGCAGGAAGGAAGTTGTTTTTTTTTTTTTAAATTTAAGAGCTGACAAGTTGTCAGTTAATAACATTAATGAAGTAACTTGGAGAATGCAAAGAAGGAATTCTGTACCACTTCCCAGCGGAGTTCTGAGAGGTTCTCTTTGAAGAGATTCCCTAACACGACACAAACACATGGGTGTCCCCATTTTGCTGGATTTGGGGTTGTTTTTTTTTTTTGCTCGGTTTGGTTTTTGGTTTGGCTCTCAAGCTGCAATTCCTGGTCAAACCAACACAGCCAGGCAAGAGTGAATCTGCACTGGGACTGATGGCACCCAGCCAGCCTCGAATGAGCCCTGTGCTCTTTGTTTGTGAATATCAAAGGGATCTCACCGATGAGAGTGGCCAAGGAGCAATGAGGTACTGTTGGTGTAAACCTGATGACGACCAGATATTCATCCTCCCCTATCTCCTGCACTTCCACGCAGTTTTCTGTCACCACTTCCAGTTCTTCCAAGGTGTTGGGCTTCTCCGGGTCCCGGATAGTCCGGATTATATCTGCCACAAGCGAGCACAATCAGGAACCCTCCCTGGATTTCACGAAAGGGATTTTCACCAGCACCCCCTCCCCGCCCCTGCTGACGTTGCTGCTCTTTGGAAGCCACACCAAGCGAGCCCAACGAGCCAAGCACGGCCCTGCCCGGCCCCTCGGGGCCCCCTCCCCGCTCTGAGCCCCTCAGGACCCGGCGCGTCCCCCCCGCTCAGCCCCGCCAAGGGCAAAGCGGCACCACGCCCGGGGCTCCCCCCGCGCCCTCCGGCAGTCACCGTAGACCTCGATGGCCCTGTCGTGCTCCATGGCGCGGCTCGGGGGCGCATGGCGGGCGCTACCGGCGGGGCTCCGCCACGCCCGGCCCAGCGCCTGCCACAGCAGCGCCAGCGCCAGCGCCATGGCCGCGCTCCGCCATCGGCCCGCGCCGCGCCGCTTCCGCGTGGGGCGGGGCAGCCAGCGGCCAATGGCCGCCGGGGGCGGGGCCGGGCCCGACCAATGGGCGCGGAGGGATCGGGAACAACGCCCATGCGGGGGCGTGGCCTCGGCTCCTCCGCGGGGCCGCGTCCGGGTGGGGGGACGGGACACGGAGGGACACGGAGGGACACCGGGACAGGGACAGGGACACGGGGACAGGGACAGGGACAGAGACACGGGACACGGAGGGACACGGAGGGACACCGGGACAGGGACACGGGGACAGGGACAGGGACAGGGACACCGGGACAGGGAGAGAGACACGGGACACGGAGGGACACGGAGAGACACGGGGACAGAGAGACCGGGATAGGGAGAGACCGGGACAGGGAGAGAGACACCGGGACAGGGAGAGAGACACGGGACACGGAGGGACACGGAGGGACACCGGGACAGAGGGAGAGAGACACGGGACACGGAGGGACACGGAGGGACACCGGGACAGAGGGAGAGAGAGACAGAGACACCGGGACATGGAGAGAGACACCGGGACACGGAGGGACAGGGAGGGACACGGGGACAGGGACACGGGGACAGGGACAGGGACAGGGACACCGGGACGGCGAGAGAGACACCGGGACACGGAGGGACACCGGGACAGGGACAGAGACACGGGGACAGGGAGAGAGACACGGGACACGGAGGGACACGGAGGGACACGGGGACAGGGACAGGGACACCGGGACAGGGACAGAGACACGGGGACAGGGAGAGAGACACGGGACACGGAGGGACACGGAGAGACACCGGGACAGAGGGAGAGAGAGACAGAGACACCAGGACATGGAGAGAGACACCGGGACACGGAGGGACACGGAGGGACACGGGGACAGGGACAGGGAGGGACACGGGGACAGAGAGACCGGGATAGGGAGAGAGACACCGGGACACGGAGGGACACGGGGACAGGGAGAGAGACACCGGGACACGGAGAGAGACACCGGGACATGGAGGGACACGGGGACAGCCGCGGGACACGGAGAGAGCCCGGGACATGGAAAGGGGACACATAGGGACCCCCGGGACAGCCTCGGGACACGGAGAGACCCCCGGGACAAAGAGTGGGGACACAGAGGGATCCCCCGACACAGGGAGGGAACTCGGTACAGCCCCGGGACACGGAGAGACCCCCGGGACAGCCCCGGGCCACAGAAGGGACCCCGGGACAGTCTTGGCTCCGGGGTGGGGACAGCGAGAAGACCCCGGTACAGCCGAGGGACACAGAGGGGACCCCGGGACAGTCCCTGCCCCAGAGTGGGGACACAGAAATGCCACGGGGCTCCATCTGCAACAGAGATCAGAGAAAAGACACACAGCATTCTACTTAAAGAGAAAGAAAATTCTGCCTAAGTGGCGCGCCGGCGGGGACTACAGCTCCCAGCGCGCATTGCTGCGCCGCGGTGCGCGCTGGGAGTTGTAGTCGCGGCCCGGCGGCGCCCAGCTGACCGGAACGAGGGCCGGCCCCGCCGGGATGGCGGCGGCCCAGGGCGGGCGCGTCGGGCGGCGCTGAGGGCGAGCCGGAGGATGGCGGGGGCCCGGGCGGAGCTGCGAGTGCTCCTGGTGCCCCGCTCGGGGCAGCCGCGGGACGCGGCGCGGGTGCGGCTGAGCAGAGCCCGGCACGCTCTGGGCGCCGTGCTGCTGGCCGGCGGGATCCGCCTGGAGGCGCTGGGCCCGGGCGGGCCCGGGCGGGCCCGGGGCAGCGTCCTGCCGGGAGCCTGGGCTGAGTGAGTGTGGACCGGGGGAGCGGGGGAGCGGGGCCGCAACGGGAGCGCGCCCGGAGCCGCGGCGGGGCCGGGTCACTTCTGTCTGTCCGTCCGGCTGGGTTCTGTCTGTCTGTCCGGCTGGGTTCTGTCTGTCCGTCCGGCTGGGTTCTGTGTGTCTGCCCGTCCGGCTGGGTCACTTCTGTCTGTCCGTCCGGCTGGGTTCTGTCTGTCCGTCCGGCTGGGTCCTGTGTGTCTGCCCGTCCGGCTGGGTGTCTGTCTGTCTGTCCGGCTGGGTCACATCTGTCTGCCCGTCCGGCTGGGTTCTGTCTGTCTGTCCGGCTGGCTCCTGTCTGTCTGTCCGGCTGGGTGTCTGTCTGCCCATCCGTCTGGGTCCTGTCTGTCTGTCCGTCCGGCTGGCTCCTGTCTGTCTGTCCGGCTGGGTGTCTGTCTGTCCGTCTGGCTGGGTTCTGTCTGTCTGTCCGGCTGGCTCCTGTGTGTCTGCCTGGCTGGGTTCTGTCTGTCTGTCCAGCTGGCTCCTGTCTGTCTGTCCGGCTGGCTCCTGTCTGTCTGTCCAGCTGGGTCCTGTCTGTCCGTCCGGCTGGGTGTCTGCCCGTCCGGCTGGGTTCTGTCTGTCCGTCCGGCTGGGTCACATCTATCTGTCTGTCCAGCTGGCTCCTGTCTGTCTGTCCGGCTGGCTCCTGTCTGTCTGTCTGTCTGTCGGCCCAAAAACCAGGGGGAAGTCTGGAAATGGACAGTGTTCTGCTCTCCCTCGCTGGCAGAGCTGGTGCTCTCCTGGAGCAGAGCATCCCTGGGTGGGCAGAGTGGAAAACGCAGGGGATGGAAGCCCTTTGTCCTGGAGAGGAGGAGGAGGAGCTGGGGTTCCCCAGGCTCTGTCCTTCATCCGAGGATGAAGCAGCTCAGTGCTGGGAGGGCCGGGGTGGCAGCAGGGGTTCAGTGCTGGAGGGAAGGTGTTGTCCCTCATCAGTGCACACCCAGAGTGGTCGGCGTGGGAGATGGGCAGAGGGAATAAAGCCATAACCTTCCTGAACGTTCCATCTTCAGCTTCGTGTGGGACAGCTCCGAAGATGATGGTTTGCAACCCAGCAAGACAAAACTCCTGGCTCTTGCTCAAAGCCACGACCTGTTTGTCTATGAATTCAGTGTAGAAGATGGAAAACACAACCCGAATTCCCTGCACAGTTGTGAGGCACAGACGCTTACAAGGCTCCTTGAAGCTAAAAACATTAGTGAGTAAATTTCAGTGTGTGAAATACTGCGGGTCTGGTTCTGCTGCTCCTGGTGGGATGGAGCACTTGGGAATTTCAGCTACCCCCACACTGCCCCAGTGGGCTCAGCAGGAGTCACGGGCTTCAAAAATAACGGGGACATTTCTGTGTTCAAAGGTGACATTGTCAGACTGAAGTGAACTCTTGTAGGGTCATGTTTGGGTGATACAAAGTTAAAAATGAGCTTTAATAAGATATATGCAACCCTGCTCTCTCAAATTTTCACTTTAATATTGGGACTGATGGGAAGAAAAGGGAGACAGCGTTTATCAATAACCTTGCAAAGATTAATTAGACATGTTAACTTGTATTTTATGATTAGCAAACATGGTGTGCAGTTACAATGAGCCTTTGGTGTTTTACATGTTTGTAAAGTATTTTATTTCCCTAAAATATTTTATTTCCAAAGTTTGTAGCTTTTCTTCTCAGTGCTGACTGAAATCCTATTTTGTGCTGATTTTTTTTTAATGTTCTTCATAGTATTGTCCATTGAAAAAGCCACATAAAAAGTTTTGGGGAATCATTCTGTAATTAGTACCCCTGGCACAGAAAGTGAGATTTAAAACCAACCAGCCCAACTCACAATCCCAGCTTCTGATAGGATGGTAACTGGGGGCATTGAATTTGAGCTGTCATTTTCTTGGGATTCCTTTACAAATCAAAAGCCCCAGCTGGCTGTGATCCAGAATTTAATTATCTTTAAATTTACAGATCTGCCTTCAATTTTCTCTGTGAAGATTCTGTCCTTTGGAAGCAACAAGTGCAAACTTCTGCTCAACCAGTTTATCCTTGTGCACCTGACCTTTCCTGAGGAAGACTCGCCCCCAGAGACCTGTGGCTGCTTCCCCCTGGCTCTGCCTCCAGGAGCTGTGGGGAGAATAACAGACTGCCAGTTCTGCAGGGGGATCCTGTTCCTGCTGGACAGTGCTGGCTGGATTTGTATCCTTTGCAGGAGAGCTCGGGGAAGATCATCTGGAAGAGCAAAGTTGCTTTTCTCTGCTGCCAGGGCTGAGCAGGAATTTCTCTACAGGCATTTGAGTGGTGCCTGCAGAGAAGGTTTGGGCAGCCAAAGCCTGGTTATGGTAGGGAAGTGCCACAGCTGTGTGTGCAGGGTTTCCCAGCACCCCACTGCAGATCTGGATTTATGGCTTTCATTGAGGGGGTTGATTCATGGCTCTGTGTGTAACAGGCTGGCTTCTACTGCCAGCTCATGGCTTGATGAAAGCAGAAATGATCTGCAGGCACACAGGGAGCTTGGGAGGCTGGTTTGTGTTGGGATGAGCAGGGGCTCAGGCCTGTCAGCTCCACCAGCTGCTGCCTTTAACCTGTTCCTGGTCACCTCCTCTGGCACATTAAAGCTCAATAAAGTCAGGTTGCCTTTCCCTCCTCCTGGAGCCAAAATTCAGCACCTTCCCCTGGTGTGTAACTGTTGCTGTTGGACACGAAATGAGTACACAGAAGATTGGTGAGTTCAGAAGAGAAAAGGAGCCAATTTTATTTCTGACCTCGCAATATTCAGAATTCCAAAAGTGGCAGTGGATTGGAGGGTGAAATTGCCACCTCTCCAACCACACTGGTCAAACCAACAGCCCATCAATTCTCTCCTCCCACAAAGAGGAATGCAAAACAATCATTATTGACATGAACAGTGCGTGAGAACTCCAGTAGAAATATGTAAACATCAGAAAGCATGGAAAACTTTTAAAAGAACTTGAAAACTTCCAAAAGAACGGTAAAAGAAAGCACTTTTAAAAATCAGGGCAACATGTAAGTGCTGTGCTGTTCACTCCAGGCCTGGGCTTTTCCTTGATGCTCTTTGCAGACATATTTGACTGCTCTGACGGTGCCACCCTGGGCAAGGTCAGCGTGGCCCTGGGAGCTGGGCAGGGGCAGGGCCCAGCCCCTGTGTCCCCCCTGGCTGCCCTGGCAGTGTCCCCTGACCTCAGCACGGCCGTGGTGACCAACAGCTGCCAGCGTGCCCTGGCTGTGCAGCTCAACACCTACTTCAGGTACAGCTCCCAGGGCAGGGCTTTGGGCTGCCCTCACCAGGGTGCTGGCAGCTTTTCACTCTGACTCCTGTGCTAGAGCAGAAATTCCCTCTTTGCGGAAAGATTGTCCTTGCATTGCTTGCTCTAATTGATTCTCTGTCTCTTCCACAAAGAGATCTGTGTCTATAACATCTCTTCATTTAAATCTGTCTGTTAACAAGCAGATAAACCTTGCCTTGCCCTTCAGTTTTTGCCAGGAAGGTGAGGTGCTCTCAGTGCCAGGGGTGGGTGGCAGCACCCTTTAGAAGTACTGTGGGGTATGGAATTATCAAACTGTACTGGTACAGCTGGGCTGATTTAGCTTGATAAATTAGGGCCGGGTGGTAATTAAGAGGTGGTGTCCTCCTCTAAGGAAGGAACATCAGGTTCTGATGGCTCACCTGCTGCCCTGAGAGAAAACTGCACCCAGAGCTCCTGGAGGAGTTAAACATGAAAAAAAACATCTTAAATCAGCTGAGCAAGGTGAAATGTCATATTTATTTCTTTACAGACAGTTCCCTGAACATCTGCTCTGTAAGAGAGACCCTGAAAGTCTTCCAGTGCAGCCTGCAGAGGGGCTGGACGAGGATGACCTGGCCAGTTCTGAGCACAGCATGGAGCTGCTCTCGCTGCCTTTCCGCACAGACAGGTACAGGAGGGAAGGGCCTCCTGACACAGGCTGGCCTTTGCCTCCTTTGGATCACTGATAATAAACTGCTGATTTGGTTTTTTTCACTTGTAGCTGTGACAGGTAAAATCAGCCATTCTGCTGTAAATGTTTTGAATTTGGGGTGGACCAAGACAGCTTTAGGTATGGCACTGGAGAGCTTCCAAACAGGAATTGCTGCTTAGGGGTTACCTCTGAGTCTTAGAGTATTGATACCAATAAAGCATGTCAGTTATAACTTGGTGCATAGGTGAGAAAGGCTCAGTTCTGCAGTTAGTTCTGTTCTACGGTTTTTTAATTCATAACTATTTGTTATCAATTAAAAAATAGCAGAACATTTATATATAACTATCTATAACTATAATTTATATATAACTATCTATAACTGTTGTACTATTTTTTAATTGGCACTTCCTGTGAGGAAAAGAAAACCTTTCACTTAAAAATGCTGAACATGGGCGTTGTCAGCTGACCCAGCTGTGGTCACTCAGCTTGGCTGCAGGGAGTATTTAGATGCAAATAAAGAGGCTATGGTAAGGTTAAAATGCAGCGTGCTGGATGGATTTTATGAGCTCTAAGTGTATTTTATTTAACTGAGAAATCTTTACCTTGTTCTTGGGGTAATACCTGGTGTTACAGGTGCCTGTCCCCTCGGCAGGTCCTGGAAGGCACACCTCTCCTCGCTGTGGGACAGAGTGAGGGGAAGGAGGACACCAGGCTCTCCAGATTTGGTGAACGACTTGAATTTGCCTTGGTATCAGTTTTTTACCCATCTGGAAGATCACGATCCTGAAGTTTGTGAGGATCCAGAGAGGATGGTGGCCTTTGTCCCCCGGGCTGTCACGTGGGCGGCTTCCCCAGCACTCCAAAGCCAGGCTGCAGCCCCTGGGGGAGCAGGACAGCAGTGGGCACAAATCCCCGTGGGAGCAGCCCAGGAAATGGTGAAACTGGAGTGCAAGCTGGTGACTGGAGCTAAGGCTGTGTTCGTGGTGCAGGCACAGGACACGGGGCTGTCCCTGGCGCTCTGGGATTTTGAGTCCCAGGACGTGACGTGTTCCCACTTTGGCAGGAGCAGTGTCTATGTGGAGTGCAGTGCAGAGGTGCCACTGTGTCTGCTGCTGACAGGTGAGGGCTCATAAACTGTCCTGAGACAGCTGCTTTAGGGGTTTGTAGTGCTTTACCTGGCTGCTGTTGGGTAACTTCCATGGCATTCCTGCTCGGGGGAAATCCAAACGGAGCCGCTGCAGCTTCGCCTCACTCTTCTGGAAGCAGCAGTGGGTAGAAACGCTGCTGCCCAAAAAGTGGCTGCTCTGTCTTTTAACAGTGGCTTGGTTCTGTCCTTCAGAGCGTGGTCTGTCCCTGGTCCTGTTTGGGGTGACTCAGGAGGAGTTCCTGACCAGGCTGATGATGTTCGGCAGCGCCGGGATGGTGGATTCCGTGTGCCACCTCAATGGCTGGGAGAGGTGCTCCATTCCCATCCACGCCCTCGAGGTGAGGAAAGGCAAATAACAAACTCTGTGGTTCAAGTATTGAATGCAGTTTAGCAATGCCAGTGTGGGTTTAGACACAATTAAAAGCGTGCCTCAGACCTAGGGGCAAAAGGAGGTGGTTTAGTTATTAAATAAACAGTAAAACCCCAAGCAGATGAGGAACCCAAAGGAACAAATAACAGCAGCGAAGTACATGCACATTAATAAAATAAAAGAGAGCAAAGCAGTGCTTAAAATTCCCTCTTAATTGGACCCAAAAGCAATTTCGCCAGTTTCTGCAGCAGTTTTTGTCCCCTTGCAAAATGTTAAATATGAAAAGAAAGGCTTGGAACTAGATTTCTGTGTTTATTGTGCTGTTCTTATAAAATTGCTGTAAGCTTCTTCAGAGTCCTGATTCTCACCGTATGTGCTCCATACTGCTGCAGTAACATTTTGTGTGTGAAGATCCGGGGCAGGGTTGGAGCAGAGCCTGGCAGAGGAGCCTGGCAGGCTCTGTGCAGGTCACCTTGTTGCTGCAGGTGCTGCACACAGAGTTCAAATCCCCTCTGGCTCTCTGCGTGTGTGCTCTGTCACTGGGAATGGAGTAAGAATCCAGCAAGAAGTGCACAGTGTATGGGTGTGAATCCGTGCTTGATTGTTCTGTTTCACATTTATCTAGGCAGGTTTGGAGAATCGCCAGCTGGACACGGTGGACTTGTTTTTAAAAAGCAAAGAAAGTGTTTTCAGTCTGTCTGCAGCCTGCCCTGGGCCTGAGCACCCTGGGGGTGCTGCCTCCCAGTCTTACCTGAGAAGTAAGTGAAGAACCTGCAGCTGCTCAGGGGTTTGTTTCACCCCTCTCTCCCCGTGGCTGAGTGCAGGGTGCAGCTGTGTGAACTGTTTCTGGAACCTTTGCAGATTTGGAGGAGCTCAGGCCGGCTCTAAACTTGCTCTGCTCAGCAATCCAGGACAATGATATGGAGCCTCACAGCAAACACTTCTCTGAGCAGCTCCTGAGCCTCACCCTGACTTTCCTCACCAAGCAGCTGGAGGAAATCTTTGTGCACACAGAGGGTAAGATCACTCCTGCTGGGTCATATCGAGTAATGTGTCATCATTTAAGTAAGAACTGCTAATTCCTTTAATTAGGAGCTTAAATTTGCCTGGGATTAACATAAAAATACTAGAATTAAGTGAGTGGAAGATGTTCATCCCTGTGTTTTAGATTGGACTTGCCTGACTAATAATTGGTGGGATTAATACAAAATTTCAGTTCTCCTTTACTGTCCCTGGGCAGGAAAACCCCTCAGTGAGGGCAGGGAGCTCTGTGGGGCTGTGGCTGTGTCCTGACAGGGTGCTGGCAGTGCTGGGCTGTCACTGCCTGCACAGGGGACAGGGCTGATGTGCTCTTCCCTCTGAGGGGGGTCTGTTTATTCGTCAGCACATTTATTAATTCAGCACTGCTAAACATTAAAATCCTGTCTGTTCATTCCCATTTAACTGATCTCTTGGATGCTTTTGGCAGAACCCGACGAGTTCCTGCAGAAGGCTGCAGATATTTTAACTGATTACATCATTAAACTGAGGAAATTCCTGAGGAGATATCCTCGCCCAGCGATGAGCCCAGGGCACACGGGAGCTGAGCTGGATGAAGACCTGCCTGAGATAGAAGAGAGCCAAGAATGGGAAAAACTGACACCAGAGGTGAAAATGAATGACCCACTTTTTATTACTGTGATGAAGTTTATATAAGGAGACCATTTATGTGGAAATATCTTAAAGCACGGGGGAAGAAAATCAGCATAGGGATGATCCAGGGCAGTTTGTTCCCTGCTTTTCCCTTCAGGAAGTCATTGCTGAGGCCATCCTAAGCAACAAAATTCCAGAGGCCCAGATCTTCTTCCGAAGGCAGCAGCATCCTGCTGAGAGTCTGCAGGAGTTCATCCAGGCAGGTTTGAGCCTGGTCTACGACTGCCTGCTGAAGGGCAGCACCAGGGAGGCCTCAGAGCTGCTGAGGAACATGGTGAGAGGTGTTTGGGGTGCTCACACTGCTCTGGGGCGTGCAGGGCACGGGGGGCTCCTGGGCTGGCTTGGATCCCCAGGAGCAGCTGGGATTCCAGTGGGAATGGGCTGGGTTGAGGGAGCCTGGCTGTGTGCTGCCCGAGGTGCTGAGCAGCAGAGGGAGGGTGGCTCTGCCTGCCCAGACAGGGTTTGGGGACATCGGGGACGTCCCTGTGGGAGCTGGTGCAGGACTGTTCACCAGGGTTGTGTGCTCTGGGAGGAAAGCAGCTGTGTCCAGGCTGTGTGTGTGATCTTTCCAGTGTATTCTGTGGGCACACTTTACAGCGAGTGTCTCCTTGTGCCAGGGCCTGGACGTGAGGCAGGAGCTGCACAAGATCTGCTTCCACACGCCCGACAAGCACGTCAGGGAGCTCCTGGTGAGTGCAGGGCTGAGCCCTGCCTTTGTGCTGAGGGAAATTCTGGGAAATGGGGTCACAGAAAACTTTCAAGGTTTGATAGGAGGCTCACGTAGTGTGTGTTTGTATGCAAACTTCGAGATAAGGAATGCTGACTTAGAGATGTTGTGGAATAGGACAGGCATTGTTGAGAGAGAAATGGAACTAGAAATAAGTTTCAAAGGATGGCCTTACAAATAAGACTAGATACTTCAGAGAAATAGAACTTTGAATGATGCATTGTAGTGGGACCCACAAAGGGTAGTTTTAGAGGATTGGCTTTAAGGCATTTACAGCATGGTGTGGCTAAAGCTGATAGACCAAGAAACTCTTATAATGTAATTAGGAAACAGTTAACTTCTGATTGTGGTGGTGTGAATTATAACATCTGTATTGCCTCACCCTTCTCACGAGACTGAAAATGGAATAAAAGTTTTTAAAACACCTCTCAGCTGCCCCATGTCTGGGCCAGAAAAAAGCCCAACAAGAAACCCCTGACTGAACTGGCCTTGAGAGCAGAGACAGCCAGGGCTTGTACCTGCACCCTCCTGGTGGCATTACTGCAGCATCCCTGTGCCTTTGCATCTGCAGCTAAAGGACAGAGCTGGTGCAATGACATTTATTGCTCTGATCTGGTTCTCTCACACAGCCTGGAGTCCTCTTGTCATTTAAGTGCAATGCCCTCTGCTTCTAGAATTGTTTTCCTACAGCTGGTTATTGCAGGATCATTTACAACTTGAATATATTAAAGATAGATAAAAATTGGGGGCAGTTGGAGGTAATATTTTAACAGGTGGAGGTAACGCTTTCATTTGAATTAAAGGTGAAAGTGTTACAAGAAGAAAATTATTTTTCTGAAAAAGAGAAGAAAATGATTGACTTTGTGCATCAGGTTGAAAGCTTGTACTCAGAATCCTTCCAGGAAAGTGAAGAGACTCAGTCTCTTTCCAGGTAATGTGGGTTATTAATTTTAATTATTAATTAATAGCATTAATAGGGTTTAAAATGTGCTGGATTGCACATTCTGTGGGTTTTACTGCGCTAACAAACACAGTCTTTAATTTCATTACCTTCACACTGGTCTTTGTTTGCAGAGATCAGAGTCAGTGTGGGGACTGGGTAATTTTCTCATTACTGTAGCAGTTGCTGTCATGTTCTCTCATGACAAACTGTTGTGTGAGTCATGCCAAACTATTGTGAGGGTGACAGAGCTCTTCTGCTTCAAACAAAGCGTTTTTAATAATAATATTAGAATTACTACTCAATTATTCGTGTTCAGATGTTCACCCTGGTTTTGATCTCTGACGTCTGCAACGCAGCAAACTAAATAACCTCGAAAATAATTTTACAGTTCAATAATGGTAAAGCCCTTGTGATACTCATAATTTGTTGTGTCAGCTTTGGAAAAACGAGGCAGTTCTTTACTGCTGAACCCTGGGGCTCAGGTCAGCCCCTGTGGCACTGGCACTGGGAGCTCTGCTGAGCCTGGCTCAGGTGCTGTTGGCTGTGCTGGGGCTGCTGAGCCCCCCTGAGCCCCCCCGAGCCCCCCTGAGCCCAGCCCCTTGCAGGTGCAGCAGCTGGAGGAGGGAGCAGGAGCTCTCTGGGCCCCGGGCAGTGCTGGGCTCGCAGCTGGGCTGGGGCAGCCCCGGGGCCCCCCGGCTCACCCTGACCCTCAGCTGGGCTCTCTGCTGGGATCAGCTGCTGCAGGAGATGCTTCTGCTGCCCTGGAGAGCAAGCCAAGGCGAGTACTGTGCCACTGGGGGCTTCAGCTGGGCACTGGGGTCTCTGTGGGAGCGGCGTGGGCACAGCCACAGAGGTCACTGTGTGTGTCACTCCAGCTGGGTGACCGTGGGTTCCACCCTGTTCCATCCTGGGGCCAGGCTCTTCCTGTGGGGAGGGTTTGGACGTAGCTGGAAGGGATTTGCCTCATGTGAATGCCCCCCTCTGCCCCCCTCTGCCACCCTCTGCCATGTGTGAATGCCACCCTCTGCCACCCTCTGCCACCCTCGTGTGAATGCCACCCTCTGCCACATGCTGTCCCACCCCCTGCCCTGGGGAACTGCTTCCAGCTCTGCCAACGTGAGGCTCCAAAAGCTGCAACAATTCCCTTGATCTCACCATCCTATTGGCAGCTGTTCATTAAAAATAGGTACCTGGAGGGATGGGGCACAGGGAATGGCTTCCCACTGCCAGAGGGCAGGGATGGATGGGATATTGGGAACTGGGAATTGTTCCCTGGGAGGGTGGGAGGCCCTGGCACGGGTGCCCAGAGCAGCTGGGCTGCCCCTGGATCCCTGGCAGTGCCCAAGGCCAGGCTGGACAGGGCTTGGAGCCACCTGGGACAGTGAAGATGTCCCTGCCCAAGGAACTGGATGCTCTTTAAGGTCCCAGCCCAAACCATTCCACAATTCTGTGTAAGAAAATACCAGTATTTCCCTCAGAAGTGTCTGTGTGTGCTGGTTTCATCCATTTGCCTTTTTGAAACGCAGAACTCAAGACCTGCAGTCCTGAGGTGCTCTGGATGCACCTGACAGCCCAGCATGACTGGCTGAGTATTTGTTCCTGGATTGAGGAGTCAGAGCCCAGCCAGGCTCCCTGTGGCCCAGCTGCCTGGCCCCCCCTGAGCCCTGACATCGTTGACAGGAGCACTCTGTGCAGCCCCTACATGAGACAGGACATCCTCAACAAGCTGGCCAGGTAGGGCCCCCCGAGGCTTCACACTCTCTCCTTCCTGTGTGAAACCAAAATCAGACACAAAATCCTTGATACATATTAGTTTTTATCCTGCTCTTTTTGGAAACAGCACGAATCCGTTGATAAATGTGATTTTAGTCTCCCACTTTTGGTTACCTGAAAACAGTAAGAGCCATGAGAGCAGGAGCACTCCTCCCTCAGCCCTTGGGTGTTTCCCTGGGGTTATATTCCTGCTGCCCACTTCAGTGCAAGGGAGGAGATGCTGAGCATTTCACTGCTCACAGCTCGCTCTGGGCAGTGACCTGCAGTAACCACAGCGCTGTTGGGGCACAGGCAGATGGATTTTGGCACGCTGTGTTTGCCTCAGTAGGGAATTCATCCCTGAGAGGGAAGGATCTGCTCTAATTCTGAGCTGGAAACACCCACCAGAACTTGTCAGAGAGCTGTGTGATCAGAGTCTGTGCTTTTTTTTTTTTTCTGGCAGAAAGGGAATTTTTGTCCAGTCTGAGCTGGAAGATTTTGAGCTGCTGCTCCAGAGGTTGTCGTGCCTGGGGGGAGTCCTGCAGAATCCTCACCCTGTTCCAAAATACAACACTGCCAGTGGCCTGGACTTCCATGCTCAGTTTGTCCTGCACTGCCTGGAGCACAGCCTGCAGTACCTGCTGTACACTTACCTGGACTATTACAGGTAGGATTGCTTCCCATCCCTCAAACCCCACGAGGGGTCCCAGATTTAAAGAAGGAAACACAATTTGAACAGTTGGTGGGGAGAAACTCTGGGATAGTGTGTGAGATTTTAAGCTGTATTTTGAAGCTTTATTCAGACTGTCTAAATATTAATTTGTGTGTCAGTCATGAGAGGAAACAATTACAGCTGTAATTAGTATAATGCTGTAAGCAATACAATGTTTAGCAATACAATCCTAAACGAGCCAAGACAAGTTGTTCTTCAGAAACTCGGAATGTACAGAATTCAGAAACTCTCTTGAGCAGTGAGTTGACTCCTGATATGTTCACAGATAAGGAAATTGCTGGTTTCCACCTAATCTAGGGTTAGTTGGGGTTTGAAGGTGGAACCAGTATTAGCTATTGGAGCTATATGAATACTTCCCACTTAATGGATACTTGGCAATTAAAATTTCTGGGCTCTAACTCCAGTGTAACACTGGAATTAGCAGAGATGTAGGAGGGGAGCAGAAAAAGTCAGTACATCATTTTCTGGTTGTTTGTCTAACCACTTGTATTTGGCTTAACACCCATGAGATGCTCCAGTGTTTAATGCTGTGTTCCATCAGTGGTAACCAATGCTGCATTTTCACTCTGCTGCTCATTTATTTCCAGTTTAACCCCTTCAAACTGCCCTGTCCTGGATAACAAGGAGCTGCAGGAAGCCCATCCCTGGTTTGAGTTCCTGGTGCAGTGCCGAGGGGTTGCCAGCAATCCCCGAGGTAGGAATCACTGCAGAGGGGTTTGGTGTTCCTGCCCTAGCCCAGGGCTGGGCACAGCTGGATTAAACCTCTGCTCTGCTGCAAAAAACCCCTGTCCATCACTTCCTCATCTCTGAAATCTGGATTGTAATTCCTGCTTGAACTGTGCTTAAAGATCTGGAGGCTGCACAGAAGTGAGAATCACTCTGTGCATAATCATCCTCACCTCCAGCTCAGTTACATTCCCAACAGGTTCAGCAGAAGGAGAATTCATAAGAAAACACACATCCCATTAAAATTAAACCTTCCTCTAGTCTGGTGCATTTTGATTTCTCTGCCCTTGGATTGTGTGTTTGCTTTACTGAAAGCCAGTAGAATTTGTGCCCCTAACTCACTGCACTTTTAAACATTTCATCTTCTGCAGAGTCACACATCAGCAAAAGACAAAACTGATCCCAAGTGAGGCTTTTTTTTAGAAAGCATGGTCAGTGTAGGATAAAGAATTGAACCACTCCAGTGCTAAACTAAGTGTGGGGCTCAGCCCCAGTCCATCTGTGTGGGCAAAGCTTGGTAAACCTTAGCTCATCTTCCCTGTGTTTATAGGCAAAGTGAGGGAAACTGTGAGTTCTTGGGCCCCAAGTTGGGCAACTCCCTGGGGGCTCCCCTGGCAGGGGAGACCCTCCTGGAGCAGTTCTGTGTCAGGAACGAGAGGCACACTGGACTTTTTCAGTCTTCAGCTTCTGTTTGTTGTTATCTTATCAAAACTTCAGCACTGTCTGCACCAGACTGTGCGTGCAGGAATAACAGCACAAAAGTGGCCAACAATCTCGTGTTAGAAGGTCTTTTGAGTCTAATCAAAAACTAAACTACCCAGTTAAGAAGTGACACCTAAATTATTTCCCTTTCTAACCCAATAACTGACCCCTAAAATCCCTCAATGTGGATTTTTCTGCCCAGTTACAAGACACCACCCAAACCCAAGGAGAAAGAGGAAGAAGAAAGGAGCTCCAGACAACACCCTGCACCCTCCATCTTGTACCCATCTATAACATACTAAAATCCTAAAACCTAAATTTCTCACCCATGTGACACACTACACTACTCTCTGCAATCCCTACAATCTATTTCACACTTTTGTGGTCTCTGGTTTACCTTGAGGCTTTGGAAGTTTTCTCCATGAATGAGGGTCAGAGTCAGTGCTCCCCTGGGGGTCAGGGCACCCCAGAGCAGACAGAGAAATATTCCCAGTGCCCTGGGTTTCCACAGGAAACCAGTATGGACAACAAAAGTAGAAAATCCAGCATTTTTCACAGTCAGAGGACAGCTGTAATGTGTGATTGATGGTTTAATGTTGGTTTTACCTGGAATTAAATGTCATTTTTTTTCCTTTTAAGATCCCAAGATGATTTTCCAGGCGAGTCTGGCCAACGCTCAGATGCTGATTCCCAGCAGCCAGGGGGGTGTGAGCAGCATCCTGCTGGAGGGCAGGACCCTGCTGGCCCTGGCCACCACGGTCTATGGGCCTGGGGGCATCGACCAGGTACTGCCTGATTCCCCCTGCTCCCTCCTGGTCCCCCTGTCCTGCTGCACTCATGGCTGTGATAGAAAACCATGCAGTTTCCTCCTCGTTAATTTTGCTTGCTTGCAATGTAGGTCCTTCAGAACGAAGATACAGAAAAACCTCTAAAGAAAGTTGATCCTCAGCTGTTAAAAATGGCCTTGACCCCTTACCCCAAGCTCAAGGCTGCTCTCTTTCCCTCCTGCAATGCTCATGGAATTTTGCCTCCTGACATCTCTCTCTACCACCTTCTGCAGGTACAGAGTGCTTTTGGCAGGGCACGAGGGCAGAGCAGATTTTTTTGCAGCTAAAGCTGGGGGTGGGGGCCAGGGGTTGTTTCTTTGGGATCCTTGGTGTGGAGCTGAAGCTCACAGCTTCATCCTGAGCTGCTTTTTCAAGTGGTCTCTGCACCCTGTGAGTCTGCAGTGCTGCAATGTCAGGGAGGGATGTTCTCACAGTGTTCAGTGGGCAAGACATTGAACATTGCAGAAATTGCAAAATTTAAATTTTAAAATGTTTGCAACTGTAAGAGGATCAGAAATTGAGAGTTACAGGACAGTGACGTGAAATTCTTAAGCTGCCTCAATTTATTTTGTTTCTGATCTTTCAGTCATTAATGCCCTTTGACCCCAGGAAATTATTTGGCTGGCAGTCAACAAACACTCTTGCTGTGTCAGGTATGTCCCTTGCCAAGGTTAACATGCTTTACTAGCCTGAGCACCTAAAATAAATTACTTTCCAGGGGAATTATTTGGCAGATAAATTTACTCAAAAAGCAAGAAAAATAGTGTAATTTACTAAAATTCTGCTTTGAGCTAGAATTCTAGGTTTTCACGTTATGCTCTTCCCAGGCAGAACTTTTGCTAAATCCAGAAAATTCTCTAAATATAAGATAGAAAACCAGTGTTTTCTTTTACAAGCAAGCTGAGGCGGGGCAGAGCTCTGCTTTTCCAGCGAGGACTGGGATTTCAGGGTGGTTTTGGGCAGTGCCAAGATGTGAGTTAGAGCCCGAGGAGCGCCTTTGGCTCTCCCCTGGGGTGCTGCAGCTCAGCCCTGAATTGGGCGCTGTCAGTTCAGCGTGTCCCTGACAGTGCTGCTCTGTTGTTCCCAGATGCCTGGAGCGAGCTGCCCCACTTCTCCAGCCCCCAGCTGGTGAGCAGGCACGCCGTGCTGGAGAGCTTGGATTTCCTCTTCTACCTGCGGCACGGCCGGCCCGCCTTCGCCTTCGGCACCTTCCTGGGGCAGCAGCTGGCCCGGAGCAGAGCCCCCAGGCAGCTGTGAGTGTCCCCAGCAGGGAGAGCATCCCTCCTCCCCAGCAGCACAGAGTGCTGGGCACTGCCACTGCGGGTGTCCTAGGGGCTGGAAACCAGGTATCACCTCAGAGGAGGCGAGCTTTGCTTGGAGTCGCCTCAATAAAATCTGCACAAGGGAAGTTGGGAGAATATTCCAGTCAGATCAAACGTGGGTGGGCTCTTCTTTTAGGAGCCTGAGCCCCTAGGTGACTCTGTAGGAAAACGATGCCCCTTTTCTGTGACAATTCCTAATGGTGACACTTCTTTAGTTTAATTGGTAAGGCAAAAAATGCGCTGGAGGTTGATGGAATTAAATGTTCTGGCTGAAGCTTCAAAATCAGGTGCTCAGAAGGGTGCAGCCGAGTGACACATCTTGCTTGAATATGTGAAATTTGCTGTTTAGTGTGGGAATTAGAACAAATCACTTTGTTTCTGGAATGTCTGCTTTGTGTATTAGTCACTGTTTTTCTCACACAGATCAGTTTCTCTTGTGCAAACAGGTAAAACTGGGGCAAAAAGGGAAACATGCATTAATGTGGAGTGAAGTCACAGTTTAACAGTCAGTCAGGGTTATTTCAGTGACTGCTGTGGAAAACCTCTTTGGGTACATTTTTCTCTTAGCACCATCTGCAGGTCAGACTCAGGTTCCTGGTGCTGCAGTGGACTGTGAATTCTGCAAAGGCTTTTCTGCCCTCAGCTGCTGAGGGGCTGTTCTGTTAATTGTAATTAACAAAATGACACCAGTTCCATCCTAAAAAAGGTTGACCCTGACTCAGGGAAGAAATGATGATGTCTGGTTCCAGATCAGAAGGCTGACAGATAGATAGATAGATAGATTTTTAATAAAGCTATCTATCTAGCTATCTGTCTATCTTTATGTATTTATATAGTATATATACACTATATTATCCTATATTACATTTATTTATTTGTTACATTAATTTATTTAACTATTTAAAGAGAGAATATCTTATCTTCCATACATACTTCTTACTTACTTAACTATTAACTCTCAAACTTGTGACTTCTCTGCTGAGAGTCCAAGACACAGCTGGATCTGATTGCTCATTGAACCTAAATAACTTTCCCTAGAATCTAATTAAGTAATCACTTCAGGTAAACAATCTCTATACTAAATTCTACATGGGGAAAACAAAGGAGCGGAGATAAAGATTGTTTTCTCTTCTTCTCTCTGTGCTTCTCCTGAGAGACAGAATTCTGTCTCTCTGTCCAGAGAGTGTGGATGCCACACAATTCCACTGCCTTTAGTTTTTAATGAACGTATTAAATTGCAAACTCTGCTTCTCACATGCGAGCCTTCATTCTCACACCCACGTTTTCTACAAACACGAAACTTTTGGCTCCTAATTGCCTTGGGTGCTGATGACCCAGAGCTCAGCAAACCTGCAGGTGCCTGCGAGCAGGTCTGAGGGCTTCCCTGGCAAGGGGAGGCTGAGCACCGAGCTGGGTGTTCTGGTTTGAAAGCAAAACCAGTGAGAGACTCCAAGTCAGAAATACGATTTATTGGCAAAAGGGAAAACCAAAGACAAACATACACACAATGATACAAAAGGAAGACCACTGGCAAAGTCAGAATACAACCTGACACCCCTTTGGCCAGCGTGCTGGTAGCAGTCCAAATTGGAGTGGCTGCAGTCCTCCTGGAGTGGCAGATGTGGTTGCTGTGTCTTCTTGGAAACCTGTGGAAAGGCTGCCTCTCTGTCTAGAAATCCCTGGATTTATCCAGGTGGGAATGCCTAGCTTCTCCCCCTGGGCGGAGCATCTCACAATGGGCTGATGTTATTTTGAGTCACAAGGTGTGTTCTTATTCACCTGTTAAACAGAGCTGGCTCCTGGAGAGTGTTATCTCTGACATTGATGGGCCATTAACAGGAGATGAGGAAAACTGTCCAGATGCAACTGCTGCTGGGATGGTGATAGGAAACATCTTGGTGCTCAGTCTTGGACACTGGGAGAGGCTGAAGGCGCCGTGTGTCGCTCGTTGCAGGATCCAGCAGGCAGCACGGGAGGCCCGGGATTTGGCTCTGTGCTCCTTCCACGTGCCCTCGGTGGCTGCAGCCTGCGTGTGCTTCCTGGAGCTGCTGGGGCAGGACAGCCTGGGGCTGCGCGTGGGGCTGAGAGCTGCCAGCCTCATCTCCAGCCGCAGCAGCAGGAGGGAGGCCTCTCCTCACAGCCCATCCAGGGACTCCCTGGGTAAGGATCCCCTCGTCTGCCTCGGAATAGGTGCTCTGGGGGGAAGGGAAGCAGGGAGGGATGCAGAGGTGCTGCCTGGGGGCTCTGCAGTGCGGTAAAAGCGTGGGAGAATGTTCTGGTTTGAAAGCCAAACCAGTGAGAGACTCCAAGTCAGAAATACGATTTATTGGCAAAAGGGAAAACAAAAGACAGAAATACACACAATGATACAAAAGGAAGACCACTGGCAAAGTCAGGATACAACCTGACACCCCTTTGGCCAGCGTGCTGGTAGCAGTCCAAATTGGAGTGGCTGCAGTCCTCTTGGAGTGGCAGATGTGGTTGCTGTGTCTTCTTGGAGACCTGTGGAAAGGCTGCCTTTCTGTCTAGAAATCCCTGGATTTATCCAGGTGGGAATGCCTAGCTTCTCCCCCTGGGCGGAGCATCTCACAATGGGCTGATGTTATTTTGAGTCACAAGGTGTGTTCTCAATCACCTGTTAAACAGAACTGGCTCCTGGAGAGTGTTATCTCTGACATTGATGGGCCATTAACAGGAGATGAGGAAAACTGTCCAGATGCAACTGCTGCTGGGATGGTGATAGGAAACATCTTGGTGCTCAGTCTTGGACAGAGAACTTTGTTGTTCTTTTGTTACTGTGGGTTTTTTTTTTGGTTTTTTTTTTTTACTAATTTTGAAAGGTGCGTTTTGATCCTGTAGTGTCAAATAAGGCAGGGAGACTGATACAGCCTCTATCAGGGTCTAACAGACACTGTCCAGCCTGAGACTGATACTGGTGAGGTTCAGTTGTAATAACATTACAGAGAGTTAAACCAAGTCCGTTGCCAAATCTGCTTTCTCTGTCCTGTCATATGCCTGCAGGGAGATCAGGTGTTCAAAGCTGTAGGGAAATGAAATTTATCCTAGAAATAACTTCAGAAAGTTGAGTTTCTAACTCCAGGGCCACAGGTGTCTGCTTTCCCAGCTTAGGAGGATACTGGTACTCCTGAAAATGCTGCCCTGGCTCTGATGCAAATATCACCTCAGAATGTGTTCTTTTAAACAGTTGAGAAGTTAACAAAGTTGGCTGATGGTGAAAAAGAGGCAGCAGCAGCAGTTCTGACCTCCTTGGAAGAGGCCTTCTGGGATGGCATTGAGCAGCAAGGAATAAAGAGGTGAGAGCAGCCTGCTTTGAGGGGTTACCTGGGAGAGGGAGGCTGAGCACTGCCTCCTGTTACCTGTGTGTCAGGTAACGCCAGAGGGGCAGGGCAGGACAGTGACCTGGCTGCAGTGACCCCTGGCATGCCCTGTTGCTGTCTGCAGGCAGTCTCAGGCTCGCCTCAGACCTGAGCATCTGCTGCAGGTACTGCAGCTCTTTGCACCTGCAGCTCTCTGAATTCCGTGCAGGACGTCCAGTGACTCCAGAAGGCAGTGGTCCTTGGTCGTGCAGTTCTGCAAGCTCCATAACCTGGAGCTGAGCACGTCCTTCCTGAGGGAATGTGCCAGATCCAACGAGTGGCTGCAGTTCCTCATGCAGAGCCAGCTCCACGGCCACCAGCCAGCCCAGGTGAGCTGCCTGTGCATTGAACTGGGTCTTGGAGCAAGACCATGTCCCAGTGTGCAGACAGCAGGAGCCTCACCAGTTCCTGGGCTTTGGTTCTCTGGGGATGTCCATACCCTGGCACTGTGGTAGCCCTTCCCTTGCAGCCACACTTGTAAATTTAATTTAAACTCAAGTAGTTACTGGTTTTTTTTTAATTGGAGAGTTGCCAGATGTTCAGTGTAAGTTATATAATATTTTCTTTCAAAACTCAAATTGATTTCTTTGGCAAAGAAACTTCTGAGAATCCAAATTTTCCACCTTTTGGTTTTGAACGTGATTTAAAAATGAATAAAATACTCCAATAAAAGCAATTGGGGAAAGTCATATGAGGAACCTAAGTGGGAGATTCCAGGTAAGATGGTGCTTAGCAGGCCTAGGATTTTAACTTGGATCTCCTTGTTGGTTTGAAGAATCTATAACTCCACAAAAACACCCAAGCAGACCCTTTTCATGCTCTGTTGCTGCACTACAAGAGAGAACAGAACTGAGGCTCCCTAGGAGACATTTGAGCTTTGTGAAAAAGGATGAGCTTTCATTAGAGTAATTCACACCTACAGAACCCTTTTCCCTCTCTGGGTCTCCGAAGTTGCTCTAAAGACAGAATTTGGAGAGTGTTTTGTGTCGGTGTGTTCAGTGCTTCCATCCTCCTGCCCTCAGCAGGTTTTGGTGCTGTTTCCCCACAGGTCATTCCCCTGCTGCAGGATTTCCCCGCCGTGGTCCGGGATCACCTGGAGCTGGCCCTGGGGAAGTTGCTGGGTGCTGAGGCAGGTGCAGCTGGCAGGGCCCGAGCGGGGAGCCTGTTCCAGGTGCTGCTGCAGTGCCAGGAGCAGCCCAGCCCCTGCTGCTACCTGCTGGCTGAGGGGCTCAGGGCACACGCCCCCATCCTCAGCGTGCTGGCAGCCTGCTGCCCCGTGAGTCTGAGTTCCTGCTGCTTGGGGAGTGATGCTGGCAGCTGCTGGCTGTGTCACAGCTGCTCTGCACTGCCATCCCACTGCTGCTGCCTTTCTCTGGTGGCTCTGCACCCCCTTCCCCTGGGAGGTGAGGTGTAAGCCCGTCCTTCTGGCATTCCCAGGATGCCAACCCCGTCTCCTGCCTCTGTGTTTGGATCATCACTTCTGTGGATGGTGCCACCAGGGCTGAGGCCACTGCCCACACCCAGGGCTGGGCAGAGAGCCCCCAGTGGGACCTGCAGGACCTTGCTGTCATCTGGAAAGTCTTCTTGAGGAAGCAGAAGAGTAAAACACTGCTGAATGGCTTCCAGCTCTTTTTAAAGGTATTGGGAGTGTGGTTTCAGGGGTATATTTCATGTGTTTCACCCTTCTGGGCCTGTAAATCCCCCTCTGTCCTGCTTTGTGCCAAGGATAACCTGGTTATCCATGGAAATTCCCAGTCAAATTGGAAGTTGTTCCAATTATCACAGATTTTTAGGTCCTACATCAACCTTGCATGTGACTTTAATAAATTAAAGCTTCATTGTTCTGCTGCTGAGGGAGACAAACTCTACATTTATTGAATGAAATAATAGATGATTTTTTAAAGTAGAATTTATTTATTGAGGTACTTTTGGGAATTTATTGCCATCTGGTTTTGTGTCTTAAAGGACTCCCCTTTGCTGCACATCCTGGAGATGTATGAGCTGTGCATGAACTGTAAAAAGTACAACGAAGCTAAAACCAAACTGGACACGTTTCAGGAAAGCCTCACAAACGTAAGGAAATCAATTCTCTCTAACTGTCATTGCTGGGATTGGGCAGCTGGGCCAAGAGGAGCAGTGTGTGAAAACTGTCTCTCAGTGCAGCTGTTTTAACCCTTTCCATCCTGGTCCCTGGTTCCCTGGACATGCTAACTGACATTCCCTGTCATTAATGCTTTTCCTTCCTGGACGCTGGGCTCAGGCAGCTCAGTTCCCTTCCCCAGCAGTGACAGGGCTGCTTGTGTAACAGTTCATTCACCTGGCCCTCGCTGGTCCTGCTCAGCTCTCTCACCTGCCTCTGGCTCTCACCTGGTGCTCGCCTGCTGTGGAATGTCCCAGCTCCTGCTCGGGGCTGCCTGTCCCTGTCCCTGAGGAGGGGCACAGCTGCTGCACCTTCCATTCCCACTGCCAGCCCAATGCCCAGGAAGGGGGACCCCCTGATCCTTAACCCCTGGTTTGCCACAGCTGGGGGCTGCAGGGGGAGCAGCCCCCGCGGTGCCGCTGCCGTGGCTGCGCTCGCAGGCGCTGTTCCTCCTGGAGCTGATGCTGCAGCAGTGCCGCACGGACTACGAGCTGGGCAAGCTCCTGCAGCTCCTTGCTGCAGCAGAGAACCTCCTGCTGGACGGTGAGGACAGCCCGAATCCCGGCCCTCTGGCAGGGCTGACTCCTGGGGGAAGCCCAGCCTTCGCCGGGCTTCAGCCCCAGCGCTCCTGAGCTCTTTGTTCTCTTTGACCCAGGCCCCCACCTGAAGAGGCTCTGTGCCCTCAGTGAGGCCCTGAGGGACTCCTCCATCTCCATCAGCCGCTCCATCCTCACCTCCTGCAGCCTGGAGGCGTTCCAGGGGGAGTGCAGCTCCATTCTGGAGCAGCTGCAGGAGAGAGGGATGTTCAGCCTGGCTCGGGAGGTGGCAGCCCTGGCCGAGCTGCCCGTGGACAGCGTGGTCACACACGAGGTACAGTGCAGTTAGTGACAGCCACCTCTTCTTCCTGCTGCTGCCAGGACTGAGGAGGCAGCTTCCCAGCCTTCCTGAAACATTAGATTTTTGTTAAGTAATTTTTTATTTTAAATGCAAGCGCACCGAACACACTGGCTGTAAGTGCTGAACTGCAGGGCACAACTGTCCTCATTCTCTTCCTGTTTTTATTTGTATGCAGTTTTATTTGGGGAGAAAAATAGATGGGTTTGCCCATCAGGGGGTGGAACGAGATGATCTTTTAGGTCCTTTCCAACCCAAACCAGTTCTGTGGCTTGTTGCATATTGTGGCACTTCCCTAAATCCAGCGTTTCAGTGCTGGCCATCCTGTGTGAGCTGGAGTTTTCTTTCTTGGAAACATAACTGTGATAAACCTCTGTGGATTTGACAGGTTCTGAGGGATCTACATCATTTAAGAGACGCTGGGCAGTGGCATCAACCCCAGACAAGAGCTGAGTTCTGGAAGAAGTGCAACGACACCTTCAGTAAACATTGCGTCTGCAGCCGAGCCGCCGCGAGCTTCTTCCTCCAGCAGGCCGACAACGCGCGGGAGTCCTCGGGGCAGGAGAAGACGGCCAGCGTCCTGGAGAAGCAGCTGCTGCTCACCCTGGCCGGGCACTGGCTGGCCAAGGAGCCCGGGGTGGCCGTGCAGGAGCTGGAGGAGCTGGAGAAGCAGATCTGGCTGTGCCGCGTCGCCGAGCGGGCGCTGCGGGCCGAGGGCTCGGCGCCGTGCCCCGGGGCGCTGTCCTTTGCCAGCCTGGCACAGCACTTCTCCTTCGCCCGGCTGCCGGCCCTGAAGGCGGCCGGGCACCGCGGGCTGCGGGCCCCGGCCCGCGGGGAGCCCCGGCCGGCGCTGGGAGCCGCGGAGCGGGCGGCGCTGGCCGAGCTGCTGGGAGCCCTGCTGGACCAGGGCGGCGTGCACGAGGCCGCCCGCGTGTGCCGCTACTTCCAGCTGCGGCACGGGGACGTGTCCCTGGTGCTGCACTGCCGGGCCCTGGCCCTGGGCGAGGCCGGGCTGGAGCAGCTGCAGCCCGAGCTGCGGGCCCTGCTGACCGGCGCAGCCCCCGGCAGTGAGTGACTCCTGACCCCCGCCTTGCTCTGCCTCTCCCCTCCCTGGGCAGCTCCCCAAAGCTCTGCAGGAGCTCAGCTCCTCCTGCCTTTGTCTCCCTGGTGCACAAGTGCCCTTGTGAAAGGAGCCCGTGGCCTCGCCGCGCACGGCGCCCTGTGTGCTCCGGCGGGGTTCTGTGAGCGCTTTCCTGAACTACATCCTGAACCTTTCCTCTGCCACAGCTCTCACTTCTGGCCCAGTGAGCAGCACTGCGCTTCGTCCCTGTTCCTGCTTTTAGAAAACACCCCTCTAATTATTTTTTTTTTTTTTTTTTTTCTGTAGCTGAAGCAAGGAAATGCCTTAATGAATGCATTTTTCTGACTCCTTTGTGCATTATGAAGGGTTTGGTGCTTCTTGCTTAGTAGCAAGGCTAAGGCTGAGAATGTTTATCTGTAAAGTTCTCTGCATGTCTGTGAAGTCTGAGTGAGCAAGTTTCAGCTGGAACATCCCTTTCTAATACTGATGTGTGAAGCTGAATAGACACAGAAGAGCATAAATGAATCCTAACCCATCAGGAAGGCTGCAGAACCCTTCTTATGCTTAGAAATTTTATATCTGAGGTATTACCGAGGATATTTGTGTTCTGCTACATTGTTTGGACCCTGAAACAAATGCAATATTTAAAAATCACAGGTGCCAAGAGCTCAGTTTCCAAAGGCTGAGGAAGTGTTATGGAATTGCTGCAGGTTTTGGGAGCCTTGCCCAGGTGTAAGGGAGGTTTCTGCCTTTATGAGATAGGAATTGATGGTTTTTTGTTCCCAGCATCCAGCCTGGAGGACTGGACCCCTCTGGGGTGTGAGGATGATGCCGTGGTGGCGGCGCTGAAGGCCCTGGCAGAGGCATGTGTCCATGGCAGGGGCTACTGCAGGCAGGTCCTGTGCCTCTACGAGCTCTCCAAGGTAAGCCCAGGGGCCAGGGCAGCCCTGCTGGGGCTGGGGAGGGCAGGGTCAGGTGCCCACAAGGAGCTGCAGAGGGTGGAATTCCAATCCTTTGTGTGGGAAAAGGCCAGAGGCTTCCTGGGCATGAGGTGCTGAGATGAGCTTGAGCACAGCCGTGCACTTCCAGCTCCAGGTTGGGCAGTCCCACCCTCCCAGTCTGCTCTCCTCAATTCCTTTTTTGCCCTTTTTGGGCCTGAAGCTGCAGCATTGTCCTTGGCTCTGGGCTGGAAAAGGATTGTTCTGTGTGCCTGAGCTGTGAGGAGAACTTGCTAAAACTTTATATGGAGCTCAGAGTTATAAACTAATGCAGTACAGAGTCTGGAAAATGTGAAAGCATCACCTGGGGTTAAGGGGAGGTCCATGGGTGGGGATGCTCTGACTGAGGTTTTGGGTGTTCCCAGAGGACCTGAGCTGCTCCTCTGGGGAGATCCATGGGTGGGGATGCTCTGGGGTTTTGGGTGCTCCCACAGGACCTGAGCTGCTCCTCTGGGATGGTCCATGGGTCAGGGATGCTCTGACTGAGGTTTTGGGTGTTCCCAGAGGACCTGAGCTGCTCCTCTGGGGAGATCCATGGGTCAGGGATGCTCTGACTGGGGTTTTGGCTGCTCCCACAGGAACTCAGCTGCTCCTCTGGGGAGATCCATGGGTGGGGATGCTCTGACTGGGGTTTTGGCTGCTCCCACAGGAACTCAGCTGCTCCTTCGGGGAGGTGTCGGCGCGGGAGCCGCGGGAGGTGCTGGGGGCCATCCTGGCGCGCCGGGGGCCGGAGCGCGGCCGCAGGGCCCAGGCCTTCATCGCCTGCCAGGGGCTGCCCCCGGCCACCGTGGCCCCACTGCTGGCACAGCAGATCACCCAGGAGCTGCTGGCCTCGGCCCAGGGCAAAGGTGGGCACAGGGACACAGCTGGGCTGTGCAGGGGACACAGGGACACAGCTGGGCTGTGCAGGGGACACAGGGTGCACACCTGGGATGTGCAGGGGACACAGGGACACAGCTGGGCTGTGCTGGGGGCACCGGGCACAGGGACACAGCTGGGCTGTGCTGGGGGCACAGGGACACAGCTGGGCTGTGCAGGGGGCACAGGGACACACCTGGGCTGTGCAGGGGTTTGGGCTGTGCACAGGGACACACCTGGGCTGTGCTGGGGGCACAGGGACACAGCTGGGCTGTGCAGGGGACACAGGGACACACCTGGGCTGTGCAGGGGACACAGGGACACAGCTGGGCTGTGCTGCAGTTTGGGCTGTGCACAGGGACACACCTGGGCTGTGCACAGGGACACACCTGGGCTGTGCTGGGGGCACAGGGACACACCTGGGCTGTGCTGGGGTTTGGGCTGTGCACAGGGACACACCTGGGCTGTGCTGGGGGCACAGGGACACACCTGGGCTGTGCAGGGGACACAGGGTGCACACCTGGGCTGTGCTGGGGGCACAGGGACACAGCTGGGCTGTGCTGGGGGCACAGGGACACACCTGGGCTGTGCAGGGGACACAGGGACACAGCTGGGCTGTGCTGCGGTTTGGGCTGTGCACAGGGACACACCTGGGCTGTGCTGGGGGCACAGGGAACAGGGAGCACACCTGGGCTGTGCTCCTGTCTTTGGGCTGTGCACAGGGAACAGGGGACAGGCCAGGTTTGGTCCCTGGGGGGATTTGTGTGTCCCAAAGCAGCCCCTGCACTCAGTCCCTGAGGGCTCAGCACAGCCAGGGGTGTCTGGGCAGCTCTGCTCTGTGAGCCTTGTCTGCTGTATTTCAAGTTCTATACAGATGTTCATTTCTAGTTATTCCTGTGTCCAGCGTGGTGTTGCAGTAGTTAAGGATGTATTTTTATGGACACCAATTTAATATTTATTTTAAAAAAGGGTTTTTAACCTTGGTCTTTGCTGCCCCACATCATCTGGCTTGGGAATATCATGTGCATTTCCCTGTCTAAAGCATGACAAAGGTTCTCCCCTTTCTTTTTCCCTTTGGGGAAGTAAGGGGCAGCTCTATGGTTGTCCAGTAGGATTTTGTTGGGTTGAACTGGGAAAAAAAGTATTTTCTGGTTGTTAAATTTAAGCAATAACACCCAAAGTGTCATTAGGATTGTAGTCCCAAGTCCTCAGTCAGTCTGGATGACGTCAGATTGGTTTGTTTGGGGTTTGTTAATTAATGATAAAAAACAGGAGCTCTCTCCTGCACAATCAGCAGTGGTGACAGGATTCTCTCTCTGGCCACAGGGCAGAAGCAGGTTTGGAACCCTGCAGTGGAGAGCCAGGAGCTCCTGCAGCTGGCCAAGCTGTGCCAGGATCACACCTTGGTTGGGATGAAGTTGCTGGATAAAATCTCCTCTGTCCCCCGTGGGGAGCTGTCGTGCAGTGAGTAAATGGCAAATCCTGCCTGGTGTAACCTGTGTGTAACTAACGTGGTGGTGTTGGCTTGAACTCACAGCTCAAAGGGGAGGCTCTACTGCTGATCTCAAATTTGATATTCAATTAGTAGGGCTGAGGATGTGCACAGTAGATAAGGGTGTTGCTTAAGGGTTTATTTTCCAAACAAAATTCGGATTTTTGTGCTAAGCAAGAGGTGGGAAATGCAGGCAGGGAGTGCCCTGAGCTGTCGAGGTGGTTTGTTACAGAGGGGACACTGTGACTTTGTTCTTACTCATCACAGTTAGAGACGGAATGTTTCAAAGCCAAATGCAGAGCTCGTGCCCTTCCTTTCCCAAGGGCAGGGCTGGCAGGCAGTGCAGTGATGATGTGTTACACATTTGTCAGCCTTTGCTGGAGGAGCCTGGAGGTTCTGTGCTCGGGTGTGTTTTGTGTTTTCTGGAGAGAGGCAATAATTCACTTCCTCAGCCCTTTAACTGAAGTACCAGAGTGCTTCTGCTCCTCAGTTACAGAGCTGCTGATCCTGGCCCACAGCTGCTTCAGCCTGACGTGCCACATGGAGGGGATCACACGAGTGCTGCAGGCAGCTCGGCTGCTCACCGAGGAGCACCTGGCTCCCAGGGAGGAGTACGGGCTGGTGGTGAGTGTGCCTGGGCAGGGGCTGTGCCAGGGCTGTGCCAGGGCTGTGCCAGGGCTGGCTCTGCCTGTGCCAGGGCTGGCTCTGCCTGTGCCAGGGCTGTGCCAGGGCTGTTCCAGGGCTGGCTGTGCCTGCCCAGGGCTGGCTGTGCCTGTTCTAGGCCTGTTCCAAGGCTGGCTGTGCCTGTGCCAGGGCTGGCTGTGCCTGTTCCAGAGCTGGCTGTGCCTGTTCTAGGGCTGTTCCAGGGCTGGCTGTGCCTGTTCCAGAGCTGGCTGTGCCTGTTCTAGGGCTGTTCCAGGGCTGGCTGTGCCTGTTCTAGGGCTGTTCCAGGGCTGGCTGTGCCTGTTCCAGAGCTGGCTGTGCCTGTCCTGGCTGTACCTGTGCCAGGGCTGGCTGTGCCTGTTCTAGGGCTGTGCCAGGGCTGGCTGTGCCTGTGCCAGGGCTGGCTGTGCCTGTTCCAGAGCTGGCTGTGCGTGCCCTGTGGTGATTCAGCTGCTGGGGAAATGCTGCTCTGTGGCACTGGGCATCTTTCATTGCTGCCTTGAAGGCTCTCCTGGAGCCTGGGAGGTGCCCAGTGGAACGGTGTCAGTGCTAAAAGCTTCCCTGCCCGTTTTGATGTGCTCAAAGGATGCCCTCTCACCTCGCTGCAGTTCGGGTTGCTTTAGGAGTCCCCCCGTGGCTCCAGGGCAGCACGTGCAGCCCGCAGTGCCGCTGTGCACGGGCTGCCCTGGCAGGGCTGCCCTGGCAGGGCCTTGTGGCACTGCCCTGGAGCTCCTGAGGTGCCCTGGTGTCCCCAGGTGCGCCTGCTGACGGGCATTGGCAGGTACAATGAGATGACCTACATCTTCGAGCTGCTGCACCAGAAACACTACTTCGAGGTGCTCATGAGAAAGAAGCTGGACCCGGTACGTGAGGGACAAACGTGCAGGGAGCTGTGGCTGGATCAGGAATTTACACCCAGGTTACACTGGGTGAAATTGTCTGGGCATTTTACTTCCTGAGTAAAATCTGCTTCCTGAATCGCAGCTTTCATAGAAATAAATTAATGCTGGGGTTTAGTCTTACTTTAGTTGAACCATTTTTTCCTAATTAGAGAAAAAATGAGGGCTGCAATGAGAGCAGCCTTGAAACTTAAACTTGGCGTTGTCAGGGTTTTCACGTCCTGCTTTGCTTTTATTTGCAGTTGAAGTTTCATGGGGGTTTCAAAAATCACAGGTAGTCACAGCTTTGTTTTAAGTAAGCCACAGGGAAATGTTGACATGTGTACGTAAGGAAGGGCACAGCTGCTGGATTTTCATCCCACGGGTGCGGGGCTGCTGTCGGGCTTTAGGGTGCAGTGGTCACTTTTGGGGCCAGGGTGGCTCGTGGGTGCAGGGCTGGCGCGGGGCCGTGCTCAGGTGCCCTCTGTGCCCAGAGCGGGACGCTGAAGGCGGCGCTGCTGGACTACACCAAGCGCTGCCGGCCCGGCGACAGCGAGAAGCACAACATGATCGCGCTGTGCTTCAGCATGTGCAGGGAGATCGGCCAGAACCACGAGGCTGCCGCCTCCACCCAGCTCAAGCTCATCGAGAGCCGGCCCTGGGGTGAGCGGGGCAGCGGGAGGGAGGGGAGGGGGGGTCCCCGGTGGTCTGGAATGCCCCGGAGCTGCCGCTGCCCCGAGCAGCTCCCCGGCTGTTCTCAGAGGGCTCTGACATTCAGGGCTCTTTCCTGCTGTGACGTTCCCGTGGGGCAGGTAGAGGCACAGCCAGGCTTCCCTCAGCCCCCAGGATGGCTTTGCAGGGGCTCTGTGAGCGCTGGGTTTGTGTCTGTGCGTGTGGCACCCGCGGGGTGACCGCAGCGTGGGCAGGCAGCGACACCAGGAGCTGTGCCAAGGGATTTCTGAGTGGATCTGGCAGTGGGCAGTGCTGGCAGCTGCCACAGATGTGTGGCTGGAATTCTTTCTGGCCCCCAATCACTCGACCAGGCTCCAGGAAAGCTTTGGTCCATTAACTGAACAGGCAGTGTGTTCCTTCCTGCTTTTTTAATACATAAATTTCGGTTTAGTTTGTTGGTGCTTTATGAGACACCAGAGACAGATTTTGGCAGTGGGAGGGAGTTTTGTAACTTACTTTGTCACCTTTATAAATAATTGGTTATTCCTTCTTCCTTCCTGTTTCAGAGGAGTCTCTTCAGGATGTTCCCAATTTAAAGAAGCTTCTGCTGAAAGCTGTGACTCTCTTCATTGATGCAGCAGAAAGTTACTCCAAGGTAAAGTGAAATGGAATGGAATGATTTGTGGAGCATGTGAGGAGTGGGCTGGGCTGGGCTGGGAGAACACACCGAGCTGCCCTGGGCAGGCTGTGCAGGGCCCAGTGCAGGAGGGATCTGTGTCTCTGCAGCCCAGTAGCACCAGCAGCATGCCTGTGTCTGAGTGTGCCATGCTGGCCCCTGCTCAGGCTTTAACAAACCTGGGGTTACAGGTGGCTTCCCCACTGTCAGAGCAGGGACCATGAGCTTAATGAGCAAGGATAGAACAATTACAGTATTTAAACCCAAGTGTAATTATGGTGCAAGTATTTGTGGGAATGAAGCTTTGTTTAACACCGATGGAATACAGTGAATGTGAAGCTGCAGTGCTCTGTCACTGCTGTCAGGCACTGCAGGGCTCTGAGCTCTCTCAGGGATGTTCCCAGGTTTCCCTGGAAGCTCTCAGCTGCTCTGTCACTGCTCTCAGGCACTGCAGGGCTCTGAGCTCTCTCAGGGATGTTCCCAGGTTTCCCTGGAAGCTCTCAGCTGCTCTGTCACTGCTCTCAGGCACTGCAGGGCTCTGAGCTCTCTCAGGGATGTTCCCAGGTTTCCCTGGAAGCTCTCAGCTGCTCTGTTCCAGGACTCGTGTGTGCGGCAGGCGCTGCGCTGCCGCCGCCTGACGCGGCTCATCACGCTCCAGCTGCACTTCTTGGGCTTGGGGCAGAGCACCAGGATCATCAACCTGGGCAGGCAGGACCTGCCAGGGGCCATCCTGGCCTTGCCCAGGTTCTACCAGGTGAGCTGGGCTCCCTCGGGGTCCTTTTGTTGGGAACAACTTGGGCACTGCAGTGCCCGAGCGCTCAGCTCCTTCTCCTGGCCGCAGATCCTGTGGGATACATGGCATGGAGGGACAGGACACAGGGAATGGCTTCCCACTGCCAGAGGGCAGGGATGGATGGGATATTGGGAAGGAATTGTTCTGGGAGGATGGTGGAGCCCTGGCACAGGTGCCCAGAGCAGCTGTGGCTGCCCCTGGATCCCTGGCAGTGCCCAAGGCCAGGTTGGACAGGGCTTGGGGCAGCCTGGGATGGTGGAAGGTGTCCCTGTTTAGGGGCTGAGGAAGGTTGTTCACAGTGCTTTTTTACCCTGTATTTCACAGCTGCTCTCAAGAACAGCAGCAAGGGGTGGGTGGAACAGAAGATCCCCAGTACCGAGTTCTCAGTGGGGAATGTTCTGTGCCATGAGTTCTCAGTGGGGAATGTTCTGTGCCATGAGTTCTCAGTGGGGAATGTTCTGTGCCATCCCCCTCCCTGTCCCTGCTCTCCCTGCAGGCAGCCATCGTGGCCGAGGCCTACGAGTTCCTGCCGGACTGGGCTGAGGTTCTGTTCCAGCAGGTGATCACCAGGGGGGACTTTGTGTACCTGGAGGAGTTCAGGCAGCAGCGGCCGCTGCAGCCCAGCCTGTTCGAGGAGGTGGCCAAGAAGTGAGTGAGGTTCTGCAGCTTTACCTGCACAGGGCCCCTGAGAGCGACAGCAGGAAAGGGTTAAACTGTTCAGCCTGTAAAGGGGACTTGAGATAGAATTCCAGAAGGGTTTGGGTGGGAAGGGACCTTAAAGCTCATCCCATCCCACCCCTGCCATGGCAGGGACACCTCCCACTGCCCCAGGCTGCTCCAAGCTCCATCCAGCCTGGCCTGGGGCACTGCCAGGGATCCAGGGGCAGCCACAGCTGCTCTGGGCACCTGTGCCAGGGCCTGCCCACCCTGCCAGGGAAGGATTTGTTGGTAGCCTTGGTTCTTGGCACAGCATGGAAGTCGCTCTGATCCAGCCTTGTCCTTGAGCTGGACAAGGAGGGAGCTCAGGGCTGGGCAGAGCAAATAAAACAACCAGGAGATTCACGTGTGGCTGCTGAGTACGACCTCTTGTTGAAATGTCATTCTTGCAGGCCCAGAGCAAGAGTCTCAGGGGCCTGGGAAGCTTCTGTGTCTCAGTCCCACGTGCCATTGTTGCAGGGTCAAACAGCACCCCCCTGCTGATGCTGCCCTGAGGAACCTGAAGCGGTTCCTCACCCACTGTGAGGACATCTACACCTACTACAGGCTGGCCTACGACCACAAGTTCTATGACGTGGTGAACTCCCTGCTGAAGGACCCTCAGACTGGCTGCTGCCTCAACGACCTCTTATC
The DNA here is from genome assembly GCF_026979565.1 of Vidua chalybeata. Taxonomy (NCBI): domain Eukaryota; kingdom Metazoa; phylum Chordata; class Aves; order Passeriformes; family Viduidae; genus Vidua; species Vidua chalybeata. Next base: position 20,310,907 of record NC_071542.1, read on the forward strand.
CAGCTGAATTCCAGCTGAATTCCAGCCCGGAGCACAGACTTGCAGGGTCAGTGCTGATTTACACAGATTTTCTCAATGGCCTGCTCCCAGGGCTCTGCTGCTCTGTAAAAACTACTCCAGAAAACTGCACAAGGTTGTAAGTAGTTAAATGCTGACTGTGTTAACCTAAAATTGCATTTTGTATAATAAAGCTTACTGTTTATAAATTACTGGAGTCACCAGCAAACACTGACTGGCCCAGGTGGGGGGTGAAGCAGAGATCCAGCAGCCCTTTAACTTAGGGACATGGGGAGGGAGCAGCCCAGGAATTGTATCCAAAGAGGCAGAAACAGGTGTGCAGAATGTGCAGGCAAAGGGGGTGGAATAAGCAGAATCACTGCAGGTTTCAGGTACCCAATAGAATAATGTCTTCTTTGAGTCCAATCTGATTTCTAAAATCTTGTACAGCCTTAAACGGCCCATTCCTAATTCTGCTGTCTTGGAGTAAAAGAAATAACCCAGTGCAAATGTATTTTTACAGTTACTAAATACAAATTCCTTTCCAGGCCCAGGCCATGGGCACACTCCCAGCACAGCTCAGCTTTGCAATTCTCCCTCTTCAGGTATTTTTCCTGTCAGGGCCCAAAAAGAACTCTGCTCCAAGGCCAGCCTGGTGAAGTCCTCAATAGTGATTTTTATTAAATTAGTTGCTTTATAAAACATTGCAGATGTTGTAATTGTTAACATAACAATTTGCCCAACTGTAGGAACTGCTGCAGTTTGCTAAGCAAGTTTGGTTTTTAATGAAAGAAAACGGCCGAGTCGTGAGAGACCCACCACAACCCAGGAGAGCCCCAAAGAAGTCATGTGGCTTGGTTTTTTCTTTTACACTTAACCCCATAATTAACTGTTAAAGAACACCCAACCCAGACAGCTGCATTAGTAGAAATTTAAATGAATGGAACTAAATTAACTTCATCCTTGAGACACAAGTGGGTTTTGCCTTGCTCTGCCCCAGCAGGTGCTGTTCAGGTGTCAGGCTCTGGAGCAGTGGCTGTCCCAGGGGACAGGCTCCCAGGTGCAGTATTCCACACTGAAGTTAGCAGTTCCCTTCCCAGAATACTGAAATCCTCAAGCTCTAACTCAAGACAAAGCGACTGGAACTCTACGTGCACACCCTGCCCTTGCTGCAAACTGCTCTTGCTCAGCCCTGGCCCTGGAGCAGGGACAGTTAAGGCCATGTCATGGAGCTGTGCTGGTTATAATCCTTCACCTTGTTCCAATTCCTTCTCGATTTAGTGGCTGTTGCTATGAATAGCAGCAGTGCCCATTATCAGAATTTTGGGTTTTTAACTGCAATTTACAGACCTTTTCCATTCTACCCCCGGCCGGAGCTTCCGCCCGGACCCGGCGCCTCCAGTCCCCAGCACACAGATACTGCAAATTCTGATTGTAGCATTTGGCAGAATTTAGAGGAAGAAAGGTTGTGCTACATGTTTAAGGGATTACGGGCAACAGAAAGACAACAGAAGGGAGATAAATGTCACATGAAGTCTTCGAAGTCTTGTACGTACTCGCCGTCGTAGCCGCCGTAGTCGGCCAGGTCGTCTTTCATCGTTGCCTTCAGCCCCCCGCCAGGCACAACTCCTTTTTTCTTCTTTTTGGCTTTATTCTGTGCCAAGAGGACGAGGGTGGTTACTGGGCAGGCCCAGAGCTGTCGTTAGCCCAGCCAGGCTCAGCCCAGTGGCACTGAGCAGTCGCAGGCCCTGCACTGAACGTGGCCCTGCCAAAGGTTTCCACCCCGCACGTTTTCCGAGGAAAGCTGTGACAGTTCCAGGTGTCCCCAGCTCCCTGCACACAGCCCTGCCCCCCCTTTGCCTTTCATCCTATTTCCCCTGGACTCTCAACAAGTAACTAATAAATGCAGGGGAGCCTCAAGCAGGGGCCGTGATCCCTGAGGAACAGCCCCAATCTTACCTTCTCTTGTTTTTGTTTTTCACTGCATAATACTGTCAGAGTGTTTGTGATCTTTTTCAAATCATCCACCTCCACTGCATCAGGGAAGAAAAAGGAAAAAAAAAAAAAAGATTCCTGATCAATGTTGTTCTTATAAGGCAGTTAAGTAACATCCCCAGTCTCTAAAACTAGAAATAAGCATTAGTGTAACTATGGGCAATTACTTGATTTAAATCAGCAGAACACAGAGTGGGTGGTTCTGGTCCTTACAATCCCAACAAGAATTCCAGCTGGTTCCTCGGAAGCCTGAGCCTTGTAGAAGGTAAAACTTGCAAATAAAGTTAGTGAACACAAGAGTCTTACTGAGACATTTGAACAGTAAAATATGGAGATAGTAAAATACAGTCAAATGTATCAAAAGGAGCACTGGATTACCAATAAATGATTCTGTTTATCAATAAATGGTGCAGGGGGCTGGGAGTCCCTCCTGTTAGGAGCTCTGCAATCCCTGAGATGGAAGCTGCCAGCTGGGATGATGGATGCACCCAGCTCCTCCTGGGATCAAGTTACCCCTCACTGAAGGACAACTGGGTACAGGACAGGGAACCATCCCAGCCACTGCTCCAGCCACCAGGGCATTGGGAAAAGGAGTTTAAATTACTTCATCTCTGTATGGTTACATGCTGAATTCCAGAACAGTTAATCTGCAGTTCCACAATTACATGAATTCGATTTTGTAATAGTTTCCCTCCAAATGAGGTACTCAAATTACCTGCCTCAGAGAATCTATTCTTATTATTTCAGAAATGGCTTCAAGAAAAACATGCAGGTTTTAGATCAGCATAAAAATTCACACTTTTTGCAGAACTGTCTCTAACCAGCGTGCAGAAAGAGCAGCTTTTGCACGGGGAGAGGATCCTTAGCGGAGTTTGTGGAATGGAATCAGGTCAGTGCCTCATTTAGTACACACTAACAGAGCAATCCCCTGTGAGCACTATCACAGCACGTTTTCCACCTCAGCTGCAGCACAGCTCTGGCAGCAGAGCTGGGGCTGCCTGCACTTACAGGAAATACAGACGTCCCGGAGCAGCGCTTCCAAAAAGCCAGCGTAATGTAACGACTTCTCGTACTGTGTGATCTTCTCCTTGAGCAGCTTCCCAAATTCCGTGAAGTCATCTTTTGAAGAGGGATTCATGGCATCTATTCCACAAGTGCTATTTACACCTGCAGGGACAGGCAGGGTGTTAGAGAGAACGTGAGCTGTGAGCCCTAAAAGGGGACCCGGCTCCCTGAGCTCCGCTGCCCCCACAGCCAGGGCCCATCCCTGGCCTCACAGGAAGGAAGGAAGTTTGCTGCAAAACTCAGGAATTTCATAGAATCCCTGAATGGTCTGGGTTGGAAGGGTTAAAGCCCATCCAGTGCCACCCTGGCAGGGCAGGGACACCTTCCACTATCCCAGGCTGCTCCAAGTCCATCCAACCTGATCTTGGGCACTTGCAGGGATGCAGAGGCAGTCACAGCTTCTCTGGGCACCCTGTGCCAGGGCCTCCCCACTCTCACAAGAACAATTCCTTCCCAATATCCCATCCATCCCTGCCCTCTGGCAGTGGGAAGCCATTCCCTCTTGTTCTGTCACTCCACGCCCTTGTCCAAAGTGTCTGTCCAACAAGTTTTGAAGCTGAGTCAAGCTCAGTAATCTGACCCAGCTATTCCTGTTCTCTGGGCAACCTGCACCAGGAAGCCCCTTTTTCCTCAAATAAACAATTCCTGCCTCGACCTCCTGAGTGCAGAACTCAGCTGGTTCTTTGCAGCTGTGCACACCCCCCAAGCTCTGTGACAACCTCCCCTGAGCAATGAGCTGAATCATCCACTATAATTAAAGAAACTCTTCCATGTTTGAGGAATGCTGCTGTGCATCAGCATCTTTGCTCCTTCTTTGTTCTCAGTGCCACAACTCAGTGTGCTGACAGCCAAACCCTGCTCATGCTTTGCAGGGTCCCAGGGGTTTATTTATTTCCTGCTGCTTTAACTCACCGAAGGTTTCCTTTGCCAGCTCCAGGTCTGACTCCTCTTGTAACTTCTTTAGCCGTAGTTTGTCTGCCAACTGTTCTTCTGGTGTGAGCTCCTTCTGTTCCTCGGGTGCCTCTAACTGCAGGGGGAACACACAGGGAGAAGGTGGCACGTTAAAGACATCACCCTGCTTCACCCACTGCTGCCTCCACTCAGGCACGTGGAAAACCTGGAACCCATTCCCTGCAGTCTCAATAGATTGTTCATTTCCCAAGCAATGGGAAGAAACACCAACCTCCCACTCCTGCCTGTTCCATCACGTGCTGCACACAAAGGAACTGGGATAACACTGATCCAGCCACTGGTTGCACTACACAGGAATTAAAGCTCCCTGCCCCACACGGGATCATGTACAACACCTAAGTTTGGTTTATCAGATGAATCAAGACCTTTTCAGATCTTGCTCAACCTCCAAAAAACCAAATCAAACCCAGAAGAAATCAGGAGTTACCCTTTTTTTAAGCTCCTCTTGCTTTTTCTTCTGTAGCTTTTCTTTTTCTTTGATTTTTTCTGCTATTTTCTTTTTTTCTGAAACTTTCGGTTCTGTAAAGGGTGGAACAACAAACACAGCTCTCAGAAGTCTGATGATGTTTTTTGCCCCACACAAGCACTGGAAGCCACCGAGCTCAGCTCCTGGGACTGAGCACAGAGTTAGAGACACTTCTGTTAAACCCAGCCCCGCTCAGGTTTGATCCTCACACAGCCCAGACACAAGCAGTGCCTGTTCCCATGCTGATACAGAGCCAGGGGTTATCTCAAAGCCTCACCTTGTTTTACCTCTGTCTCCTTCACCTCCTCCTCTTCCTCCTCATCATCCCAGTTATCCTGAAAAACAGCGAAGATTCTTTTACAGATAGCTGTAACCTCTTCCAAAGCCCACAGACCCACAGAGCTGGTATCACAGTGAGGGAGCCATGGGAGCTGTACCTCAGGGGTTTTTGGAGCTGTCCATGCTGGTTGGGGCCAGTTCTTCCCATGGAAAAGGCAGGTTTTAGTCAAACAACCAGCTTGTGTCAGTAACCACAACAGCCAGATCACAAACAGTCAAACACCGCTGACACAAACAGGACTTCATTCTCATTTCTGGTATTTTGAACATCACTGAGGGATGGGTGCACACAGCCCACTGGAAACCCCCAGCCCAGCTGAAACCACGTCAGGCCAGCACAGGCTCTTCTGTCCCACAGCACCAGGGCCCCTCTCCTGGCTGGGAAAAGCTTCCCCCGTGGCTGCAGGGATTTTCTGGGAGGCTACAGCAGAGGCAGTGGTGCAGGGCCCCAAGCTGCACCAGGATGTGCTGATCCAAGCAGGGAGACACCGAGTCCCTCCAGCAGCTCACCCTGGATAATTGGCACCTGCAGGGGACTCGGCTTCCCTTCCACATTCCACGGAGCTGACTTGAATTTGGAGCAGCATTATTTTAGCTCACATCTAATTAAGTTTGTTACACCCACTGCTTAAACAGCTCCACTCAGCACTGAGGAGCTGCCTCAGCCCCAGCCTGGCCAGGCTGGGAGTCAGATGCAAACTGCAGAGGAAGGGCAGCCTGGCCAGGAGGGATCCACCCATGGCACTGGGATATCTGGGAGACTTCACAGAGGGCACGTGGGCAAGGACTCCACGCCATGAGATGTGCCCCAAACCCATCCTGCCAGCCTTGGTTTATAAACCCAGGGAAATCCAAGTCCTGACAGCCAGGCCTGGTTTACAAACCCAGAGAAATCCAAGTCCTGCCAGCCTTGGTTTATAAACCCAGGGAATTCCAAGTCCTGCCAGCCAGGCCTGGTTTACAAACCCAGGGAAATCCAAGTCCTGACAGCCAGGCCTGGTTTACAAACCCAGGGAAATCCAAGTCCTGACAGCCAGGCCTGGTTTATAAATCCAGGGAAATCCAAGTCCTGCCAGCCTTGCCTGGTTTATAAACCCAGGGAATCCAAGTCCTGCCAGCCAGGCCTGGTTTATAAACCCAGGGAATTCCAAGTCCTGCCAGCCAGGCCTGGTTTATAAATCCAGGGAATTCCAAGTCCTGCCAGCCTTGCCTGGTTTATAAATCCAGGGAAATCCAAGTCCTGCCAGCCAGGCCTGGTTTATAAACCCAGGGAGCTCTCTTGGAGGAAGAGCCAGCTGCCTCAGTGCTGTGTCCTTGCAGTGATACAGTAATTCTCAGAGAACATATTCACTGCCCAGTATTTCAACAGTGTTTCTGTGTCCTTCAGCACGCCAGGAACATCCTCCCAGCAGCTGGGACTGGGCACTGGCTCCCAGCTCCAGCCCAGCTCTGGGATGGAGCAGGCACTGCCCTGCCCTGGCTGTGCCAGCCCTGAGTCAAGAGATGAAAATGCCCTGGCAGCAGGCCTGACTTGTGGGGAACGTGTGCTGGGGAACACTGAGAGGAGTTTTGTTACCAAAGGTGCTAATTTTAAACCCGGGAAGCTGACGTTTCCCAAATTAACAGTTACTGCAAGTTCATTACCAAAAGCCCTTCCAAAACACAGATCTGCAGATACAAAGCACAGTGCACAGTGTGAGGTGCCTTGGGAAAGCCACGGCCAGGAAAGTTTGTGCTGCCACTTCAGACCACGTCATCCCCCTGACGTGGGGATTTCCCCACGGGGGCCCTCGCCCGGAGGGATCCAGAGCCTGAGCAGGGGCCCCTGGGAGTCTGGCAGGAAGAGCAAATCAAAGGGAAATAATCCAAAATAAACCACCTTTCTTTGCTGGATCCTCCCTAGATGCAGCTCTGGCACTAAAGCCATAATCCCTTGGAAACAGTTAAGCAGCTGCATCCTTGCCACATGTAAGATGTAAAATGTCTTCCCAGTGCCAGGGGGCAGGGATGGATGGGGTTTTGGGAAGGGATTGTTTCCTGGGAGGGATGGAACTCCCAGGGCAGCTGTGGCTGCCCCTGGATCCCTGGCAGTGTCCAAGGCTGGGCTGGACAGGGCCTGGAGCAGGGGAAGGTGTCCCTGCCACCTGGGATGGGATTTAAGGTCCCTTCCAACCCAAACCATTCTGGGATTCCATGTGGGGAATATTTGTTCCTTTATTAAACAGACAGAGACCCCTCAGGTGTCTGCAAGAGAACCACTCTGGTCCAGTTCTCCTGGGCACATTCCATGCAGCAGGAATGCTGCTCACTTTCCAAGGAAGGAGGAAAAGCAAATGTCACAGGCTGAGCCACAGGTGTCTGCACACACCTGTCGGTCACAGAGGGCTCGAGCACACACACCTGTGGCACTTCCACGCTGTCCACACTCTTTCCCAGGGCCTGGAGCTGCTGTGCACACACCTGTCCTTGTCCTGCTGCTCTAATGTGGCACCTGGGACACTGGGCTGGGGCTACTACTGAGTTTAAGAAGGAAAGTTACCAAATTTCTGTGATTCTGTGTTTTTAAAAGATGAACTACTTTTCCTGTACTGTCTATGGGAAGAACTCCACCTGAGCCCCAAGAAAAACTCTTGGTGCTTTTCAGAGATTCTGGTAACAGTGTCCTCAAAACCAACCCCGAGTCCTCCCGCAGTGTTACAATGTCCCAGGGCTGGAGGAAACAAAAAGATCTTTTGTAGCTGCCTTATTCCACTGAGAGAATCCCGGGCGGGTTCGGGTCTGAAGGGACCTCAGAGACCACCCAGCTCCACCCTCTGCCCCGGGCAGGGACACCTTCCACTAGAGCAGGCTGCTCCAAAGCCTGTCCAACCTGAAACCCATCTGGCGTGCTCCTTGTGCACTCCCTGGCACCCCGTGGCACAATCCACATGAATCTGGAGGTTTCTGTGGCACCAGCAGCCTGCCGGGGGGAGCCGAGCAGGAGCAAACAGCCTTTGAGGGAGCTCTGCCTTCAGAAGCACCAGCAGTGACCATCCACACGTTTTATCCCGCTGCCGTGCAGACACCCCGGCACGATCCCGCCTCGTGCCGAGTGGAGAAGCAGGAAGATCAGGCGGAAAAGTCCTGCTGGAAGGGCACAGACCCTCCTGGTCAGCTCCAACACGGCACCGCCGTCCTTCACCCCGTCCCGCCTCACCAGCGCACCGCACACGGCCCGACAGCGGGGGGACAGCGGGGGGACAGCGGGGGGACAGCGGCCCGGAGCCTGGGAAGCAGCCGGTGGATCCCGCAGAGAGCAGGAGGTGCCGCTCCGGGAGCGTCTGCCCGACCCTTCCCGGCCCGCACGTCCCGGGGCAGCGGCAGCGGCCAGGGCCGGCTCCTCCTGGCACCGTGACCGAGCCCGGGGCCGCTGCCGCGCGGGCGGAGCCGCCGGGAGCCAGAGCCCCCGGGAGCCGGAGCCGCCGGGAGCCGGAGCCCTCGGGAGCCGGAGCCCTCGGGAGCCGGAGCCCGGGAGCCGGAGCCGCCGGGAGCCGGAGCCCCGGGAGCCGGAGCCGCCCGGAGCCGGAGCCGCCGGGTGTCCGGCCCGGCCCCGCCGCCTGCCGAGCCCCGAGCCCGGCCCGGAGCCGCGCAAAGCCGCCCGGCCCGCCGTGGCCCCTCGCCCCCGCCCCGGCGGGGCCCGCGCTCGGGCGCCATATGGCAGCGGCCCGCCCGCCCCCGCCGCCCCCAGCCCGGGCCCCGGAGCCGCCGCGCGGCGGGGCCCGCCCGGCCGCACCTTCACGTCGTCCTCCTCATCCTCGCCGGCCCAGCGGTCCCCGGCCACCCCCGGCACCAGCCGCTTCGCCACCGGCTCCACCACCTCGAAGCTGTCGGCGTCTGTGGGGAGAGGAGCGCGGGTGAGGGGCGCGGAGCGGCGCGGGGGGGCCCCCGCCGGCCCCGGGCCCCGCGGCCCCGCCGCACCCACCCCACGAGTCCGCCGCCTCCGCCGCCATCTTGCCCCGACCGCGGCCGCCGGGCAGCGCCGCGCGGGGCACGCCGGGACGGCGGCGGACTGACCCGGCCCCGCCCCCGGGCCCGCCCCCGAGAGGCGGGGCCTGAGCGGGGCGCGCGAACGGGGCGGGAACGAAAGGAGAGGGGGCGGGGCCGGGGGCGGGGCCGGACCGGGATCGGGACCGGGAACGGGAACGGGAACGGGAACGGGAATAGGATCCGGAACGGGAGCGGGAACAGGACCGGGACCGGGATCGGGAATAGGATCCGGAACGGGAACAGGACCGGGACCGGGAACGGGATCGGGAATAGGATCCGGAACGGGAACGGGAACAGGACCGGGACCGGGAACGGGATCGGGAATAGGATCCGGAACGGGAACGGGAACGGGACCGGGACCGGGAACGGGATCGGGAATAGGATCCGGAACGGGAACGGGACCGGGATTGGGATCGGGAACGGGATTGGGATCGGGATCGTGAACAGGAACGGGATCGGGATCGGGATCGGGAACGGGATTAAGATCGGGAACAGGATCGGGAACGGGATCGGGAATAGGATCCGGAACGGGAACAGGACCGGGAACAGAACCGGGACCGGGATCGGGACCGGGATCAGGATCGGGAACGGGATTGGGATCGGGATCGGGACCGGAACGGGATCGGGATCGGGAACGGGATCGGGAACGGGATCGGGGCGGCATCCGGATTGGGACTGGGAACGGGAACGGAATCGGGATTGGGATCGGGATTGGGACCGGGAAGGGGATCCGGAACGGGAACGGGACCAGGATCGGGACCCGAACCCGGATCGGGACCGGCCCTGGGCCCGGGATCGGGACCCGGCCCGGGATCGGGACCGGCCCCGGGCCCGGCACCCCGCTCCCCCGCCCGCAGTCCGGGTCTGTCCCGGGGCAGCGCCCGCCCGGCGCTATCGCGGGGCCGCAGCCGCGGGAGCCGCCCCGGCCCCGCCCGGGAGCGGAGCGGAGCGGACGGACCGCGGCCGAGCCCGGCCGTGCTCCGGACACGATCCCGGCAGCGCCGGGCACGGCTCGGCCACGCCACGCTCGGGTTATCCCGGGCTCTCCTTCCCCCCGTGTCCTACGGCACGGAACAGAGCAACGCGGGAATTGTTCGCTTTTCACTCCCAGCTTCTGCGAGAATCCCGGGAAGTGGAAAAGGAGGATAGACTTTGTCTGAAGATAATACATTTAGAACGTGTCTTTCGTAAACCAAATCAATGATCTCTGTATACGCCTGTATAAATCACACGCACGTGTCTAGGGAAAACACGAAGAAAAAATAGAGACTTCCCAAATTCTCATCCTTTTCCTGTTCTTCTCCATTGTCCAGACAATATAAATAATAACAGAGCTATACCTATGGATCAAACAATGTCACAAGTTATATCCTCACCAAGTCACAGCCTCAGGGTGCTGTGCAGATAATCACAAAATCACCAGGAATTGTGCAGCAATTTGGAATACGTTAATACTGGGATACGTGATTTGGAATTCTAAGGAATTACACAGAACATTTAAATTTTTCCTCAATAGTAAAACGCAGACACGACTTCTTCCACTTCAAGGCTGAAAACTGACAGGAGCAATGTCTTGACTTACAGAAAACTGAGGCTCAGTGAAGGATGATACCAGCTAAAAATCATAAAAAACAGGATCCAGAGCATAAGTATTTAATGAAATCTTTGTGCTTCTGTAGACTAGAAATGATTGCAGAAGAAACAGAAATCCATAGCACAGGACTTCTCTTCCCATCACATTTAACAAGGTTCGGCCCCATCAGTACAATGACATTTTTGCAAGAACAAAAACTCCTCCTCCTCCTCCTCCTCCTCCTCCTCCGCTCCCGGGTCCCTCCTGCCCCGGGGCTTTCCAGCGGCCCCAGGCCGGCCCTGGAGCTGCGATGTTGGCCAGGGCAGGGCAGGGGACGATGCTGTGCAGGGCTTTTGTCCCCGCCCAGGGTCGGTTCCACATTTCAGGGCTCTTCCCGAACCCCTCCGTCCCTTGGCTGACGCCTTCCGCTGGCAGCACGCGTGGTTTGGGAGATTCCCAATCCAGTCCGGGCACGTTCGGGCTTCCTGCCACATTCAAAAGCAATGGAAATCGTCAGGTGGGGTGGATCCAAGGCGGGGGAAGCAGGAGCACCGAGGCGAGGGCCATTCCCGGGAAAACAAAGGCCTGAACAGGTACTGCCACCAAAGGGCTGCAAGGTGCGAGGGAGCTGCCAGAACCAAGGGGCTCCAGCCTGGAACAGAATCCACGGGGACACGGAAAACAGGTGACCACAGCCCAGCACAGACCACAGAGGAAATCATTCAGAACCTTGGAAACAGGACGTGGTGCTTTCCATAAGGAGAAAGCCACGCTCCGTAAGGAATCGGTGATCCAGCTGCACGGTGCCCTGCTCGGGGGGCACGGGCCACACTCACACCTGGCTCAGCCTGCCCCGGGCACGGCTTTGGGGACACAACCTGACCCAGAGCTCGGCACAGGAACAGGGAACTCCCCCTCGAGATGAACACGGCAGAAATAAAACCTGCGGATGCAAACCCTGCTCCACACCAGAGAGGTTTGCAGGAGGCAGGAGCACTCTGCAGAGTTCAGTGATAAACACCAGGCTTGCAGCAGAGGAAAATATGAATATTTAATGTGTTTACTAAGAATCTCTGTCAGTCCCGTTGTGCACCGATGCAGAACTACATCCCCTGGTTTACATTAGGGTTTCCCTCGCGGATCTGACGGGCACAGCGCACACGCAGCTGGAAAGTGCAACATGCCTTTGGTTTCCTCAGCTCTGGAAGCACTTTTGGAATGGCTGGAGCCACAGAGGACCTGGGGATAAGGATGTCACTGGAACAGGTGAACATCCCAGCACAGCTGGACAAGGCCACGAGCTAAAGCTGGGCTCCTCCTGGCAGGTCCGTGAATTTCACAGCAGTTCTGTGGGGTGGAGGAAATCGGGAGGAATCCCCCGTTAGGCAAAGCTTCAGCAGGGAGCTGAAACCCCTCAGATTCAGATTTACACGGCGAGGAACAAGTGAGGAATGGCTGCAAACCGAGGGGCAGCTGCACACAAGCTGCCCCCTCCGGAGTCCATCCATCCATCTCTCCACCAGGGGACACGGCTGCACCAAGCAGATGTAAAGGTAATGTTCTGTACATTTTATTTCAATAAAGACATAAGACAAACAGCGTAAAGATGCCCAGATGCCCTAAAGATAAATACATTTAAAAGATTCTCATTAAAATGAATCTGTAGTATTTCTTTCCTGCAAGCAAAATACCTTTCTTTAAATACAAAAAAAATCAGTATTCTGAATTGCAAATGTTTTCACTTTTTTTGCAGAAAATCTGCCATGATGATTTTGTTTTTTAATGAATAAGGATTTTCCACAAAACAGGCTTGCTCTACATGCTAAGTTTTAACAGTTCAGTGACACCATGTGCTAGCTACATACACAACAGATAATATAGTAAGAAAACACTCAACCTGATGAAAAGTTAAAATCTTCATTAATACACTGGAAAAAGTTGACATAACTCATGCCTTTTAAAATCAAAAATACAAAAATTAAATGTTTTGCTAAAAAGATTTTCCTTATTTTAAGGACTCATTTGAAAATGAAGCTGCATGTAATTTGTACAATAAAATTGTACAAGTAAACAGGTAATATACATAAAAAATTAATTGACATACTTCTCAATTATCAGCTGTCCACCTTTAATTTCCAATACTGTACTTTCTTATCAAGCATACAAAATAGCAAACTTCTCTTTAGAAAAAGTGCCGTTCTGTGACATCTTTTACACAAAACCAGTCCGAGCCTGTGGCGTGGTAATGCAGTCGAGAGGCAAAGCTTCCTAACTCGTACAAGTTCTACCTTCCACAAAAAAGCCTCCGGGAAAGGCGGCTCCCAGCGCTAGAAGAACATCCCCTCCGGGGCGCTGCATTAGGAGCCAGGGCCGGGCTGTTCCCCCGGGAAGCAGCGGGATGGCAGGGCAGCCCTGCCCCGGGAGTGTCACAGGAGCCCTGCCCGGGGCCAGCAGGAGCAGCCTGGCCACACCTGCCAGGTGAGCACGCCCGTCCTGCCCTGCCCCTGCCCCGGGCCGGGCACAGCGGAGGGTGAGGTATTCCTTGTCCATCGTGGTGCCACTGCCAGGTGTGCTCTGTCCGCAGGACGTGCCGTCGCAATGCTTTAGGATATTCCCAATATTAGTAATTCTTGTCTTCGTCTTATCTAGCCAGTCTCTTGATTTTTTTTTTTTTTTTTTTTTGAAAAGGTTTCGACTACAGTAGAATATTACAGAAAGAAAATATAAATGCAGGGTTTTTTTGTTGGTTTTTTTTTTTTTTTTTTTTTCCCTTCCTAAATGAAACTTACGTGGGCTAAAACTAGAGAATATTTTTAAACAAATATACAGGATGCAGGCAGACAAAGCAGGGAAACGGCCAGCCAACTGTTTAATAAAAAACTAACAAAATTTGGCTATTTCCAGAAAAACTATGAAGCGCCTCAACTAAAAGGAATGCATAATGAAATTCTAATCTAATACAGGTCAAAAATGTAAAAAGGTTATAAACCTTAACAGGAAAAATAAAACAACTTTTACTGGCCATTCCTGTTGAAATGAGAATCTTAAAAGTAACAGAAAAGTGGCTACAAACCCACTTAGAGCACCGAACAGAGAGAAAATCCAAGTCCGTTTTCAATCTCTGTTGTATCATAAAATCCTGTGTTTCTACAGGTCAAACTGCTGGTGGCAGAAACAGAATTTTCTTTATAAACTGCAGATGTCCTGTACATAAAAAATTTCCTTGGAGTTGCACTAGTTCTAAAGACTTTTCTGTTCTAGCCTCCCTACTGCGGGTACTGGATTGTACTGATGGCGGCAACCTCAGGTGTAGAAAGTCTCTTTCTGTAACCCTTGATCATTGTTGGGCACCAAAGATAAGAAAAGCAAGACGGGGTACAAAAATGCAAAATTTCAACAGTAATGGCAATGTTTTGTATTAGTCCAACAGGGTCCTGCATTTCCTCCCCTCGGCAGCGAGAGCAAAGGCTTTAATCGGGGGGTAGCAAATCATGCAAGCGAAATCTGTCTCTGATGTGAGGTCGGACGTCTTCGTTCTGCGGGGGAAAGGGCAGGTTTAGGAGAATAAACACAGCCAGGAGCCCTCTGCAGCAGGGCTCCTTGCCTACCACCCCTCTCTGAAGAGAACAAACAGGAACCACAACCAGGGATTATGCCATTGCAGAGACCTACAGAAATAACTGCCTAGCATCCACAACAGCCCAGGAGGATTTATTGGCCTGTCAGGAACAGAGACACGCAGCCCAGCCAGCCACGGGCCCCGTGGCATCAAAAATGCTCAGAGGGTCCCAGTTTCCTTACGACTGATGTCACAATCCCACAGCCCTGCCTGTTCAGCAGAGACAAGCCCCCTTGTGCTGTGTGAACACGTCCCTGGACCTTCACCAGCCTCAAGCTCAGTGACTCAGAAACCCTTAACAACAGGTGAAAATATTAAAGGAACTCACTGGCAGTTCTGGGAAAAGCAAACACTTACCAGCTCTACTAGTTTCTCCAGAAATGGAATCAACTTTAGGAGTTCATTATCATTTTTATCCATGAACCAGCTTTCTATAGGAATTCCATTGGAAAGCTGAAGTTAAAATACGAAAAAAAAAAAATCATCAACACACAATTTATATTTAATTTATCTACAAATAAGACTTGTGAAATAGCATTTGGGGGGAGAATGTTTCCAAGTTAGAGATTCCTGAGTGTTTTTCCCACAGTTTGGTTTGCAGGCTTCAACACAAAGCCCCGAACTTACATTTCCCTGTCCCCCCCCAAGGAAGTTCTGCCCCCCTGAGGTGTCCCCTGCCCCAGCCCCTCACCTGGTAAGCAAAGGCTTGCGGTGAATTGTCGATGATGATGGTTTTGGAGAGGTCTCTGCCCAGGATGTTTAAATCCTTGATGTAGTTCCCTTGTACACACACACAATGCTCACGGAAGAGTCGATGCCTGTCGTTAAAGGAAAACACTGAGACCAAGGACAGCATCCACACTGCACCTGGAGCACGCAGCTCTGCCAAGCAATATCCAGTTTTTTTCTCTTCCCATCTCCTGCTAGAGAATTGTGCCCTTTTTCTGTTCTCTTTAGAGCTTTTTATGGGTAAAATGCCCAGTTCAGGTGATTTTGCACTAACCCACTTCTGGGGTGGGGGTTTGCACTTATTCAGGCTCTTCTTTCCCAGACAGGCCAACAAAGGGACCCCAAACACCCCAAGGATCTGCAAGCCCCAGGTGCTGCACAGAGCCAGTTTATTGGGGTTTATTATCCCTTTTTTCTGTCCCAGCCCTCACGGAACGGGGCCTCCCTGTGCCACCTCATGCCAGAACACAAAGTGTCACGAGGAATGTTTCCTTTCCTGTTACACCTCTGCTGGCAATTAACCTATTTCAGTTATTACACCTCAAAAAAAAAAAAAAAAAAAAGCCTCGGAGCCAGAACATCCCGTCAGCTCCTTCCTTTCCCATTAGGGCCAGAACATCCCATCAGCTCCTTCCTTCACCATCAGCCTGCCCCTGTGTAATTCATGACAGAAGGAATGGATGGATTGACTAAAAGGACTCCGACTGAAAACCCAGCAGGAATAAAACTCCCATTATTCCCTGGCATATCCACAGAACCATGAATTGTGAAGCAGGCAGATGTGGTGCTGCCCAGCCCCAGTGCAGAGCAGCCCCTTCCAGGCTGCCTGGGTGTTTAAATGGAGTGCTCAGAGTGTGCCTAATTCCAGGCAGGAGCCGAGCTCCCCACGTTGCCATGGAGGGAAACGAGCTGCTGCATTTATATATAGAGTGTGAGTCACACGTGTGGGGCCTGACAGGCACCTGGGGCTGCTGGCAGAGCTGGGCCCAGTCAGCCCAGCCACAGCAGCCCCAGACAAAGGCAGGCAGCAGGGCACAGCTCTGCAGGCTGCCAGCCCCTGCCCGCTGCTTGTGCCACTGGCTCTGCCCCGGGCCAGGAGCATCACAGCCCTGCACGCTGTGCAGGGGTCTGGAGGCAGGTGTGGCACGTGGACACAGCCCCACAGGGTGCTCTGGAGTGCCAGTGCCCTCCTGGGCACCATCCTCTGGGGTGGCACCACCAGGGAGGGCTTCCCTGGCCTGGACACCCCACACAGGGGAAAGCCCTGAGCAGAACCAGTTTGTGTCCAGCACTGCCAGGTACAGTCCCCTGCCAGGTGAGAGTGATGGAATCTCGCCCCTGGAATTTCCTTCTGCCCTAAGGAACTGGAAAAGCCAAACACTTCCCAACAAAGCTCAGTACTGAGAAATGAAAAACCAAACCAGCTCCAATACAAAACCAACAGGCAAATGATTTTGTGATTGAATGAGAGTTAAAAGCATGCTGATTGTAAAAGCTATACAAGTCACAATTTATAATAAATAACTCAAGTTATTAAGTTTTAAAGTAATCAGGAACTCATTTAATTTCCTTTCTTTGCAGTGTGTATTCCAGAGCACATTTTTGATCCCCAAGAGGTCATTTCCCATGAGCCAACCTAACAGAGACTGAACAGGGGTTTTGGTCTGGGGTTATTTTATCACAAGGCACCAATTCCATCACTTCAGTCCATTTTTCTCCCTCTCTTAGCCCAGGCAAACCCCCAAGGGATCAGTCAGGGAGACACTGCAGTGAGTGGGCAGGCACAGGACTCAGTTTGCTCACGACATTGTTCTGGTTTTACCTGACCAGCTGCTTTTTGGGGTCCAGGATGTTCAACAACTTGTCTGCATACACCTTCTTAGAAGCAGTAAACAGAATGATCTGGGGATTGGAGGGGAAAAAGTCACCACTGGAGGTACGAGGAAGTGGATACAATTTAAAAATGAAATTCAAAGGTGGTTGTGGGAAATTATTTTGTAGAACATTTTTAAACTTTGATAGAAGGTTCTTATAGTGTGTATTTGTATGCAAACCTTGAGATAAGAAATGTTGACTTAGAAATGTTATGGAATAGGATAGATATTGTTCAGAGAGAAATGGAATTAGAAATAAGTTTTAAAAGGCGGTTTTGTAAATAAGATTCAATCTTTTTGAGAAATAGAATTATGAAAGATGTGTTGTAGCAAGATTTATGAGGGGTAATTTTAGATGATTGGTTTTAAGGTATTTATAGTATGGTGCGGGTAAAGTTGATAGGTTAAGAAATGCTTATAGTGTATTGTAATTAGGAAATAGTTGGGTTTTGACTGTAATGGTGTGAATTATAACATTTGTATTATTTTACTTTTTATATGAGATTGAGAATAGAATAAAAGTTTTTAAAACCTTTTTTTAGTTGTTTTGAGTTAGGAAAGGGTTCAATCTGCTAAATTGGTGTTTAGTGTGAGGAATAAGGGTCTGACAGCTGACAAGTGAAGAAGGGAGGAGGGGAGTCTGGCAGCTTTACCTCGTAGATCTGAGACATGCGCTCCAGGAACTCTCGGAAGAACGGCCTTAGCCGGACGTACACCTGCACAGAGAGGGGCTTCAGCCACAGGGCACTGCACCAGCATGGGCACTGCAGCCTCCCACCAGGGCACACAGGGTCAGCACCACACACAGAGGGGCTTCAGCCACAGGGCACTGCACCAGCATGGGCACTGCACCAGCATGGGCACCAGCACGGGCACTGCACCCTCCTACAGGGTCAGCACCACACACAGAGGGGCTTCAGCCACAGGGCACTGCACCAGCATGGGCACCAGCACGGGCACTGCACCCTCCCACAGGGGCAGCACCACACACAGAGGGGCTTCAGCCACACAGCCAGCCTCCATTCTCCCACCAGGTCAGCACCACACACAGAGGGGCTTCAGCCACAGGGGCACTGCACCAGCATGGGCACCTGCATCAGCACAGACACTGCACCCTCCCACCAGCACCACACACAGAGGGGCTTCAGCAACAGGGGCACTGCAGCAGCACAGGTACCTGCACCCTCCCACCAGGTCAGCAACACAAAGAGAGGGGCTTCAGCAACTCAGCCAGCCTCCATCCTCCCACCAGGTCAGCACCACACACGGAGGGGCTTCAGCAGCACGGGCACTGCAGCAGCATGGGCACCAGCATGGGCACTGCACCCTCCCACCCTGCACACAGGGTCAGCACCACACACAGAGGGGCTTCAGCCACAGGGCACTGCACCAGCATGGGCACCAGCACGGGCACTGCACCCTCCTACAGGGTCAGCACCACACACAGAGGGGCTTCAGCAGCACGGGCACCTGCACCCTCCCACAGGGTCAGCACCACACACAGAGGGGCTTCAGCAGCACGGGCACTGCAGCAGCACAGCCTGCCTGCAGCCCCCCACCCCGCACACAGGGTCAGCACCCCACACACACAGACAGCAGGGATCAGCTTCCTGGGTAACAGCACCCCAGGGATGCTCCAGCAGCTCCCAGCCTGAGCAGCTCAGAGGGAGCAGTAACACACTGACATCAGCCTTAACATTCTGCTGGGAAATCGGATGGAATTAGGAAAAAAAAGACTAAAATACAGAAGTTGGACAAATCTCTACGTTAAAGATGAAACTGGTCGTTTTGATCAAACACCCTGACTCGGCTCTCTCCAGCAGGGCAGCACCAGTTCAAGCCCTGGATACAAGAAATAAATCCTGTTCTTAATAACCACCAACAACTACCTGAGCCTGGGGATGCCAGAGTGATTTTAAAAAAGGCTTCAGCTGTTTCTATATTTCCATAAACTCAACCACCACCTGCACAGAACTGCACACACAGAGAAACCATTCCCTGTAAGGAATTGTGGAGTCACAACTTCAGTGAATACAACATTTTCCTGCCAGATCTGACACCTGCAGTTTATCACCAGACAGGTGCAAAATGCCAGGCTGCTGCTTCTCCCTCTTCAAACAAGCTGAGAAGAACTACACACAGCAAGGATTCCCACAAAACAAAATCAAAAAGCTGGTGTTTCTCTGTTTACCTGGTAAATGACATCTTGAAAAAGAACTGGAAAAGTGAGTGCAGCATCTTCTAATTCGTTTAGACTACAGTGCACTAATGTTTCATCCTAGAGAAAAAGTTACATGAAAAAAAGAAAAGAGTGTGAAAAAACAATGTAGAAAACAAAAGTTGTTTTCTGCATTTTATGTTCATTTTAAAGCAGGTTTATTTAGAATGGAAACTGCACTTTTGTGCAAGTGCTGTCAAGATTGAAGAAGATTCTTAGGATGAATTAAACACTCTGTTATTCTTGTAATTTTTAAAAATTTTCTCTAAAGCTGTGTGCTGGGGGTTTAGTTACAAGGAGATATTTTATTTTGTAGGCTCTTCTCTCATTCAGTTCCAGCCTGTATCTTTCAGTGTGGATAATCCACCCATTCCTATGATCACAGGGATGGCCCAACTGATGCTGCTCAAAAAATCACACCACCATTATCAGGGTCTAAAACAACTTTCAAAAGAGAGACACTGAAACAAATCATCATAAAGACTAATATATCTTACAAGAGTATTTCAAAAAGTGGATTTGTGCCCTTTAAGAATGTTCTAAAAAGTAAAAGTTTAAATTTTCATCAATCTTGATGAAAGACACTCATAACTGAATTTTCCTATTTATTCCCCCTCATTTTTTCCCACCATGGATTTAGGGAAGCTTTATGGGGACAGATAAATGTTTGAGATGGTAAAACTGTAATGCTTTTCTTTTTTTAAAAAAGCAGGATGCAAGTATTTGACAAACGCAGCTCACATTCTATTCCTACCACAATTAATTCTTTTTCAACTATTTTTAACTAAAATTATGCAACATTCAACAGTCTTTGTCTAAAGCAAGCATAACTGATTTCCACAATGAACAAAATAAGGGAAATGCTCCATCCCCCTGCTCTGGTTTGTGTTTATAAAGATATTTACCAAGTCTAGAACTAATGAGAACTCTGGTGTGCTTCTGGTTTTCAGTGGGAGAGCTGGCTTCCTGTTCAGCTGCTCTTCTGTTAGTGGGGGGACATGTTTGATGAAATAGTATCTGAAAAGAATAGAGATTTTGCTGTAAAAATGTACATTACTGAACTGCAATGTTGTAGCCCAACTTAATATTTGAAATATTTAAGGCACAAGAAGTAAGGATTTTAAACTGAAATAAACCCCACATGAGTATACACAATTTTTTTTTTTAAGCTCAGAGCTTTTGGAGTTCATTATTGTAACATGAAAATGATCCAATTTAAATAGAAGCATCTTAATTCAACACCCCAAATGATTAATTTACTGTTTCCACTGGCACTTACGGATCAAAGACTTCCCAGTCCTCTTCATAGGTGGCTTCTGCATGAGCTGATGAGTAGCCACTGTCTGGAGATACTGGTGCTGAAATTCAACGAAAATGACCAAAACAAAAAATAAAACAAAAAACCACAAGAGCTGGTCTTATTAGTGCAGTTCTTTAAAGTGACAATTTGCACTCGAGACACGAGGGAGGAAAACAGTGGCAAAGCCTCCCTCCAGCCCCAGCTCCCCTGCTCAGAGGTCACATTCACCCCCTGCTGCAAAGCTGCTCATCTACCAGAGCCTGGAGGTCTGGGGAGGGTTTACTTCAGGATTTGATGCTGCCCATGCACACAGAGGCTGCATTTTTGTCAAAAAAAAAAAGATGTTGTCTTCTGAAGAAAATATGGAAAACGAATGGAGGATCTGGGTGTTTCTCATTTGCCATGTTGTTCTAATACAAGACATCAAAATGTAGCCAACTTCTCTTTGGAGATCAGCAAGTGCAGAGTGTGCAAGTTCAGTGTTAACAGTAATTCCTTTCCTCTGGAATCTCTGCTTCCATGGGAAGAAGAGTTATGAGGCCACCTGAGTTACACTAGCAATAGCTAAGTCCTGCCAAAAATTGTGTCTTTGGTGCCTAAACCAGATTTGCCTACCAACCATAAAAACCAGTATTAACATCGCTGGCACATCCCAAGGGAAGGTGGAGTCAGAGTCCCTGCCAAGGTGCTGGATTCCCTGGGATCAGCCCTTCCCTGTCCCCATGGCACAGTCCCTGTCCTGTCCCTTACCCAAGGGAAGGTGGGACAGGAGTCCCTGCTGAGATGCTGTCCCTCCAGGATCAGCCCTCCCTGTCCCATGGCATGGTCCCTGTCCCATCCCTTACCCAAAGGTGGGACAGGAGTCCCTGCTGAGATGCTGTCCCTCCAGGATCAGCCCTCCCTGTCCCATGGCATGGTCCCTGTCCCATCCCTTACCCAAAGGTGGGACAGGAGTCCCTGCTGAGGAGCTGTCCCCCCAGGATCAGCTTTTCCCTGTCCATGGCACAGTCCCTGTGCTGTCCCTTACCCAAAGGTGGGACAGGAGTCCCTGCTGAGATGCTGTCCCCCCAGGATCCCCCCTCCCTGGCCCGTCCCTTACCCAAAGGTGGGACAGGAGTCCCTGCTGAGATGCTGTCCCCCCAGGATCCCCCCTCCCTGGCCCGTCCCTTACCCAAAGGTGGGACAGGAGTCCCTGCCAGGAGCTGTCCCCCCAGGATCCCCCCTCCCTGGCCCGTCCCTTACCCAAAGGTGGGACAGGAGTCCCTGCCAAGGTGCTGTCCCCCAGATCCCCCCTCCCTGGCCCGTCCCTTACCGGTGAGCGGGGGCAGGTCGCGGTCCCCCGGCTCCTCGGGGTCCCCCAGGCCGTTGTTGACGGCCCTGCCCTGCGCGCCGGGCGCGGGGAAGGCGGCGCCGTTGGTGGAGGTGCCCGTGCTCGTGGTGATCTCGTCCACCTGCTCCATGTCCAGCTGCTTCACGATCTCCTCAGCCTCCACGGCCTGGCCCGGGGAGTCGGAGCCCGACGTTCCTGAGGGACATTTCCAAACAGCCTCACCCTCAGGCCGAGCCCCCGCCACAGGGCTCACACTCCTCAGCAACCTCAACACACCGAGCCTCAGAATACCTGCAGCTATCTGCACGGATTCATGGCACACAAGTAAGAACCAAACCGCAGACCATGGCAATGACTTTAAAGCATGTCTGGCACAAGGAATGTAATCCCTTTGTTTTTTCCTTCCCCCTTTTTTTTTTTTTACTGAAAGGTGCACCACTAAATACAGCTATGAAAGAAATGCTCTAATGCTTGTAAGCTTCTTTCATTAACCATCAACCCATCCAAGAATGAAGGAGCCTTTTACCTGGCAGCAGCAACTCTTGGTTTGTAAACCATCATGAAAAGTGCACCGTCACTCAAAGCAGCTATTTCGTACACTCTCAGCTTTAAACTAATTGCTTTTTGAATAATACTCACCATTTTTATTTGCTGGTGAAAAAAAATTGAAAACAGGAGAAAATATGGTTCCCAGTAACGTTGTTCGTGGGGGACTGCCTGTGGTGGGGTTATCTTCCAATTTTCCATTTTGCTTTACGTGTTGGTTCGTCATCTCATAACTTCCAGCTTCTGGAAGAGAAAAAATATGAGTTTTAACACCAGTCAGCCGGGTTTCAGGTGCCTCTGCTCCGTTATGATCAGCATTTGCTCTCTAGGGCTGTACTCTTGTTCATGGCTCAGCTGGGTCCATGAGAGTCTGCAACTTTCTACCAGCACAAACCCAAAATGTCCATTCTGAGCACCCTCAGAAGCTTCTCTCCAGATGGGGCAGCAGCCCCTGCTCACACAAAGAGCACAGGTGTAAACCCTGGCAGTGATTTGGTGGAGGCAGCCCCGGAGCTGCCAGTGCCAGGACTCCACTAGAGGGAGGCACGAGAAAGGGTCACAGCTCCCTGGCTGAGCCTCCTGCTGCTCCAGAGCCCAGCGATTGCTCCTCTCCACACACACACAGAGGCACAGGCACAGCTCAGAAGGGAAAGGATCGCTGGCTGCTATCACACAGGACAGAATTAAATGAACACCCACGTTCCAGAGCTGACACCTAACAAGGGCCATCTCAACTCAAATCCCCATCTCACAACTCTGACAGAAACCTGCCTGTGTTTGACAAGTGCTCTCAGCATCTAAGGACACCTGCTTACTTCCACAGAGGTCAGGAGTTGGGAGGTCATGTTTCCCTTTTATTTGTGAGAAAACGGGAGAAGAGCTAAATCAAATTATTATAGGACTTTCAGAATAATAATTAAAAACAAACAAACAAAAAGAAGTTAAATTAGTTCCAAAGTAGCTGCTGCTGATCCAAACTGTTCTCACAGAGACACAGTGGAAGTGTCTGGGGGGGATGGAAGTGTTGCCCACGCCCCTGGAAATCCTGTTTTGCTGTGATCAGCCCTGAAGCCAGGCAGAGCCCAGCAACCTCTGGTGCTGCAGCACGGCCTGGAGGAGTGCAGGGCTGGGAGATGGCAGAGATGGCAGAGCAGGGCAAGCGGGCATTTACCAACCTCCATTCAGCTGACTTTTCCGCCGCACGCGCGAGAGCTGTTTGTTGGGCTTCTCTCCTGTCTGGGGGGTGGAGGTGATCAAGTTGTTATCGATATCCCGCTCAATCCGACTCCTCTTGGGGGGATTTTCTCTTTCTTCCTTAAAACAGAAAAGAGGGAAAACACAAACGTGCTGAGCAGGGCCTTTTTCCGTGGAACAGAGCAGAGAGTGTCATCTCCTGGAGAAAGCTCGCCAAAGATCCCTTTACTGCTCCACTTCCAGGTGCAGAACGTGCAACAAGAGTCTGGCCAGCTGGGATTTTACATCAGCTTAAACTAAGTCAAAGTATGGGGAATGAAAACTCTACATGGAGCTGCTGTAGCAGAAGAATTGTCTTTACAGCCAATCTGTAAATATTCCAGTGCTGCAGAGGCTGGGAAATGCAGAGACAAAGCAACTAAAATTACCTGAAACTTGATTTCTCTGCCTGCTAAATACACAGGAGGTGAACTGCCCAACAATATCCAGTGTGACAATCCGTATCAGTACAGGGCAAAACTGAGCTGTGAAAAATCCAAGGATTCTCCTTACCTGGGAATAAGTGACTGCAGCACTCATGGGAATGAGACAGAATCAAACAGTTTTGCACATCTTCTGTGCATGGCTGTATGTGCAGGCACACGCTTATGGCAGGTTTCTTACCCTTTTCCCCCAAAACACCTACGTCAAGTCGATAAAATGTTGAAATTTTATCAGATTTTTATTTATCACAGAGCTGATCTGGGATACATTGTAAATTAGTTCTGACTTCCTGGATACTCTTCTTTCGAATCTGCAGTTACATAATGGCAGTATCTGAACGGCCGGGATGGATGATGTGGGGGTTTTAACTGGCCTCCATCTAGAGAAAAAAAGCCAGTTTTTGAAGTAATTGCAAGGTTACAATCAGCCTATCAAACTTTATATATATATTTTTTTTTAAATATATTTTTAATATATATGTATGTGTTTGTATATATATATTTTTCACCCTCAAATGTCCATGCAGCACATGCAACAGGGGTTCACATGTGCAGATGAGTAAAGCTCAGCTTTCTAGCTGCACCAAGACATGAGATTTCATGGTTTTCCCCACCAAGATCTGCGTGTGATGCTCCAAGCAGGGAAGTGCTCACTGCAGGAATCCCTGAGCAACTGCATCAATTCCATGGCACTTGGATTTGTGAGGTTTGACCTCCATTGATTAAATGACTCCTAAGCAATTTTGAATAAAATTGCCAGAAATAGTCAAGAAATTAATGCTTGCAGACTGGCTTTTCTGAGTTGTTAGTAGTGGTAATTCCTTTAATCTGGATCCAAGGGATCCTTGAAATAGAAATTAAGAATGTACTGAATTTATTTGACATTTTCACAAAGAAACACCAGGCAATAAAGCCTGTGATTTATTGGACTGTTAAATACACCTACAATTGACTCCTGAAGGTTTCAAAGTCTGCTTTACCTGACACAACTCACAGGCACTTGTTGCCTTCCAACTCTTTACGTTTTGCTTCCACCACACGATTAATTCTTAACAGAACTGGTTTTCAATCAAACTTGAGCTGATTATGACCCACTTGAAAGCAAAGCAGGGGCCTGCAGGCGGCGTACCTTGGGTGTGCTTCCTTTAATGAACTTTTTGATCGAAGACAAGAGGCCTGTCTCATTTTTGGGTGGCTTTCCCCCGCCGCCGGGTAAGGGCTCCTCCACCTCCGAGTGTTTCCGCTTGGCCCGCAGCGCCCGCTGCGTGTGGAGCTGGTTGGACTGCTGGGAAGCTTTCCGTGTCCTCAGCCTCATCTTCATGGGTACCACATGGAAAGCTGCAAAGGGAAAAAGCAGGGATCCCTCACTGAGGAAAGGGGATAAAGCTGCAGCTCCCGAATGGGAAGAGCGATGTGAGGCTGGTGGCGCTCAGGGAGAGCACAACGCTGCCAGGGGAACAAACCATGGAATCTGGCCATGGGTTCAGCACCCAGCACCCAGCACATCCATGGGTACAGCACCCAGCACACCCAGGGGTACAGCACCCAGCACCCAGCACACCCAGGGGTACAGCACCCAGCACACCCAGGGGTACAGCACCCATCACACCCAGGGGTACAGCACCCAGCACACCCAGGGGTACAGCACCCAGCACCCAGCACACCCAGGGGTACAGCACCCAGCACACCCAGGGGTACAGCACCCAGCACACCCAGGGGTTCAGCACCCAGCACATCCATGGGTACAGCACCCAGCATATCCATGGGTACAGCACCCAGCACCCAGCACATCCAGGGGTACAGCACCCAGCACACCCAGGGGTACAGCACCCAGCACACCCAGGGGTACAGCACCCAGCACACCCAGGGGTTCAGCACCCAGCACATCCAGGGGTACAGCACCCAGCACCCAGCACACCCAGGGGTACAGCACCCAGCACATCCATGGGTTCAGCACCCAGCACACCCAGGGGTACAGCACCCAGCATATCACTGAGCCTGGCACAGCACCCAGCACATCCCTGACTCTGGTACAGCACCCAGCACATCCCTGACTCTGGCACAGCCCTGGTTCAGCACCCAGCACATCCCTGAGCCTGGCACAGCCCTGGTTCAGCACCCAGCACATCCCTGAGCCTGGCACAGCCCTGGTTCAGCACCCAGCACATCCCTGAGCCTGGCACAGCCCTGGTTTAGCACCCAGCACATCCCTGACTCTGGTTCAGCACCCAGCACATCCCTGAGCCTGGCACAAACCTGGTTCAGCACATCACTGAGCCTGGCACAGCCCTGGTTCAACACATCACTGAGCCTGGCACAGCCCTGGTTCAGCACATCCCTGAGCCTGGCACAGCCCTGGTTCAGCACATCCCTGAGCCTGGCACAGCCCTGGTTCAGCACATCACTGAGCCTGGCACAGCCCTGGTTCAACACATCACTGAGCCTGGCACAGCCCTGGTTCAGCACATCCCTGAGCCTGGCACAGCCCTGGTTCAGCACATCACTGAGCCTGGCACAACTCTCCAGATGGGGCAGGCAGGAAACCCCGACCTGCTCAGAATGGCAGAGCTATCTAGGGTGGAAAGCACCTCTCAGGTCATCGAGTCCAACCTGAGAACAATCACACCTTGTCAACCAGCAGGGTGTCACCTGCCCTGATGAAAGCATTGATTGTAGGGTGCCTGCTGTCTCCAGCCCCAAATCACCCCAGTCCGTGACCCAGGAAGTTCTCTCCTCTCTCTGCTCCTCAAAAATCCCTCACTGCAAGTCTCCACATCAAACTCGAGATGAGGCATAAATCTAATTTCCTGAAGAAGGAAGCATGAGCCTGTGCACTCAGGGTGGGTGAGGACAGAGCAGCTCTGCACAGGAACCCAAACTGAGCTTCAGTGCAGCTGAGTGTGGGAATCACACCAGACCTCGGGAACACTCAGGCAAGGGCAGTATTCATTAAAGCAGAGTAAAAGGCCATTCCAGGGAATGCATCCCATTTATCTCCAGCCTCCAAGTGGGCTGCTGGTATTGTCACACCGAGCCTCAATGTCACTGTTCTCTGGGCTGGGGACGTGCCCTCTGCAGCTGCCTGGAGCTGGGCTGCTTTGAAGGGGACTCCTCGTGCTTAAAATCATGTTTATGATGGATCAGGAGCAGAAAAATGAAGTAGCAAGAAATCCATCTGAGGTGTAATGCACAGAAATACTGGAAATAAAGTAATTTGCCTTTCCTAGCTGAAATAATGACAAAAAACAGGTTTTAAAGGAAATTGTATGCTTATCACTACAGGAATCAGTGCCTGCCTTTCTGGAGTCCATTTAGTGTAGATCTGATTGCTGCATAGACAGAATAAATACAGCATTTAACACCTAAGTTGCCTTTCTGGAGTCCATTTAGTGTGGATCTGATTGCTGCAGGGACAGAATAAACAATCTGCAACATTTAACATATAAGTAATGTCACAACAGGTATGTTGCTTAGGAAAAGGCAATGGTGGCACTGGGATGAGTCACAGACAGGGAAACACTGATAACGCTTTTGAAAACCTGTTACACAGCTGTGTTTGTTCCCAGGTAAATCTCAGTCTCACACAAAGGTGCTGCAGCTAACGAGGAATGACCCAAGTACTGACACTGCTGTCAGGCTTAGCAAGGCAAGTGCTCTGTGGGCATTGCTGAAACGTGATGTTACACAGAATTGCTACATGGAATATTCACTGCACCTGCCAGCAAACACCGGCGTCATTTTCCACGGGGCCGTGCTCAGCACTTCCATCAGTGGTCAGTTCATCCCAGCTGTCCCCAGCGCTGCAAGGCCACCACTGCCCATGTCCCCATGTCCCCAGGGCTGGTAAATCTCTCCAGCAACAGCGTCCCCAGCACTGCCCTGGGCAGCTGTGCCACGGCTGGACAGCCCTTGCCATGATGGAATTTTCCTTGATGTCCAAGCTGAGCCTGCCCTGGCCCAGCCTGAGGCCGTTCCCTCTCCTCCTGTCCCTGTTCCCTGTCCCCAGCCCAACCCCCCGGCTGTCCCCTCCTGGCAGGAGCTGTGCAGAGCCACAAGGTCCCCCCTGAGCCTCCTTTTCTCCAGGCTGAGCCCCTTCCCAGCTCCCTCAGAAGCTCCTTACAGGATTTATGTTTCAGACCCTTGCCCAGGTCTGTTGCCCTTGTCTGGACACACTCCAACACCTCGGTGGCCTTGCTCCTGCTCCCTCCTCATTTCTTTCCCACACTTACTTCAGATCATCTCCTCCTCAGAGACCTGAGCAGCTCACTGAGACAAGAGGGAAAAATTCCTTCATTTTTATACCACCGAATCAGTTTATAAGGGGAAACAGTGAGCACGCGAGCAATGCCAGGGAGTGTCAGTGGGTGACACAGCTGGACATCACACAGCCCGTGGAGAGGTGGCTGCTGCACAGCGGGACAGGACAGCGACCAAGGGCAGCAGGAGGGCAGCAGGCAGCCCCGGGAGGCTCCAGCACTCGCTGTGGTGCAGCCCCGAGCTCTGGAGGAGCCCCAGACCCTGCAGTGAGGTGGGCAGCGTGCGGGGGGCCATGGCACATGGAACAGGCAGAGCCAGCTGGCCTCTGTGACCTGCCAGTGATGTCACGGAGCCCCTGGGCTTGGGCAGGAGCGCTGAGAGCGCCGAGTCCGACAGCCCCCGTCCCCAGGTGCCACATCCACGGGGCTGTCAAACAGGGATGGGGACCCCACCACTGCCTGGGCAGCTGTGCCAGGGCTGGAGAACTCCCAGAGAAGAAATGTTCCCCAAATCCACCCTGAGCCTGCCCTGGCCCAGCCTGAGGCCGTTCCCTCTCCTCCTGTCCCTGTTCCCTGTCCCCAGCCCAACCCCCCGGCTGTCCCCTCCTGGCAGGAGCTGTGCAGAGCCACAAGGTCCCCCCTGAGCCTCCTTTTCTCCAGGCTGAGCCCCTTCCCAGCTCCCTCAGCCTCTCCTGGGGCTCCAGCTCCATTCCCCAGCTCTGTTCCCTGCCCTGGACACGCTCCAGCCCCTCCAGGTCTCTCTTTTTGGGAGAGGCCCAGAGCTGTCCCACACTGGAGGTGTCCCAGCAGTGCCACCTCAGGGGACGGGCACTGCCCTGGGCCTGTGCCCACGCTGCTGTACTGACCACATGAGACAAATGTGCATAAAAAGGAATTGAAACTGCAAAACATGGAAAGGAGACAGACACTAGTGAAATTCCAATGTGGGAATGACAATATTACTTCAAATTTGCTATAGTATAAGTTGCCTGATTTTTCTAGAACTGAAACAACTATCAGTCAGACAAAAGATGAACCAATTAAATACTTGTGAGTGGTGAGTACACATTTATGCAGCAGGGAAACGCTCAGCTCCTCAGTGCAGCCCTGCCAGGGACTCCTTTGGCTCGCTGCACATGCTGGGTATCAAGCCTGGGGTTATAAATATCTCTAATGGACTTAGCAACAGGTACCTACAATCCTCTCAGAGCCAGGAGTTTGCTTTCCTAGCCCTGGATCCAGTTGGTGGGAGAGTTTTTATTGAATTACAGTCGTGGTTCTTTCCCGAACCAGGCTACAAAACGCAGTCAAAATAATCAAGTCTAAACATGTAGGAGAATTTCCTTCCTCAGACCTGTGGGGTTTGGATTTCCCCAGCACGTGCCACCCCTTGGTTGACCAAGGACCTGAGGCCGGGCTGGCACTGCCACCTCCACTGGCTCAGGAAAACCAGCTCCCAAAACCCCTTCTCTCTTCAGTTACTTCTACACTTAGAGTGAACCCAGAAAGAGTGGGGGGAAAAAGGGAAAAAACCTTGTTCTTCAAGAGAGAATTACATGGCAAAGAAGGACCAAAAGGAATATCCACTCAATAATTTGTGGGACAGGAAAATAAAATGTAGGAGCTCTTAAAAAGCATCAGCTGAAGGAGCTATGGCTGTAATAAATTCCATTTTCCTGAGTCCAGACACTCCAAGTGTCAGGCTCCCTACCTTGATAATACTGTTGTTATTCCATGGCCCAGGTACACTGTACTTACAGGAAAGAAATTCCTGTGAATGACTCATATTTCACACTGAGAGCACACCTCCAAGGAATCTGCACTTAGGGATGCTTTATTTCCCACCACATATGACACTGCTGTTTTCTCTACTTTCCCCCAAACTATTAAAAGGAAAATTAGGTGAGGCACATCTAATTACAGGGTTTAGGGCTTTCTGATACAGGGAAAGGTTGAAGATGGTAAAAGAACAATGGTGAAGAACAATAGGAAGAGATTAGTGACAAGAAAATTCAAAACTCTGGTGTTGAACAATTTCTCCATTCAGTTTGGCACTCAGGAATAACACTGAACTGCCACCACAGAAATCAATCTGTCCCAAGCCTCCACACCACAGCAGCTCCAGAGCATTCAGACAACTGGAACATGTCCGGAGTGTGACTTTGGTGACAGCAACCCAGGAGGTGAAAAACTTCTATTTATTTATCTGGGGTTTTTCTTGAAACCTTTTTTACGCAAAGCCGAGAAAGTAAATTTTTTAACAAATTTAAAATGTTGAGCGTCAACACGTGGTGTAAATAGAGATGGAGACGTGACCAACTGCACAAAGCTGTGACCTGTCCCCACATTTCACAGCTGTGACAACTGAGGGGTTTGAAAGGGAGGGAGTGGCAGGGTCGGTGTCCCTGTCCCTGTCAGCCCAGCTGACACACACCTCCCTGCTGAGATGTGTGTGCCTCTTCCAGTCATTGCTGCATCACCAGGCAGACCCACGAGGAACCAGGAGCAGATATTTTCTCGGTTCCCTTTCAGACAAGTCACGCCAGAGGTGTTTTGTCAGCACGTTTCAAGGCTGCGATGTGACCCAGATTTCAGGGTGAGAAGCAGCCCAAGGAGGAGGTGTGCTCCAGAGCTGGCTGGGATCCATCCCCACGGTGCTGGGATGCTTTCAGGAAAGCCAGAGCCCGAGCTGGGGACAGCCCTGAGCCCCACGGGAAGGAGGGACAGGCGGGCAGGGCTGTGGGCACACAGCAGCCATGGCCCCCAAAGCCAAGGGCAAGGATGGGCAGGTAAACCTCCACCCCGACAGGCCCCAAAGCCCTGCTTTGTTAGTTCAAGATGTTGAGACTCGTCCCCTTCAATGACTCTTTTTTAACCAACTTATTCTCCTTCCCTAGAAAAGTACAGCCATTTCATGTCACTCCAGCAGATGTATTTCATATTTTCCAGTGTGCTGCTCTACTTGTCACTCTTCTCCAATCTTTAGGCATGTTTTTCTGCCACTGCAGAACTGAGAGAGCAATAAACCAGGAAAGCCTGACTCAAAGCAGTCTGGAAGTGATGCTAGTCTGGGGCAGGTGAAAGCAAAATAAGAAAGCACTGATTTATTAAAATATCAAACTACCCAATATGTACCATTCAGATGTTGGTGCTGGGTTATGAAATCTGGATAAATGTATAAAGCAACCACAAGGTCCATCAAAACAACAGTAAGGAATTACAACTATCAAAGGCACCTCTAAATTCTCCCTGTTTCACTGAAAGCCCATTTTCTGCTCCTCCCCACATTCCCAGGCACCAAATAATTTCCATCTGAAACAAAATCTTGCTTGAAATCCTTGCTCTTCAGTTGCCCTGTTCGAACCCTGATCCCTCAGGACCTTGTGCTCACTTCTACTCTCCCAAAGTTTGAGTATTGCCCCTAAAACAAACCCATCCTTAGGATGATTTGGCTAAAGAAGGATGGCAGCATTTTACAATTGGCCTCAACAGAAAATAGATCTTTTGTTCCTTTATTTTTCTGCTCCAGCCATCATATTTCTGTTTTGCTAGTGAGGCTTTGTTTTGATTATACCAAATGCATTTGGAACTGAAAGTTTATTCCCTCCCAGCCAAGATATTTTTCTCTTTGCACTGAGGGTACACGCTGGTAATTAATTCAGGCTTTCCAGTTTGTGTCACACTAAGCAAGGAGGAAACTTGGGAGAACTGGGGTAAGCACGGGACAGCAACCCTGAGAGCAGAACCCCAAAACCTGCTGCAGAAAGAAGAGCCCATTTCCAACCTCTGGTGCTGCCAAGATGACAATCCCACATGAGTCACTCCAGATCCTGTGGGGCTCCTGAGAGCTGGGAGGTTGGGAGAGGAGAGTTTGCAGTGCTGGAGTTTCAGACGAGCAGGAACAGATTCCACAGGACCAGCACTGCTCCTGCTGGGATTCTGGGAGGGACCAGCTGTCCTCAGGCTCTCTGGACATTTAATCCACACTGCCAGGCACACTATTTATGGAAGTCAAGTCCCTGTTACAAGCCGTGGCATGGCCAGGTTGCAAACACTTCCTGAACAGACCTTCCAGGATGTGGGCTGAGCACAAAACAATCCCGAGGAGTTACTTGTGCTAATTGTTCAGCCCACCCACACCACTTACCTTTTTCATTAAAAAAACCCACAGAAATTAGCAGATTAATAAGCTCGAGTAAGACTGTGTTGGACTATGGAAGCCGTGGAGTAACTCCTGTGTTAGTGAGGAGAATCTAGGAATTTCTGCACGGTCTGCACAGCAGCAGAGCTGCCTTTTGCTGAACTTCAGAAAACCTAATCCTGCTCCACTCCACCTGAATCCTCCCGGGGGATCACAGCCACAACCACGTATCCCACAGGACCTTGTCAGGTTGCTATCTTCTAAAGGGATAGATAAGGGTTCTGCCTGCTCCTCTGGCCTCAAAAAGAGCAGACTATTTTTATTGCAGGATAAAGACTCTTTAAATGATAATATGATTCTCATTGCCCTGGCAAACACCTTCCTTGGTACACTGCATCCCTTCAGAACCTTTCACAAGAGGTTAAACTCTGCTCTCCCTTTGCACGGCGCTGCTTCCACGCTCTCCTCGCACCTGACTTCCCTGATTTAAAATAAAAAATCAACCACTGTGTTGTTAAAATGGGGGAAATTCCAGCACAGTCAGGATTCATATTACTCAGTGTCCAGACAAAGTTTAAACGAATCATTTTCCCTCATGAATACATGCTGAAATCCTGACTCTTTCATAGCCCATCCTGACTTCTTTCCCGCATGGAAAACTTCATTCTTACAAAATTGCAAATCTGAGATTAATTTGTGCACGTACCTGAGTTAAAACTGACATGAAAATAAGTTCTAAAGGTTTAACAGCTGTACTCACTTGTGAGTGATACTATGTTTTTACCCTTAAAACATATTATTGAGACATGATGAACTTGAAACTTACCCAGTCTCAAAAACTTGCCTGAAATGAATTTCAGGGACCTGTCTGGTTCCGTCACAATGAAGCTATTTTATACATTTTATTTTCATTATCCTTTTTTTACTCCCTGTTTTGTTTTGGGTGAAAAATCCACAAGAAAAAAAACAAACAAAAAACAACAAACCTTGTTGCCTACTCAATGGAAAGTTATAGGAAGTTCCTGCTCAATATTCCAATAATACAAAGTATAAAAAACACAAGCTACCAATGACAACAGAATTTTTTTAGGGTAAAACTGCCTTGCATCCACACTGAAATGTTTCCAGTCGATTTCACCTTGAATTTCACTTCTTTCTTCCACAAGATAATCACCTCCAGGTTGGTCTAATGCATCTCTGTCACTTTGAAAGGCACAACATGTAATGAAATAAGAACTTTCTGGCTGTGAAGTGGCAGATTTGGCTCTGCAAACAGCCGGGGGATTGCTCTGCTGAGTGAGGAGATGGTGTTTGGCTCGTGCCTTGCTTTGGGAAGTTTCTGTCCGAGGGGCTTTTTGAGCTGGGAAAAGGGGGGCTCTGCACCTGTACCACAGACCCGTGTGCTGCAGAGGAAACCTGCGTGGCTGAGTGCCCTGATCCCCACACACAGCTCAAAACCTGCATGGAGGGATCCTAAACCAGAGAAATCAGCAGGAACAAGAAGTGCTGCTATCACCTGGGAGCTTACACGGCTGTTGGGTTTGTTTCCAGTCATTCCCCAGTATCAGGAGTGAGCCTGGCCTCTCCATCAGAAATCCCTGTGATGAAGGAAGCACTGAGCCACCTTCCAAAGCCACACAAGTGGTTCATTTATCACAATAAAAAGCAGCTACACTAGAATTTGGGAAAGTTTTCCAGACACTGAGGAGACCTGAGTTAACTTAAATAACAAATTTCATGCACATTACCTTAAATACCAAAGAAATATTTGAAAAAAGTTAGCTGCCACCTCTGTGCCGTGTGGTACATGACAGAGCACACATCACTTCTCACCAGCAGTGCTGAAGAAACAACTCAGCAAAATTGTGGCAGAGTAGAAATGTTTTCCTGGAGGTGAAAGGAATGCTGTCTAATTCCCATTCCTCCTTTCCCTTCATCCCTTCCAGCCCTGCAGCTCCTTTGTCCTGACCCTCCAGCAAGCCATGTCTTCAGGCTGGAGCGTTTCCACATGGGAATAAAACATGTAACTCCTGGCCCAGGAAAGGACACCTACAGCACAGGCTTCATTTGCTCACTGCACTCCTTGATGGGCTCTGTCCTTCAGCACAGCAACACTGATCAGCTTTTCCTAGAGAAAATGAGGCTTATCCAGCTGTCTGTGTGTCTGTCAGTCCTCCCTGGGAAATGCAGAGCCCATGGACCAGCATCAACCCAACATCACAGAGGAACAGAAATTTTAAATATACTCGGTTCCTACAAGGTGTCTGAAAGTTCAGACCTCTGTAGGTAAGACAGACCCTCCAAGCATGCCAAGTAAGCAAAAGATGGCCATGGCTCAGTCCTTACACACAGGCACATTCCACCGTGCTTCCTTGCTTAGCCCACCAAATATTTAAAAACATTCAAGTAGGAAAAAAATTCCTTGCTTCATCCTTTTGGTATCGCGCATGTTCTAAAACAGAAATGAGTGCTGTTGAATTCTCTCTGAGCACAGAGGGCAAGCAAAGCCCACCCAGCTGAGTTGAAGCAAGCATCCACTGCAGAGCTCAGTGCAGGAGCAGGGCAGGAGTGTCCGTGCAGCCACAGGGAGGGAGCAGAGCTGAGCAGCTCCTGGGAACCCCACACAGAAAGCTGCACAGATTCTCAGGGCTTTGCCTCCATCCTGTGGGTGCTGCCCGGGGCTCTGAGCCCTCTTTTACAGCCTCTCCACCCCGCTTTGTCCCTTCCCTGGCTGCCGTGGCTCCTCCCTGCTTTCCCCAGGGCTTTAACACACCTCAGGCATCCTCTGCCTGCTCCAGGGGGCTGGGACAGAGACCTGTCCCCTGTGAACCTTGGGAAAAACCTCCTCTGCTCCCCTCCCAGTGCTCTGCTGCAACTGGGGCCCAGTGCAGGGTGTGCCAGCCCGAGGTCAAACCCAGAACCACAGAGAACATCCCACGGCTGTCACCACCAGCCCCGTCCCAGGTCTGGGGTCACCACCAGCCCCATTCCCTGGTCTGGGGTCACCACCAGCCACATCCCAGGTCCAGGTGTCACCACCAGCCCCATCCCAGGTCTGGGGTCACCACCAATCCCATTCCAGGTCTGGGGTCACCACCAGCCCCATCCCAGGCCCAGGTGTCACCACCAGCCCCATTCCCAGGCCCAGGTGTCACCACCAGCCCCATCCCAGGTCTGGGGTCACCACCAGCCCAATTCCCTGGTCTGGTGTCACCACCAATCCCATCCCAGGTCCAGGTGTCACCACCAGCCCCATTCCCTGGTCTGGTGTCACCACCAATCCCATCCCAGGCCCAGGTGTCACCACCAATCCCATCCCAGGCCCAGGTGTCACCACCAGCCCTGTCCCCAGGTCACCACAGACCCCACAATGCCCCGAGGGAGGCAGAGAGCAGCGGGGATTTCTCAGCACAGTCACTTCAGTGCACAACCAAAACCAAACTGTCGAAGGAACAAGCCTTTACCCCGTAATTCCCACAGACTCGAGCCAGCTGCAGGCACAGAGCCTCTGGAATTCCCAGGAAATGGCACAGGAGCAGCTACACACCCTGCTCACACCTCAGCCCCAGCCAGCAGGGAACAGAAACCCGTCGAGTGACAAAGAGCAGAAAACCCTCTCAAAATGGCTTTTTCCTTTGGAAAGCACATACCAAAGACAAATGTTTATTTTCTAACCTTAAACTATTTCATGGTTTGGAACCCTGTTATGTTAATTGACTTAGGATATTTCTGTATTAACTATTAATCTTTGAGATGGACCATTATCAAACCTTTTCAGGTATATAATAAACCAATTACTATCAAAAGAGAATTATCTTCAAATAAGTCCAACAGGGTAATTGCACCTAACAATTAAGTCTGACACCTCTTCACCTGAACCTGGATCTCTGCAGCCCATTTTCCCAACTGAGCTCCCAAAGACCTTTCTCTTAAAAGTACCAATGAGCTTCATAGTCCCTAATCAACACAAAAGTAAAGGACTCTAAACCCAGTAATTACAGTTGTTTAGGAATATTAATTTAGCTACAATGAAGTCCTCAAAAGTTTCTTCCAAATCTTTAAGAACATAAAAGCATCAAGATTAGACTAACTTTATTTTCTCCCGTAATCTTTATAATTTCTGGCCTGATAAGCAAAATAAACAAGCTTTTCCAATTGTATTTAAATTGATTTAACTACAACTGCTTGGTCTTGACAGGAGCTCAAGGTGTCAGACAAACTGAGGTAGGTAACTCAATCAAACATACTGAGTTAAATCCCTCATTCACAGTGCCTGCAAGTACCTTGAACATTCTCGTAAATATTCCTGCTATTTATTAAACACTTCCTTTACTTTTGGCATACTGTTTTCCCCCTCTGAAAACAAACCTTAAACCTTCGGTGTACCCTCTGCCTTGCTTTGGCAAGCCCCAGCCCAGAAGTGCTGCCCACAGAGCTCACCAGGAGCTGTCTCTGGCTCTCCCTCTCTGTTTCCTTTCTGAACTCGGGGCTGGGGCACATCCCCCAGCCCACACTGCCAGGAGCAGGAGCTCAGCCCTCACCTGCAGGACTCCCCTCCCAGGTGATGGGCTGGAATTGGGTACCAGGTGTCAGCCAGCAGCCCAGGGCACTGTTCCATATAAAAAGAAGCCTCCTGCCCCTAAATGAGCTCCCCCCGGATGGTAAAATAGAGAAAGTTCCAGGATGGGAAGAAAGGAGCGGCTCAGGGGGTGCTACATCCTCTGGAAGGGGAACTGGAGGATGAAGCAAGGATGAAGGACAGGTCCTAGGTGTCACCTGGAGCCAGGGGACCCCCTCCTCCTCCCTGGAGCAGTGCACACCACACACAGCAGTGCCTGGATGTGAAGCAGAGAAGGGCGAGCTGGAGGGAGCGGCGGGCTCTGCCCAGCACTGCAGCCCCTCTGGACACAGAGCACCCCAAAGCTCTGCCTAGGCTAAGGAAACCTGCCCTAGGCTGGGTCTAACCCAGCAGCCCTCCCAGGCAACCCCAGCTGTCGGGAGAGGGAAGGGAAGGGGGAATGCTGCTTCCCCCCAGTCAGGCAGCCAGGCTGAGAGGCTCCCGGAGGGCACGGGCAGCCAGGGAACCCGTGTGGGGCTCCCCACTAACCAGGCTGCTGCTGTGGGGCCAGGGAAGCCCTTGTGGTACAGCCTCAGCCTTAGATTGAATTACCTCCCTTCCACTAATTAGCACCTCCTAAAGTACAGGGTAAATCAAAGCAATCGTGGGTTAGAATGGCCTAGGGTAAACTGAGTTATGATCTAGACTGAATTGGTGCAGCACAGGCCAAACTGCTCAGAACAACTGCTCTGATTTGATCAGAGTTCCTGCTACTTTATTAACTTAAATTAGCTATTCCCAAACACAGCCTAAATAAGGACAGGATCCCTCCCTTCCCTGTGAGGCTTTGAGGATGCTAATGAGCCCTGCAGCATCAGCTGCCTGGCCCTATTCTGCTGCTAACAACACTCTTGTTTTACATATATGGTAATTAATTTACAGGTAAATTCTAATCCAAATGCTATAGAGTCCTAGATTCTTTTCTCCTACTTACAGCTGGAATATTAGCAATGACTAGCAGGATGTATTTTTTGCAACTATGCTCCTTTAAGTAAGTATCCATACTTAAGTAAGCTTATTTTCCAGATGCTGTGGAGTTAACAGCTCCTTTTAGTTAAACTTATTTTCACAACAGTATTATACTTTAAATTATACTGCTACACTAAATACTATGGACACAGAACTAGAGGTGTTTCATGCATCCTAACTAGACTCCTCAGCCACCAAAAACGAATTCTGAATTCAGTTAGGGATAACTTCTATTCCCATCATCTCTTTCCTATGTAACTCCAGCAGAAGCATCACTTGGTGGGCAGTGGATCCTTGCTGGATCTAATGCAGCACAGGCACTTCCTAAATATTGGCTTTAGGGTTATTTTTAGCAGGATGCACAGAAATCTCACTGATGGGGCTGGACTCTGAAAACTTCCCCCATGGGGAGCTGTATTTTCAATGTCCCAGTAGAGCAGAGATCAATGTGCTGCTGAGCTAATCCTGTCCACCAGCAGCTGCACACTTCCTCCCCCTGGGCTTGGCCACAGATCCTGGGATTACCAAAACACCGACCCATCAGCTAGGGAAACTGAGGCAGCAAAGGCTGCATCTCCTCAGATCCCACGTGGATCCCGCAGTGCTGGCAGAGGTGGAAGCACACTGCAGGTTGATGCTCAACTCCCTGTTTTCTTACAGCAGATTGTCCTGACAAGGGTTTTCCTTGGATCACAGGATATGATGACAGAACTTATCATTTAAGAAGTTAAGAGCACCTTAATCAAAGTAATTACTGAAACTGATCTGATTGGGAAATAATTTATTTAGAAAAAGTTAGGACTGCCAACTGGGAAGCTCCGACCCAACCCCTGAGCTGATTGCTTTAGATGTGGATGATTTCCCACTTAATTTTTCAAGTGCTATTGAAAATGTCTTCATCTGTGAATGTCAAATATTTATTTTTCTAAAACACGAAATAATGGCCATCTAGGCATCTCAACATGTAAACAACATGTCAGATAGGCTTTCAAGCACCGGGGTGTGTGTGAGTTTCTCTGAAGCAATCGGAAGAGCTGCACCTCACTGCAGCTCCGTGGCACTCCAGGGAATTCCCCCGGGACAGAGCCCTCGGCAGGGCTGGCACGGCCACATCCTGCCTGGGAGAGCTCCTCTTAAACCTGCTGCTGAGAGCTTGCTCTTCCCTCCCAGGATCCCAGCAATGATTCCATTTGAACTGTCTGCCCCCTGAAAATCACAACCCATCATGGAGCTGATTAATCAGCTCTGCACTTGTGGTGCGTATTTGCATTTTCTGAAGACTTAGTTGGGATGTACAAACATCAAATCGCACAACTGTAGAATGGTTTGGGTTGGGAGGGACCTTAAAGCTGATTCTGTCCCACCCCCTGCCAGGACAGGGACACTTTCCACTGTCCCAGGTGCTCCAAGCCCTGTCCAGCCTGGCCTTGGGCACTGCCAGGGATCCAGGGGCAGCCACAGCTGCTCTGGGCACCTGTGCCAGGGCCTGCCCACCCTCCTAGGGAGGAATTCCTTCCCAATATCCCATCTAACCCTGCCCTCTGGCAGTGGGAAGCCATTCCCTGTGTCCTGTCACTCTAGTAAAGGGTCTCTCTCCATCTTTCTTGCCGGCTCCTTCAGGTCCTGGAAGGCCACAACGACATCACCCTGAAGGTTCTCTCTCTTCTCCAGGCTGAACAATCCCAATTCTGCCAGGCTGCCCCCACAGCAGAGCTGCTCCATCCCCCTGATCACCTTGGTGGTCTCCTCTGGACTCCTTCCATGTCCCTCCTGTGCTGGGAACCCCAGAGGTGGGAGCAGAACCCCAGGAACTTTTCGTACACAACAGACAAAAACCAATCTGCTCTTGAAAACGCACAAGAGACGGTGACAGCGATTCAGGGGCCAGCAAATGAAGGGAATTCATTCAGACTTGGTCTCTTACTTTCTGGGCTCTGAGGAGTAAGAATCACCACATCTGATCTACTGTCAGTGATGAATGAGAAAGGCACTTGTGGAGAGGAATGCTCCCGAGGAATTGCAGAAGAAGGATGCAGTCACAGAGGGAGGCGTGTGCGAGGGGCAGCCTTTAGCTCTGGGATAACCTCAGTGGTCCTGCACCGACATTACCAAAGTGCAAAAGCCATCACCCATCAGAACTGGCTTCCCCAGGGAGACCAGGCTGAAAGCACACGGATGGGGCAGAACTCGGACAGGGTTTGGACAGGGCACAGCTGCACACCCATAACCTGGAAAAGGCACTTTTAGGGTTGTGTGATTACTCATCCAGCTGTGATCCTGCAATGATCACAGTGGTGCTCTGGAACCCCAAGGCACTGTCCCAAAAGGGCAAGAAGTCTCAAGCTCCTCTCAGAGCACACTCGTGTCTAGAAATACGCAGGAATTTTAAATTTATGTCAAATTCCAGCCCTACTTCATGCATCCTGCTTTTACAGACTCCCAGAACGGCTGAGGTAGGAAGGGAACTCTGGAGTTTCTCTTGTGCAATCCCCCTGCTCAAGCTTTTCTTGCAAGTTCTTGCCAAAATAGTTCAGCCTGACTTCCAGAATGGTTTTTACAAAAATGTGCAAGTGCCCCAAGTTGTTCTTCCCCTTACACCTGTGGAAAAAAGTTTCTTCCACAGGAGTGAAATATGGGCACAGAAATCTGTCAAAGGAGCACATGTGATTCCCAAAGTCTCCTGCAAACACGATTTCTGTTGGTGTCAACCTCATGGCATTACAAGAGGTCAAAGAAAAGCCAATGCAGTATGGAAAAACTTGGGAAGGTGAAGACTGTTTCCTTTTGAATTCTGACAACTTTTTCTGGTTTTTTAACTGCTTAATGCTACTGAGCCTCTGACAGTGTCACATCCTCGTGCTGGGGAATCACCACCCTGGAAGGGACTTACCAACACTCGAGGTGCAAGGCTGGGGCTGGAAAATCACCTTTCAATTATGAAATGCCCCAGCATACGTGGAATGTTTACATCCTTAGAAAAACGATCCAACTGTCCCATTCAATCTCCAGGGCAGACTGACAGGGGAATTTTTCTTTAATAAAGAACTTTGATGGATCAGGAATGTCAGCTTTAGTGCACACTGCACTGACTGGAACAGGATCAAAAGTAAGTTCCACACAATGTTTTCAGGGGAAAAGAGGAGAATGTTTCATGGAATTTAAGTTGGGATTTGGCTTGCATCCTAGAACATATATCTTGTTATGAAAACTGCTGAAACACTTTTAAGTGGGCAAGCCATAAGTGTCCTTGGAGCTATCCAGTCAACTGGAAGTCACACAGGCAGAACCTCCTAAAGCAGAAAAGCCTGAAATTGGGAGGGGGGGTGAGGGAGGGGCAAGTAATCTTGGAATCCTATCTGTTATCCAGAACGGCTCCCTTGTGCCTACAGCATGAAGTAGTTACAACTTGTTTTCTGCTATTGTCACAGATCCAGGACGTTACTCTGGCTAAATCATAATCTCTTCCTGCCTCAGTTCATCCATGTGCAAACCTGGCTCGCTAACTCTTACCTTAATGTGTCATGGGGCTTAATTAATAACACTTAGGTCTTTTAAGTCCTCTACAAACATTAACTACTTCTTGTAACAACTCTCCAAGGTATTATTATCCCCATTTTACTCATGGAGAAACGGCAAAAGAGGTTGTCACTTGCCCAAGGCAACAGAGTAATAGTTACACTTAGAGATGCTCCTCACGGGCTACTCTAACAGTGGAAACATGTCAACAAAGGCAAAGGCAATAACGACAAACTCGAAATTACTTTTAGAAGTGCACCATAAGCATCTGGAAGGCGATGGAAAATCCCTCCCAGAAACAATAGGCTTGGGACCAGAAAAAGCATCACAACTGTCACCGCAGAGAACGAAGTGCCCTGGACAGACCTAGGCTTGAGCTCACCCAAGCAGCCTCACGCAAACAGCCAGACCTGTCCTCTCGAGCGCTCTTAAGTACCATAAAATTGAGCAACAGGCTTGTACAGTGCTCTCCAGTAACACCGAGCGAGCAGATAATCAATGTGGTATGCAGCATGCTAATTCCTTCCGCCGCGTTCCCAGCGGGGACCGGCAATGCCAACAACGGCCCCGGACGGCGGGGGTCCTGCCCGGTGCCGGCGACGGCGACAAAGTTGGTGTCCCCCGCGCCCCGCCGCGCTGACATCCCCGGAGCCGCCGCCGGGAGCCCTGCCCGGGCAGCGCGGAGCCCGGCACCCGCCCCCGCCGAGCCCGTCCCGCTGCCCCCGGGGCCGCTGACAGGCGCGTCCGGCGCTGCCGCCCCGGCGGCGACAACGCCGCCAGCAACAGGCGCGTCCTGCGCGGGACCCGCGCGGGCACGGCCCGCGATGCGCCCGCAGCGCTGCGGCTCCGGCCCGGCCCCGGGGCGCGGGACGGGCCGGGCGGGCGGGACCCGCCGCAGGCCTCGGCCTGGAGGGGCGGGCGGGGGGTGTCAGGCGGGGTGACACCGCTCCGCCGCTCCCCGCGGCAGGGCCGGCCCGCCAGGGCTGCGGCCGGGGCTCGCCCGGGGCTCCGCGGCGGCCGCGGGGGGAGAGCGGGGGGGGAGGCAACGCGGCGCGTCCGCGGGCAGCGGGCCCGCCGCGGGCAGGCCCCGAGGGGACATCCCGCCGGTCACTCGGAGCGGCCACCCCGCGCCCCCCACCTGATCCCGGGGCTGGGACCCGCGCGGCTCCGCCGCGTCACTCACCTGCGGGAGCGGGGGCCGGGGAGCGGCGCCGCGGGGCCGCGCTGCGGGCGGGCGGGCGTGCGGGGCGGGCGGAGGGGGCAGGCGGCGGCGGCGGGTCCGCGCTCCGGGCGCTCGGCGCTCAGCGCTCAGTCGCCATTTCCCGCCTACCGACCCGCTGCACCGCACCGAGGGACCCGGATGGCAGCGGGGCCGCCGCGCAGGCGCGCCCGGCCGGGGGAGGGGGCCGGGCCGGGGCAGGCCGGGAAGGAGGGAACGGGGCCTGGCAGCGGCGGCGGGAGCAGCGGCGGCGCCTCGGAGGAGGAGGCGCGGCCGCTCCGGTGTCCTGGCTCCGGGCCGCGCCGCCGCGCCGGGAGGTGAGGGGAGAAGGGAGAGGGGGAGCTCTGAGGGGACCGCGGGCGCGCGAGCGGGGAGCGGCAGCGAGTCCCGGCCCGGCCCGGCCCTGCCCGCGGCTCCCGGCCCGGCCCGCGCTCCCCGGGAGCAGCGGCAGCGCCGGGCAGCACTCGCCACGGACGGACAGACGGACAGACCGACGGACGGGCAGCGCAGCCCCGCGGCTCCGGCCGCCCCCTCCCCGCGCTCCCCCGCGTTCCCCCGGACCCTTCCCGGCCCTGCTGGCTCGCCCTCCGCGCCATTCCCGAAGCGTAGGGCACTGCTGGCTTGCGGTTTCGGTTGCTGTTTTAAGTCGCCTGTGGAGTCTGTTGTGAAGTTTTGTTTCCGCTTTCTCTTTTCTTTTCTAGGCAGGCTCTTTGTGTGGGAAATGCTGAGGATGCTGCGTGATTTACTGTTGAAAGGGCTTAATGAAGCAGCTTGGCCACCTCTTGCAGTATAGGAGGATGTGGTGAGGTTACATTTCTCATCTCAATGCTACTGAATTTAGATGTCTTAATTTTTCTCTTGATGATCACTTTTAGTTACCAGTCTTTGTAACAGAAATCAGTTCTCAGGTTCACCTGTGCTATGGCAGGATTACATCTCAAGGTACTGCCCAGAATGGAAGGTTTTTACAGCAGTGTCTGGCATTCTCTAATTTAGCAGTAAAGACACCTACACGGGTGTTGTGTTTCCTGGTACCTGTTGACTCCCTGCTTAGCTTTTGAACTTGGATCAGATTATAGAAGTCCCAGCTCTCTAGTCACCTAAAATATTTATTGGCTTGTTAAAGAGAAGCACATCTGCTGCTGTGAAGCCAAGATTTGTTTTAGAATTCTGCCACAGGACTCTACTCTTCTGTCTTTAACAGAAGACATTATAAAGCTAATTTTACCATAGAAAAGAGGTAGTAAGAAGGCAGTGGAAACTCATTCAGAACAGGGAACCATATTCCTTTAGAGCATTCAAGTATTTCTTGTGAATGTTTTGTGAATGATCAGCTGTGAAAAAGGTTGGTTTGGGCATGTTAGAGCCTCGTTAAGATGGTTTGGCAGTCCCTGAGGAGGAACCTGTATGGCAGGATAACTGTGTGATGTCTCACACTGTTACCCCAAAAGGACAGTCACTGATACTTAGAAAGTGGGAGTTTTGGGAAATGGTGGGTGGAAATACTCTCTCAAGCCATGTAATTAAAATGAAACGAGCGGCCAGAGGAGCTGATCCAGCAAGATTCAAAACAAGCAGGAATTTGTGTGAGTACCAGCACGGCCAAAAACACTCTGACAAGAGATTAAACGTGTGACTCAGGGTTCAAACTGCTCTTTATGGCAATGAGAACTGCCCTGTTCTGGGTAACAGGATATCAAAATTTGTTTTTCACAGTGCCTTGTGCTCTCCTCGAGTTCCCTGGTGCTGAATTAGGGAGAAGGGGCTGGACTGGCAGGAAAGGGACTATGGAAAACCATCTTGCTGATGGTGCTGCTGTGCTGTTCAGAGGTCCCCTGCTGTACCCTGCTCCCCACGGAGCACAGCCTCAGCCCCGTGTGGGCAGTGTGAAAACCCCGTGCCGGCACACGGAGCCTTCGGAGCTCGGAATGCGTGTTTGGGCCAAGGAGAAGGCTCAGCTGGCAGCACTGGGCTTCCCCTGGCCAGGGGATCTGGGCTCCTGAGATGTTTAAGGAGCTTTACTTGTTTGCTTCACTTCACAGAGAAACTGAAAGCGAAACGTGCACT
The DNA here is from genome assembly GCF_026979565.1 of Vidua chalybeata. NCBI lineage: Eukaryota > Metazoa > Chordata > Aves > Passeriformes > Viduidae > Vidua > Vidua chalybeata. The sequence goes on from NC_071542.1 coordinate 20,355,418, forward strand.
TGTCAGAACGCTGCCCGTCAGTGGGATCCCAACTGCTCCTTGAAGGCCGTTCCTCAGGGTTTAGGATTTCCTCCCAACTCTGTCTCCTGAGCCTTGTAGAGCCCTTAGCTCTGTGTTTATACCTCATATAAACCATCATGCTCTAGACTGAGCTCCCTGATGGTGCAGAGCCCGTGTGGGGCAGGTTTCTGCAGCATCTGCAGCTCAGGGCTGGGTGGGGTTTATTCCAGCTCCAGTTTCAGTTTAACTTCAGCATCTGGCACTTCTCAGCAAATTCAGGAGTCTTCCTTGGGTTTATATGTTACTATTGCCCATTTCCAGTGTTTGCTGCTCCTGTTGCCTTTCCAAAGGGAATCAGTTCCACTGGGTAGGTGACCAGAGTTGAGAGAAGCAGCTCCCAGGCTGTGCTGCTGCTCCATCCCCGGCGTCTGGGAGCCAATCTGGCTGTCCAGGAGCAGCTCCAGACTCGCTGTTCTCACTGCAGACCCTCCAGCTGACAGCAACAGGGACTCATCTGCTCCCAGTCCCCGCAGAAACACACGGGAATGAGCCTTGTGTTTGATCTGGCACAGTGCAGCACTGGAGAGTGGCATGAGGCATTCCTCCAGGGATGGAAATGCACAGCCACCAGCAGTCAAACCCGCTTTGGGAAGTTAACTGTAGATTATCCATCCCAGTAATCCCAGTGTGGCTACACAGGGTTTCATACAGGTTGAGGAATTGGAGTATTATGGTTTCTATATGGGCATAAAAATGTTCAGGCATAAGTATCATTACTCTGTTTCTGGCTGGCTTGAAAATTCCACTGCACTCTCATAAATAGGGAGAGGTGGCCCCGGTTGGTTTTGTGGGTTTGTTTTCCTGTTTTATTTAAACTACAGAAATCTGGTCTCCTCAGTGCTGGAGCCAGCTGGAACAGCAGGACACTGCTCCTCCTTATAAAGTGCCTAATCTCACATTTTCTAGTTCATTGCAGCAAGATTTGATGCTATCAAGTATTGTGGTCAGTCTCCTCAAGGAAGGGTGCCAGGTCACTTCAGCTGGAAGTTCCCTACTTGGGTGCCAGGTTACTGAAAGCTCTCTGTATTTCCTGGAGCAGGGATTGCAGACAGATTTATGGCAGGTGGAAATTCTCCTTAATAGGGATAAAGGAGAAAGTTTTCAGACAGAGAATTTCTTCAGAGATGTGTGTGTACAGGAAATGGGTCCTGCTGAGAGCTCAGGACCTCCAAAACCACCACATGAATGAGCATTGTTCAATCCACTGCAAACTGTAAACAGGGGCAGTAAATAGATTTATAGAGAAGAAAACCTTTTGTACTTTCTGTATGTACTACTGCAGAACACTCACTCACCAGCTCTTCTGTCCTGCAGGCTTTGGATTTCCCACTGTTGCTGGGTTTGCATATATGAAAATGTAAAATGGTAACATTTAATAAAATCCACAAACCATTATCTTGTGTCTGTTTCTTGTCACTTCAAAGTATCTTTAGCTCTTTGTAGCTATTAAAATGCTGAAAAATACGGAGGTTTGTTTCACCCAGAGCTGGGTTTGACCTTTTGGCAAGACCCTGCCCCCAGCAGTTTGGTTTTCTTCATTTTGAAATTAAAATAGGTTCACCAGTGATTCTTTGTTTTTGTGGGATCCATGGGACCTCGGGAAAGCTTTGGCAGAGTCTGTTTGCTGAAAACCTCCAAAACTGGGCAGCTAGGACTGGCTGGAGTTGTTTCTCTGGCTGTTGGGTGGAGGTGCCTGCATTTCTGACACTGCCTGAACTCATCCCTCAGCCCTGGCAGTCGAGTGTGTGAAATGCATTGCCACGTGGATCCAAAGGGATTTAGAACTGGAGCCTCAGCCCCAGGAGTGGGTGTGCTGGTTAAAACGTGGGCTGGCCGCGGTGGGAAGAGGCTTTGTTGGATTTCTGCTGCGCACCTGGAACGTGAGAGCCAGTTGGATTCCCAGTCTCGCTGGGCGCTGAGGGAAGCAGCTGCTCGAGATCTGCCAGCGTTGTCTGTGTGCCATTGCCATGGCAACGGGAGCCGGCTCCACACAAACGGCACAGGGATGTCGGAGCTGCGTTTTCAAAACAAACCCGAGCTGGTTTGTCACTCTCGGGGCCCGGGGAGCTCTGCACAGCCCGGCTGCAGGGGCAGCTGCGAGCCCACGGCTCCGCATCCCCTCCTTGGAGAGGTGCTCCAGACCCCTCATCACCTTGGTGGCCTCCTGCACCCTCACCAGTAGCCCCTTGTCTTTCCTGAGCTGTGGAGCCCAGGATTGAACACAATACTCCAGGTGTGGCCACACAAGGGTGAAGCAGAGTAATCACTCGGCTGGAAAGTGGAAGAAAAGAGAAAACATGGAATGCAAGAAAAAGAAAAGGCAGAGGAGGAGGAACATGGAGCAACCCACCTTCAGCACAGGAACCCAAGAGGGATGGTCCTGCTGATGGGCAGGGAAGGGAGAAGCAGCTGAAGCTGTGAGTACAGAATGGTTTAATCTCAACATTTCAGAAGTAGCTCTCTATTCAGGGGTCTCCCCAAGCTGTGCTGTGTGGTGCTGCACTACTTTAGAGAATGTGGGGTTCAGCTGGAACCAGGACACGGCGCTGAGCTGGAGTTCCACTTTTTAAATGCAGAAACTGGGGGGAATTTTTTTTGCCATTGACACTTGAAGTAATAATAAACCGTCTTAAAAACCCGTAACACAATTGTACAAGCATTGAACTTTATTTAAGAGGTTCACTGAGCTGGCAAGGAGCAAACCTGACCCTTCAGCCCAGCACCAGAGCACAGGGAGGAGTTCAATCACCATCATCAGGGCCTACAGCCTGTGTCCACAGGAGCCCTTGGGGGAGCAGGGGGGACAATCCCCTTCATTCCCACTGCTGCACAGCAATGGAATCATCTCCATCAACTCTGAAAGGGCTTGAATACAAATACAGAAAAGGGTCTGACTTACAGATCTGATGGAGAAAAGCAAACCGTGGGACGTGGTGGGTGTTCAGGATCAGGGCATCGAACTGGAAATGGAGTGGCTGGAGCTGGGATGGAGACTCTGGGACAGCACACCAGCACCCACAGTGTGTTTACCTGGGTAAGGGCTGGTCCTTCCATCGAGGGGCTGACACAGCTGCTGGAGATGTCTCTCACTGACACACCCTCTTTAACACAACGACTTCCTACAAGCTGCAAATTATTTATATCACCTTTTAAATCGACCTATTAGTTGCACAACTTTTTTGGGATGTATTGAATTATTCAAATCCTACTACAGATTTGTAGCTCTAGCTATGAGATGTGGCCACTGAACAGGAGTTCAGTGGGATGTGGTGCTGGGTTGCAGTGAGGAAGGAGCAGTTCTTGAACCATTCAGTTCCCAGTCCCTCTGACATTCCATTCTCACTGCTGTACAAACCCCAGCACTCGGGAGCAGCAGTTCTGCCACACAGGTGGGACTGTAGAAAAGGAGTTCTTGGCTGTACACGGCTTCCACAGTGGCTTTGTTACATCAGGTACAAACTGTACAAGTTCTCCAGGTTCCAAGTGTTCTAAGTGGCAGAAACAGTTCAGCCTGTGTTTATAGACTGGGTTTAAGTGTAGATTATTACAGGTAAGGACCAGGCTGAGTAACCAGCTCCATGTAACAGCAAAGATGTGGGTTTAATACAACCTTCAACAGTACAAATATGTACATATGTACAGAGGGGGCCCTCTCCTCCTGCTGCTGAGCACTCTCGGCACTTGATCCTCAGATTCCCTGGAAGTAGGAAACACTGGAGTAAAACAGGTCCAGTTTTGCAGCACCTCAGGTTCCTGGGTTGAGCTCTCTGTGACCGGGGCCTACAGGACCCCCTCGCTGAGGCGGGACTTGCTGTAGTCCCCCAGGTCGTTCTGCAGGTCTCGCTCCTCATCATCTGCAATTACAGATTGTAATTAGATTACAATTAAAATGCTCGAACCAGATCTGATGTGGTATCACTGAAAAAATATCCAAGTACAGTTGCCAGGACATGCTGCTAAAGGGCACAGTCCCGAGCTGACCAGGGCTGGTGACAGGATGTGTCCAGCCCAGCTGTCAGTGCTCCAGGGGGATCTCTGGCTGCAGGGCAGCCCCACCTCACAGACTGCCTGACTGCAGACACTGCAGCACTGTCACACCAGCTGCTGGGCTTTGAGACTGCCTGTCAAGCTTTCAAACTCCCCAGCTAAAACCCAGCTCCTGCTGAGAGTCCCATGCCCAGAGCTGACACCGTTCACAGAGGGTGGGAAGCTCAGGGACTAGCACAGGGAAGTCACTGGGACCCCTTCCATACCTTTTCCCTCAAAAACCTAAACCTGAAAAACCCTAAAACTTCCATTTGTTTCAACTAAAAAGCTTTTCCTGCACCTCAGAGCTACTCCTATAAATCATGAAAGACTCTTGTTCACAGCAAATGAAATCCAGGCTGAGCTCCCCCATCCTCCACTGGCTGCCAAGCTGCCTGGAGCTCCCCACACCTTCACACCCAGCACCCCAGGAGCCAGGCAGGGGCCTGAGGAGCAGCAGAAGGCTGGAGCTCACCTGCACGACACAGGTTTCTTCCATAAGAAAGTGCCACCACAGCACCTGGACGTCCTGGAGTTACTCCCCCTTCTACCATCCAGCCACCACTAACAGACATTTTAGGAGCTGCCACCTTTGAACATCCCCTTGCCCTTCAGCAGGTGCCTGAGGGGAGGAACCAGGCTGGGTGCTGCCCTGCCCCAAGGAACACCCCCCCAAACTGGGTATTTCCCCTGGATCATTTCAATCTAAGCCCACACATTCCTAGAGGCAGGAGAAACCACGTGGAATCCAGTGGCTTTGTAGCACATGCCACAGGCTTTGCTCAGCCTGATGCAGACCTGGGTGATGTTTTCCTAACAGTTTTTAGATAGAAATTCTCGTTCATTTTTTCCCCTCCCTAAACAATTATAACCACCCTCCCTTCAACCCCTCCATTCTGCCCTCTCCTGCCCTGCAGACAAATCAGTGTAAAGCCTGAAGCAGCCACTTTTTCTGGAATACTGCCCCTGGGAGCTCCACTGGCTACACTTAAATCACAGCTCAAGCCAACATGACAAGTTATTAAGAAACAACAGAACAAAGCTTGGGAAATGTGGTTTGAGGTACTAACACACTCTGCTCAGACCATCCCTCAGGAAGAAGCTTCCAGAAGTCACTCTTCAACCTTAACTACCAGCTCTTAATCCAGTCTGTCTATACAGAGACAAAGAGGGGTTCATCAGGAGAAGGATCTTCCCCAAGTTCCAATTCCAAGCCACCAGAGCAGGGACCTTGCAGGGACCCCACCTGGAAGGGAAATGTTTGATGGGGTCCCTGTCAGTCAGAGCTCTGTTTTTGCAAACACCGCTCACACTGCAAGTTACACAAGCCCAGTCTCTGGGGTTTAACATTTCCCCACCACTTAGAGCTGAACCCTTTCCCAAGTGGCACTGGGGAATGCTGCCCTTGTCACTGCAGCTGTTCATGGCACCCCTGCTGCCTGAGCCATCAGCTCCCCAGGAAGGGCCCCACAGCCAGGACCTCACGCTGATGGAGCAGCACAGAGCTCTGAGGGGCAACGAGAGCTCTGTGGGATGGGGACAGGGACAGGGTGCTGCATCCCTGCACCGTGTGGCAGCCACCTACAGTCTGGCTCTGCTCCCAGGGAACAGGGGACAGGACAAGAGGAAACGGCCTCAGGCTGTGCCAGGGGAAGGTCAGGTTGGATATTGGGAACATTTCTTCACAGCAAGGGTTGTCCAGAGCACCCCAGGCTGAGCGAGGCAGGTGGCACCAGCCAGCACAGACTCAGCTGCAGTTACAACCTCCAGAGCTGCATCCTGAAGCCCAGGTAAGGAACTACTGCAGCGAGGAGCTGGGCAGGACCCACTGCTGACTTAGGGGAACGGGACTATGAAACCCCCACCCACAGGACTGCCAGTGTTTGCAGGGCTCAGGGACACACAGGACACCCTGCACTCCCTGCCCACAGCAGCCAGCACCATCAGGGGCATGGCTCCCATGGCCCCAGCATGGACTGGGAAGTGCCACGGGAAGGACCAGGCTGCTGGGCCAGGCTGCTCTGCATGCCCCTGTGCCTTTGTGCAGCTGCCAGCCCAGGGACCACCCGCCAGAGGTGACACACAAACCCCTGTGAGTCCTGAGCACAAGGGACACACAACAGGCTGCAGCTGGAGCAGCAGCCACCGCAGTCCATTATTAAGTTAATTAATCGCCACAGGTTCTGGTCCACCCTATTCCTTCCCTTGTGCACGAGTTTCAAACTGCCAGCCCAGCCCAGCCTGCTGATGCTGCACTTAGCTCACACAGTCAGCTGCCTTCTACTGGCTTTGCCCATTCATTTTGCTTAGATGCCAGTTAAATATGGTGCCTGACAAACCCGCAGCTAAAAACTTGTTAACTTACATAACTTATATCATGAGGGTCAAAACTTGGGGGGCCTGTAGGATTTTTGTCTCATTTCCTGTTTTATCCCCTCCTCTTTATTTTACACTTCCATTTAACTGGAAATACTCTCTGTGTTTACCCAACATTCTCAGCCTACAGACATGCAGGCCTGTCCCAGATATCCCCCAACAGCTGGATGGAGAAGGCAGACAAGGCAGGCAGAGGCAAGCGAGGGAGGCAATGCAGGAGCTGCATGCAGGACAGGGAAAGGCCATGCACACACAGGTGTTAGGCAGCACTGGATCAGAAGCTCCGAGGTGGGTTAGCAGAACACCACAAGCCTGTTGAATCTGTGTATAATGCACAAAAGTGACACCTGGACTCACCACCTGGAATCACCTGAGCTCCAGGCAGGTGTGACAAGAGCAGGGGTCGAACCACTTCATTCCTCTATTTGACAATTTAGGAATGTCAAGGCCCAAAGCCCTCCCAGCCAGGGGCCAGAGCTGGGGGTTTGGGTAAAACCATGTCTGGAATTTAGAGTCTTGCTTTTCCTAGCAGGAACTCTAGACAACTCCAGTAAGGTGCCAACACCCTCTCTTCTCAAGACTGTTGCATCGTTGCTGTCCCACAGAGAGTGAGACCAAATTTCAAGCTTGTTTGTTCTGTCTGAGCAATTTGTGATCAGCTAAACCAGAGAGGCTTTACACAAATTCAACAAGTAACTCAGCATGGATTTATCACAATGGGATGGAGGTAAGGCCCAAGCTCACCTTGGACGTCTTCTTCTCCACCATCACCATCCTCTTCCTCATTGTAAGCCAGCTCGGCCTGTTTGTCTGCCTCATACTCACCCACGTTCCCATCATCCCCATTATAATCTGCCAGTTTAGAACCCTGCTGCGGGTCCACAGGGGATTCATTCTCATCAAAGAACCGGCCTGTGGAGTAGGAAAGGAGTGAGTCAGCAGCAGAGAGGAAAGAAACAGGGAGATCCTACACGAGAGCAGATCGCAGGTGGAGGCAGTCGGGGTCTGTGGTAGATCCAGCTGGAGAGAAAGGGGGGAGAAGGGAGAGGGCTGGGGCAGGGGTTGAACAAGGCTCTTGGAACACCTCCATGCAGGTGACACGTCCGTGTCACCCTCGTGACTCCTGACTGTCCCACACTCCTCTCCCCACGGGAAGGGCTGAGTGAGCGCCCAAACAGCTCCACCTTGGATTGCCCACAGGCACCAACACAAGATTTCTCAAGAAGCACAAGAGCACTCACTCTTGGAAGGGTCAGTACCCACTTTGGCTGAGGCCTGGCATTTTGCACACCCCGGAGCCAGCCAGTGCTGCCCTGGTGCCCGGCAGTGCCTGCAGAGGGTGCCCTGCTGGCACAGGAGGGAGCCCAGCACAGGCCGGCCCTCACCGCTCAGCTTGGAAACTCGTCCTGCTGGCTTTACACTCTGCTTCCCTAGCAAGCTTTAACCATTTCTAAAATGCCCCAAACCCAGTATTTTCATCTCCCAACAAAAAACTAAGAGTGGTTTCAGATCCTGAAACAATGCACGAGGAAAATGGAATTAGCTGGAAGTACAGAACGAGCAGGCAATCACCCAGGCACCCCCACCCAGGTGAGAGATTACTGGTGTGATGTCAGCTCAGAGCTGGTGTTTAATGGGACACAGGGAGATCTCCAGCCCAGTGCTGGGGAAGCAGCTCTGAGTCTGCAGAGGTCACTGGCCTGGAAAACTGTGTATAAATGGGAAAAATGGGATTAAAGTGTGATACACTCACACACTGGGCACCAAGGCTGCCAGGGCAGGTGATGATTCCCAGTGCAAGCAACTAATGGAGAAGTAAAACTGGATAATAATTTCAACATCAGGATTAAAAATGGACAGATGTAAAAGTGAAATTATTCCCTAAGGCAATATGTATATAAAAGGCAGGACAGAAGCAGTACCATCCTGCTTCTCTGTATGGGGGAAAAGCAGCAGAATCACACCTAGCACAGCTCAAACGTACAGCAACACCAGTTGCAGGTGTTTTCATAAAACAAGCAAGGAAAACACCCATGATGTGTTTAGAAATCCAAAGTTCCATACATTATTCATTGCCTGTTCATGTCTGAGTGGAGTGATCCTGTTGGTATTTTTGACACTGCATCATATCCAAAACCCAGGCAGGACAGTGGCATCTGCACATGTTAAACCCAAACTGAGCCATGGAAGACAAGGGCATGTAGCCAGCTTCCAGCAAAACCAGCCCATGGATAGCCAGAGACACTGTGACAAACAAGCACTGAATGAACTGAAGCTGACAGAAGGAAAGGTTGAAGTGTAGAAAGAGATCCCAGGAAATGCAGCAGGCCCACAAAGGCTACAGACCGAGCTCAGGGACCACAGTCCAGTGAGCCCATCCAGTGCCACCCCTGCCATGGGCAGGGACACCTCCCACTGCCCCAGGCTGCTCCAGGCCCTGTCCAACCTGGCCTTGGACACTGCCAGGGATCCAGGGGCAGCCACAGCTGCTCTGGGAATTCCATCCCAGCCCCTGTCACCCTCCCAGGGAACAATTCCTAATTCCCAAGATCCCATCCATCCCTGCCCTCTGGCAGTGGAAGCCATTCCCTGTGTCCTGTCCCTCCATCCCTTGTCCCAGTCCCTCTCCAGTTCTCTTGGAACCCCTTTAGGCACCCTAAGGTCTCCCCAGACTCTTCTCTCCTCCAGGCTGACCAGTCCCACTCTGCACCCTCTGCTTCACAGCTCTCAGTCACCAACACCAGCCCAGCACCTGCCCACGGTGGGAGCTGCACAGCTGTGCCACAGCTGGGCCACAGCTGGACTCCTCCATACCAGGGGTGAGTTTGTCACCAATGGACCTTTCTGAGCAGCCACTGACCATCAGGACAGACCCTTACACAAACCTGGATTAGCTATTTCCTTCCATGATAAAGTCTCTCCCTCACTGCACCGTTAAAACCCACAACCAGAGTTATTCCAAGTATGAAGGAGCAAAGAGGAGAGACTAACTGGGGACAATTCCTGACTCTCAGGTACCCCCTCACAGCCTATAATGGAGACTTTTCCTTCCCAGCTCCTGCCTACACAACTACCATTTAATCTGTGACCAGGGAAGAGAGACAATCCATTAACAAACCCAACAACTGAAATGAGAAGCTTTCTCACTCCAGAAGTTTCTTCCAGAAGCTGCTTGATAAAATAACGAGCCCTGCACACCTCAGGATACACAGAGTGGAAGCCAGGCCTGCCCAGGTTCTGTGACAATTTGTAATACACCTGTCCTTGCTCCATCACAAAGTTCTATGAGTGATATTAAAACAACCAAAATTTTCTCAGTTTTGGCTGAATTCCCACAATATTGTCCAAAAAGTGTACTGAAGTCAAGTAATAAAGTGAGTAACTCAGCATCCTGCATGTATCAAAATTCTGACTTAACCAATTTAACTGTGCAGTAATTTCCAAAAACATCTTAAATTCCAATAACGAATTTTTTTTTTTTTAAATAACTGAATGTACATGTGAAAAGTAACACATTAAAGCCTATCTTTTACCCAGGAACACATTATATTCCTTCTCAGGCTCCCTCTCCAAAGCCACCCTCTGCAATGGTCCCTATTTTCCAGACAGGCACTTACACAGATAAAAAATGAAGTGATTTTTTAAAATATATTGAAGTGTGTGATATTGGCTAACTTACTTTGCTTAATCTTCTGCAAGTCGCTAACTCGGCTCTTTGGGATTTTTATCTGGTCTGGCTCAATCTTGTGCTCTTTCTGGGCTTCCACATTTTCTTCAAAATTCAAGTGCTGGAGAGAATTTGGAGGGATCTGCTTGGCAATGTCAGCGTTTCCATCACTGTCACTGGGCAAACCTACAACGTTGAAATGGGAGGTTACACTCAGAATTTTAGCAGGACAGGACTGGAACAAGCCACCTGCAGTGCAGGCATCACCTGATATTCTCTGACCTTAAAGTGACTCGATCAAGCACGGAGTTTATTTTCTCTGGGTTTGTCTCTCTTCTAACTGCAATTCCTCCAAACCCTTTCACTGCAGGACTTTAAGTTCCCATGTCCTAAACCTTTCCCGTGTCACCCTCAAGTGAGCTGTTCCCAGGGACAGGAGGACACTGAGCAGGTGACAGGAACATCTGATTGTGGCTACCAAGAGATCAACAACCAAGCCTTGAGGGGTGGTGCAGCTCTAATTAGTAACCTAAATAGGAACACTCACTTCAATTCTTCTGTCCACTTGAAGCACTTATCCTTGAAACTTCTAACTCAAATTTAGCTGTGATTGGTCAAAAGGCTCAGAAATTATTGGTTTGGGGGGTACAAGAAGAGATCATACAACAGCAACCCAAGTGCCTCAGCCAGGTAAAAACACAGCCTTAGATCCTGCAGAAATTTATCCTTAGTTTTCTTCTTGTTACCCAATATTGCCTCATCACCTGCTAACAGGAATTTTACCTGGTGCCAGGTTTGGAGCATGGGGCTGTTCAGTTGGAATATTGATAACAGGCTGATGACCTTCACTTTTAGGAGCTGAAATAAGTGGCCTCTTTAAAGCTAAAACAGAACACAGGGACAAAAGCATTAATGTGAAACAAACACACTATTTACCTGCTCTTGCTCTAACAATCCTGTAAACTTCTATTTTTTTATAATTTCCTTAATGAAAATATAAAAGGTAAGATTTCAGGAGGGGCGTTATCCAACATTCCATTTTGAGAATTCAAACCTCTTAGGCACAGTTGAACTGATCTGATTTTACACCCCACTTGAATTTTATTACCACAGAGAGGTTTTAAAAGTCTGCACTCACTGTGAACCACATGGTGTTCACACACATCTACATCACCAAGACCCAAAGGTGAAAGAATGAAGAGTATTTCTCCTAACCAGTGGGAGTATCTTCAGCTTTAGCAGGGTCATTATCTTCTATTTCAGGCATGCCTGCGTCTCCTCCTGGTTTGATTTTCTCTGCAAGACAAGAAAAGGATATTCTGCCTTACTACACTTCAGCCTGAATTGTGAATTTCCCTCTTGTGGAATGTTCTAACTTAGAATAATCACTGCAGCTAATCAATGTACCTCAGCCAAACAATTCCTTCTTCTACTTCAGAGAAAAGCACAGTCTGGAGGCTGGCAAAGGATGCAACCCAATGGCCCATTCTCTACCACAAATGCCCAAAAAAGGAAATACCTTTGCCATTTGCAACATGTTCTGAAGGCTCCTCATTCTTCACTACGTCTTTATCTTCCCCCTCTGCAGCGGCCTCAGGTATTGCCTGGTCACCATTGCTGGGGCTGACTGCAGTGTCTTTACTAGACTGAACTTTTTGTGTGGCCTGCTAGAAAAATAAGGAGACAACATTAAACACTTGCCCGGAAATTACAAAACACACATCCTCAAATTCAAGATTACTTTGGGTCAGAAAAAGTGCATTTATGAACTCAATGATCACCAAAGCAAAGAGCAGAGCACTCTATGCACAAAAGCTGGACCCTGGGGACCTGGAAACACAACTGGACAGAAAATGTTCAACACAGCACAGGTGCAGGACATGTCTACTGCCATACACAGGTGCTAAGCACAACAAAAACAGGTTAAGGTAACATCAGCCTTAAGCCTCAGGTCAGAGCCTTGAAACAATTCTAGACTGTAAGAGAAGATGTGACAAACTTGCTCTCAGTCTGCCTGATTATTTCAGATGTTTATAGATGAAGTAAGGAAACAAAATTTTAAGCATCTGTTTGCTGGAAAGAGGCCCAAATTCTACTGGCAGCCTGCTTGATGTAATCACACCCTTGATACCATTGCAGTACCATCACAATTTGCATCACATTAGCAGCTGAGGCCTTGCAGAGCTCAGGCTCCTTGTGCAGTAACCTGGGTAAGGCTGTGAGAACACAGATCCCACCCTGGAGAGCAGAACAGCAATATCCATGTCACGGGCAGCAACTGAAATCCTCAGCAATGATATCACTGGGGAAGGCTGGAGCACAGCAAATAATTGGGCCTCTGCTTCAAGCTCAGTGACTGGGTGAGACAGTAGGCAGATTTCTTACACTAACACCCACTTAGGGCTGCTCAGGGGGATACTGAACACAAAGTTAGGGAAGAAATGTCCCAGGCCCCCACATCTCTGAGGCAAACAGCAGGCTCTGGGCTCTTCTCATTCAACACAAACTTCTTTGGCATTACCTTTTGTTCCCGTGCAAGTTGGTCCATTAATTTCTTGATGTTCTCTTCATGCTGCAGTCTCATTTCCTTGATCTGCTGCCCACACTGCAGGCTTGAGGAGAAACACACCATTAGTTACACTTCATTTGTTGGATCTGCTCTCCCACAAATAAAATAAGGGGAAAAATATGAAGTGGCACAAAAAGCCAAACCTGAGATATAACTAGAATAGTCTGTCCAAGAAGCCTGGTCCTGGCATGTATATGGAGTGGGAATGGACTGAATTCAGTAAGAAAGCAGAGCTGAAAAAAATGGGCACTGAGCCGAAAAAACAGTAAAATAAATAGAATGGCCTTGAATATACTTCCTCCAGAAGCTGGAATGCAACCAAAAGGTCAAGCTCCACAGTTAATCTGTCCACAAATATTAATTCCGCTGGGAAAGCAACGTGTCTCTCCTGGCTGTCAAGAGAGAAGGTGCACGAGTGCCACTATCAGTTACTGCTCCCAACTCAAATAACACCATCTAAATAAGCAGCCAGCTGCCCCAACTTCCCCAGCAAGCCACGACATCAGCCCAATCACCAAAACTCCTATGTCCCACAAACTCTCAGCACAGCACAGAACTTTATGTGTGTAAAAGTTTCAAATACTTTCTCAACAGTTAAGTCTTCCTCACTCCTCAAAGCAGGAGTATTTGTTCTCCCCTGTTTCTCTATCATCAACTGAAAGGGCTGAAGTCAACTTAAAATTTCAATCTACACAAGGTGCTTTCAGCTTTGGCTGAAACAAATGAAATTACACTGCTAGAAAGGCAGCAATTAACAATGCTGGTGACACAGGACTGTGTCCTCTACACTCCTTCATGTGTTAGTGAACTAAATCTCCATGTTATAAAAAATACATTGACTTAAAAATGCAGAACGATTCCACTAAGTCAAGACCTTCCTTAGCTCCTATCTCACGTTGGGGGAAGGACTACAACACCACAAAGAACTTGAAAGTCAAACAGTCAGCTCAGGTGCATCACCAAGCGAGCACACTCACGTTTGAGGATTAGCAGACACGAGATTAATTAGCACTTTTTAGTAAAGACAGGTCCCCCTCACACACACCAAGCTGCAGCTACCAACACTCCTGAGGACATACCTGTCATATTCCAGCCTCCTTGTCAGGTATGTGTTGTTCTTCTTGTACTCGTGCAGCTGATCTTCCTGGCGGATGAATTCCTGCCGTAACTCTGCCAGTTGTTCTAGGCCAAAAAAGCAAAACCAACGTGAATACAGAAAGGTAAGAAAAAATACTCCATAGCAGATACAATTTCCAATATTGCTAAGTAAGAAAGAAATTGCTCAAGTTTCAGGTCTGGACATAGATTAAAGATTCTTAAACCAATTTGAAGAAGATGCCACTTTACTCATGTATGCCAGATAGCAGCATGAATTAGAGACAAAAGTCTCCTGATACTGTGCCCATCTCCCTAAACGTTTCTGCACCTTTGCATTCAGAAACCTTGCACAACGTTATTTCACTTATCTGCTGGAAACCTCCATAATTTCCTGAATGGTCCTGTCACTGAGTAACATGGAAGTGCTGCCAGGTTACTCCAGGCAGGATGCTCAAACACTGTTTGTGGCAGTGAGTGTACAGAAGGAGGCACCTTCCCGCTACCCGTAAAGCCAACACGGATTTCCTGTCTTCACAACTGCTCTAGAAGTTCTCCTTGCTCCTCAGGCTAGGAATAATGAAGCTCCCTACTATTTTAAGCTGCAGCTACATGGATACAGGCAGAACCCATGTGTGTTGTGTGCAGGCATGTTCACATCTCATCATGTTCTTGCTCACTCTGAAGTGCTCTCAATACAGCAACACCCCAGGCACTGTAATCATGTCTGTACAGAAGTGCACAGATGTGTCCTGGACCTTTTCTAACCATCACAGTGTTTCTGATCAAACTCTGCTAATGGCCATGAAAATGATTCTACTGTCCTGTAACTCAGCAGTGCCAGAACACACATCCTTTCTGCAGCAAAGTGAGAGCCAGCTCTGCACTTACCCACACCAGGTAACAAACACAATGAGATTTCACATTATGAGAAATGTGAAATTATGAGTTCCAGCATCACCAGATCTTTCATTTATACTGCATTCTGCAGCACCTGGGCAGTTAAAATGCACGCCTTCAGCCCACCAAATGAGTTTGGCCATGGACCCCTCACCCTTTAGCCGATGAATGTCTGCCATCTGATACGAGATGTTGTTCTGCAGCTTCATCTGGAAGGAAGAAAAGGTTGGATAAATACAGGTGACCAGCAGACTGGGGAGGGTTTGGGCTTGTGAAGACTCAGGTGTGTCTGTTTGCTTGGTGAAGCAACATATGGACAGGATTATCGGAGTGACGTGCGCAAAGTTCCTGTAAATCTAAGAAATGTGTATTTAGTGAGTGTAAGTGACATCACCAAACTAAACACTGTGTTCAGGCTTTGCTAACAAGGGCTTAAGTTTTAATTCCAGAACATATTTATATCAAAAAAACTAGATTGTCTCGACTAAAATAAACATGCTGCATCCTGATATTGCAAGAGGGACAGTAAACAGCCAATGTCAAAGCACAGGTGGATAAAAATAAATACAGCATCAACAGCAAAACTAATTGTTACCTAAGATATATGATATAACAGAATTGTTATATTTAAATAGATCTTTTATGTGTTGCTATCTATCATCCTAACACACATTTTATTTTGAGAGGGAATCTTACACCAGTAAACAACAACAGCTTTTAATTTGGCATTTTTAGTAAGGAAAAAAATAGTTACAATAAGTAAGAAATGCACATACACAAAGTCCTGAAGTAAAGATGCTTTGTTTTGTCATTACATAAAGACAAAAACCAGCAGGAACGAAGAGAAAGATTAAGTGTGGAATATTCTGAAAAAGCAGGTAAAAATCCCCGCCTGCCCTCAGGCACCTCGGGTGCTGTGGCTGTTTTTCTTGCAGTTTCACAGTGACACAAAGGGTAACTGCAGGAAGGTGCTGAGCAGGGCTGTCACACGTGGGTGACAAGGTCAGCATCACCTCTGGGAACAGCACACTGCAGTGCCAGCAGGGCCACTCAGCCAGGACATGCTGGGACATACACAGGGACACACACCTGGACACAGGGGCTGTTTCAGTTCCCCCCACAGTCCCTGAAGTGTCTGTGTCAGTCACCTCTGTTCCCTGTCAAAAAACCCCAAAAACACATCTGCCCTGCCTTTAGGACTTCCTCCCTGCACCTGAGCCTTCCCTTTTATCAAATTCTTCATTCTTTAAATGTATTTCCCATCGTGGTTTTGTGGTTACAAGAGGCACTCTGAGCAGGCTGATCTCTTTGTCCTGCGTGGGTACCATCAGGCATTCCTGCCTCGGGACCTCAGCCATGCAGGAACTGCAGAGATGGTGCTTTCCTGCAGCACAGTGCACACGGAGCATCCCACAGCTGCGGGCACACAGCAGAGACTCCTTGGGCAGCAGAGCTTTTGTGCCAGCCTGCAGGATCCTGGCTGTCCGTGCCAGCAGGGCACTGCAGGACGCTGCCTCACCCCTGGAGCAGGGCACACGGAGCGCAGGCAAATCCTAACACCTGTGCCCAAAACAAAAGCCAAGAGGGCTCTAGGGTCTGGAGAGGCACCACCACAGCTCCCAGCTATGACAGGACACAGCACTGCTTCACAAGGCTTTTCCCAAAAAAATAAAGCAAGCAGAACTGGAAAATTCTAGGGACAGAGCAGAAAAAACAGTAAAATAAAAAAAATGGTCTTGAACATAATTCCTCCAAACCCTGGAACACAACCGAAAAGTCCAGCTCCACAGTTAATCTGTCAGCATTTATTAATTCCCCCAGGAATGTGATCTTTAGGTAACCTGAGCCCACTGACCACAGTGCTCTGAAAGAGGGACAAAATTACTCCTCACAGGGACACTCACAGAGCCTCCTGGCACGTCAGAGCCACGTTTGTCTCACGCTCTGCCCACCGAGGCATTCAAGGCCCCCTTACAGGATGCACCAAGCAACATCCCCTCAGGACCAGCCTGGGTAGGGCTTGCAGAGCTTCACTCCAAATGCACAACTGGCCCTGCAGTGGGGACACACAGGGAAGGAGACACACAGGGAAGCAGAGGACACAAGTCACCACCAAGCCTCTCCATGCACTGGGCACCCACCGTGCCAGCTCCCCCTCCAGCAGGGGACAGGGGAGCAGGTACACCCAGAGATTTGTTCTGTGAATGAACAAGTATCTCCCCATCTTTTGCAAAACTACACGCAATAATCATATTTTCCTGTATTCCACTCTAATACAGCTGTTTCCCAGAACCCAATAAACCTGTGAACGAAGGAGATCCTGGGAAGTAGTGGGGTCTATTTTCAGACCCTCATCTATGAGAATTCCTCACGCACAGACCCTTCCCACTTGCTCTTGCTTATCCCATAACCCATGTGCCTGGCTGGGGGAGGGCTGCTGTTGTGAGCAGGAACTGCATGGGAATGTGCAGCACTTTTATCACACAATCCTTCCTTTTGGTGATTTTGAGTTTCAGAGAGAAGTGACAGAATTTATATCCAAACCAGCTCAGCTGACAGCAAATGTCCCTCATCTGAAGGACAGAAAAGGAGGAAGCTTTTTTATGATTCATGGGATCTGTTCCACCTACACATGCAAAACCCACAATCCATGAGCCATGGCACAGGTCCAGCTCTTCCTGGGCCCCATCCTCCTTCAGTCTAGACCTGTTTGCATTGCTGACCTCTCAGGGGCTCCTCAGGGCCTTTCCAAGCACTTGGGATGGAGAAAATAAACCCTCTGCAGCCCAGTGAGCCCTATACAGGAAAAAAAAACCACCAGAAATCCCATGCACGGTCATGTGGCAACCCTCCAGTGAATCCTGAGTTGTGAATCTTGCCACGTAACAACTCCACATGGCTGCTGTCAAGCTACAGCTTTGCAAACTGGGGAGTTACCGAGTTTTGGCAACAAAGAACAGACCCAGCTGCTGCTGGGGATGTTTGACTAAACAGTTCATCCCGAGCATTTCTGGGCAGCAGGTTCCACACCTGGCACGGCCAGCAGCAGGTACGGAATGAGAGGTGCTCCCTGCAGGCTGGGCACCTGCCACCTGGTGCCTGGGCTGGGAGCCTCTCCACCAGGGACTCCTGCCAGCCCCACGTTTCACTGCGCTTACGGCAAGCGGATGCGCTAAGCTACGGAAAAACCCCAAAACCCAACGGCATGCTGCCAAAAACCCATGGAACACTCAGGAAGCTGGTGCTACCTGTGCACGCAGCACCTGCCCAAATTCCAAGGTAGGCATTACCCCTGCTTGCCTCTCACGGGGTGCTTCAAAAGAGAACTCCTTGTTTGTTCCAGGTCCAACAGACCCTCAGGAGCTCACCACAGGAGGGAGAATTCCCAAGAATTCATGTTTTCCTGTTTCTTTTTAAACACAAGACACTGGGTCACACTCCCATATTTGCTCCCCAGAGCAAACAACACCCTGGTGCAGTGTGACGGGCTCGTTCCACAAGCAGGGGACAGAGGGGAGAGACAAGGGTTTGGCCTTGACTCCAGAAATCCCTGAGCCAAGAGGAGACTGCTGCAGAAACTGGAGTTGCCTCAGCACTGGGAAAGGCACTTGATTTATGTGACCACAAGGCAAAGAACCTCAGCTGAGGACAAAAGAGCACAAAGCAGAACTGACATTGAGACTCTTCAAATGAGTCTTCCTTAAAATGAGCCTGAATTTGTTGTGATCACTTGATGTCAATGTTGGGGGTTTATTTCAGCTCCTGCATTTCACAAACAGACTAAGATCACAGGTAATGAGCAGTTTGGTCAGACAGACTTGCCAAATTCTATTTTGAGAGAAAAAGAATGATCATTCAAGCCTTTTTTGGTCAGACACTTCATATCTACTACTGTTTCCTTGTGACAGACTTTCATTCTCTAAAACAAAGCTTTATTCTCTACTCTCAGAGAAGCAATAGTCCTTAAATAAAGTCACTTAAAGGGTTTTAGAAAAAAAATAAACATTGTTGCCACTGAGAAAAGACAGAGGCTTACACAGGAGGAAAAAAGGCCGGTGACTGGTTTTTGATAAAATCCTGCTCTTCTGGCCTCTTAGGGCACTCTGAACATTTTGAACGCAAGACAGAGGATGTTCAAAAGCTACGAGCTCACACGGCCTTAACTGGCAGCTTCTGGAACAAAGGAAGACTCACGGCACACACAGCAGGCAATTAACAGTAAATTTAATGTGGCGGGTTTTCTGGGCAGGTTTCTGTCGCTGCCCTCGGGCTCTGCCCTGTGCAGTGTCACACTCAGAGCTCAGGGAACAGCAGAGGGGGCAGGCAGGGGCAGCACTGCCCAGCTGACACCTACACCTCCTCCCCTGGTGTCCTACAGGAGCACATCACAGATTTCCACAGAAATACCGATTCCTTGCATTAAAAGCACCCCTTGTCATGCAGCCCAGCAAGTGATCCCAGAATCCCTGAGGCTGGAAAAGCCCTCCCAGACCATCCAGCCCAACTTGTGCCCGATCCCCACCTTGTCACCACCCAGAGCACTGAGTGCCACATCCAGGGATTCCCTGGGCACCTCCAGGGATGGGCACTCCAAACCTCCCTGGGCAGCTCCAGTGCCTGACCACCCCTTCCAGGAAGAAATTCTTCCTGAAGTGTGCCTGACAGCTTACTTGGATCCTGCCAGGGGAGTTTTACACCCACAGGCAGTGACACTAACACACCAAACAAGCTGACTGCCCTTTTGCAGACAGAAGGGGAAGTATCTTGGTTAAACCCCAACTGCTTTAGAATCACTGAATCACTGAGGCTGGAAAACACCTTTAAGATCATGGAGTCCATGTCATATCCAATTTGAGTTTTTATTGCAGTCTAAGGAGAGACAAAAATTAAAAAGATGCTTGCTGAACACACAAAGGGCTTAATTGTAATGGTTCAGTAGGAAACATTAATACAAACTTAATCAGTTTGAGGGAGTCTAACTCTGGAATGTGACGTGTACATGTTCGACTTTTTCTGCGACAACTCAATGCATTTTCTGAGGCTGCTCATCCCATGTGCAATAAGAAAGGGCCAGAAAAACAAACCTAGCCAGTAACAACCCTGAAGAGTGTGACATTTCCATAAATCCCACCGTGAGAACAGTGTTCAGTGAGCACAGTGATGACCTGCATGCAAATACACCCCACACACCCCCTGAGCAGGACTTGTGTGCTGAGCCCCGTGAACTTCCCAGTTCAGTTATGAAAGCACAACAGTGAAAGTTGAACCATTCACTCATCTTGCACAACAAAAGAAATCCCCAGGCCACCCCCACTGAAAGGGCCAATTGAATTTTCAATGAGCTTGGCTTCTCCAAGCCAAGGAAAATGACACGTTAGTCAGCAGCAGGGTTGTTTGGTTTTTTTTTTTTTCCCTCAAGTACACGCTGGCAGCATAAAAATCAGAGTGTGCTGTACCAGGCATTCCAAGAGGCAAGTGCTACTGAACACCACACTGGTTTCATTTCCCTTGAAACTGTAGTCTTTGCGTCTGAATGATCACAAAAGATCAAATATTCTCAGCAGAGACAGAAAGCTAAAAAACAATAAGTAAATTTGAAACAGCAGTCTGGAAACGAGCGATCACTCGGGATTTTCATTGTTCACAGGACATCTTCAGCTCTTTTTGGGGACGTTTTCG
Source organism: Vidua chalybeata (assembly GCF_026979565.1). NCBI lineage: Eukaryota > Metazoa > Chordata > Aves > Passeriformes > Viduidae > Vidua > Vidua chalybeata. The sequence goes on from NC_071542.1 coordinate 20,375,790, forward strand.
GAAAACAGAGAGCGCTGCAGATGTCCCAGCAGCACCAAACCTGACGCTCGGTTCCCTCCCGGGCTGCACAGGCTGCGGGGACACCTTGGGCAGGCCAGGACTGACAGTGCCCCGGGCTGAGCCGCCCCGCAGGGCACCGGGACCCCCCGCCCAACCCCTGCCCTTACCTTGCCGTCCTCGCACCTCTTCACCTGGCCGTCCCTGGCCTGCAGCTGGCTGCTCAGCTGGCTGTAGTCCGCCTCCTTCTGCTCCAGCTGCTTCCTGTGCGAGTCCACCTTGCCCAGGAGGTCCGAGTTCCGCCGCTCCAGGCGGCCCCGCGCCACCTCGGTGCGCTGGGCCTGGCTCTGCAGCTCGGCCAGCTCCTCCCGCAGCAGGGCCTGCCGCGACGCCGCGTTCCAGCAGTGGAAGGCGAGCACGGCGATCACGGCCAGCAGCGCCACGAGCACCAGCGAGGGCAGGCGGCCGCCCCGGCGGTTCGCCCCGAACCCCACCATGGGGCAGGCCGACGGCGGGGGCTTCAGGCGTCGCGGGGAAAGCGCTCAGGGGGGTCCCTGAGTGCGGGGGGATGTGAGGGGAATGGGGAATGACCAGGGGGGAACTGGGGGGTCCGCGGGGGGGGGGGGGGGGAGAGAAGGGAAGAGGCGCTGAGGGCAGCGGGCTAGGGGAGCTGGGAGAGAACAGCAAGAGGGAAGAGCCCGAGGGGAGCGGGCGGTGGCCGGCCGGGCTGTGCCGGTGCCGGTGCCAGCCGAGCCGCCGCCGCCACCGGGCCCTGCGGGACCGACCGGCCGAGCCGCCACCGCGGCGCCCCGCCCGCCGCCCGCCCCTTGCGGCTCTCGCGAGAGGAGCCCGCGGAGCGCTCGCGAGAGCCGGGTCCCGCCCGCCCTGAGGCGGCGTGCGCCGAGCGGCGGCCTCAGGCCGAGCGGCGTTAAAAACCTCCCGGTGTCACACCGGGGAAACGCTTCACAATCACAGCCCCGTCCAACCTGGCCTTGGACACTGCCGGCGGTCCACGGGCAGCCTGTGCCAGGGCCTCCCCGCCCTCACAGGGAACAATTCCTGCTCAATATCCCATCCATCCTCGCCCTCTGGCCGTGGGAAGCCTTTCTGTGTTGTCCTGTCCCTCCGGGCCCTTGTCCTAAGTCCCTTTCCAGCTCTCTTGGAACCCCTTTCGGCCCTGGAAGGGGCTCTGAGGTCTCTGGACCCTTCTCCGGGTGAACGCCCCCAGCCTGGCTCCAGGGCAGGGCACACGGGCAGGAGCGTCACGGGCTTCTTTGCTGAGGAAACAAAGCGTACCCTCGGAATGAAGTGAGGGTGTGGATCATTTATTTTATAAGAAACACTCAGATAACGCATTTATTCCCGGGCAGATTCCCTCACACCCCGTTAATGTCGCTGTGCTGCTGGTTCTCACAGGGGAAAACGGGACACAGAGCTGGGCTGGAACATGGAACTGGCTCTGGCTGTGGCTGCAACTGCTCCCTCGGTGTGAGGGGAGAAAGATCCCAGCAAAGTCAGGGTTCGGTGTGAGGGGACAGAGAAATCCCCACAAAGTCAGGGTTTGGTGTGAGGGGAAATCCCAGCAAAGTCAGGGCTCAGTGTGAGGGGGGAGAGAAATCCCAGCAAAGTCAGGGTTCGGTGTGAGGGGAGAGAGAAATCCCAGCAAAGTCAGGGTTCGGTGTGAGGGGGGAGAGAAATCCCAGCAAAGTCAGAGTTTGGTGTGAGGGGACAGAGAAATCCCAGCAAAGTCAGGGTTTGGTGTGAGGGGAAATCACAGCAAAGTCAGGGTTCGGTGTGAGGGGGGAGAGAAATCCCAGCAAAGTCAGGGCTCAGTGTGAGGGGACAGAGAAATCCCAGCAAAGTCAGGGTTTGGTGTGAGGGGACAGAGAAATCCCAGCAAAGTCAGGGTTCGGTGTGAGGGGGGAGAGAAATCCCAGCAAAGTCAGGGTTTGGTGTGAGGGGAGAGAGAAATCCCAGCAAAGTCAGGGCTCAGTGTGAGGGGAGAGAGAAATCCCAGCAAAGTCAGGGTTTGGTGTGAGGGGAGAGAGAAATCCCAGCAAAGTCAGGGTTTGGTGTGAGGGGACAGAGAAATCCCAGCAAAGTCAGGGTTTGGTGTGAGGGGAGAGAGAAATCCCAGCAAAGTCAGGGTTTGGTGTGAGGGGACAGAGAAATCCCAGCAAAGTCAGGGTTTGGTGTGAGGGGACAGAGAAATCCCAGCAAAGTCAGGGTTCGGTGTGAGGGGAAATCCCAGCAAAGTCAGGGTTTGGTGTGAGGGGACAGAGAAATCCCAGCAAAGTCAGGGTTTGGTGTGAGGGGACAGAGAAATCCCAGCAAAGTCAGGGTTTGGTGTGAGGAGACAGAGAAATCCCCACAAAGTCAGGGTTTGGTGTGAGGGGAGAGAGAAATCCCCACGAAGTCAGGGTTTGGTGTGAGGGGAAATCCCAGCAAAGTCAGGGTTTGGTGTGAGGGGACAGAGAAATCCCAGCAAAGTCAGGGTTCGGTGTGAGGGGGGAGAGAAATCCCAGCAAAGTCAGGGTTTGGTGTGAGGGGAGAGAGAAATCCCAGCAAAGTCAGGGCTCAGTGTGAGGGGAGAGAGAAATCCCAGCAAAGTCAGGGTTTGGTGTGAGGGGAGAGAGAAATCCCAGCAAAGTCAGGGTTTGGTGTGAGGGGACAGAGAAATCCCAGCAAAGTCAGGGTTTGGTGTGAGGGGAGAGAGAAATCCCAGCAAAGTCAGGGTTTGGTGTGAGGGGACAGAGAAATCCCAGCAAAGTCAGGGTTTGGTGTGAGGGGACAGAGAAATCCCAGCAAAGTCAGGGTTCGGTGTGAGGGGAAATCCCAGCAAAGTCAGGGTTTGGTGTGAGGGGACAGAGAAATCCCAGCAAAGTCAGGGTTTGGTGTGAGGGGACAGAGAAATCCCAGCAAAGTCAGGGTTCGGTGTGAGGAGACAGAGAAATCCCCACAAAGTCAGGGTTTGGTGTGAGGGGAGAGAGAAATCCCCACAAAGTCAGGGTTCGGTGTGAGGGGAGAGAGAAATCCCCACAAAGTCAGGGTTTGGTGTGAGGGGAAATCCCAGCAAAGTCAGGGCTCAGTGTGAGGGGGGAGAGAAATCCCAGCAAAGTCAGGGTTCGGTGTGAGGGGACAGAGAAATCCCAGCAAAGTCATGGCTCAGTGTGAGGGGACAGAGAAATCCCAGCAAAGTCAGGGTTCGGTGTGAGGGGGGAGAGAAATCCCAGCAAAGGCAGGGTTCGGTGTGAGGGGACAGAGAAATCCCAGCAAAGTCAGGGTTTGGTGTGAGGGGGGAGAGAAATCCCAGCAAAGTCAGGGTTTGGTATGAGGGGAGAGAGAAATCCCCACAAAGTCAGGGTTTGGTGTGAGGGGGGAGAGAAATCCCAGCAAAGTCAGGGTTTGGTGTGAGGGGACAGAGAAATCCCAGCAAAGTCAGGGTTTGGTGTGAGGGGAGAGAGAAATCCCCACAAAGTCAGGGTTCGGTGTGAGGGGACAGAGAAATCCCAGCAAAGTCAGGGTTTGGTGTGAGGGGGGAGAGAAATCCCAGCAAAGTCAGAGTTTGGTGTGAGGGGACAGAGAAATCCCAGCAAAGTCAGGGCTCAGTGTGAGGGGAGAGAGAAATCCCAGCAAAGTCAGGGTTTGGTGTGAGGGGACAGAGAAATCCCCACAAAGTCAGGGTTTGGTGTGAGGGGAGAGAGAAATCCCAGCAAAGTCAGGGTTTGGTGTGAGGGGACAGAGAAATCCCAGCAAAGTCAGGGCTCAGTGTGAGGGGACAGAGAAATCCCCACAAAGTCAGGGTTTGGTGTGAGGGGAAATCACAGCAAAGTCAGGGCTCAGTGTGAGGGGAGAGAGAAATCCCAGCAAAGTCAGGGTTTGGTGTGAGGGGGGAGAGAAATCCCAGCAAAGTCAGGGCTCGGTGTGAGCGGGGAGAGAAATCCCAGCAAAGTCAGGGTTTGGTGTGAGGGGGGAGAGAAATCCCAGCAAAGTCAGGGCTCGGTGTGAGGGGAGAAGGAAATCCCAGCAAAGTCAGGGTTTGGTGTGAGTGGGGACAGAGATCCCAGTGAAGTCAGGTGTGCAGGTGTTCACCCACACAGAGACTTTGGGCTTGGCTTTACTCCCTGTGATGGGATTTAGTAAAAGTTCTGCTGTGAGCAAGCACCTCAGGGCTGCAGAGGGTCACAGTGAGCTTCTGGGCACATTCCCAGTACCTCCAGCTGCAAATGGTGTGGGGAGGATGTGGGAGAAACAGAATGGGATCAGTTTTCCACCTAAAAGAAGCAAAAAGGACAATATTTAAGAAATAAAGTATAAAATACCTTCCTGAGATACAGCATACATTGTGCAGAATTGTCAGCTGTGACAACGGTGTCACAGCTTTCTCCTTCCCACATGATTCCATACTTTACATACCAATATTTGCACTTTGGCAATTTAATTGCTGCTACGCTGATGGCCCATTAATTTACCAGCCTACTCTCTGCAGATGGCAGTGCAGATTCACATTCCAAATCCAGCGTTGCAAATTTTCTCTCCTTGTGAAGCTGGATGGTTCCAGGGTTTAAGTCTGCCCTGTTCAGCTTGTTCCTTCTGGCTGCACTTTGTGCCAGCCTGACTGCTGCGAGCCAGGAAATGTTTGTCTAAATAATGGAAATACAATATAAATGTGACAGATTTGAGCTCAGAACTCTGCCTGGGTTCATTTTTTTAAATCTAGACCAAGGTTTCACACACTTTGGGTTTGTACTAACCTGTAAGAGTCAGCTCAAAAATCTCTCCACGTAGTGCTCAGTAGTGCTGGCCCCTCTCCTGTTTCAGCTCTTCCTGTTGGAATTTGTTTGATTTCCCAGCCCCTCAGAGTTCAGGGTTAGAACCTGCCCTTGCACAATTTTTTTGTGGTTTCCTTTGGATATTTGGGAACTGAGGCAATACCAGGGAGTTCTCTTTTTCCAATTAATTTGCCATTTAAGTTCATCTGTGTTGCACGCCCTGTGATCCTGTCCTAGTCTGTTCTTTTCCTGGTTGAAAAGGTGTTCCTGCTGCATCTCCCTGGCTGTAATCTTACACTGTGTGTTGGAATGATGTATCCCACGGCATGTTCAGCTCAGCCTCTGACGAGATCTTGGCTGATCCTTGGCTTCTCTGCCCACGATCTGGTGTGAATGGGGAGATCACCCCCTGGGGCACTCGCGGTGTTTCATCCTGAAACAGGGCAAGCACAAGAACTAAGCCTTAATCCCTGTGCTTAACCTGGAGAAAGTGAAGGATCCAAAGAAGAAAGTTTATTTGGTGTTGTATCAAAACCTTCCAGATCTTTCCATGGCTCTTTTCCATTTGTCTGCCACTAACCAGATTAATATACACAAAGGTTATTTAACAAAATAGTAATAAACCAGCAAACTCTTATATCCACAAATGTAATCAAGAGGAAGTAACCCAGCCAGCATTTATGGACTTTATTTCTAGGTCACAGAGAACAAAAACTGATGTAATTGAATGACTTTTCTGTTAGCATTACCAGGATGTCATTAAAATGTGCAGAAGTTTGATAATATAAAATTACAGTGGTTCTGGAAGGTGTTAACATTTTCCAAGGAAGAATGCTCAGGACTGGTGGTGCTGCAGAGGAGTGTAAGCAACAGCATGAGAGCCCTTATCAGCAGAGAAAACATGCAAAAGAACATAAAAAACTGCTGCTTCAACCCTTGTACTGTTACAACCTAGGGCAGGGCATCCTTCTGGCTTGGTTTTGCTGATGAAATCCATCATATACATTTGATTTTCTTCTTCCCTTCAGACATTCCACTTTGCAAAGGAATTGCTGATTATTTGGGTTTTTTTGTTTGTTTGTTTGTTTTCTTTTTTTTTTTTTTTTCTTTTTTCCTGCTGTGAGATTGGAAAGTTTAGGAGCCCCACATGTGGTATTTTTAGAACCAGTGCTGTATTGTTACTGCCGTGGCACTTTTATCAGTTAAAGCAATAAAAAATCTGAGGTGTTGTTCCAGATAAGTATTTTGATCCCTTCAGAATCCAGAGCAGGTTTTTAAATGAAAGATAAATTTAGCCATATTTATTTTTCGTGCATAATTTAACTCAAAGATAAGAAGACATTCTGATTTAATAATCTATTCAGCATTACAGAAAATTGGTGATTTTAAAAGCCACTGATTAAAGATCCTAAGATTCTGTTTCCTTCCACTGTAGCAGAATAAACCTTTTTTTAAATCCATTACAAATTTGTGTTTTTTTACAAACATTCTGAACACAGAACTCAAATTATCCCAGACTCTTAGCATACCCTTAAAAACTGATTAACATACTCCATCTGTTGGTTTGCCAAGCAACTGTCCAAATGAGCAGCATTTCCATGGAGATTTGTAAAACTCCGGTTAAAGTAGGAAAACAGCTCGAGGAGGGGGATGGCACTGGAGGGGTTTTATTGGAATGTGGTTGTTGCACTGGCGGGTGAGGTGGATGTGTCCAGGACCTCCTCACCCAGGGCTGTGCCTGTGAACACTCTGCTCACTTGCAGGAAGAATGGTAAAAATATTTCCTTTCCATTTCAGCACATTTGGTGAATACCCACGAGCGACCCTCAGTGCTCTGAGGGCATCTCTCTCCCATCTCTAATAAAATGTAACTTGGGCTGCAGAAGCCAGGTAAGGCCCGTTGACTTCTCAGGAAAATGTTTGCTGTATCTCTGAAATGTTTGCCATCTCTGAAGATGGCACTTGAGCAGCTGGAGAAGGGCTTGAATGGAATCAGAACTTGGAGCTGAAATGGGGTTGTGTTTATTTACGGGCACCCGAGGTTTGGAAATCTTTGTGAGAATAAGTGCTTTGGAGGGAGGTATCAGATTCAATCTCGTGGAACATGTTGCTTTATGAAAACAAACCCAGGAACATCTGGGATTGGCTCACCAAATGGCAGCCCAAAGAGCAGACCTGTATCCAGGGAATTGTGATTGGCTTGAAGCTGCATCCCAGGCCGGGAGCAGGGAGCACATCTGTTCCTGGGAAGCAGCTGGGGAGGCTCAGTGCAGTCTGGCATTTTGGAAAAGGGTGCCTTCTCTCAATAGTATTCCACGGAAGAAGGTTTGTTTTCATTTTTAGTAGCAGCTCCGAGGAGCTGGTGGAATTCCTGTAACAGCAAATGACATTTCCAGCAAGGATAAAGCCACAGCTGCTGGCAGGAGCTCCCATAGGTTATTGTGGATAATCACTGAAAAGGCAAAGCATTGATTTTGGAGTGATTCTTGCAGGGAAGCATCTGTGAGGGAATGAAGAGTGAATGGTGCTCTGGGAATAGTTTTGTCTGAGATTCAGAGAGGAGCTGACAGCTCAGGGCTCACGGAGCTCCTGGGGATGCAAACCAGGCTGGGAATGCCCAGAGTGGGCATGGGGGGATCAAAATTCCCCTGTTCCCTCCAGCAGGAGTGGCTGCAGGAAGGGGAAGGCATTGCTGTGGATTTCCCTGGGAAGAGATGAGCTGCAGAGGAGCAGAGCTGCAGCCAGGTCCTCAGAGCAGCTGCTGAAGAAGGTGGCCTGGGGAACAAGAAGTGGGGCAAAAAGCAAAATATCCCTGGAGATGAGGTCGCCGTGGCTCTGGAGTGGGGCAGGAAGCCTGTGGTGATTCCCTGCTCCAGGAAGGAAAGGCTTTGTGTGCTGGGAAGGAGCTCAGCCGGAGTGCAGACAAGTGTTTTAACACAGGCAGTTGAGGTTCTGTTTTCTCGTGTTGTGGTTTCACAAAACATCCACCTCAATTACTGTTTCTTTGTTGCTGGGGAGCACAAGCAGAGGAGGAAAATAATAATTTAAATTTAACTCTGCTAAATATACATGAGATTTCCTGGGACAAAGAAAAGACTTCTGTAGCTTGAGGGGGTGTTGCTGTGCCAGATTTCAGAGGCTCTACTACAGCCAATAACATTCTTGGAACAGCTTAGTTGGAAGCATTTTTATAACATTTTTTTAGGCAACACAAATACAGCCATTGCCTCCAGGAGTGTATGGGATTGCTCTGGAAGTCACACCAAGTATATCTGTGTGGTGCTGGTTGTTACTGGATTTATTTGGGGGAATTAGAGGGAGTCCAGGATGATGCAATTTGCAGATCATGCCCTTGAAATGTAAAGAAAATGTTTAAAAATATATGTCTGGCCTCATTTTCCTCAGATGATTATGGCCACAGTATACACATTCAGATACTCCAAGGGCAGGGGCTCTGTGTTTTCACTCTCCCCAGAACAACGAAGCCCTTCCTCAACTCCTGTTGCTGAAACTGCCTTGTGATAAAGACTCCAGTTGCCACATGATGCCAGTTACTGTAGATCTAAGTTAACTACATTTCATGGCTCAAACAGGGAGTAGACAATTCTCCAATAAACATGACTTATTTAAAAAAAAATCTTCTGTCTGGTGCATGGTATTATTCTGAGGCACTTTCTGATAAATGGGAATTGGTTGCACAAAACATCTTTTTAAAAACCTTAATTTGATGATGTGAGTGCTGCTAAAATAATTGATTTCCAAACTAGTAGGGATGGTGGCAGTTTTATGTTGCTGCCTATTCTAAATTTGATAACAGCTTGAGGCCAAGATTTTAAAGCATTCAAGCATTCCCAGCTCCATGAGGGAATTTTCTGCTCCATCCACCAAAACCCCCAACATTTTTGCCATAATATATAAGTGTTTATGTGCAGTGTCACAGGACAAAATCCCACCTTGTCCTGGTTGTGCTCTGGATTCACAGCTGGGAACTGATGTTTTTATTTTAATAATTAAATATCCCCAAACTCACATTGAAGTAACAAGTCAAAGCTCATCATGCTGAGGGACTCTGCTCCTCAGGGGTGAGATGTTTCCACAAGGAGGGGGTGGATATTTGGGGGGTCAGAGCTCAGGCCAGTGGGACTGGCTGGGAAATGCACTTCACCCAGTCAGCCTTTCCTCTTGGGTGAGGTGCTCCTTGCTGAGTCCTCAGGAAGCCTGCAGGAAACAAGACTATTCTGAATTTTACAGCCTAAACCTCTTGTCAAGCTGCAGCAAGGTTTGCCTGGCCCCCTCCCCACATTCCTGTCCCCAGGGGCCCCGTGCTGTACCCAGGGCAGTTTGACAGGAGTTGGGAGAGGATTTTTCACTCTGGTTGCTGAGCACTGCTCTGATTGCACCGGCTGCTTCCTGCAGAGATGATTTATGGGCTGGACTTGGTGATCCTTGGGGTCCCTTCCACATCAGGATGTCCTGTGATTCCACGATCTGAGGCTGGGGTGCCCATGCCGTGCCCCAGCCGGGCATCCCAGCACTAGATGGTGCCAGGCACCACCGTGCCATGATGAGGGATGGCAGATCCAATTGCCCAGGCACTGGAGCGAGGCAGAGCCATAAAACTCCGCTGCAAACAATGTTCATCAATTATGGCGTAAGTACTGGGCTACGATAAAATCAGCAATTAAGGCCAAATGCTTATTAAGGATTGAGAGATTCAATGAGAGCTCACTGGGCCGTGAGCAGCGGTGCTGGAGCCCAGCTGATTCTTGTGCTTTTCCCAGCTTACACACAAATGGCTGCTGCTGTTTGCTCCAGGAGACAATTGGGAATGGCAATTCTGTGGGAAGAGCTCTAAAAGGCTGAGTAATTTGTTGCAAGCAGGTGATGATGATTTCTGTATGTGAGTGCAGGAATCTGCTGTCTCAATAGCCCAATTCCTTGTGCTGTTTGTGCCCGCTGGTTAGGTCACACTTACGATTTCTGGCCCAGGTGGCTTTTGGTTTTTTTTCTTGTAGACTTAGAAAGCCACAAATTGAGCATCAGAGATAGTTGGTGTGTGTGTCAAACCCTGACATGAGCTTGGAGCATGCTTTTGTATTCCCAAGTATATTTTAAGAAGAATAAAAGGGAAACAAATTATTATTGCAACACCTGGATTGAAAAGCACTTTTTATCATACTTGGGAATCTCCTGTGGTTTTTTCTGCCTTCAGAGCCAAACCCCAGGATTTGATTAGTAAACTCCTGGTCACAATTTGGGCAGATTTCCTTTATTGCTCTAGAGGAATTGGCATTCCAGTGTAGGAAAAGCAGCAGATTGAGCTGAGAACTAGGAGAGCTCTCTGTGTGCATTGTGCATTAGCATAGTTTCAATTATATATAAAGTGTGCATTTCTAATTCAATTTAGGTGTCAGTGAAACAGCAGCCATTGAACAGTGAGTATTTATGGGCTCTCCAGCACAGAGCTGAACCCAACCCCACTCCCATTATGCTCATCACATCAACAGGAATCATCTTCCCTGGGACTTCTCTGGGAATCTTCCAGAGGGTGCTGAGAGCTCAGACAGCCTGTGCAGGGCACAGGAGGGACAAAAGGAGCAGTGTCCCAGTCCAGTGCTGGGCGTGGATCAGGGACATGGCTTACAGAAGCCAGAGCCTGGATATGCTGGGTCCTTCCTCAGCAGGACAGTGTACCAGCTGTGTACTTTTGTGTGGACTCGGTGAACTCCCAAGTCCATTCCAGGTCTGTTAGCCACGAATCACTGCAGTGAAATCTTGGGCTCTAACCTTAAAGGAAATGGAAGCAGACACTCCCACAAAGGCAAAAAGAATATCGAGCCAGCTTAAGGAAAAGCTGACATAGGGCAGAAATGGGATACATTTTCAAGAGCAAATGGTTCCATTAAGTCCAGGGAAGTGCTTGTGTCCTTGGAAGTCAGAGATGGCCTTAAAAGTACTGTGTCCGTCCAGGATACTCAAAAACTGAACAGGCCTTGATGTGCTAAATTAAGTTACAAATCATTTAAACAATGCTTCCAGAGAAAATTTGTATTTCCTTGTCCCTCTGACTGTGGTTCTTCCCTTCCTTGCCTTTGCTCCTGTCCTCTGCCGCACACCCGCTACAGAATTCTTGTTGTTCTCTAAGTGCCAAATTGCTTCCCGCCCGTCACTCGATTTTTTCTAATGTTCAGTCTAATTAAGGCCTTGGAGCCAAGACGTGCAGAACAAGGGGGTCAATTGTGCTCCCACTTCCATGGTGCGAGCCCGGAGTAACTCTGCGGAATGCTGCAGTAAATTTCCATGAGCCTGGGCAGAGCTGCTCCGCCGGGCAGCTCAGGGGGAGCTGACTCAAACCTCCAGAGCTTCAGGAGGGCACCAAAGGCAATCCATTACCACGGGGAGCTGCTACACTGCATGGGAATGAGAAAGGACATAGCTGGGAGGCAGCCAGGCTGCCTCATTCCAGGGTGTCCTTGGGAGTTCTGCTGTCGTGTGGGGCTCTGGGAGAGGGAGAGCAGGCTGGGCAGGCATAGGGAACATCCTCAGTGGCCATGGCTGCTTTCCCTCTCGGGACATCACAGTGTCACAGAATCTCAGGATCACTGATGTTGGAAAAGACCTCCAAGACCACTGAGTCCACCCTGTGACCAACCCCAACCTTGTCAACCAGACCACAGTGATGGAGCTATTCACAGCAACTGGTTTCCTTTCCTGCCTTCTAGATGCTTTTTCCACAGGATAACGGTTGGCATCAAGAGCATTCCTGTGGGAACAGAGGATCAGGAAGGGGAGTGATTGTCAGGGCTGCTTCAGCAATGGGCCTGATTTAATGGGATGTCTGCAACCCAGGCTGGAGGTTGAGTAGGGAAGTGATGCAAGTCAGAGAAGAGAGGAGAGGTCACGTAAATAACATCATGCAGCGTGTTTGCTGTGAGCAAGCAGAATGTGAGTCGGGCAGAAATCTGGCTCTGTCAGGGACTCCTGCCGATCCATTTCTCCATGGATCAGCTGCACGTACAGTTAATCTGCTTATGCAGCAGCTGAGAGACTGAGATGCCCTCAATGCCCTCATCTCATCCCTGCATCCAGACAGTGTCTCCACATCCCAGGGGAGAGAAAATTCCATCTGCATTTGGCATGACCACCCCTCATGCCTCTCCTTTCCTCTTCCCTCTGCAAGGCATTGGGTGGGACAGGATTGAGCAGGAGTGAAGTCACCTCTGAGGACACATCTCATGGAAGGTGTCCCTGTCCATGGCAGGGGGTGGAAAGAAATAAGCCTTAAGGTCCCTTCCCACCCAAACCATTCTATGATTCTGTGGGCTGGGGTGGAGGCTTGTGGGCTTAGAGCCTCAGTGCCACTTCAGAGTGTCCATATCTCTGTCATGGGTGTTCAGGGAATCACATGTGTGTGTGTCCTCCAAAACCGTGGGCTGGCCTCCATCGTTGGCTCCTTGTCCCCACCAGCAGTGTCAGCCAGGCTGCTCCAGGCAATCTGCTCTGACCAGTGTCCTTGTGCAGCCACAGGAGCTCAAATGCCACAAAAGGAAAAGAAGAAAACCTTTATTTTGTCCTATTTTAAACTCAGCCAAAGTGTGTAGGTTGGAAGATTCAGTTCATGTTTGTAAACATCAGTGGCAAATGTGTAACTTAAGCTGTATCTTATTTTATTTATTTCATTACAGTATCATTCATAATACCTCATCCTGTATAACATTTATAATCACATTGCAAAGACCAACTAGAATTAATCCGTGATGCTTCCCTCTGATTCATTTCTAGATAGAAGATAATTTACATTCAATAAAGGTGTACTTTACCACTTTGGACTGTGTTCCTTATCACCTGGCCTGGTGGGTCAGCACAGTCCCTTCCCTTTTGTATGCAGTGCTGCCTCCAGGCCCACCTGCTCCACGATCCAAGGGCTGGTGGATTCCAGGGAGCTCGTCCGTGTCTGCACTGCTGTGATTTCCCGTAACAAGCAGTGCAAGGTCGTTGCTGTGGGGATGGCTCACGCCAGGCTCCCCGGGATGCTGCTCCCTGCTCCTGCAGAGCTCTGCAGCGCCCAGCTGCACTTTGGGCACGTTCCAGTTCCAGTGTGGAACGCCTGTGTGGGCAGCACGGCCCGTGGTCAGGGCATTCCTTTTGTGCTGCATCACTGCAAAGCAGGGAAATCCCTGAGGGAGCGCTGTACTTCCGTGGGGAAGAGTTTGGGATGGGGAAGGGCTGGGCCTGCCTGAACACATCAATGTGCATCCTTGGCTTCCCTGTTTTAGCTGGATTTCTGAGGCCCCAGTCACATGCACCCCTTTATTTAGCTTTGCTCTCTGGAGGAGACCACAGCCAGTGCACTCTGAAAGTGCTTCTTCCTGATTGCTTTCCCTTCCCAGCTGCATTTTAGCAGGACAGCAGGTCAGCCAGCGGGACCTCCTGCACTTTGAACTGTCCTAAGAGCATCATTTTTCCAAGCCCCCTCACCCTCACTGAGATTTCTCTCCCTGCTTAGCACTGCACACAGCAACAATCCCATCCTCATCACCTGAGCGCCTTCAACAGATTCTCAGTCTCAACAAGTTAATTAGATTAAAGTGTTTAAAAAAATCACTTTCACAGTGAGGCATGAGCAGAAAGCAAGATGCTTCTCCTTATCTAAGAGAGCAAGAGCCATGTATTATATCAGTTAATTGGTTCAGCTAAAACTTGGATAATTCAGTTACTCCAGAGTGAGTGATTTCATAACAAACCCTTCAGTTCACAGCAGCCCAGTAGTCAGGGTGTGTGAAGATGTGCAGCAGGGCTGTGTGCAGGCAGGGCTGTGCAGGGTCCTGTGAGGAGCTCCAGGTGTCTTCAGCCAACACAGCCACCAAGGGCATGAACCTGCCTGGATAAAGGGAGGAGCAAGCAGCAGGTGCCCAGAGAGGAGCAATTATTCCTGGGGACCTCTTGACAAAGGTCATCCTCAGATGGTTTTAGTGCAGCCTCTTCAGCCTGCACCTCAAGACTGTGTCTGTTACAGTGATCTACATTTTTAGCCCAGTTTTCCCCAGGATGAAGCGTCGCAGTCACACCATCTGCCTGCCTGCACGCTTCCCTCCCAGAGCCTTTGACATGTACTATTAGGTAGGTTTCACCAAATTACTTTTGCTATACTTTTGTATTTTTCAAAAATTAACACTACTAAAGTTTGCTTTTAAAAATTATTTACTTCAAAGGCAGTGGGGAAAAGGCTCCCACGTGGTATTGAACATATGAGATTATGCCGGAAAATGTGATTTCTCAATGGGGAATTTTATATCCACTTAGTTTTAGCCACAATACAGTTGTCTTCATCCCACAGGTGAATCCTCACCTTCAGTACCTACCCACAGGACAGGTAAAGCTTAATAATTGCTGCAAACATCAGTGAGGATTGAAATTAGATGCTCTTTAAGGTCCCTTCTGACCCAAACCATTCCAGATTCATTCTGCACCTGACCATGACCCGCAGGGATCAGTGGAATTGGGGTTTTTTGACTTCTTGGCTGTTCTGCCCTGGTTCAGAGTAAGGTGAGGGGGGTCCCTGGGGAGGGCTCTGTCCATGCACGCCGTTGGCCCTGGAGAGGGTCAGTGTGCAGAGGAGCTGAACATCCTCCTGGGCTGGGCTGGGCTGGGCTGGGCTGGGCTGGGCTGTGTGCCTGCATTGCCGGGCAGCAGAACATCAGCGCTGCCTGAGCCATGGCTCTGAGCCACGGCCCTGTTCCCTTCCAGCACTATTGAAGTGCTTCCTTCTGTCTAGACTATTTCGTGTCCTTCTCAGTGCCTTTTTATGCCCAGAGCTTTATGGCAGCAGCCTGGGAGCATAATTCCCTTGCCCTGGAGAAACAGCCTTCAAGACAAGAGCGGTGTTGGGGTTGTTTGTGCTCTTGTGCAGCGTTGTGCCCACACAGAGCAACTCCTGCCTTTCTCATGGCATCTGCTCTCAGGCACAGTTGATGTAAATATCCTCAAAGCCATTTTATATCCAGCTGCTAGTGAATCTACTGGAAGTACATCCACACATATTCGTCCTACAGCCCATGGAACGTCAGAAGTGTTAAGTTCTTTGTTTGGTAGAGGACATGCTAGAAACTGCTGCTTCAAAAAGATTAGGCACAGTAATTAAAGCATAATTGCTATTAATAGTTGTCTTCCTAATCAGACTTATCTCTCTATTGCTCCTTACCTCAGAGGATTTTTCCTTCTTTGTGTTTTTCTGGGAATGTGTTTGTTACGCAGGAGACAAAGCGAACCATGGCCATAAACCTGTGAGTAAATGTGGGTAATTCAGTGAGCCCAGCACACAGTGGTGGGTCCCTGGTGGAGTGGCTCCATCCCCGATGGGAGAGGATCTGTTTTGATCACCTGCCTCCCCGTGCAGCCGTGCAGCAGCTGCCAGCACTCTGTCACTGCCTCCAGCCCCGTTTCCAGCAGTGCAGTGGGTGGGTGCCCCCCAGCCCGGGCTGGGTGCTGTCCCTGGCTGCTGGCAGGAGGTGGCTGCTCTGACCAGAGCCACAGCAAGGGCTGCTCGTGCCCGATGGCACTCGTTTCTTCCACAGGCAGGGTGCTGGGGAGGACAGCTGAGCATCTGCACGTTCCAGCCCTTGGCACAGCCTCTGTGGAGACTTCAGAGTCCAGCCCAGCCCAGTGTGGTGCCAGCTGCGTTCCTCTGAAGGCCTGTGCTGGCACAGGGGCAAGGCAGGAAGTGCTCCGTCAGTCCTTTCTCTGCTTCACTTCGTGCAAAGACAACACATTTTCCTCCTGTCTTGGTTTTATCTTTCCTGGATGCTGTCTCTATCCCGCTCCTCTGTGCTTCCTCTTTTCTGCCATTCCCATTTCTACTTGCTCCTTCCTTTCCTTTTTTTCTTATCCAGTATTCATATTGCCCCCGAGTGCAACCATGCAGCTACAGGAGAAATCCCCAAACAATCTGCCAGCCCTTTGAAGAAGGGTTGTGTTCTTCTGTGTCAGCTTAATTACTGTGTCCCGCTGAGGATGCCAAGGCCTTCTGGGAGGGGAGAGCAGAGGCAGCTCCAAGCGTTGGATTCAGGCTGGGACTGTGCCCGGGGCACTGCGGGGCTCCTGTGGGACCCTGCCTGTCACCTGCCCTCTTGTCACCATGTCTGTGCCTCCAGCATCGGACTGTGCTGTATTTATTACGGGTTGGTTCTTACAGACCTGTCCCTCAAGGGCTGAGCTCCTCACCTGTGATCTGGCAAAGTGCTGAGCAGAGTGCTCAGAAATGAGCACTTTATTTAGTCACTGAGCTGGGTTAGAGCTGGCCGTGCCTGGTGGGAGCAGGCCTGCACTGCACCACACAGAGGGTAAATCAAATTACAGAGTCCCTGGGGACAAATCCTGCTGACTGCCCTCCCTGCTGGCTTCTCTCCCTGAATCTGTAGGTTCTGCTTTTCCCACAGCCCAGGCCCTGCCTCTGCCTCTCTTACCTGGTCACCGCCAATATTGACAAACTGAACTGCCCAGAGCACGAGCTTTGTGAGAAAATCCATCTTTTTCATGGCTCAACACCTTTCATGTCCAAACACTGATTCCCTGGAAACAGCATCAAGCTGTTGTTAATGGGCCTGATCCCATGAGCTCACTTCAGTCCCACTGACTTCCTTGGCAAGTGAATATATCCATTAACAGTCATATAAAATATAGTAAATATAAAAGCACATACAAGATTTATTATATAAAATGAATATATCAATTTGTATTATTTATTATATAAATATTCATACATTCATTTGACTTTTGCAGTCTGGCAGCACATGCCTGCCCTTCTTTATGAGGACTTGCTTTAGCAATGGAGGGAGGCAGTGGAAGGGATATACAGGACTTGGGCCAGGCTTCTCTTATTCCCCATCCCAATCAGGCTAAGCCAGATCATCACCAGAGCCCTTCTGGAGCCTCACGAGGAACCCTGCAGCTCTGGTGACACTGAGCTGGAACCTCAGTTGCTTTTCAAGGACGGTGTTTTGGGGTGGCCTGTGTGCATCAGCCCAGCATGTTTCTGGAGCAGACAGGGTCACATCAGCGCCGTGCTTTTTACAGAAATAGCTCCCAGATGTAACCATTGTGTCACAGCACATTTATGAAATTTGGCAGAATTGCAGGATGTGTGGGGTTTGTGTGCGTGAGGGTGAATCTGTGCTCCAGCCTCCTCTCTGACCTGCAGACAAGGTTTGTCCCAGCCTCTTGGGCTGTGTGTCCTTGCCTAGCTTGGGACCACAATAAACAGCCCTGGATGGTGACAAGACATTGCCAGGGCTTGAACTCCAGCCTGGAGCTTTCCTCTGCTGGCTGAGATGGACGTGGAAGAGTCAAAGCATTTCCAATCTCCAGTGAAAAATGAGAACAGAATTACTTCCCTTCTTGCATCTATTTGACAATTTTTCATGGGTTTTTAATAATCTTAAATGGTGTGAGAAAAACCCAAGCATGAGTGAAAGCAAGACTGATAAATGCTTTCATTCCTTCAGCTGATGAACAGCAAACATCTCCCATTGCCTGTTTCTGTTATACTGTAATTAATGTTTTGATGCATCTGTGAAAATGAGGAAAAAGAACCCTAACCCTGTGCAAGGAGCTTTCTTTGGGAAACAAAAGGCCACACAAGAAAGAGGGCATCTGGGGTTTGTTCCTGGTCATGCGTGTTTCCAGCCGTCGAGTCATATGGAGAGTGATGAGCGGTGACACCCCAGAGTTCAGCTCCATCCCGTGCCAGAGGAGGCAGCCTTTCAGGGGGCTCACTCACAAAGCTGGAATAAGAAAGCTTTTTCTCCTTGTGGGAGTCAATAAACCATCTGGGAAGCGGTTTCAGTGGGGGTCCCTGGAGCCCTCTCTCGGGGTCCCCACCTCACCAGCTCTCACCCCAGCGTGCAGGGGACAGACAAAGGCCAGAGCAGGTGGCACAATGTGCCGGGAGCTGTGCCACCAGCCAGGGTGGCCGGGCAGGCAGAGCTGGAGCAGGAGGGCTCCGTGCCTCACAGGCTGTGTGGGACAGCGAGGCGAGGCCGTGGGAGATGCTGGTCCCCACGTCTCGCCTCGCTTCGGGAGGAACAGATGTAACCTATTTGCTGGATGTCTGAAGGGCATTAGGAAAAGGTCAGTGGCTAGAATACAGATGACGTGCTTCAAAAGTGCATTAAAATAGCACAGTTCGTTAAACTCCGAGGAGCAGAATGCTCACAGTTAAGGGGGGAATTGCCTCTATAATCCCCTTTGTGGCTGGTTTTGTGTGGAGGAATTTAAAATAGTTTCATATAGTTTGGCACAGGGTTTTTTTTGGCCTTGTTATGAAATATTCATACTGCAGTTAAGAGAACTGAATCAGGACTTGCAGTCTGCTCCTGTGACTGACATGTATTCCCATGCCCTGCCTGTATTCCTGGTTTTTCCAATACACACCCAATGGTGGAGCAAACACTGTCCAAACACTGTCAGTGACAAGCATGTTCCCTGTTGGGAAGCCATCCTTGGTAAGAACAGATTGCCTTCAACAATTTGTCTTCAACAGATTGTCCTCAGCCTCCTGAAGGAGGAATGGATCTGCTTCTCCAACTCCAGATTGGAAACTCTGCCCCTGAGCCATGAAAGCAATGTCAGAAAACAGCTCCCTGTGTTCTTCTGGAAATAGAAGAGGGTTATAGACGAAGCCAATCAAACAAACGAGGCAGTGGTTTAATGAGAGTGGCCCAGGGAAGCAGCCCAGGGACTGTGCCCCAGGAATGCTGTTTGCTGGGCACCCATCCCCTGCTGCCAGAGCGGGCAGGAGCCCCTCTCAGAGGGTGTGGGCACCCAAAGGATGAAGACAAAAGAACTCATCCAGTCTCCTCCAGCACCATCAACACGGCCAGCAAATCCATGGCCAACCATTTCCTTTGGCCACGCTGGAGCTCTGGTGCTCCGGGCACCCACCTGCCCTGAAGGGGGCCTGAGCAGCCCCACGGCAGGAGGTTTCACCCTCCTGTCCCTGAAACACTCAGGAGTGGGATGGAAACTCCCTCACCCGGCAGTGTCTGGATGCCAGGACTGTCCCTAATTCTTCATGGAGGCTGCCACGAATTGCTTTGCTGTGGGAGGGGCTGGCCAGGATCGCGGTGTGGTCCCGGGGTGAGGGGGCAGGAGGCTGCTCCGTGCCTCTGCTGTACCAGAGGTTCTGGAGCCTCCTGGCTGAGTGAACATCATCCCAAAATGGACAGGGCAGCTCTGGAGCCCCTTGCTCTGAGTTCCATCGGAGTGCCGCCGGCGACGGGCTTGAAACGGGCACGAGGGGCTTCACCCACCCTGAAATACTGCAAGTGCCGAATTCCTGCTCTGCCTGCTCCCTTCCTCAGGGAGAGCCAGGTCAGCTCTCGGTGGCCAGGAGTGCGTGGAGCTGCGGGATGAGTCAGTGTCTCGCAGGGAGGGAAGCTGCCCGCTCCTGACTCACCGTGCACAGCACAAGCGCTGCGGAGATCCAGCTGCGCTTCCCGCGGGAGCGGGGCCGCGCTGCCGCTGCCGTCCCCGCGCTGCCGCGGACCGGCTCTGTCCGTGAGCCCCGGAGCCCCGCGGAGCAGGGCGCCGTGCCGCTCCTGCCTGCGCCCCACCAGAGGCAGGGGATGCTCCCGCCCCTCTCCGATGCTTTTTTAGGCGCGGCTCTGGCCGGCACCGATGGAGCCGCGGCCGTGGTTCAGCAGTCACGGGCCGGCTGGCGGCCGGGCATGAGCGGACGGGAGCGAGCAGCTCCGCGGCAGCCTGAGCTCCGGCTCAGCAGCGCTCAGGTGTCCCCGCGGGCCTGCTCTAAGCACAGGGTGACAGCGGCACTCTCAGATGCCACCCACAGGCTGCCGAGCCTTTTCCGCTCCCCAGTGGATGAGTAATTTGCCCCCGCAGCATCTCCCCGGCAGCGGGAGGGGTCCCGGCCGCCCAGCCTGTGCCCGGAGCCCCACCACGAGCAGGATGAGGCGGGAGGGCCCTGCTCTCACCTGGATACTGTTGCTTGGGAAACCACTCCCTCCCCTTCTGCTTCTTCCATGGAGTGGTTCTGCCTTGCAGAAGGCAATGGCGCGACGGAGCAGCCAGAGGTACAAGAGAAAGCACAGGGAAGGGGTGGGAATATTCCTGAATGTTTTGTGAGATCAAGTACCTAAAAATATTTGTGTTTTCACGTGCAACATCCAGGGAAACAGACTTGGAATGGTGTGGGGGTGTGCGCCAGGCTGCAGGCTGCTCCAGGCCAGAGTCTGCAGGGCTCTGAAGATGAAATTCTGACCCCACAGCTCTCAGGGTCTGAGCTTTAACTGTGCTACGAGTCCTCAAGGAAAAAAATTGGACATTTCAGTCGAGTTTTCTTTGCCTTTTCCTGGGAGATCCCCCTCTGCTCACCATGGCATTAGGTGTGGTTTTTCCAGGGTTCACATTTTCAGGTGGGGTGAGTGGTAGTTCATTGTGGGAGCCTTTGGGTCCTGCAGGTCACTTTTCCAGCTGGCAGCACAACCTTCCCTTTGAAATTGCTCCCTGATCACAAGAACTGGCACTTTTTGATATTCCATGACATTAATCATTTGCTATTTCTGTTCGCTCTGTCAGAAACATTTGGTAAAGCCTTTTTGTTTCTCTCCCCCTCCCCAGGCTGCTTTCCAGGCACTCACAGCCCCCTCCCCTGGACTGGGACTCTCCTCTCTCCCCTCCCAGGCTCCATGCTGTGGGATGGATGGGAGTGAGCAGAATGAACAACCAACATCTCCACGAGCTTCTCTTCTTCATTCTGCAAAAAAAACCCCAGGTTTTAAATGGCAAGGCTGTGCCACAGAGAAGAGCTGGGATGGCAGCACCTCTGCCAGGCTGTCAGGGACCGGCTGCATCCGGGGCAGAGCTGGGGAAATGGGTGTCCAACGCCAGCCTCCCCATCCACTGCTAACGTCACTTCGATCTGACAGAGAGAGAAACATCTCTCTGAGCCAAGGCTCTTCCACCCCATTCTCCAGGACACTTAATTACCATGCAGCCAGTACATTTCATGGTGCCGTTACAAATAATTTAGCTACAACGATATGGCAGTTTAATTTGCCTTATTTATCTCAATCATTTTGCATGAGGGAGATAAATGCCTCAGCAGGAGTTCACGTGGACGCTCCGACTCCTTTAATGTGGTTTCAGGTAAAGGCTGCACGATACATCTCTGCACAAAAATTAATCTTGCAGGCAATTGGCCTGAACTAAAACACCCAGAGCAGGTAGACACAACTTTGCCTCGTGGCTCTGAGCCAAGCCAGGGCTCTGCCGTGAGCTGCTTTAGAGGCATCTTACCTTGGAGCCCAGGAGAGGGGAAAGGCAACACAGATCCCCCTCAGCCGTGTCCACGGCATCCTGCTGAGCACGTAGTTTGCTGCTTCTTTCTTTTTTTAGTTTGGAAATGTCAGCACTTTCCGTTCCCATGGGAACCCTGCCTTTTCCCCTGGCACGTTGTTGCGCTGAGAGCTGCCGGGGCTGTGGTGCTGCTGGAAGTGTGTGCCAGCCGTCCCTGGCCCCTGGCCAGCACAGGGGGATGGTCCCCAGCCCTTCCCCGGGGGTCCTGCCCCTCCAGACCCCGAGTGGGACCGAGCCCAGCAGCTCTGGGCTTCCAGGAGCAGCCTCAGCCACGGCGTAACTGCGACACGGGCTCACAGGCTGGTGGTAAAAACTCTTACGGGCCTGACTGTAACCTCTTAGTACAATTATTCTAATTATTCTAATTCTCTGTAGCCACGTGGGGTCAGGCTCTGGTCCCAGGGAACAAGGGGCAACAGGGAACAGCCTCAGGCTGTGCCAGGGCAGGCTCAGGTTGGACATCAGGAGGAATTTCCCCATGGGAAGGGTGCTCAGGCCTTGGCAGGGGCTGGCCAGGGAGGTTTGGAGTGCCCATCCCTGCAGGTGTCCAAGGAAGGCCTGGACGTGGCACTCAGTGCTCTGGGCTGGGGACAAGGTGGGCATCGGGGGCTCCATGGGCTGGGAGGGATTTTCCAGCCTTGGTGAATCTGGAATTCTGTGTTTTCTGAAGCACCCAGTGAGCTCATGGGAGAGCAGGGGATGTGCCCAGTGTGGAGGGAGCCTGGCAAGTACACAAGCACTGTGCTGATGGTGAAACTCACATTCTTGGTGTAAAAACCTGATTTTGCCACTGTTACAAACCTCCAGGTTAGAGGGGACCTGTTTGCTTCTGAAATAATTTGTGATGTGACAAACAGCAGCAGCAGCAGGGGTGCTTGGGTGGTCAGTGCTCCCGAGGGGACACTCTGGAATATATTGAGTTAATTCAGTTCCCAAACACGCTGAGTTCACTGGGGTTAGGGGTGCCACAACCGTTACCTTCATTGCTCAGTTTTCAAATGCTGCTGCTCAAAAAAGCTCCTTTCAGAGCAGTGGGACGTGTGAAACAATGCCGAGCTGCTGACAGGTACCATGGCAATGGCTGTGCCAGGAGCTGCTCTGCTATCGCCTGAGCTAATTTCCACTCCATATTTATGAGTATTCCCACTCCTGAAGGATGCTGGCAGTTCTTCCCTGCATCGCTGGTGTCTCGGGCCAGGGGCTGTGCCCTGTTTGTGCTGGGCAGGGGCAATGTGGCCACAGCTCTGTCCGTGCCTGGCAGGTCAGGGGTGGTGGGAGCTGAGAAGTGACCCTGAGGTCAGGGTCCCACCTGGGATGTTCTGAGGCTGCACTCCCACCCTGCTCTTCCCAGCTGCCTTCTGTCCCAGCTAGACCTGAGCCCTGTCCCCCAAGCCCAATCTCAGAAGGGCTGTGCCATCCCTGGTGCCATCCCTGGTGCCATCCCTGGTACCATCCTTGGTACCATCCCTGGTGCCCCCCAGCCCCATTCTGGCAGGGCTGTGCTGTCCCTGGTGCCCCCCAGACCCATTCTAGCAGGGCTGTGCCATCCCTGGTGCCATCCTTGGTGCCATCCCTGGTGCCCCCCAGCCCCATTCTGGCAGGGCTGTGCCATCCCTGGTGCCATCCCTGGTACCATCCTTGGTGCCATCCCTGGTGCCATCCCTGGTGCCTCTCCAGCCCATCCCAGCAGGGCTGTGCCGCAGCAGGGGCTGCTCCCTTCCCAGTGTGATGTTCCAAGCTCTGGAAGGCAGGATTTCAGAGCAGGAAGGTTAATTGCTATTTGCTTTCCAAGCCTTTATCTCGTTTTTAACTCCTCTCGCTTTCATCTTCCCTCTCTGCTTTTTGAAGAACCACTTTTGGAGATCTGTTTCCAGGCTCCAAACCAGCTGCAGGTTGAGGGCCGGGGAGAATGAGCAGAGGAGGCTCCTCTGCAGGCTGTGGTGGTCCGTGGGCAGGATGCTGTGCTCCTGAGAGTCACATTTTGTAGGAGCAGGACTTAGGGGTGTGGGGAGTCACCAATCCCAAGGGCAGCCTGGCCTGTGAGCCCCGAGTCTCATCTTCTCTGCTGGCACCATCCCTGCCTTTCTGTGTGAAACAAAAGCACCATCAGCTGCTTTCCTTACCATGAAGATATTTACACACTTCAATAAAGGCACCTCTCAGCATTCCATGAAGTTAAGCAGATGGAGCTCGTGGGGTGTTGTTGCAGCCTCTCAGGGATTTTACTCATTCTCTCTGCACTTGCTGCACATCTCTGTTAAGCACTCAAACACCAAACCTGAATGCAGATCTCCAGGGTAAGTCTAAACACTGGGTAATTGAATTTTCCATGGGCAAGTTCACTGCCCTGCTCTTCTGGCACTGCTGGCTTTGCTTGCCAGGGCACACCCTGGATGCTCCTGGTGCGTTGTTTTTCCCCCCGTGCTCTCCCAGGGCTTTCCAGGAGCAGCCCCCAGCACCCTCAGCATGGCCCCGTGCCTGGGCATGGCCAGGGTCCTGCACTCACGTCTCCAGTTTCATTCCCAGGATCATTGAAGCCTCTGTGTGTGGATGAGTGCAGTGTTTGGGAGCACCGTGTGCCTCAGCTGCTCTTCCTTGTTAGTGACTCTCCTGCCAGGCTCTTAATCACCCATATGTTTTATCAGCAGTGATCTTGCATTTGCTAACAATCTGCAGATTAGAAAAAAATTATCCCCAGTCCCTGGCGAGCCCCTGCACGGGCCGGGTGTGCTGACGGTGCTGTGCCACAGGCATGGCACAGCCCTGCCAGCTGCCAGTGCCACCCCACCTCAGCCCGGGGCTGATCTCGTCCTGCCAACCCCGTGTTGGGGCACATCTGCACCACAAACTGCCAGAGGGCAGGGTGAGATGGGATATTGGGATGAGATTCCTCCCTGTGAGGGTGGGCAGGCCCTGGCACAGGTGCCCAGAGCAGCTGGGGCTGCCCCTGGATCCCTGGCAGTGCCCAGGGCCAGGCTGGACACTGGGGATTGGAGCACTGGGGACAGTGGAAGGTGTCCCTGCCATGACAAGGGTGGATCTGGACAGGCTTTGAAGTCCCTTGCAGCCCAAACTATTCTGGGTTTCCTTGAGTCTATGAATTTCACTGACCTGTGATCTTATCAAGCAGTGGAAGCACATTTATTTGACAGAATCTACTGCCCATACAACTGTATTAGCAGCAGCTGTATTTTTGTCCCTTAACTCTGTCCAGTTTTTCCATTACTTTTCCTGTCTGGAAATCTGCCAGTCTGCTTGATTTTCACTACAGCATCAGCACTTTCTCTCTGATTTCCCCCCTGCATTCAAAGGTGTATTCAAA
This sequence comes from Vidua chalybeata, assembly GCF_026979565.1. Lineage (NCBI taxonomy): Eukaryota > Metazoa > Chordata > Aves > Passeriformes > Viduidae > Vidua > Vidua chalybeata. The sequence continues at coordinate 20,400,252 of NC_071542.1, forward strand.
ATCAACACCACTGGGTCAGCTGCCTCTTTTTAGACTCTGGTGCTCCTGATTGTGGCTATTTCACATCAATGGCTTTTTTCATCAGTTTTCTTCCCTGTCTGTTTTCTCCCCAGTCTCTTTGTTCCTAATTCAGCTCATTAGAAGTGAGAAGTGTATAAACACCTGACCTCTGTTAACGAACCTGCCCATTGAATACCTGTGTTTGGTGGTGGCTCTAAAGGGCTGCTTTCCTTCCAGTTCATGCAGATGCCAGTTGCTTTCCTAAATGTGCTCCCACCGGGGTGCTCTCAGTTACAGGAGCTCTCACAGCTCTTCTGCACATCCCTACTTTTTAATTTCTTGTCTGCAGCTCGGCCGAGGCTCCAGCTCCCAGACAGCTCTCAGGAATCCACGGGGATGAGAGGATTTCATATTGACTCTAAATAAAGGGTAGTGTTGCACAGAGGAAAAAACATCCAAACAAAGCAGAAGCCAAAGTCCCAGGGTTCCTACGAGGAAGGGAAGGTTTCATTTGTTACCCCATGCCTGAGGTCAGCCCTGCTGCAGCACCACAGCTTTCATTCCTCCTCCTCTCCCACAAGGAGAACCCTTTGGAATGCATCTTTCCTTCTAATTCCTTGTCCTGTACAAATCCTGTGTTGGCAGCAGAAAAGGCCATTCCCTGGGCGACAAGTGGCCATCATCTCTGTGCTGGCTTTCCAGGGTGCTGTCCATGGAAGCAGTCTGAGGTGCCTGGGGCAGACTGGGAGCCGAGGCTGGTGCCTGGATGGCCTCGTTGGGCTCAGAGGAAGGGGGCTCCATGTGTTCCCAAAAGGGCAGAGGGACGAGGAGCGTTGGGTGACATCCAAGGTGAGTGTGCCAGTGCACCCCTGCCCTGCCAGGGGTCCCTGCACAGCCCTGCCACACCCTCACCCCCTTCCAGCCGAAATGTGCAGCGAATGCTCATCCCTCCGAAATGCCAGGGATTATCCACTCCCTGCTGGCAGCCTCGTGACGTGTCTGCAAATGCCCAAATTGTTGTCTTTGCTGTTCTCTCGTGGCTACGATTGCCCGAAAGTCTGGATACAGAATGAAGATAATAGAGCAGTAAATATCCAACCCAGGCTCTGGAGCTGGAGCTGGAGCAGCATCCCTGGAGTCCATTTCCTCAGACAACAGGGTTCTCTACGAGAAATATTTTGAAGAAAGTAATTTTAAACATATTTAAGAGAAAAATAAAAGCAAGCTAAGGAAAGCAGTGCCCATTGCCTAGAACACCTCCCAGGCAAATGCAGTTCCTGTGCCCAAGCACTGGGTTTGGGATGCTGGGGGTGATGGGCCCCCCCATCAAACACTGTTTGGACATCCCTCAGATCTGAGCACCGAGGTGCATGCCCGGTGCTCTGGCAGGGACTCTGGCTGTCCCCGAGTCCTGCCCTGCCCCACCCTGCCCCACCCTGCCAGATCTTGTAGGATTAGGTGCCCAAGTCCTTCAAGCATCCTTCAAGCGTCAGTGTAAATGAAGTCTTTACTTACAGTTAGATTCCTCTACACACACATCAGGGACAGCGTTAGCAAACCCAAGCCTGAAAACCAGGAGCCAGGGGTGCAAAGCCTGGGATGGAGAGTGAAAACCCCAGGGCTGCTGCTTCTCCTGCTCTCTTATCTGCGACCCCTGCTGAGCACCCTCTGGGCCATCTGCCTCTCACATTTTCCAGCCTTCTTTGACAATCAACAGAGAGGTTTTTTGGTTTTTTTTAACAGAGTCTGTGATTGCTTTTCATGAAGAGCAGGGAGTGAGACTTTCAGGAAAACACCACTAAATATCACGAGAATCATGAAGAAAACACAAGTGCTGGATGCTGGTGCCCAGTCATGGTCATGGGTCGTGGCAGAGCTTCCCTGGCTGTGCTGGGGACACACGACCCCAGTAATGTGCTTTTATGACTCCCCAGTCCACAGCAGAGTCCCCAGAGGCAGAGAAATACGAGATACCCTCCTCTCTGCCTGTTACAACATTTACAGAAACAGTCTGTAAATAGAATTATGGGAGTGTTTTAAATGGATTTCTGAGCTGGATTCAGAACTATTCCCTAGCTGCATTCCCTAAATATAAACCAGAGCTTATCTTGCTGGCACAAAATTGCCAGAGCGTCTTTCAGCGTTACCTCTGTGAGCACCCAAGGAGGCTGGAAGTTGGATTTGCACTTTTTAGGGACTGCTGAGGTACAGCTGTAACTCGGGGAGGCAGTCAGGGAGAGGAGGAGACCCTGTTCCCCATCAGGCAGGCAGAGGTACGGAGCCCCCAAAGGGGAAACTGCTGTGAGCACACAGAGCAAAGCTGGGCCTGCCTCCCCTGATCAGCACACGGAGCAAAGCTGGACCTGCCTCACCTGATCAGCACACAGAGCAAAGCTGGGCCTGCCTCCCCTGATCAGCACACAGAGTAAAGCCTGTCCTGCACCCCTGATCAGCACACGGAGCAAAGCTGGACCTGCCTCACCTGATCAGCACACGGAGCAAAGCTGGACCTGCCTCACCTCATCAGCACACAGAGCAAAGCTGGGCCTGCCTCACCTGATCAGCACACGGAGCAAAGCCTGTCCTGCACCCCTGACCAGCACACAGAGCAAAGCCTGTCCTGCACCCCTGATCAGCACACAGAGTAAAGCCTGTCCTGCACCCCTGATCAGCACACAGAGCAAAGCCTGTCCTGCACCCCTGATCAGCACACAGAGCAAAGCTGGGCCTGCACCCCTGATCAGAACACAGAGTAAAGCCTGTCCTGCACCCCTGATCAGCTCTGCCAGCAGGGAAAGGGGCTGGGGTGAAGGTTTTCTGGGAATTCCTGACCTGGACAGTAACACAGTCAGGCCTAAGTGTCTGTGCTGTATTTCAGAGTAAAAGTAGACAATTATGAGTCTTAGTCTGGAGTGCAGTAATGGAATGACAGAATCCCGGAATGGTTTGGGTTGGAAGGGACCTTAAGGCTCATCCAGTGCCACCCCTGCCATGGGCAGGGGCACCTTCCTCTATCCCAGGCTGCTCCAAGCCCTGCCCAACCTGGCCTGGGACACTTCCAGGGGCAGCCACAGCTGCTCTGGCCACCCTGTGCCAGGACCTCCCCGTGCCAGGGCCTCCCCACCCTCCCAGGGAACAATTCCCTCCCAGTATCCCACCCATCCCTGCCCTCTGGCACAGAAGCCATTCCCTGTGTCCTGTCCCTCCAGGCCCTTGCTGGGCTCTCCCCAGCCCCTTGCCCATCCCCAGAGCCTGTCTGATCCCTGCAGCTCCAGGGGAGTGCAGAGGTGGATGTGGTCAGCTCCTCTGACCTGCCCAGCAGCACAGGTTCTATAATTACTCCCTGGAATATCTGCCTCAAGCCAGAAGTTGTGTGCTGGAACTGAAGGAGCCCCTGTCTAATGAGCCTGTCCCTGGATGTCAGCAGTAATTAATGTGCATCGCCCTGCAGGTTCCCACCTCCTCTTAATAGGCTGAAATTTTATCCTCTGGTTATAATTGCAAATTATGGTTAAAATTTTACATGCCTGGAAGTCGAGAAGCTGGATGCTCCAGCTTATTCCCCTGTGGGTACACGTGGGGATGTTGCTGAGATGGTTCCAACCCCTCCTTTCACTCCTGGCCCTCTTGCACTTGACTTCCATCCTCATCACCCTCTTCTCCCCTTGTCCCCCTTCTCTTCTCTTTCTCTTCCTCTCTCACTTTGTCTCCTCCTTTCCTTGCCTCCTTTTCTGTGTCTGAGGGGCAGTGTCTGAGCCTAAATAACTGCAACTTATTGACCTCATTTGGCAGGAGGAGACAACTCAGCTGCTGGTCCAAGCGTTCCCCGTGGCCATCAGCGCCCAGCTGAGGTGAAGGATGCACAAACACTCTCTGAAGGGCTCCCACACTCCCCAAACACAAACTGATGGCAAAACTCCTGCTGCTGCCCCCCCTGGAAAGATCTCCCGTCTGGAACCAGGCTGCAGTGCTAAAACTGGCCTGGGGCCAGTGGTGAGTGCCTCGACTGTTGCCATGGTGTTATAACTATTCATTATTGTAGGAAAATATTGCACAAAGAGGTGACAAACATTGATTCCAGATCCAGGGCAGGTAGATGGGGAGGAGCTCAGGGGCTGGTTGCAGGAGCCAAGTGAGCGTCTCTTGAGAAGAGGTTCACTCTTCTTTTCCAAATCTTTTCATTAAAAAAAAAAAAAAAAAAGTAATTAAGGAATAAGAGAGAATCTGGGCTTTGTTCCTGTCGATTCTCAGTGCACAGGAAGCTGAGAGCAAACGTGAGGTGGTGAGTGATGGGGGAGGCAGCCTGGAGAGCTGCCCAGGGATGAACCCAGCTGCTTTGGAAGGCTGTGGGAATGCTGACAGCACTGTTGACCACTTGAATTACGGGCAAGCCCTGAGAGCTGGGCCCCACTGTGACATCTGGTCCAGCCAGCGCTGGCCCGTGCCAGAGCTCAGAGCTGAGAACAGTGGGTTTGTATAACTTCGGATGCAGGTAGCTGAGGAAGGCAGAGCAGAGCTGACAGCCCTGCTCCCGGCTCTGGGAAATGCTGAATGTGCCCAAACAGAGCAGGCTGCCCTCAAACAGGGAGTGCCCCGGGAGCAGAGGGCTGTGCTTTGGCCATTTCAGCACAGCAAGTACTTACTGCTTACAACACTTGCATCATTTAAAGATGAACAGCCATCCTGTACCCCTGTGGCTGCTGGCTGGGGTCTCCAGCCAGGCCCCTGAGCCAGCACTCAGCATCCCCAGGCCCTGCTCCAGCCTTACCTGGGCAGCACCCAGGTGTTGTTCTGCTCTGCTCTCAAAGCTCCAGCTGCCTGTGGGTGACATGTTGTAATGGATGAGAAATGAACGGATTATGTACAGAATAGATAATGAGCGATATTTCCTATTGAAAGCACAGAATCACAGAATCCTGGAAGGGTTTGGGTTGGAAGGGACCTTAAATCTCCTCTCGTCCCACCTCCTGCCATGGGCAGGGACACCTTCCACTATCCCAGGTTGTTCCAAGCCCTGTCCAAGAGCTGGAACATTTCAAGGGATCCAGCAGCCACAACTTCTCTGGGCAGCCTGTGCAACTCTCTTAGTGAAATTTAACCTGCTAGAAAACAAACACAGCTAAGAATTCACTTTACATTTGGAAAGCTGCATTTGGAATTTTTTAGCTCAAAACTGCAAGAATCCAACATCAGAGAATCCAAATCGGGAGAATTTGTAGGATTTACAGTATAAATTATTAAAAGGGAAAGAAAAAGACGTTGCTCATGAGAAGTGCATTCTTGTCGATCAAAGCTGCAAACAGAGAGTACTTTTGTAAAGGCATCTGCCAGCCTTTGATACGCTCTGTGGAAACCTTGTCAGGTATTTTTGAGAGTGGAACGTGGAGCTGTCGGGCTCTGTTCCCTGTTTCGAGGACAAGTCAGAGGCAGCAGAGGGGGGGTGAGCTCAGCCGAGGGGTTCCTGTGCTGCCTCAGCCATCCCCGGCTGGAGGAACAAAGTTGCGGCGGGGCCGTGGCTCGGCAGAGGCTCGGCAGAGGCTCGGCACAGCCGGGCTGCCGTCAATGTGCGCTCATTAAACTGCTCAGCTGGCTCAGCCCCGGCTGTCGCTGAAAGCAGCACCTGCCAGCGCCCAGGATCCATTCTTCAGCAGCAGCTCAGCTGGTTCAGAGGGGAGCTGGGAGGCAGATGAGCCATTTATGCAGAGTGGGATCCATGACAAAGTAGCAGCTACTTTGGTGAATACAGGCATCTTTGTCAAGTGCCCAGATGGTTCAGGCGCGGGGCCGTGGCTGTGAAAAGCGCCGTTGTTGTTCCGGGCTCGGCAGCACGCCCCTGACAACGTGCCGGGCACAGCCCCTGGTCCTGGGAGCTGCAGGACCCAGCCTCCCGACACAGGCCGAGTGCCTGGCTCTGCTGGCATGTTTTCTGCAGGATGATGGCCTTCCCAGGCTGTTCCCACTGCTGCAGCACCGCTGCCTGCGACGTCGTGTTCCCACTCTGCCCTCTGCCTTAACTGGGCGTTTGGGTTTAGGGCCTGCTGGACACTGAGATAACCAAGCCTCGGCCTCGGTGGTGCCTCCCTGGGCACAGGGGTCACAGAGGGGTGCCCACCCTGACAGGCAGCCCTCGCACAGCCAGCCTGGCTGGGGATGGGGTGGCAGGCTGGGAGAGACTCATCTCTCCTCACCCATCATGAGGTAACCCTTGAACCACAGGATCCTGAGGGAGCCCAGCCCCACACACGGGAGGGTCAGGGATGGAAGAGCCTGGAGAGCCACTGGCCTGAGGGCAGCTGTCCTTCCTGTAGGAGCTGGACAGACATGCAGGGAGCCACTGGCCTGAGGGCAGGAGTGATCTGGAAGGGCCGCTGGGAACGGTGAGGAGTACGGCTCTGTAAAGCAACTTTCTGGCCAGGAAGGCAGGGAATGGGCAAAGCTGGAGCAGAGGGAGTGTGGGGAGAGGCTGGACAGCTGTGGTCCATGGAGGCTGGTGCTCCCGGGGGCAGGGTGGGAGCTCCACTGCAGCCTGGGAATGCAGCGGGGGACAAAGGTGAGGCTCCAGGCAAAGGGGAGCCGAGCCAGGAAGGTGCAGAGGGAACAGGGCCTGTGGTGCAGAGATGGACTGGGGACAGCTCAATGGCTCCTCACTGTGCCCTGCTTGACTGGGGTATTTGTGGGTGTGTGTGGAGCCAGGGTGGCGTGGGGAGCACTGCTGAACCTCTCGGTGGGGCCGTGGGGGATGGCTCTGGGGAGTGTGACACCCAGGCAGGGGAATGGCCGGGCCTGCAGGATTCCCATCCTCCCTGGGTGATGCTGATGCTGCCACCAGGTATTTCACTGCCCCAGAGCAGCACCAGCTGCTTTCCCATCAGCACTGATGGCTCTTGGAGTCCATTTTGTCCAAAAGCCAGGGATTTAAAGCTTTCCTTCCATGATAAATGAACACCAAGGGACAAGCTCACATCCTGGGGGCCACGTTGGCACTTTGGCTGACTCTGCTGGAAGGACCACGGCAGCTGCCAACCCTCCATGGGGATCCCAGCCGAATAATGGGTTGGGCTCTGACGAGAGCTGGGCACAGGTTGGTCCTTTGGCAGGGACCGCGGGCCAGCTGGGTCACGCCCAGTCGCCCGCTGTCCTTGGGGACGCAGAGTCCCTGGGGCAGCCCCCGCCCCTCTGATCGGGGCTCTGGGTTGCGGGTGCCCCCTGCCACATGTCCGACCCCGCGCGGCATCACCGGCAATGCTCGGTGCCGCCGCGCTGCCCGAACCGGGGGCACCCCGCTCTGCCCTGACCCGCTGCCCCCGCTGCGGGGGAGCCCCTCGGTGGGCGCCAGGCTGCGGGCAGCGGGCGGAGGGTGCGGACACCTGCGGCGGAGCGCCGGCTGCCCGGTGCCCGCGGTGCCGCCCCCCGCTCCCCGCCGTTCCCCTCCCGCGCGGGGCTCCCGGCGGAGGCGGCGGGGCCGTGCCGCCCGTGCCGCATTGGTTTGCGGCGGAGCCCGTCACCGCCGCCGCGCCGAGATTGGCCCCCGCAGCCGGCGCCGGGCGACCCCCGGGCCCGGCCTCCTCCCCGCCCGCCGAGCGCCGCGGCCCGGGCAGGGCACGGGCACCGCGCTCCGCTCCGCTCCGCTCCGCGCCGCCCGCAGCGGGGGCAGGGCCGGGCCGAGCCGGGCGGGGGCGCGCCCACAGCACCGCCCCGCACCGCCCCGCGCCGCCCCGCACCGCCCCGCAGCGGGATGTGAGCCCAGGCTCCGGCAGCGCCCGCCGCCCCGCGCCCCGGGAAGATGCTGAGCAGGTGGATGAGTGGCAGCAGCAGGAACCTGGACCGCGAGTACAACTGCACCGTGCGGCTGCTGGACGACAGCGAGTACACCTGCACCATCCAGGTCAGCCTCCGCGGCACCGGCACCGGGGCCGCGCTGCCCCCGCAGCCGCCGCGCTGCCGCCCGGCCCCGGCAGACAAAAGGAGCGGAGCGGCGGGGGCGGCCCGGTGCTGCCCCGCGCCGCCAACAAAGGCGGCCCCCCCGCTCCCGCCGCCCGCCTCCCCCCGGCTCTCGGGCGGTCACCGGAGCCGTGGCTGCCGGCGGCGGGGAGAGCCCCGGGGCTGAGCCCCGCCGCCCGCGACCCCCCCGGCCGCGGAGGGGTGCGGGGATGGCGCGGAGAGCCGCCCGCCTGCCCCCGGCGCGGCGATGCCCGCAGCCCCAGGAGCGCAGCCGGAGCCGGAGCGGGGCAGGGGCAGCCCGGCACGGCCGTTCCGGGGCCGGGAGAGCCGTGGCCGTGCCCCGCGGAGCCGCTCGGGGCGAGCCCTCCGCCGCCGGGCGCGGGGGCTGCGCGCAGCGCGGGGAGGACGTGGGTGCGAAGTGGAGTACGGGGGATGCAGCGGGGCAGGGCGGCACAGAGACCCGCGGGGCAGGGGTGCGCGGGGGTGCTGCTGGCAGGGACAGACCCTCCCGGCCCCGCCGCGGCCGCGTGCCCGCTCTGCCTCCCCCGTTAGCGCCCGGCTGGCCGTGATGAGCGCTCGGGTTTTGTAATCGTCCGGAGCGGCGGGCACGGGCGCGCATCCGCCGCCCCCTGCGCCCCCGTGCCGGGAGGGACCGGGTCCAGGACCGGGACCGGGACCGGGACCCATGGTCGGGGCCGTCGCCCCTCAGCCGGTGTCCCTGTGCTGCCAGGGCTGCGAGGGACATCGCTCGGCGCGCAGATGTCGTGGGATGTGTCGTATTGCTGAAAACTAGGGAAACGCACTCCCGGGCTCCGCTGGAGCGAGTCCGGTACCGGGACCGTGTGACCGGGGGCCGAGAGAAGCATCCCTGGCTCCGGCTGCTGCTGCGCCTCATTCCTGCCGTCAGCATCATCCTTGCAAGGGAGCTCACGAAAACCTGTGCGGAGCCGCACGCGCGGGGATTGCTGCTGGAGGCGGCTGGCCCCAGCCCAGCCCGTGGGCGATGGAAAATTCGGGGCAGAGTTTTGAGTAAAGGTGACTCAACACGTCAATAGCAACAGCTCTCCCCGCCCAGCCCCGGGGCCCCCCAATTCTCCCCGGCCTGTGATGCCAAGGAAGGGTGAACATCCTTTCATTCCCAGGCACGAACCTGCTTCTGGTGATAATGCCAAAGGACGGTTACCAAGGGTGCCGCAGGCTATGGGAGGCACCGTCATTTTGGCTTAAACAGCCTAAAATCGATAAATCGGGTGATTTGTGCAAATACCACTGAAGAATGGTGGTAGTGCTGCCGGTCCCCGCTCACCTCCCCCACCGGGGTTGTAAAGTGTGACCCAGTAAACGGCTCGAACAGCAGCCCAGTTTATTTTGCATAAGCCAAACTAATTCGTCTCTCAGAGGCTGTTTTTAATACTAATTAAACGGGAAACTGTAGTTTGGGAGAGAAAGTGTGGGCAGAGCAGTTCAGAAAAATCTGGATTTTCTGCCCTTAAGACAATTTGACAAGGTGTCGTCATTTTGCATGTCAGTTTTTTTTAAAGAGAAAATGTTACTCGGTCCCATATTCCGGTTGATATTTTATGTGCAGCATAGTAAACAGGGATTCCTGGTATTTAGCATGCGCGACCTGAGGGATGGAGAATTTGCTCCTGCTACCCTGACAAGCAAGGTTACCCCACTTAAATGTTTGCTCTCGCTGGCTTTCATGCTGCCTTATAAGCCAAGTATTTATAGTCCATGCGAAATTAGGGAGAACATAGCAGGAATGTGTAATGTCTCGCAAGTGAGGAAACCGTCACCGCGCAGGCTGCGAGCGCTGAATGAGTTTTGAAGGTCATTCCCTCACGAGCTCAGAGATTTCACATCTTGCCGAGATCCACGGTGTCTCCTCAGCCAGGCTGGTTCTGCGCCTGTTGGATGTAATTGATGTCTTTCTATTTTTGCTGGAATCCGGAGAAGCTGGCCGGAGCAGCCGCGGCTCTCACGCGCAGAGCTGGGCTCCGGGCGCTGGGATCCGTCTGGCAGCGGGGCCGGGGCTGCAACTTTGTGCCTGTGCTTGCTTCTGCTGCTGTGCCCGTGTGTCCTCCCTGGCAGCAGGGATGAGGACGGGCTCCGTGCCCTCCCTGGAGCGTGGCCTGTCTGACGGGTCATCTGCCTTCACTGCTGGGGAGGAGGAAGCAGCACTGGAGGCAGAGCTGGTTTTTAGGAAGGTTTATTTACATTTCAGATAATGGCATCGGTTAAATCTGTCGTGAAATTAACCTCTGGCTGTGCTTGATGAAGGTGTGTGAATAGGGGTTTGCTGCTGCCAGATAATACCTGAGCATTCTGCTTCTAAATAAAGCCTTTTTTATTTGATTTTCCAAGGTTTGCTTTGTTCATATTCCCATGTAGAACGAGCAGTTCATTGTCTGAGCTGGGATGAATCCTTCCTCTTTTTTTTCCCCCCTAATTTTCACTCCTGAACAGCCCATCCAAGCAGGCAGGGGAGCCTGGAGAACTCATCCCCAGAGGCTGTTGGGGGGACAGAGGTGCCATGGGCACAGAGAGGGGGGTGCAGTGAGTCAGGGCAGTGGGGTTGGCACCTCCATGAACCTCTGGTCGTGTGTTTTTTTGTGAATTCCAGTATTTGCTGCTTTGGGAAGATGTTGTCCCCAGCATCTGCCTGGGTCAGTCTGTGTCTGCCAGCGAGCAGGGCTGGGCCCTCAGCCCTGCCAGCACTCGGGGACCTGCAGCAGCTGCCTGAACAGGAAGATGTTGGGCTCTTGGCTGGGAAAAGCTGATGTTTAACAGTGCCACAGGCCACGGAGGCACCTCTCAGGCAATAAAGGTGGTGGTTTGTGCGTGGGGTCCATCAGGTGTGAGAAGGCAGCAGCAGCATCCCTGCCCCATCCCTTGGCACGGGCTGGCTGCCACCTGTGGGCGTGGGGACCCTGGTCACAGGTGTCACCACCCTGAGACGTGTCCCCGGGGAGAGAGGGGGCTCACGGAGAGGGGCAGCCGTTCCTGAAGGCGTTTTGCTCGTCTCCGTGGTGAGGGGCTGCTCTAGCTGTGTGTTTCACTGGAGTTTCACCCCTCGTGCTGGCCTGGCTCCTCGCAGCGCCCTCGGGATGAAAGGAGCTCTGAAACACCCAGCAATGCTGTGGTTTGCTGTCAGTGAGTTGCTTGTCTGAGGAAATGTTTTAAATTCTTCACTGTGGTGTCAGTGGTGGCATAAAAGGCTCCAAATAATTAATGATTTGCCGTTGCTCGATGCATCAAGCATTTTCCTGAAAAGACAGTGGTGTGTTGTTTCAAACCCCAGTAGAACGACGGGAACATGGAGATGTGAGAAAATAAATATATGGTTTCTTAGATGCAGAATGTAAGAACTTCCTTGCCTAAGATTGGGAAGAAATGAAAGCGAGCTCCTGGCTGCACTCTGGGACAAACCCCCTGCTTCCCACTTGGAGCACGAAGTTCTTTAGGAGCCCTGACAGGATCATTAATATCAGGCAGCAGCACAAAGGGGAGCTGGGGGTTTGTGGCAGTGAAGGTTATTTGTTCATTATCTTTTTATCTTCTGAGAGTTTCCAATTGCTTTTCCCGGGAAGTAGGTTAGGAGACCGCTGCTTCCGCAGGGGCGGCTCCGCCCGGAGCCCCGAGCACGGGGACGCGCTGGGGGGACAGGGCCACTCCCGGCAGCGCCACAAGCCAGGGGCTCTGTGCCCAGCTCTGGTGTCTGTCTGTCTGTCTGTCTGTCTGTCTGTCCCGGAGCCCTCCCTTCCCTCCACAGCTGGAGCCCGAGTGCGGGGACAGGCACCGGGGCCAAAGCCATTGTCAGAAATGCGGCGTGTGGCTGGATGGGGGTCCCGGGCTGGGGGTCCCGGGCTGGGGGTCCCGGGTTGGGGGTCCCGGGCTGAGGGCCAGCACCGTTCGGGCGCTCCGAGCATCCCCCGGTGTCCTGGCCCTGCAGAGTCCCCGAGCAGCCCCGGCGCGGAGCCCCAGGCTGGGGCAGCGGGTGCGGGGTGCTCCGGCCTGCGGGTCCCAGGGAGGCTGAAAGCGTCACCGCGGCTTTGCTGTTGGCTCTTCAAAGCCGTGTTTTTATTCATAGCCTTGGAAATGTGTTTGCAGCAGAAACCCGTCGCTGTGGCTCAGCTGCGTCTCTGTGAGTTGTGCTGGCGGGGCAGCTCCTTCGCCCCTGGCTCCAGCATTTGCATACACTTGGTTTTGTAGGCTCGGGAGGGAACTGCCTGAAATGCACGATGAGCTTGAAGGGAAAACAGCAGTCAAAGCAGAGCATTTCATCTCCTTTTCCTCTTAAATTTATGTCCAAACGATACAGAAGGCAGCTGAGGAAAACATCCACTAGATGTCCACTGAAAATGGGGGACAATATTCACTCACAATTCAGGGGGAGCAAAACCCCAAGTCGTTTTGCAAACCTGTGGAAAATATTTCTACTGCTGTTCTTCCTCCACCAGCTGAAATGTCTGTTTTCTGTTCACTTTTCATACCTGTTTTACAACGTTACCTGCTGTGAACCCGCCGGCTATTCCCCTCTCAGGAGCCAATTTCCTGACAGAACTACTTTGCTTATCACTTTGCTGTGGAAGATGCTGAAGGCAAATATAGACACAGAGTCAGATAGAGATGTAGGCATCCGCACGCTCGTGCACTCACACAGAGATGCCACTGCAGAGGGATGTGTACCACAGCACCAGGAAAAAGGAGTTTGCTCCTTCTGTCGTGTCTGAATTAGGTAATGTGCAGCAGGAGGCTTTTTTTTGAGGCATCTGGGGAATGCTGAAAGTGCCGTGAGCAGCCCACTTATTTTTAATTTTTGAGTCAGCCTCCGGGAGCCCAGCGGGGTCGTGGACGTGGGGGTGACGTGGGTGGCCACGTGCTGGCAGTGCCAGGACTCACACGATGCCTTGGACTGCCCCGTACAGGCCCAGAGGCACTGACAGCTCCTGAGATCCCTCTCTGACCTGGCACATCTGTTTGGTCACTGAAAGCTGGCAGCTGGCTCCTCCTGGAAGCCGTGTGTGGGGTGGACAAGGACTGTGTGGGGTGGACAAGGACTGTGTGGGGAGCGAGACCCTCCCGGAGATGCCATCAGTGGTGGTGGGCAGGAGATGCCCTCGGTCTGTGGAAACTCCTCCCCAGCTCCTGCAGGGGTGGGGTCCTCTGCAGGGTGTGTGGCATCACAGAATCCTGGAGTGCTGTGGGTTGGGAGGGACCTCCAAGCCCACCCAGTGCCACCCCTGCCATGGCAGGGACACTGCCACTGTCCCGGGCTGCTCCAAACCTGGCACTGCCAGGGATCCAGGGGCAGCCCCAGCTGCTCTGGGCACCCCGTGCCAGGCTTTTGCCACTTGGCTCTAGGGCTGGCTCCTTGATGGGCCCTTCGTGTTCGAGGATGGCTTGTGCTTATTTTTGTCTCGTGCCACTGAGAAGGCCGGCAAGAAGCCAAACAAGGGTTTGCTGTGGGGGAAGTGCTGGGGTTTATTTGCCATCCGTTTTGAGGAGAGCAGACAATCCCACCTTAGCCTGGGGTTGGGCTGGGGACTGTGACAGAGCCCTGAATGCTGCCACTGCCATCAGCCACTTGTTTGTGGGCAGAAAAGCCAATTATTGTTTGGTTACAGCAAGCTCTGGGGTTGTTTCTGCAAATAAAAAGGTTTCAGGTCAAATTATTTTCTTTGAAATGTTTCCAGGGTAAATTATTCCAGCAGTAGGGGAGCACTGATGATCTGGAATTGCTGTGAGGCCGATGTGTCTGCAGTGAGTGTCTGCAGGGACTGTGGCTCTTGCACAGCACAGGAGATGGCAGCAGGTTCTGCTGGACATTGTGGCTGCCTTGGGCCACAGTTTGTCATGCCAGGGCTGGGGGATGGCTGGAAGGAATCACTGAATCATAGAATCATTAAATGGTTTGGGTTAGAAGGGACCTGAAAGTTCATTTTGTTCCAAGCCCTTGCCACAGGCTGGGACACCTCCCACTTGACCAGGTGGCTCCAAGGCTGGGGCTAAAAGCCCTCCTCTGGCAGGATTAGCAGTTACTGACTTTTGGTGGTTCCTTCCAGCCCGTTGGAAGCTTCAGGGCTGAGGAAAATATATCCCATCCTGATCTGTGGGTTCTCCCCTTGAATTGCCGTCAGCGTTGCACCCACTGCGGCATTTGGTTACTCTCTAAAACCTGATTTACGTGGCACCTTTGTCACCACAAGAGACATTTCCCTTGTGCTCCAGAGAGCCAGCAGAGCTGTGCCAGCTGCTGCCCAGGCCCAGGAGAAAGGCAAAGCCACCGTGCTTGGTCAGCACGGGGCGGAATGCACACCTGGGGCGTTGCTGGAGCTGTCACCGGAGCACGGCAGCACCTGCAGCAGGGCAGGCTCCGTGCCCGGCGCGGGAGCAGCCGCTCGAGCAGGAGCAGCAGGGCCCTGCAGGAGCCCTGCGCCTGCCACAGCTTTTCTGCTCACTGAGGAAGAGGAGCGTGAAGGGCAGCGGGGTGGGAGCACGCCAGCTCCGTGTGGGGAGGCCTTCTCTGGGACTCAGGGACTCGAAATCCCTTTTGTCATTGTGCTGGGCTGAGCAGGCTGGAGTGGCAGAGGGAAGGTCCCCACACGTCGCCGAGCCCCGCCAGCCTGTGCAACGCCGGCACTCCTGGAAAACAGAAATAAAAAATGGAAAATGAGATGAAACCTTATCAGATGTGTCGCCCAGCGGCGTGCGTGCCCGCGGGGTTTGTGTCAGGATGCCAGAGGGTGCTGGGGCAGCAGCCAGGTGAGCAGCGCTGGCAGGAGATGTGCCAGCTCTTCTGCCCACATCCTGGAGATCAGCTCCTTCCTCTTCAGAAAAGAAATCATTTGGAAGTGTGCTTCCTTCCAGAGTGCAGGGATAGGTGAGATATTGGGAATTGGGAATTGTTCCCTGGGAGGGTGTGAGGCCCTGGCACAGGGTGCCCAGAGCAGCTGGGGCTGCCCCTGGATCCCTGGCAGTGCCCAAGGCCAGGCTGGGCAGGGCTGGGAGCACCTGGGACAGTGGCAGGTGTCCCTGCCCATGGCAGGGGTGGCACTGAGTGACATTAAGGATCCTTCCCACCCAAACCATTCTGGGATTTGATAATTCTATTTGCAGCCAATGTCTGGTCCCAAGAGTCTGATGTTTTCCCAGGCAGGGCTGGGGCAGGTGTGGGAATGGGCTTCAGGTGCTGCTGGAGAAAAGCTCTTTTTTTTCTAAGCGAAACCAGGACTTCTGTAACTGTGGAGGAATGATCCAATGGGATCCTGGTGATCAGCTGGGCATTTTGTCCCTCCTGCATTGTCCTTTTAAAGCTGCAGGCCCTGCTCTGCCCTTAATTACACTTGGGCATTAATTACCCTCCAAGCCCATCACCTTCACTGGTGCCGTTGTCTGTGTCCGCAGAAGCGATTTGGCAACTGAAATTTAATGAGGAACCTGGTTAATTGTGCACACACAGAGTACAAGATGCCATTGTGCTTCCTCCAGCTTGTTATCTGGGAGGGACTCGGGGGTGAAATCCAGGAAAATCTGATTTTCCTCAGCGAAGCCAGCGGCTGTCGCGGCCGATCCCCATCAGAGCTGCGCTGCCACGGTGGCAGGGCCGGGTTTATGTAACCCCAGGGTGGGGCAGGGCTGTGCTTCAAACCACAGATCAACTCTGTGTGTCCATTGCTGCATGATCCCAGTCCTCCTTATGGAAACCAGGGAGGGTTTGTGCTCCCAGGCTGCCCAGTCTCTGGTCCTGGCCAGGAAAGTTGCTGTAAATGGAAACAGCTCCTGTGCAGACGAGGGAACAGACTGCAAACCTTCCGGTTCTTTGTCATCTGCTTTGTGTTGGGAAGATGGAAAGGTTGGGAGGTTCCTCCTGGAGAGGTGCAGGCATTGCTGGCTCCACCCTGATGATTTTTTCAGGATGATTTTGCCATCCTTTCTTTGCCTGGTTGGGCCGGGAGCCTCCCTCCGTTCCCGCAATCCCACCGCAGCCCAGCCAAGGCTGAGTCCCGCTTTCCTGCCCTGCGAGTGCCAGGTCTCTGCCCTGGGCAGCTCACTGGAAACCCAAGGCTCACAGGTATTTCAGTCTTTCCTACCTGGCAATAAAGAACACGAGCCCTGGGCTCCTGAGCAGGGACAAACCCTCGGGCTGGCTCAGGAGGGGGACACGGGTGGGCCTGGCAGGTGCTGGTGTCTCACCAGACAATCCAGGTGGTTTTTCTCCAGCATAATTAACAGCAGCTTCCACAGCCAGCGAGGCCTCAGCTCGTTAATGTGTGATGTCAGGATCTGATCAATGCCGCAGCCCAAAATAGAATATTTTGGCTGCACGATGTCTGTTGCCAAAGACTTTAATGATAGTGGCATATCTGTCACATTGATGAGGGGCTTGTGTTTTTCAGAGGGTTTATAGTGACTGTTTTGTGTTGGCTCTTACCCTGGAACACAGGCTGGGATCCCAAAGGAAATATCCATCCACCTGCCTATAGGGGATTTTTCTTTAATAAAAAAAATGACAAAAATTGAGTCAGCCATTCTGGAGCTGGAAAGAGGCTTTAAGAATATATGGATCAGGTAGCAATTGCAGCTATCCCTTATACACTTAACTCGTGGAATGGGCAGTGTTTTGGGACTGGGGGAAAAAAGCTGGAATCCAATAGACTTCTTTTTCAAAAATAATAAATTTGCTGAGCAGGTACTTTTCATGAATCGATCTAGTTCTCATTAGCCTTGCACTGTACAGTTTGCTGACTAATATTTCTGGCTTGCAAGTAAAAATGGCTTTCCAAAGGAAATGTGGAATGAGAACAGAGTGTTTTTGGGACCTGAAAACCTGGAGCTCCTGGGGCCATTGGAAAAGAAGAGATGTGGGGGCAGCAGGAGCACAGGAGCAGAGGAGAGGGCTGGGGTTGCAGTGGCAGTGGAGCAGGAGCAGGCAGGGGAGGTGTGATGGGTGCTGGGAGCATTCCCGCTGTGCCAGCCCGTCCTCCTCCACCTGCACAGGGACACTGGTGGCCCCCGTGGCACCGTGGAACTGAGCCTTGGCTCCAGCCCTCTCCCTGGTTCTGTCCTTCCTCCTGCCCCTGGTGCTCTCTTGGACCAAGTCCCTGCTGAAGTCTCGGTGATCCTGGGCTCTTTCTCAATATTCAGGTTCTTCTCCTAAACCCGAATGGACTTTTCTCCCTCTGGCCCTTGTCACTGCTGTCCCTCCTTTCTCGCCCAGCATTTATTGCCTGTGTGATCTCAGGCTGGCCTTGTTCCCGTGTGCAGGTTGATACAAACCCCCAGACCAGCAGGGAATGATTCCCCAGACCAGCAGGGAATGATTCCCCAGGCCAGCAGGGAATGATTCCCCAGACCAGCAGGGAATGATTCCCCAGACCAGCAGGGAATGATTCCCCAGCCTGTCACCACTCCTGGGGAGCGGCTCCTTGAGCACACCACGTGGCTTTGTTCTGCCTGTGATTTCTGCTTTGGTGACATGGAGATTTCTTCATGTGGGGGCTTGGATGAAGCCGGGGGTGCTTGGGGCCATCGAGGGAGCTCGGCAGGGCTGTGCCCTGTCACACCCCAGCTCCCCATCTGGGCAGGAGCAAGGTGAATGAATGAATGAATCCAAGGGAGCGAGCTGGGAGTAAATGCAGTGACAGGGGCTCCTCCCTGGGACGGGGGTGTGACTGCTCCCGTGCCAGCTGTGCCACCCAGGGCAGCGTCCCCTGGCACTGAACAAAGCCACGGCGGTCAGGCCGGGGCTGTGCTCAGAGCCAGCGAGAGCAGAGCGCTCCCCTTTCCACGGGCTCTGTAACGAGCACGGGGATGCTCCGGGATGTCTCCGAGAGCAGCGGGCAGCGGTGGCTCCCAATGGGGGCGGTTTGGAGCTTTGTGGGAGGTGTGGAACTCCCGGCTCCGCTGGGCCGGGCTCTTCCCGAGAGCAGACGAGCTTTTGGGACACAGCTAATGTCCGTGCAGGAGCTGAGGGCTGCTGCTCCTCCTGCTGCTCCTGCTGCTCCTGCCCCGGGGCAAACGCGCCGGGGAGCAGCAGGGAGCGCTGCGGGAGCTTCCCCCGCTTTTAACTGCTCCTCTTACACCTGACTGTCCATTCCTCCGTGCGTGTCTTCCTCAGCCCCGGGAGAAAAGTGCCACCTCCAGCGGGCACAGCCCGGGTGGCAGTGGCTCGAGTGCCACCTCCAGACACAGCCCGGGTGGCAGTGGCTCGAGTGCCACCTCCAGACACAGCCCGGGTGGCAGTGGCTCGGTGGCCGTGGTGCCTGTGGGACACACGGGAGGGTCAGGAGGGGGGCTCAGCTGGGCTGGGGTTTCACACCCCGCGCAGTCCCCGTGAGACGAGGATTAATTAAACCCGCTCAGGGAGGCTCCAGCCCGGGCTGCCGCGCAGGACGGCCACCCTCGGTCAGCCCGGGGGAGTGGCTGGCCCCGCACACACGGCCCGGCCCGGCTCTTCTGCTTTGCTCCGCGGATGGAGAGAGAGAGGAGAAGCCAAGGTGGAGCACAGCTGGAAGGGCTGGGGACTGCCGTGGGAACACGCTGGTGGCAGGCAGGGGACACTGCCACCGCCCAGGAGGTGCCCTGGTCCCCACTGCTGCCCCGGGACGTGTGGCAGTGTCCTGGGCGCAGCCTGTGCTGAGTGCCAGGGTGGCAGAGCTCCCACAGGAGCTGTGCCAGTCCCACTCCTGCCCTGCTCCCGGGGTCCAGGCAGAGGAATTACGGCGCTGCACTCTTCCAGGTGAGCAGCCTGGCAGGACAGGAGCCTTGCACGGAGCAGGCATGGCAGGGCTGAGTGCTTCTTTCAGGTGTGCTTGGGAAAAAAGCCCTCTGATAAACTGCGGAGGCCCCAGCACAGCACTTCTGTAAGTGCTGCAATTATCCCGGTCTTTATCTGGACAGTCAGTGAGCCACAGGGATTGGCATCCTGGCCAAGGGAAGGGCTGAGGGGCACTGGAGCTTGCACAGCGTTAGAACAGACTCACTCAGCCCCTTCAAATATTTATGGCCTTGCAATCCATACACATTTCGAGCGTGTTTGACATCCTCCTGCTCTGCTCCTGCTTGTGGAGAGACTCTGGGAGCATCTGCCCGGCCGTGGGGGTGGCTGCAGGGGGCAGGTTTATGCTGGGGTTTGGGAAGGACCCATGGAGTCTGTTCCTGGAGAGCTCCTTGGTGCGAGGAGGGGCTTTGCACAGCACCCCTGGCCCGTGCAGCCCAGGGCTGGGATGCAGGATCCCTGCGGGTGCTGCTGGGCTCGGAGGGCTCGGCCCTGGGGGACAGCTGGAATTGTGGCAGGATGCCCAGAGGCAGTGCTGGACCTGGGGCCAGGTCGGCAGGGGTGTCCCACCCGCTCGGAAGGGACAGGAACTGGTTTTTTAGCGACAGGAAAGTCATTTGTAACAAGCCAGTTGCCTTCCTGCCGGAGGGACAGCTCTTGTCAATCTGCCACGTTTTACTCTGACGGGATAAAAATAGAGCCCGATTTCCAGGCAGCAGCCGCACATCCTGTGGGCCTAATGAGCTCTTAAGGTAATTACCTGTGGTGGGAAGGAGCTGGAGAGGGCGTGCTCGGCTGACAAAGGGAGCATTCCTCAGAAATGGCTCTGTGCTCCCGGGGAAGGGCAGCAGGGCCTGAGGGAGACCCGGGAAACCAGAGAGGGGTTTGGGACAAGGGACGGAGGGACGGGACACGGGGAATGGATCCCACTGCCAGAGGGCAGGGATGGGTGGGGTATTGGGCAGGAATCCTTCCCGTGAGGGTGGGCAGGCCCTTTGCCCTGTGCCAGGGCCTCGCTGTGCTGACAGGGGAGATTTTATTGTAAAATAACGTTTTAATCCATTCAATTTCTTCAAAGCCTCATTTTAAAGCGCTGGGGGTTACCTTAGCAGGAATTGGCTGAGGAAGTGCCACACGCCACCCTCTGCCAAGCTGTGCCCTACCAGAGGCTGTCTGGGAAGCCACCCCTGCCCTGGGCATCCTCTCCCTGCCCCTCCTGGGTGCCCATCCTCTGCCCATCCTCTCCTGGGTGCTGGGGGGTCGCCGGGGCAGGCTGGACCCACCTTTTCCCCACGGGGGCTTTGCCCTCTGCGGGTCGATAAATAATCTCTGGGAGCACCGCGCTGCCTCCAGCTCCCTAAATCAATTTACCCTGCTGCAGAATATCCAGTGCTCATGTGAAATAGGTAAATTGCATCTCCTGCTGTTCCACCTTCCTAACGAGTTCTTAAGATACCATCTTAAGAATATAAACCAGGAGAGCGCTTTTGTCCCACTCAATTTGTCCCACTCAATTTGCCTGTGTGCAGCAGAGGGGCTGAACTCCTGAGCTGAGCCATTCCCCTCTAATTCCCGAGGCTTCTCCCTGTACAGCCTGTGCTGTGTCCCCCCAGTTACAGCCAGGTGTGTGCACCTGCAGCCAGGTGTGTCCCCCCAGTTACAGCCAGGTGTGTGCCCCTGCAGCCAGGTGTGTCCCCCAGTTACAGCCAGGTGTGTGCACCTGCAGGGAGGTGTGTTCCCCCAGTTACAGCCAGGTGTGTGCCCCTGCAGGGAGGTGTGTCCCCCAGTTACAGCCAGGTGTGTGCACCTGCAGGGAGGTGTGTCCCCCCAGTTACAGCCAGGTGTGTGCCCCTGCAGCCAGGTGTGTCCCCCAGTTACAGCCAGGTGTGTGCCCCTGCAGCCAGGTGTGTCCCCCCACTTACAGCCAGGTGTGTGCACCTGCAGCCAGGTGTGTCCCCCCAGTTACAGCCAGGTGTGTGCCCCTGCAGCCAGGTGTGTCCCCCCAGTTACAGCCAGGTGTGTGCACCTCCAGCCAGGTGTGTGCCCCTGCAGCCAGGTGTGCCCCTGCAGCTCCCTGGCTGTGCTGAGCTGGGCTGGGCCTCTCCAACCCCAGGTTCCTGGGCTGGGCTCACAGCAGGGCACAGCCCAGGCCCAGCTCTGCGGGCAGCATTCCCTCACCTGCCCCTGTTTGCCACACCTGGCTCCAGCCCTGAGTGCCCCAGGAACCCTCCCAGATCTGCCCAGCACAGCTGTGCCTGCCAGCTGCCACTGGCATCAGGAACTGGCACCACAGGAGATGTCACCTGTCCCGGGTGGCACTGCACAGAACTGGCACCACAGGAGATGTCACCTGTCCCGGGTGGCACTGCACACGCTGCTCTTTTGGGATTTGCTCTCCTGGAATGTCAGCACTGGGAGGATCCTGCAGAACCTTCCCTGATCAGGAATTCTGTCTGGGGTGAGCAGTGACAGCCCCGGTGCAGCCGGGGCTCCTGGGGCAGCACTGCCGGGGAGGACGGAGCCCCCAGGGAGGGGGGAACGGCTCTGCACCCGCAGCTCCCAGCACAGAGCCTCAGCTCTGCCATCCCTGTGGAGCAGCCAGACCCTGGCCCTGCCCTCAGCACGGACAGACAGACACACCGAGGGGCAGAGACATGGAATGGGAGCAGTGGGATGGACAGACAGACACACCGAGGGGCAGAGACGTGGAATGGGAGCAGTGGGATGGACAGACAGACACCCCGAGGGGCAGGGCCATGGAATGGGAGCACTGGGATGGACAGACAGACACCCCGAGGGGCAGAGACGTGGAATGGGAGCAGTGGGATGGACAGACAGACACACCGAGGGGCAGGGCCGTGGAATGGGAGCACAAGGACTTGGAGCTGCTGGAGTGAGTCTGGAGGAGGCCACGGAGCTGCTCCGGGGCTGGAGCCAGGCTGGGAGAGCTGGGGGTGCTCACCTGGAGAGGAGAAGGCTCCAGGGAGAGCTCAGAGCCCCTGGCAGGGCCTGAAGGGGAACTTGGGGCTATTTAAGCCCTGATCCTGCAGAGCTGCAGTGGGTAGGAAGAGCATCCATGCTGCAGTGCATCTCCTCCAGGGCAGCACACAGAGCACCCGGGGCTGCAGCTTTTCCTGCTTTGTCAGCAGCAGTGTCTCCTTGTGCAGAGCTGCAGCTCCCAGCAGTTTTCGGGGAGGACCAAAGGCTCTTTTCCAAGCACTGCCACTGGGATGGCCCCATGGTGTGTGAGCAGATCAGTCACCCCTCTCTGAGGTCAGGGATGAGGAACCTCCTCACCTCTATTTCTCTGTCCCATCTGTGTATGCATACAAATCACACTGGTCTGAGCCCCTTCGTGCTTCTCATAGGACAAATAACACACCAGAGAGAGAAAATGTGATCAGAGAGTTTATTTGGGGTTAAAATAATCAGAGAATCGTGGAATGGCTGGAGTTGGGAGGGTCCTTGAAGCTCACCCCGTCCCACCCCTGCCATGGCAGGGACACCTTCCACCATCCCAGGCTGCTCCAGCCTGGCCTGGGACACTGCCAGGGATGGAACTGGGCAGCCACAAACCTGTGCAACAAATCCGTGTGCACACACACCAGTGCCAGTTGCAGTGATTTCCCTGCGCCCACAGGTGTCCCAGAGGTTTAATTCCATTTGTGTTCCCGCAGCTCTCCCGGAGCATCCCTTTCCTTTAGCAGGGCTGCACTAATCCCTCGTGAAACCCGCTCGGATGTGAGCAACTGGAACAGACAGGCAGAACCTCCCTACACGAAACTGGAGACACGGATTCCTGTGCACACACGGGCTGTGATCCCTGTTACACCCAGGGCGATCCCAGATGTGATCCCTGTTACACCCAGGGTGATCCCAGACATGATCCCTGTTACACCCAGGGCGATCCCAGACCTGATCCCTGTTACACCCAGGGTGATCCCAGACATGATCCCTGTTACACCCAGGGTGATCCCAGACCTGATCCCTGTTACACACCCAGGGTGTGATCCCAGACCTGATCCCTGTTACACCCAGGGTGATCCCAGACCTGATCCCTGTTACACCCAGGGTGATCCCAGACCTGATCCCTGTTACACCCAGGGTGATCCCAGACCTGATCCCTGTTACACACAGGGCGTGTGTGAGGCGTTTTTCTGTGCAAATGGATGGTGGATCTGTGGCCCTTGCCCACACAGGCTTTCCAGGGAATGTGGACAGCAACACATGGACTCTTTCAAACGAGGCAGGAATTAATCAGACAGAGGTGATTCAGTGCAGTCACTGCACAGAGAGGTGAGGTAAAACATAAACATTAAAAATTCAGTTTAAGTGGAGCGCCCTGGTGGCATTTGCAGCCAATCCCACATCCCCTGCTAAGGAGAACCAGGAGGATGCTGCAGAATGGGGTCTACAGCAGGACAGGGAATTCCTCTGGCCACAGCCTGACTGGGCTGGGGACGGTTTGCTTCCAGCACAGGAGTAACCAGGAGGTGTTTTAAAATGTAGACAGAAAAGTCCCAGAGGGCCTCAGAGATTTAACTGTGTTTGAGGAGGATTCAGGTGCACAAACAGCACTTGGCATTTGCTCCACGGTCTTACTCCTTGTTGAGATTGGATGGTGGTTACAGAACCCTGGAATTGCAGAATCCTCGAATGGTTTGGGTTGGAAGGGACCTTAAATCCCATCCAGTGCCACCCCTGCCTTGGGCAGGGACACCTTCCACTGCCCAGGCTGCTCCAAGCCCCATCCAGCCTGGCCTGGGGCACTGCCAGGGATCCAGGGGCAGCCCCAGCTGCTCTGGGCTCCTGTGCCAGGGCCTGCCCACCCTGGCAGGGAAGGATCCATGTCCTGACACAGGGAGAGGCCAATGTCCTGGAAGGTTAAAACCCGAGGTGCTCTGGGCCGTGTGAGGTTTTGGAGCTGTGCAGGGTTGGGAGCAGGGAGTGATTTCAGGAGGGGGACAAGGCAGGGGGCTTTGTGGGGAGCAGGGGCTGGAGGGGAGCTCAGGAGGGGCAGGAAGGCTGGCAGGGAGAGCGGCTGGAGCCGCTGGCACAGGAGCCAGGGCTGCAGTGCCAGGCTGAGCGTGGCACCAGCCCCAGCCCTGCCCTCGGTCCCGGGCCCTCTCCGTGGGCGTCTGGCGAGCGGCTTCCGAGGAATCGCCGCCACACCTGTGGTGCCACCTGCCCGCCCTGCCCACGCCACGGGACACGGAGGTGGGCAACAAGGGACAATGCACGGTGGCCAAATGGTGCCGTTCGTCCCCAGGAGCCCCAGTGCCCCCACCCACCCCTCTCCGGGCTGCCCTGGCCTCCGGGAAGGCTCGGGGGGCTCTGGCTCTGGTGCTCCATCCTCCAGCCTGCTGGGATCCCGCGGCGCTGGCCCAAGGGCAGTGCTCAGGCAGCTGCTGCTGACCTCTGCTCTCCTCCCTGGCGCTGCCGTCGGTCACCCGCGATCTCAATGCTTAACGAGACGCTTCAGTAATTAACGCACGCTGCCGCGGGGCCGTGTGCCTCGGGGACGTGGCAGCGCTGGCACGGTGGCTCGGGGATGCAGAGGTTATTCTGCTCCAGGAGGGTCCCCCGGAGGGGGGCACAGCCCCGTGGGCACAGTCCTGGGCAGAGCTCGCCTGTGGGAGCCACGGCTGCTCCTCCGACGGGAGTGCCACTCCTGTGCCAGGCCCCCGTGCCACGGAGCCCCTCGGAGGGGCTGTGCCAGGACCTTCCTTCCTGCTGCAGGAGTGAGGGTCCTGGCCCTGCCAGCCCGTTTCCTGGCCAGTTTCTCCCCATATAAGCCAGACCCCTTGGCACGCTGGGGCCGGGGTTTGTTGTGGGAGCTGTCACCACAGCTGGGCTGGCAGCTGATCCCAAAACCAGGACAAAACCAGGACAAAAACAGCGACCGCCGTCCAGAAAGCTGCAGATGGCCCGGAGCGGGGAACGCTGGAGAGAGGAGCTGCTCCCTGCTGGCGTCCAGCTGCAGAGAGCTCCCGGCTCAGCAGCGCAGCCCCGAGCCCAGCGCGGGCCGGGCACGGCGGCATCCCCGGCACGGCGGCACCGCCGGCGGGCACAGAACGGCACTCGGGGCACAACGGGAACGGGGAACACCGCAGAACTCACGGAAGAGAAGCAAAAGGGGCTCTGCAAACCGGGGCAGCAAAGGGAAATAATGTGGGGAAGGGAAACTGAGGGTCTGGGTTTGCTTCTGGAATGGGGAGGGGGAGAAGGAAAGGGCTGGGAGTGCAGGGACCCATTCCTGGGGATGGGAGTGAGTGTGTGGAGAAGGAGAAGGAGGAAGCATTCCCTGGGTTTGCATCCTGGACCCCTTCCCAGTGCCCCTGGGATGTGAGCAGACTCTGGCTCAGCCTGCCAAGCAGCAGTGCCAGCCTCCAGACCAGGCCAGGCTGCTGCGATCCCAAAGCAGATCAGGAAGCCTCTTCAGCTGCTTTATTTTCCTGGGATTAGTAATCACGATCTTTATTATGAAATACTAACACTTAAAAAAAAAAAAAAAAAAAATTTCCCAAGGCTGGGCTCCTCCATTGCCAATTCCATCAGTGCCAGTGCTCCCGGCTGGCAGCTCCTGCAGAGCCGTTATCTCCCGGAGAAATCGTTACACAATCCTCATTCCCATGCTGCAAACGGCTTCTTGTGGAACCCGGACTTCAAAGCAGACCCAGAAACAACCAAGTTTCTGTTCAGAATCCAAGACATTCGGGGAGGATCAGGATTTAGGCTTTGCAAAGTGTTCCAGAGAGCAGGTGGGGCTCGATCCTGAGGATGGAGAGCAGCTCCTGTGTTTGTGAGGGGAGAGAAATGGGAAAATCCTTTCCTGACCCAGGAGGTGCAGGGGATTAACTGGGAGTGAATGTGAATCACATGGAACAAGTGAACAAACAGTGTCCATTCTGCTGCCTGGACAGTGGGAAGGAACTGGTCTGGCAGGGTGGGAGGCCAGAGTGGGATTCTGGAGTGGGATTCTGGAGTGGGATTCTGGAGTGGGATTCTGGAGTGGGCACTGGAGTGGGATTCTGGAGTGGGATTCTGGAGTGGGATTTTGGAGTGGGATTCTGGAGTGGGATTCTGGAGTGGGCACTGGAGTGGGATTCTGGAGTGGGCACTGGAGTGGGCACTGGAGTGGGATTCTGGAGTGGGATTCTGGAGTGGGATTCTGGAGTGGGATTCTGGAGTGGGCACTGGAGTGGGATTCTGGAGTGGGCACTGGAGTGGGCACTGGAGTGGGATTCTGGAGTGGGATTCTGGAGTGGGCACTGGAGTGGGATTCTGGAGTGGGCACTGGAGTGGGCACTGGAGTGGGATTCTGGAGTGGGATTCTGGAGTGGGATTCTGGAGTGGGATTCTGGAGTGGGCACTGGAGTGGGTACTGGAGCAGGATGCTGGAGCAGGATGCCGGAGTGGGAAGAGTGCTCCCTGCGTGTCTCTGCCGCCTGCATTCCTCCCTCCAGCTGCCCAGAGGGTTCTCCCAGGGCCAGAGACTCCCGTGGCTCTGATCTGCGGGAGGCTGCGGGGTGCGGCCGTGCCGGTGCCAGTGCCAGTGCCAGTGCCAGGGGGAGGCTCTGCCAGGCTGCCCCAGAGCTGCCCCAGAGCTGTGGCACAGGAGGTGTCTCTGCGCTCGGGGCTCTGGGGATGGAGCAGTGCTCACCCTGCATCATCCTGCTTTAAGGAACTGCTTCCAGTCCATGGACAGACTAATTTGGCTCCGTCTCCCGGGGAATGGGGCCGTGGCTCGTGACCCCGCTGGCTCCTCAGCTGCTGGGAAGCCGCCGTGGCTCGGCCGAGGTAACCGCGTTATCCCTGCGGTGCCCATTAGCCCTGATGGGAAGGAATGGCTCTGTAGCTTCCCATTACAGCTAATGGGCATCAGCAGGGCTGCCTGGCCAGCACAGGGAAGCTGTGCCCGGCACACAGAAGCCATGCCCAGCACACAGAATCCATGCCCAGCACACAGAAGCTGTGCCCAGCACAGGGAAGCCATGCCCAGCACACAGAAGCCATGCCCAGCACACAGAAGCCATGCCCAGCACACAGAAGCTGTGCCCAGCACAGGGAAGCTGTGCTTGGCACACAGAAGCTGTGCCCAGCACACAGAAGCTGTGCCCAGCACACGGAAGCTGTGCTTGGCACACAGAAGCTGTGCCCAGCACACAGAAGCTGTGCCCAGCACACAGAAGCTGTGCCCGGCACACAGAAGCTGTGCCCAGCACAGGGAAGCTGTGCTTGGCACACAGAAGCCATGCCCAGCACACAGAAGCTGTGCCCAGCACAGGGAAGCTGTGCCCAGCACAGGGAAGCTGTGCTTGGCACACAGAAGCTGTGCCCAGCACACAGAAGCTGTGCCCAGCACAGGGAAGCTGTGCTTGGCACACAGAAGCCATGCCCAGCACACAGAAGCTGTGCCCAGCACAGGGAAGCTGTGCTTGGCACACAGAAGCTGTGCCCAGCACACAGAAGCTGTGCCCAGCACAGGGAAGCTGTGCTTGGCACACAGAAGCTGTGCCCAGCACACAGAAGCTGTGCCCAGCACAGGGAAGCTGTGCTTGGCACACAGAAGCTGTGCCCGGCACACAGAAGCTGTGCCCAGCACAGGGAAGCTGTGCTTGGCACACAGAAGCTGTGCCCAGCACACAGAAGCTGTGCCCAGCACAGGGAAGCTGTGCTTGGCACACAGAAGCCATGCCCAGCACACAGAAGCTGTGCCCAGCACAGGGAAGCTGTGCTTGGCACACAGAAGCTGTGCTTGGCACACAGAAGCTGTGCCCAGCACACAGAAGCTGTGCCCGGCACACAGAAGCTGTGCTTGGCACACAGAAGCCGTGCCGTGCCATGCCGTGCTGTGCCATGGGGAGCAGGAGCAGGGACAGCCCTGCAGGGACCTGCCACCCGTGGGCCAGGGTTGATGCCCACTGAGGGGACATGAAGAAGGGCCACAGCTTCCCTGGGATGCAGGTCCCAGAGCTCCTGGGGAGCGGGGCTGCACCAGACGCTGCAGAAATGGGTCGGAGCCATCAGATCCCCCCACAATGAGGTCCGGGCTAAGGCACAGCCATTCTAGAATTTTCAAAGCAGCTTTTAATTTTGGGGCATCCATGAAAAAGAGCCAAGCCCACAGATCCTGCCAGGCCTGTAATCTTCACAGCAGCATCAGCACCTCTGCTGCTGGATTAACCTTTGTTTCCTGGTTTTCCCTGAGCAGCCAGCTCCATTCCCGGCAGCAGGCAGAGATGCAGTGCAAGCACAAAATACAACTACCTGGTCTCTTTTCCTCCAAAATTCAGCGTTTTTGACAAAGCGGGAGCCCAATAAAGGTCAACCTTGACTGGTTTTAGCAAAACCTCTTCCTTCAGATTTGGATAAGGCTGAGAATTTTGGAATTGCACAGTGGATCCAACATAAGTATTAACAACTTGATGTGTGCTCCCGGGAAGAGGGTGGGCTCAGGTGGGATATTGGGAAGAAATTGTTCCTTGTGAGGGGGCTAAGGCCCTGGCACAGGGTGCCCAGAGCAGCTGGGGCTGCCCCTGGATCCCTGGAAGTGTCCAAAGCCAGGCTGGATGGGGCTTGGAGCACCCTGGGACAGTGGGAGGTGTCCCTGCCATGGCAGGGGCTGGGATGAGAGCGACTTTGAGACCCCTTCCAACCCCAACCCTTCCAGGACTCAGTGGTCACTCAGTCTCCACCATTTCTTCTCTTCCTCGGTGGAGCTGGTGAGGAGGGCAGAGGCTGAGGAGGGAGCTGAGCCTGGCTGTGGCTGCTGGCAGAGGAGCCGATGCCCGAGTGGGGGCAGCTCTCGATGCCAACCCGGGCACGGCTGTGGGGGCCAGCGGACAATGCCCGCCGTGTGCCCGCCACAAAGGGGCTCTTCTTCTCCCAGAGCATGCGTGGCCACTTGTTCAGCTCCTCCTGCCCCCAGACAGCAGCAGGAGAACTTTCCTTTGCAGTGGAGCTCCCCTCGGCTCCTCGGCTCCAGGCCGGGCTGCGCTGTCTCGGCTGAGCTCACACCTGGGGGGTTCAAAGCCTCCAAACCCTCCCGCTGGGTGCTGCTGACTTTCCACGCTCCTCCTGGGTGCCCAGATCATTGCACATGCAATGACAGCAATTAACAAAAGCACCTTTCCATCGTTAGGCCCACCACTGTTACCCTGCTGAGCCCCTCCTGGATCAGCCTGTCCCCAGCACAGGGAGCTGGGCTGGTGTCCCACAGCTGCTGCTCCTGCTTGGTCATTCCACTCGGGAGCTCGGCTACTGCAGCCTTTGTCAGTCTCCATCTTTATAGCTTATTTCATGTTTTGAAAGATTTATTTGAATAAATTGCCAGATGAAATACTGCTTTCAACTGGCTGACCTGCTGGGCTGCTGTAGCCTTCCAGCAGTGCCATCAGGGAAAATTCCAGCCTCAGAAGTTCTCCTGGTATAAACGAATTGCCTCGGAGGTGTTTTGATGCAGAGCTGCATTAAGCAGAAAGGGGGTTTAGTGACACTGGTTGTTGGTTAAAGAAGAAAGGAAAACTTCTGTGTGTGTTTGAAGGGCCGGGTTGTTTGCCACGGCTGGCGTGGGCTGCTCAGGGAGTGGGAAGCTGGGAATGCTGAGGAGGGATGACACTCATGGCAGAAGCTGAATGGAAACCAGGGCTGCTGCCTGGCTCCCGTGCCTGGGAGAGTCCCGCTGGAATGTGGTGATTGCTGGGATGGGGAGCTGCTCTGAACACGATGAAATTTGACAGGACAAGAGGACACAGCCTGAAGCTATGCCAGGGGAGATTCAGGTTGGGCATCAGGAGGAATTTCTTCCTGGAGAGAGCAGCTCTGCCCTGGCAGAGGTGGCAAATCCCAGGATTTGGGAGCAGCTGGGCTGCACAGAGGGAGAGTGGCTGCAGAGCTGGGCTTGGCAGCCCCTGCTCCCTGCGGGTCTGGTTTGCTGATCCCTCATCCTCAGGGATGCAGCAGCCACAGGGATTTAAAGTGACAGCAGAGTGACCGCAGCTGCAGCTCAGCCAGGACTGGGTGGGAGGGAGTGAAGCGGGGTGAAAGCACCCCCAGATCAGCAGCAGCGCAGTCCTGAGCTGAGCTGGGCGTGCCTTCACCCCGTCTCCTCTCCTCCCATCCGAGCCCCTGCACTGGGGAGGTGCCCTGAGCAGCAGATCTGCAGGGAAAACTGACACAGGGAAAACTGACACAGGGAAAACTGACACAGGGAAAACTGACACCCCATCCAGGAACAGCTTCCCTCCTCTGAGCAGGGCTGGGCACCTTCCATGCTGCAGGGTGACATTTGTGCCCAAAGACTGAAGAGAGCAGGGCCTGGCCATGTTCATCCCACAAACTTATTTCTGGGAACAGCACAGGGCCATAATAAACACCATCCAGTGTTGCTTCTGTGCTCAGACGCTCAGAGCTTCCAAAGTGCTGCTGAATCCTTGCCTTTGCCCGCGTGGGGCCGTTCTGGGCTCCCAGGATGTGGGCACCTTGGAGCTCCTGGTCTCATGGCAGATTTCAGCAGCTGTAGTAGCACAGGGATGCCGGGGGGACAAGGGATTGGATTCACTGGAGCCAGACCTTGCTGGGGAAGGCCAAGGTTCCTTCTACGCAGGAAATAATTTAATAGCACAGTAATAATATCAATGTATTTAATAGAACCATGGAATCATTTTTGTGGGAAAAGACCACCAAGATCATTGAGTCCAACCCTCTGCAAGTAGGAAAGTAACTCCAGGCTTTGCTCACACGGAAGCGGGGTTATCCTTGAGGGGCACTGGGTAGATTTGTGTGCACACACGGCCGTGCCCTGTCATCCATCATCATCCTCATCATCCACCTCAGCTGGTCCTCACCCAAACCTCCGGAATGTGCAGCTCCAGGGCATCAGGCAGTGCCAGGACAGGGCACAACGGGCTGGGGGTGACCACCGTGTGTCCCGGCCACGGCAGGGTGAGGAGCGTCCCGGCAGCCACGGCGAGAGCTCCGGGGGCCTCTGGGACAAGTGGCACAAACTGGGGCAGAACGTGTGGATTGTCGGTGCCCTGTGATTAATAGTTAATCAGCCTGCTCTGTATTTCAGAGCGTGTGGGCATGGGAGGGAATTGCCAGCGAAGCAAACCACTTAACTCGGAGTCGCGTTTCTGGCGCGGCGCCTCCGAGGAAACGCTCTCCAGGTTTTCCTGGAGAGCTCATTACGGGGACAATAAAGGCCCAGGATAAATAGGATGCAACTGTTATTAACACGCAGTCCCTAGGAACGGGGCTGAAAAATCCTCGGCACTTGGACAATGAAATTGTGTCCTTGATCCCTGCGGCAGCGTGTTCGTCCCGTTGCCATGGCGACAGCATCCCCCAGCGATGCTCCCAGCTGCTCCTCACGTCCTGGGGCTGGGGCATTTGCATGTGAAACCATCAGCAGTGCCTTCCCCAGCTGCCATATCCCATCCTTTTCACAAAGTATCCCCATTTATCCCTGCCTCCTTTCCCACACTTTGTGATCCCGGGAGCAGAGCACCCTGCCCCAAGGCAAACCTGTGCTGGCACTGCCACCGTCCTGCTGGGCACGGAGAGCTGGCTCCAGAGGGAGAATTTACCACAAATTGGATCATTTGGCTTTGCTTAGAAATCTGTGCCTGTGGAAATCAGTGGTGGAGAGGGCTGGGTACCATGGGTTGCCTCTCCCCCTCTTCAGCTCTTTGCACAGAAGCCACATTGTGCCATCACCTGTGCCAGGGCTGGTCATGGAATCCTGGAATGGTTTGGGTTGGAAGGGACCTTAAAGCTCACCCAGCTCCATGAGGGAGCCTCACGGGGGCAGGGACACCTTCCACTGTCCCAGGGTGCTCCAAGTCCCGTCCAGCCTGGCCTTGGGCACTGCCAGGGACGGGGCAGTGGGTGCCAATGGAAGCTGGCTCAGAGCCGCGGTGCAGATCAGGACATTGAGCCCAGGGCTGAGCGCAGGCAGCTATCCTGGGACATGTGCCGTGCCAGGGACCATCCCGGTGCTGTCCTGGCTCCCGGACCCCTCGTGCTGCCCCGGGGCTCTGGGAGCTGGCAGCAGGGTGGAGGCACCCAGGGCTGTGGCTGGAGCCCGTGCTGGAGCAGAGCTCCTCTCGATGGCACCGCGGGCTGAGCGATCCACCACCCCCAGGGCAGTTCATTCCGCTACTTAATCGCTCTTGTTTTTAAAAACTGCATCTTGTTCCTAATCCAAGCGCGTCTGCTGCAGCCCCTGGGGGCTGGGTCCGTGCTGCCTCTCTTCACTTGATTGAAGAGCCCTTTAGTAGCTGATACTTCTCTCCGTGAAGGCATTTGGGGACTTTGGCCGTGTCACCTCTCTCTCAGCTCTCTGAGGAGGAGAGGCTGAGCTCCTCGCGCTCCCTGCCAGGCAGCTGCTCCCACACCCTTCCCATCGCCGGGATTTCCACCCCATCACCCCAGGCAGGCACCGGGGCCAGGCTGAGCCTCCAGCACCATCCGGGAGGGGTGAGCAGGGCAAACTCCTGTGCCCAGAGCCAGCCCGGGGCTGATCCCAGCGTGGGCGGCAGCGGAGGGGGCATCCTGCCCCACGCAGGTGAGAGCCCACCTGCAGAGCTGGCCCAGCCCGGGGCCAGCACGGTGGAAGTGCTGGGGAGTGCAGAGCAGGCTCCAGGGCTGGATGTCTCTGACATCCCGCCTGCAGGGCTTTGACTGGGGGCTCCTTCTGGGCGGTGTTTTCCAGCCACCAATTTTGACAACACCGGTCTGCGACTCTGCTGCCGTTTGCCATTAATGCCCATTTGTAGGAATTCCTGACTGTCTGAGCCCTTTGGTGCCTGAGGGAGCTGCCCCGGAGCCTGCCTTGAGCCTTGGAATCAACCCACTTTATTACCTGAGTGGCAGAGCTCAGTGCAAAGAGAAATCCGGTGGTAATATTTTTTTCTGTGCTGGAGAACAGAGAGGAGCTCACAGAACCAGCTCCTTCAGCACAGCCCAGCAAAGATTTACTTCCAAACCATGACGAAAAAAATAACGGATGGGATAAATTGAATAAATGGGGAGTGAAAAAGGGTGGAGAGCATCGTTGCCGTGGGTGTTTCCACAGCAGAAGGGACCGTAGAGCCCATCTTACTGCACCCCTGCCATGGGCAGGGACACCTTCTGCCAGAGCAGAGCTCCCAGGCCCGGCCAGCCTGGCCTGGAACACTTTCCTGTGCAGGGAAGGAGATGCCCTGGGTGCTGGGAAGCTGATTTCAGAGCTGGGAGCAGCACTGCTGGATCCAGCTGTGCCCCGGTGCCACAGCCCCGTGGGCCTGGGCAGGATTTCTCAGCTCCTTGCTCACCCAATGGGGTTTTTGCTCGGGAAATCAGTGGAGGTGAAAATTTAAATGCAAACACGAAGAGAGGCTTTGGAGTGAACAAATTTGAAACCCAAGCCAGTGGAAGAAGGGGAAGAGGCCGTGACATGAAAGAGATTTTGCGGGCAGAAACAGCTCAGCCAAAAATGAGCTCATTGTGGTTTTTTTGCCCCAGGACAATTAATGGATGGTTAATCCCTCTGGTTTTGGGGGATTTCTGGTTACTCTGCCCATGCTGCTCCCTCTGAATGCAGTTTGGAGGTTTTGATTTTAGCGAGGGCTGCCGTGGCAGGTGTGGGCTGGGGGAGGAGCAGCCTGGAGGGAGCAGAGTGGTGCAGCCCCTGCGAGCCACCACCCTCTGCAGACCTCAGGCACCGCAGGAGGGACGGGGGCAGAGATTTTCGGGCAAACTCTGCCTCCCACCCCCTGGCCCTGGGGGCTGCTGGGGCCACGTGAGGCCGTCTGTGTCCCCAGGCAGGAGCAGATTGCTGTCCCTGGGAGCAGGGGGGGGATCTGCCTGGACAGGGCTGTGACACACAGCAGTGTGACACTGTGTGTGTGACGTCACAGTGTGACACTGTGTGTGTGACGTCACAGTGTGACACTGTGTGTGTGACGTCACAGTGTGACACTGTGTGTGTGATGTCACCTTGTCCTGGAGCACTGACAGTGTGACACTGTGTGTGTGATGTCACAGTGTGACATTGGTGTGTGTGATGTCACCTTGTCCTGGAGCACTCAGTGTCACGCTGGTGTGCTGTGTGTGATGTCACAGTGTGACACTGTGTGTTGTGTGTGATGTCACAGTGTGACACTGTGTGTTGTGTGTGATGTCACAGTGTGACACTGTGTTCCTGATGTCACCTTGTCCTGGAGCACTCAGTGTCCCACTCTGTGCTGTGTGTCACGGTGTCCCACTGTGTGCTGTGTGTGATGTCACAGTGTCACACTCCTGTGCCTGATGTCACCCTGTCCTGGAGCCCTCAATGTCACACTGTGTTCCTGATGTCACCCTGTCCTGGAGCCCTCAGTGTCACACTCCTGTGCCTGATGTCACCCTGTCCTGGAGCACTCAGTGTCACACTGTGTTCCTGATGTCACCCTGTCCTGGAGCACTCAGTGTCACACTCCTGTGCCTGATGTCACCCTGTCCTGGAGCACTCAGTGTCACACTCCTGTGCCTGATGTCACCCTGTCCTGGAGCACTCAGTGTCACACTCCTGTGCCTGATGTCACCCTGTCCTGGAGCCCTCAATGTCACACTCCTGTGCCTGATGTCACCCTGTCCTGGAGCCCTCAGTGTCACACTCCTGTGCCTGATGTCACCCTGTCCTGGAGCCCTCAATGTCACACTGTGTTCCTGATGTCACCCTGTCCTGGAGCACTCAGTGTCACACTCCTGTGCCTGATGTCACCCTGTCCTGGAGCCCTCAGTGTCACACTGTGTTCCTGATGTCACCCTGTCCTGGAGCCCTCAGTGTCACACTGTGTTCCTGATGTCACCCTGTCCTGGAGCACTCAGTGTCACACTCCTGTGCCTGATGTCACCCTGTCCTGGAGCCCTCAATGTCACACTCCTGTGCCTGATGTCACCCTGTCCTGGAGCCCTCAGTGTCACACTGTGTTCCTGATGTCACCCTGTCCTGGAGCCCTCAATGTCACACTGTGTTCCTGATGTCACCCTGTCCTGGAGCCCTCAGTGTCACACTGTGTTCCTGATGTCACCCTGTCCTGGAGCCCTCAATGTCACACTCCTGTGCCTGATGTCACCCTGTCCTGGAGCCCTCAGTGTCACACTGTGTTCCTGATGTCACCCTGTCCTGGAGCCCTCAATGTCACACTCCTGTGCCTGATGTCACCCTGTCCTGGAGCCCTCAATGTCACACTGTGTTCCTGATGTCACCCTGTCCTGGAGCCCTCCTTGCTGCCCGCCCCGCTCTCGGTGCCCCGTGCCCGGCGCAGCCCCCGCTGCCTTTCCGCGCTGCCTGTGCAGTTCTCCAGCCCCGTGCCCAGGACAGGCTCCAGCTCCAGCTCTGCCTTTGCTGGTCCCTCTCGGGCAGGCACAGCCCCTGGCCGTGGGCAGGACAAGCTCTGATGGCCCAGGGAACAACCGGAATGAGCCTGACAGTGCCTTTGGGCAAGGGATGGAGGGACAGGACCTGGGCAGTGGCTTCAAACTGCACCAGGGCAGGGTTAGATGGGATATTCTGGAGAAATTGTTCCCTGTGAGGGTGAGGCCCTGGCACAGGGTGCCCAGAGCAGCTGTGGCTGCCCCTGGATCCCTGGAATGTCCCAGGCCAGGCTGGACAGAGCTTGGAGCAATCTGGGACAGTGGGAGGTGTCCCTGTCCTGGCAGGGGTGGCACTGGATGAGCTCCAATGTCCCTTCCCACCCAACCCAAACCATCCCGTGATTCTGTGATTCTGGCAGCAGAACCCCTGCAGTCAAACCCCTCCCTCTGGGGCTCCTGCTCCCCAAGCCTCTCCTGCACCACGAGCTGCCTCCCACCTCCTTTTCCCTGCATTTGGAGCGTTTTGGGATGGGTGCAGTAAATAATGTCATTGGTAGGTGCTGCAAGGCTTCAGTTAATCCTTGCAGGCACCACTGGAGTCTGAAGGGGCACCATTTCCTCTCAGACGTGTCTCTGTTTCACTCTTGCAGAAGCTGAATAATTCTCTCTGACAGCTTTTTGCTTTTTATAGCAGTAATTAGTCAAAAAGCATCGGCGTGACGAGCGCTGCCCTGGCACTCCTGCTCCAGGCACACGGCTCGGGGAGGGCACTGCTGCAGATCTGGGGGTGGTGACAAGGCCAGGGGTGAGCAGGGTGTCGGGCTCTGATGCTAAAATGGGCAAAACTTCGGCCTTTTTTCCTACCTAAATTTGCACTTGTGTTTTAAGGCACCTGGAGGGATCTGGGACGGCTGCTGGAGCCAGGCTGTTCATCCAGCCTGGAGTGACTGCTACACAAAACAACAAAAAGTGAAAAACAGAAGGCTAGAAACCGTGATTTTACAAGTTCAGTTGAGGTGGAAGGAGGCAGAGGGATTTGGGGGAGAAACCAGGTGTTAAATGTGGTTTTAATCCCAGTTAGTCCCCAAAATACCACCAGATCTGGTCACGGGGGTGACGTTGGTGTAACGCTGGCAGGACTGAGTGTTACTTTAACAGCAAGTGTTAAAGGTGTGGGAAGAATTTACTAAGGGAGAAGATGGAGGCTTTGTCTCTCTTTGTCTGACTGAAGCTCCCCAAAAGCCACGGGCCTGCTCTGTCACACGCTGCTGGTGATGCACGCCTGTCATTTGCTGGGGCTTCTTGGCTCCTTTTACTCCAAAGATAAAATCAGAAGTCAGAGTTGTCTGGTGACTTCAAAACAGCAGAGTCTGGGTGGGACTGGCGTGGTCTCTGCAGAGAGCCAGGGTGGAACTGATCAGCTCAGCGCTGGTTGTGCAGCTCGGAAGGGGCAGCCACGGGAGCATTTCCATACAACATTCCCAGAGAAGGGGAGGGGAGCAGCACAGCAGGTCCCTGGCTGCTCCCACAGCCCTGCAGCTGTGCCTGGAGGGGTCTGGAGCCGCGGGGCTGTGACAGGGGACAGGGGTTGGTGGTGGCCTTGGCAGTGCTGGGGGAGCTCTGGGACAGGAGGATCTCAGAGAGCCTTTCCAGCACAAAGGATTCCGTGATTCCATGGCCCTGAGGTGTCCGAGGCAGCGTGTGCAGGGCCAGGGCCTTTGTGCCACCCTGAGGGCACAGGAGGTGCACAAAGCAGAATCCAGACCTGTGCTCTGCGGGAATTCCTGCTGCTGGAGAGCCCAGGCTTTGCTTTCCCTGGCACAGCGCACCAAGGGCACGGGGACGTGGCTGTGCCCCTGCAATCGGCCTCTGCCAGGGGGTCAGTGGCCCCAGTGACCCCCCCGGGCAGGCTCTGCCTTGGGGGCAGGGCTGTGTGGTAACTCCCTGTGGTCACTCCCTGTGGTCACTCCCTGTGGTCATTCCCTGTGGCCACTCCCATGGCTGTGGCTGTGTGGTCACTCCCTGTGGTCATTCCCTGTGGCCACTCCCATGGCTGTGGCTGTGTGGTCACTCCCTGTGGTCACTCCCTGTGGTCACTCCCGGGGCTGTGGTCACTCCCGTGGCTGTGGTCACTCCCTGTGGTCACTCCCTGTGGTCATTCCCATGGCTGTGGCTGTGGTCACTCCCTGCTGTCACTCCCTGTGGTCATTCCCATGGCTGTGGCTGTGTGGTCACTCCCTGTGGTCACTCCCTGCTGTCATTCCCTGTGGCCACTCCCATGGCTGTGGCTGTGTGGTCACTCCCTGTGGTCACTCCCGGGGCTGTGGCTGCGGTCACTCCCTGTGGTCACTCCCTGTGGTCACTCCCTGCGGTCACTCCCTGCGGTCACTCCCATGGCTGTGGTCACTCCCTGTGGTCACTCCCGTGGCTGTGGCTGTGGTCACTCCCTGTGGTCACTCCCGGGGCTGTGGTCACTCCCAGGCTGTGGCTCCCTGGGACGCTGCTCTGCTGGCCCCTCACTCCTGCTCTGCTGGCCCCTCACTCCTGCTCTGCTGGCCCCTCACTCCTGCTGTGCTGGCCCCTCCTGCTCTGCTGGCCCCTCACTCCTGCTCTGCTGGCCCCTCACTCCTGCTGTGCTGGCCCCTCACTCCTGCTGTGCTGCCCTGCTGATCTCAGGGGGAGCCCTCTGTCTCTCCAGGGCACTGCAGGGTATTTTGGCCCCCCCCTCCCTTCCCCCTGGTTTGGGATGAGGGCTCAGTGCTGGGATCTGCTCTGGGAAATGTCTGGGTGAGGCTGGGCTGGTGCTGAGGCAACGATTTTGCACAAGAGTGGAGTTTCCAGGGGCTTAAGTGGGAGGAAGAAGAAGGAATGTTGATTTCTGCAGCTGTGGGTGTTTGTCTGGGGCCTTCATCCTCATCCCCCTCAGCTGAAGTTCAAGCAGCCCTTTGCCTCAATGCCATGGATGAGTCTGGAGAAGCCCTGGGGGGTGCAGGTGCCAGGTGATGCATTTCTGAGAAATGGCATAAAATGAATGCTTCCTCCCAAGACACCTGGAGCAGCCCTGGGTATAAACTGAGCCAGGCACTGGAGAAGCTGCAGTGAATCCCCTTCAGCTGAGACAAGCTGCTACAGTTCAGCTTTGTCGTTTAATTTCATCGCAGATGGAAATGTCCTACAAGGCCAAAGCTGTTGGTAAGTCCTCAGAGAGCTCCAGGACTGGGGTGTGGATTTAAAAACACTGAAGTGCTGATGTTGGTGGGGATGTGCACGGGAGATCAGTCTGTGGTAAAAGCTTGGGGCTTTTCCTGCCCTGTCCCTGAGCAGCAGGCTCAGCCTGTGGGGAGCAGGGACACGTCCCCTGCAGCCCCCTCCTGCCTCACCCCATGGCCTGTGCCCTGTCACCACCCTGCTGTCACCACCCCTGTGCTCTCAGGTGAGGGGCTGGGACCTCTCAGCTCCTGGAGACGTGCTGCGGGGCCACCTCGGCTGGAATTCCCACCTCGGCTGGAATTCCCACTGGAATTTCCT
This sequence comes from Vidua chalybeata, assembly GCF_026979565.1. Classification (NCBI taxonomy): domain Eukaryota; kingdom Metazoa; phylum Chordata; class Aves; order Passeriformes; family Viduidae; genus Vidua; species Vidua chalybeata. The sequence goes on from NC_071542.1 coordinate 20,438,848, forward strand.
CTCCAAAGCATCCCCCTCCTGAGCCCAGGTGGGATTTTCAGTCCGGGGGAATTCCTGCTGCATTTGAGGAAGAGAGAGGATGGATGTACATCCTTCCCCTTCCCGGGTGCGTGCACGTGGCTTGGCAGAGAGAAAATCACAGAACCCAGAAAGGTTTGGGCTGGAAAGGAGCTGAAAGCTCACCCGGGGGCACGGACACCTCCCACCACCCCAGGTGCTCCAAACCCTGTCCAGCCTGGCCTGGAACATTCCAGGGCTTGGGCAGCCACAGCTTGGACGCTGATTTTTAACTTGCATTTAATTCACAGTTCCAGCTGCTCTGTACTGGTGACCTGGCACCCCCTTGCTCCCTCCTCTGTGTTCTCTGCCAGCTGCACAGCACTGCTTTGGCTCCTTGTGGCTTTTCGCTTAAAATCTTGGGAATTGGACCTGTTTTCCCTGTTAAGGATCCCTGTTAAACCACCCGGCAGTTGCAGCATCCTGATTGTGTTGCAGCCAGCTTCTAATCCTGTTAGCGCGTGTCATGTTGCTCTTGTATCACTCTAATTTTTAATCAAAATGTCATGCGATACCAGGTTAAGTGCCTGCCAGAGTCTAAATCTATTAAATTGGCACGGTTGCCTTTATTAACCAATTTTTAAACTCATCAAAAGCTCAAACAGATTTGACAGGGCTCATTTTTCACCAATTTTGGTGCCTGTTCTCTGCTGTCAGCGGATCCTTCTTGGATCGGGGTCAGAGGATGGGGTTTGCCCATGAAGAATCTCATCCTTGCTTATTGCCAGAGTCCTGTTTTCCATCAGCCTTTTGGAGCCTCCTCCAAGGAGGTGCAAAACAAGATGAGTTTCTGCATAACCCTGAAGTGCCCAGAGTCCCTGTCCCAAAGAAATTCCAATTTAAATGCTTAAACCCGGACTTTGCCAAGAGTTTTGTCTTCCCGAATGCAAATATTTGAATCCTGCCATTGGATACTGACTGGGAGCTGGGTCCTTGCTCCACAGGGCAGGGGAAAACTAATTAGGCACTGACTAATTATTCCAGGTTTGGCCACCTTGAAATCCACAGCAGAGAGCAGGAATGGGAGGCAGACCAGTGTTTATTGTTATTTATTGTGTTGGAAGGCAGTGCCAGCGTTGGGCTCTCCTGTTGGGTGGAGCAGGTATGAGCCAGGCTCGTGGCTTTTCCTCAGAAATCTGTGGGAAGGCACTTCCCCCCCACCTGGGGGCTTCCAGCCTAGCCGAGCCTAATTCATGGTAATTATTTTTAATATTGCTTTTATGTGGCCGTATATTGTCTGAATTCCATAACAATGCAGCAGCAGACGTGAAGTGTTTCCAGGCTGGCTCTGGGCTCCCTGAGGCAGCATTTATTAAAATCTCCTTTTGTCCATATTTCATGTTTATTGCTGCCATCTTTAATTAAGGGAGGTAAATATTGCCGCGGGGGGCTGAGGGCCCTTTTTAACATGAATAATCAGAAATAATCGGCGGCACAAGATGTTGTGGGAGGGGGAAGGAGCTCCAGGGTGCTCCTGCTGCCTCTTCCTGCTCTGGGATGGGGCAGCTGGGCAGGGAAAGGGTCTCTGCCCCCAGGGACTGGTGATTGTTTACAATGAGCAATGAGGGGGGAGTTGAGCTTAGCTGGAATTGGATTTTTTACAGATTTCCTGCAGACTGCTGTGGCTGGGAAGGGACCTTAAAGCCCATCTTGTCCTGGGCAGGGACACCTCCCACTGTCCCAGGTGTTCCCAGCCCTGTCCAGCCTGGCCTGGGGCACTGCCAGGGATCCAGGGGCAGCCCCAGCTGCTCTGGGCACCTGTGCCAGGGCTCCACCATCCTCCCAGAACAATTCCCAATTCCCAATATCCCATCCATCCCTGCCCTCTGGCTCTGGGAGCCATTCCCTGGGTCCTGTCCCTCCATCCTTGTCCCCAGTCCCTCCCAGGCTCTCTAAGGTCTCCCCAGAGCCTCCCCCAAGCTGAATTCAGGTGTTCCCCCCTGCTCTGGCTGCTCCAGTGGGTGAAAATCCATCATCAGCTGCTGCTCTGAGCCTTGCAGGTCCCAGCCAGGAGAGGGTTTATCTCAGGAGAACATCCTCTGGGGAGGGCTCAGAGGCCTCGGTTGTGAGACATCCAGGATGGAGCCACGCTGGGAAGCTCCTGAGACGCTCCTGTGCCTAGAGGAGAGGGGTTTCTCTGGTGTCTCCCCTTTGCTGGGGCTCCTGCTTCCCTCACATCCCTCACGGTGGGTGTGGAGCTGCTCATGGTGTCAGAGCTGTCACTGCTCGTGGCTCTCTGTCCCTCCCGAGGGAGTCCTTGTGGTGCCCGAGGCCCGGGACAGGAGGGGTTCTCCTCTCTCAGCCGTGCTGGAGGGGCTGTCTCGCTGCTCCCTGTCCCTGCAGGGCAGCTGCAGTGGGGACACAGCTGGTGTGGGATGGAGGAGCTGGGCTGATGCTGGCACAGCACTCCCGGGGCTGCAGAGTGCCCCGCAGCCACCACGGAGCCCCTGGGACAGAAGCCAGAGGCTCTTCGGGCTTGGTGGCAGATGGGATAAAGGGGCAGCTGGCAGCAGGGGGCTGCAAAAAGGACATTTCTGAGCAGGAGCTGTGCTGGGAGAAGGTGGCTGCCCCTGGAGGGGCACAGGGAGAGGGGCACAGGGAGGAAAGGGATGTTTCTAGTGGAACTTCCATGGTGGCAGCGAGCCCAGCAGTGCCAGGGCTGTGCTGGCAGTGGTGAGGGGCTCTGCTGACCCTGGCAGTGGTGAGGTATTGTAAAATGCAGGTGAACAAGTGGGGAGAAATGCTGATGTGTGACTCCAGCTCAGAGGCTGAATGATTTCTTTATTAGAACTCTGCTAGAACACATTAATTTACTATTTAAAGGAGATACTAACACTACAAACCTACTTTTCTAACTCCCATCTCTCACTCACTCACAACTGGTGCCCCTCTCTGAGAGCCCAGCCACAGGTGGGTTGGATTGGCCACCAGCCCCAAACAATCCTCACCAGAACCCAACCAAGCAATCACCCCAGGGAAACAATTCTCCAAACACATTCCACATGGGAAAAACAAGGAGCAGGAAGAGAAATTGTTTTCTCTTTCTTCTCTCTGTGCCCCTCTATGAACAATCCTGAGAGAGAGAGAGAGAAACGTGCCTGCCACAGTGAGGGGCTCTGCTGACCCTGGCAGTGCCCAGGCTGTCCTGGCAGTGGTGAGGGGCTGTCCTGGCAGTGATGGGGGGCTCTGCTGACCCTGGCAGTGCCCAGGCTGTCCTGGCAGTGGTGAGGGGCTGTCCTGGCAGTGATGGGGGGCTCTGCTGACCCTGGCAGTGCCCAGGCTGTCCTGGCAGCACTCCTGACTAAAGGGAGACTTTTCCTCGGGGACTCATCTTCTGTCAGCCCTGAGATAATCCGATGTGATAGTGCAGGCACAATGACTTCATTACTGTAATTATTTTTATTGCCTCTGCAGGCCTCTGTTTTAAAATAAACTCAGGAGCCAGAGCATTCAGTTCCTTCCCAGCACTGGGGGAAGGGTTGGACTCGAAATTCTTGGAGGGCTTTTCCAACAAGAGTGTTTGCATGCCTCTACCACCTTCATCTCCTTTGTTTCATTGTATGAAAGGCTCGAGGGTTCAGTTTTGGCCAGTGCCACCAGTGCCAGCTCTGCTGGCTCCTGCCCCTCTCCAAGTTCCTGGGTGGGCCCAGGTGCTGCCAGCTCACACCAGCAGTTTTGGGCTTGGCTCCAGGGGTGGGAAATGTTCCCCCAGGAGCCCTGTGGCACTGGCAGGATGGGACAGCACTCAGGGATGGGTCACCTGAGGCCTGTGACCCAGCCTGGCTCCTCCTGGCCAGGTAAAACCTGCTGGCAAGGCTTCCAGGCCATCTCCAGCTGCCACCCTGGCTCTCCAGCGCCCATCCTCTGCTGGGCTCATTCCAGAGGCTTCTGTAGGGAACACTCAGCTCACAAACAGCCGGGCTGGCTCCTCGGAGTGCGCCCTGATGCAGGGAGGAGGGAGAGCAGGGCAGGAGGAGCTCCCTGCGGGATGCTCAGCCCCATCAGCCCAGCCAGGTGCCCAGCACAGCCTCCTCCCTGAGCCCTGCCTCCCCAGCCCCGAGCCGGGCTCCGGGGGAGCTCGCGGGGCCATCTGGGCTGGAACAAAGACTTTGCCCATCAACACGAGTAATCCCTGCCGGGCTCTGTAATCCGGGCTGGCTCTGAGCGTGCCCAGAGGGCTCCTGCTGGCAGGGGACGGTCCGTGGGACACGGCGCTGCTGGGGGCAGGGGCAGAGCCCTTGTCCTGCTCTGGGGACAGGGCTGGGGGGCTCGGGTGGCTGCCCCTGTCCTGGGGGGGGTGCAGCAGGGCCAGGGACCGCTGCTGTCAGCGGAGATCTGTCCTGAAACTCAGGTTGTGAACAAGCTCGGCTGCCTCTGGGCCCCCTGGGAGAGCCCCGGGCCATGTTTCTGAGGATTATTTTTATCTCTAAATATGAAATTCTCTCTAAGCAGCATTTAAAGCAGTGTCACTGCCCTGGCTGGGGTGGCTGTCTGGGACACTGACACAGACGTGGAATTCAGACAGTTTCTGTTCGTGCCTCTGATTTTTAGCATTGCCAGGAGCTGATTTTTAACAGTGATAAAGGAATTTGAACTCGCCGGGGTCTGTTTAATGAGCTGGCAGGGCTGGTGGCACTCTGTCTGTCTGCAAGTCCGCATTCTTTCCGTGAGAGAGCAGAAATACTCCAGGCTCCGGGTGGGGGGCTGCACTTTGGGCTCCCTGGAGCTCCCAGGGACTGCCCTGTCACTCACCGGGATCTGGAGAGTGGGCATGGTTTGGGCTTCAGTTTGGAATGAAATGAGAGCCCAGTGAGAGCTGAGAGCCCTCTGTTTGCTGTGCCCTGGCTGCCCCTGACCCCTGCCAAGCAGGGATGGGGTTTGGGGTGAGCCACACCTGGCAGGGCACAGTGCCCAGCCCTGGATGTGCCCAGCACAGGCGGGGCAGAGAGGGCAGCTTTAATTAGAGTATAAAGTGGTGTGCAGGCACCGTGCGGGTCAGGGGAGGGCTCAGAATGGGCCCCAGAGCCCCTGGGACCGCTGGCTTTGTCCTCTGGTTCGCCGCTGGAGCGTGGCATTGCCCTTGGCTCCTCCCTGGCTTCCGTGTGTGGGGCAGGGGACGGGTTTGGCACAGGGCTGCGGGGGCTGCGGTGGGTCCCCTCCCCTGGGGACACTCGTGCCTCCTCTCCGAGTGCCTGTGGGGCCGCAGCCGCCCCTCCAGCGGCTCCTCTCCGGCCCTGGTGCTTTGTCAAACACGCTTTTGTGGAGTGGAGCTGAAATCCTTTCTTCTGCCGGGTTTGATGTGGAAAGTAAACACGTTAACATCAAGGCAGCCAGGCAGCTTCCCAGCGGAGCCTGGGAATTGGCTCCTGCTGCGGGAATTGGCTCCTGCTCCGCAGCCCTGGAGTGATCGGGGTGCTGCTCTCGGGGAGCGGGGCTGCTCAGAGCCTTGGGGTGCTGCTCAGAGCATTGGGGTGCTGCTCAGAGCCTTTGGGGTGCTGCTCAGAACATTTGGGGTGCTGCTCAGAGCCTTTGGGGTGCTGCTCAGAGCCTTGGGGTGCTGCTCAGAGCCTTTGGGGTGCTGCTCAGAGCATTGGGGTGCTGCTCAGAACATTTGGGGTGCTGCTCAGAGCCTTTGGGGTGCTGCTCCCAGGGAGCAGGGCTGCTCAGAGCATTGGGGTGCTGCTCAGAGCCTTTGGGGTGCTGCTCAGAGCATTGGGGTGCTGCTCAGAGCATTTGGGGTGCTGCTCCCGGGGAGCAGGGCTGCTCAGAGCCTTGGGGTGCTGCTCAGAGCCTTGGGGTGCTGCTCAGAGCCTTTGGGGTGCTGCTCCCGGGGAGCAGGGCTGCTCAGAGCGATGGAAGCTCTGCCTGCAGGGTTGGATCTCTTACTCACAGAGTGTAACGTGGGAAAGGGCTTTTCTGGTAGAAATCCAGGCTGGCTTTGTGGGCTGCTCCTCCAATTCAGCACCAGGGAGGGGTGCAGGGGGTGCCAAGAGGCTCTTTGGTTCCCTTACCTGGCTTTTCTGTGCTTGTCCATGAAGTGAGGATGGAAGGGGAAGCCCTGGGTGACTTGGGCTGGACTCGGCCCTGTGGGATCGCTGTTCTCATGCCCTGGGCTGGGCTGGGGCTTGGAACAGCATCTTCCCACAGAACACGAGTGTCCTGGTGCCTGGCAGCAGGGGACAGTGCCCAGCCCTCCCGTGTGCCCTGCCAGGGACTGTGATGCAGCCAAGGGGGGATGTGCCAGCGCTCAGGACAGAGCACAGAAATAAGGTCACTCGTTTCTGTTTGAAAAAGCCAACAAAGCAAGTAATCCTGCTTCTGGCTTTTTGTGGGCAGCTGGATCCTGCTGGACAGTTTGGGAGAGGGGAGGGATAACAGCTTTCCTTCTGCTCCTGCAAGACTTTGCCACGGAGGATGGCACATCCTGCCTGCAGACGTTGCTGCAGATCCTGCCCAAATCCTGCTAAACCCCTGGGGTGCTCCCTGTGGTGCAAGGGACCGTCCCAGCTGGGGGCTGAGCTGGGCTCAGCGTGGCCCAGGCACCTCTGGCTGAGCCTCTGGGACACCCCGGGGGTGGCACCGGGGGTGGCACTGGCATGGCCTGCTGCGAGCCAAAGGGCCTGGAGCTCCTGCCGTGTTCCTGCAGAATGCCAGCGCTGTGCCCCGTGGGTGTGCAGGGAGCTGCCAGCCCACGTCACCCAGACAATGCCCTCTGCTCTCTGGGCTTCATCTGGAAAGGTCATGTGTGGCACTGGCACGTGACTGCAAGGACAGAGCCTTTTGGGGGCTTTTCTGTGAGAGCAGGGCAGCTGAGCAAAGCCCAGCCCCCTGCAGCTGGAGTGGCCCTGCTGGCACCGTCCGTGGGCTCTCTGCTCCCGCTGTGCCAGGGCTGCTCATGCCCAGGCTGCGGGGAACGGGCAGGACACGGGGGCAGCAGGATGGCATCTCGCAGAGCCCTGCTCCTGCAGCTCCCCACGACAGAGCCACCAGCCCTCCCCGGGGGGGTGACAGGGGCTGTGCAGACCCTCCAGGCCAGGCCACCCCACGTTCCCGTGGGTCAGCGATTCCCGTGGGTCAGCGATTCCCGTGGGTCAGTGATTCCCGTGGGTCTGCAGTTCCCGTGGGTCTGCAGTTCCCGTGGGTCAGTGATTCCCATGGGTCAGCGATTCCCGTGGGTCAGCAGTTCCCGTGGGTCTGCAGTTCCCGTGGGTCAGCGATTCCCGTGGGTCTGCAGTTCCCGTGGGTCAGCGATTCCCGTGGGTCAGCGATTCCCGTGGGTCTGCAGTTCCCGTGGGTCAGCGATTCCCGTGGGTCAGCGATTCCCGTGGGTCTGCAGTTCCCGTGGGTCTGCAGTTCCCGTGGGTCAGCGATTCCCGTGGGTCAGCGATTCCCGTGGGTCAGCAGTTCCCGTGGGTCAGCGATTCCCGTGGGTCTGCAGTTCCCGTGGGTCAGCAGTTCCCGTGGGTCTGCAGTTCCCGTGGGTCAGCGATTCCCGTGGGTCTGCAGTTCCCGTGGGTCAGCAGTTCCCGTGGGTCAGCGATTCCCGTGGGTCTGCAGTTCCCGTGGGTCAGCGATTCCCGTGGGTCAGCAGTTCCCGTGGGTCTGCAGTTCCCAGCAGGGCTCTGCTTTCTTCCCGGCAAGGTCCCGGGTCTTGGCCATCCCCACAGGCTTTGCCGGGCAGGGATGGAGAGGCACGGGAAAGGTCAGTGTTCGCTTCGCGGGGCTCTTGTTGTGTCCCAGGTGAGAGCAGACATTTGCATTTCAATGAATATGTATTTTGAGACGTTAAACCCAGCGGCAAAACAAGGGCCTTGCCGAGATGACAAATGCATCTCTCCTTGTGCCTGTTCCCGATATCTCCAAAGGCAGCAGCCTTTGGAAATAAACCCGCGCCAGCCAAAGCAGTTTTTCTTGCCTTCCTTTCCCCAAAACCACAGCCCTCGGTGTGGACCTGAGCGGCTGGAACCTCAAATGAGAGGAGCTGTGGACCTGCAGGGTCTGTGATGTGCAGGATCTCAGCACCGTTCTGCAGCTCCAGGTCAGCTTCTCTTTCAACCTCAATCCTCATTAAGAGAGAAAAATCTGCTTGGAAAGCGGGGGAAAACAAGATGGCTCTGAGTCATCTGGGAAGCAAAGTGGGGTTTTTTGGCTTGGGCTTTGGGAGGAGTTTTTAGTCTGGCTGAGGGCTGACTAAACTGATGGAGCGAGTGGCAGCAGCACACTGGGTCTGGCCAGGAGCTGGTGGCACTGGGGTGGCACTGGGCATGGCAGCCCTGGGGCCGTGCTGCCAGCAGCTGTGCCAGCAGGAGCCCTGGCTGGCATCCTCTGCACTGAGCTGGGGGCAGAGCATCCCTGGGGAAAGGGGAGCAGGGAGCAGCTCGGCTCTCGCTGTGATTTCTGGGCAGCATCCCCGGCTCCCGCAGCATCCCCACCCGGCAAGGGACTGCCCCGAGCACCCCGGAGCTGGCACAGCCCCCCCAGACCCGCTCTGGGAGCAGTGCAGCGGCGTTTCTGCGGTGTGAGGTTTCCCAGCCCTGTGAGGCTGCTCTCCCCAAGGCGGGGCTCTCACCTGTGCAGTGCCCCGCGTGTTATCCAGCGAGCCCCCGGGGCCCTTGATCAAAGAGCCTTGTGGTGGTGCAGGGTTCCATCCCCCAGCGCTGTCCGTGTCTCGTCTGCTGCTCAAGGTGTGCCAGATTCACTGGGAAGTTCCTGCTCTCTGCCCCTCTGTTAGTGTGCATCATTTACACCTTAAAACGGCTCGCCAGCCTCTCCCTGGCAGTCACCTGCCGTGAGCAGGAGCCCTCTTGCAGCCCCGCGCTGTCTCTGGCAATAAAAACACCGAGTCCTGTTGTTAATATTCAGGGAGCAGTGCCACTTCTCCCAGGACAAAATCCTGCCGTGGCTGGGCAAATCAGAGTTCATTATCATGTTAATCTGACTGATTGCAGTCTCCCAGAAGGATTCCACATATGGTCATTCTTGTAACACAAATAAAAGCTGTTTTGCCTCATTCACGAGGCTCAAGCTCCTCTCTTGGTGCATGATGCTCTTTATTCTCGTGCAATTCTGGCAGAAGGAAATATTAATTATTTTTGAACCTGTTCTTAGTTTTGAGTCTGAATTGGGGTTTTGAGCGTCCTCCCTGTGTTTGCAGTCAGGATTTCCCCTTATTTTTGTTGCCTTATTTTGGCTCTGGTTTTAAATCGGGAAGCATGAGCTGAGCACCCCACACACTCCCCTACTCCGTTCAGGAGCCTGCAGGGATCCACATCTTTTCTGGGAAATAATCTGGGGGAAGCTGTAATCCATGACACTGGTTCTGGTGGAGGCACGGGGTGCAGGGCACCCCTCACATGGGACTGAGCTGCTCGACTGACCCTGCTGGCCCAGGGCTTCAGCCTAACAGCTCATTCTGAATTATTCCCTGTTTTTTGTAATGCAAAGACAAGGCTTTGGGGACACTTGTGGAGTACGAGCAGGTTAAAGGGCTCACTCCAGCCTGCTGGCACCCTGGGGTGCTCAGCTTCCCCTCCGGCCCCACGCCCAGGGTGTGGCTTGGGGCTGTTTGGGGACAGTTTGTGGCAGCAGCTGTGTCCCCTCCATTGGCAGGGCCAGGGAGGAGCTGGGCTGTGGCTCCACCGGCCCCGAGCATCCCTCAGCCCTGTGCTTCCTCCAGCACCTGGCTTTCAGGGGCAGTGAATTTTTGGTGAAGCATTTCCAGCTCCCTGCTCACCCCCTGAGCCCTGCCCTGCTGGAGGGGAGCGAGCGGCTGGGCAGGACTGCTGCCAGGAGAGCCAGGGCTGCCTGCTGCCCTGCGTGCCAGGGGCACACTCACAGGCTTTGGTCTGTGCTCTGCTCCTCGCCGTGTGTGCAGCAGCACCAAGCACCCACTGCAGGGCTGGAACGGGCTGCTGCTCCCCCCCCGAATCCTGCAAACCTGCACCGTTCCCCCAGAATCCTGCAAACCTCTGCCCCCTGGGAACCTCCCCAAGGCCTCCCGGAGCTCCCCAGGGGTTACAGGGGTGGAAGCAGAGGGTGTGAGCCCGCCCTGCCTGGCACAGCTCCCCGTGGCTGTCCTGTCCTCTGCCAGCAGCGCGTTGGTTGGGAAGGAGTGACCCAGCTGGGCTGGAGTGGGAGCTGCAGAGCCAGGCTGGCAGCTCTGGGGTCCCGGGGGAACGTGGATCTCAGCTCCACGGAGCAGTTCCCACCTTGCCCAGGCCCCGGAGCTCCTGGACAGGCTGCAGCTCCCTGGCTGCAAAGGCAAAGGCTCAGCTACAGCACGACTTGACACCCACCCTGTGGCATGGAGTTGTTAGGGTTGGAAAATAACTCTGAGATCATCAAGGTCACACTAACCCACGTCCCCAAGCGCCACATTTATAGTCCTTTAAGCTGCCCTGGGCATGGGGACTCCACCCCTGTCCTGGGCAGCTGTGCTGGGTTGGAGAGCCCTTTCCAGGAGGAATATTCCCAATATCCACCCAGGCCCTCCCCAGCCCAGCCTGAGGCCGTTCCCTCTCCTCCTGTCCCTGTTCCCTGTCCCCAGCCCAATCCCCCCGGCTCTCCCCTCCTGTCAGGAGCTGTGCAGAGCCACAAGGTCCCCCCTGAGCCTCCTCTTCTCCAGGCTGAGCCCCTTCCCAGCTCCCTCAGCCTCTCCTGGGGCTCCATTCCCTTCCCAGCTCCACTGGCAAAGCGTTCCAGGCTCCCACAGGCTCCAGCCCAGCAGCCTGCGGGAGCAGAGCTTCTCTTGCACGCAGCAGCTCGGGCTGCCTTCCTGAGGAGAGGCATTCATCGCGGCGATCTCTCGGAACGCCTTTATCGGCCTCTAAACAATTCGCACCGGCGCTGGTTGTGCCGAGAGCCTTTTGCATGCTAGCGGCAGGGGAGTGCCAAATTCAACAGGAGCCACATGGAGCCACTCCAGGCTGCATGAATGAAAAAAGGGACTTTGAGTTATTGCAAAAACCAATTTGGCTTTATGGAGAGAGATTTTTCTGTGCCTCTCAATTATAGAGTTATAAATCCTAAATGTAATCCGTAGAAGCTGCGTGGCAGCAGAGTGGAGGTGGCGTGTCGTCAGTCGCTGGCAGGGAAGGTCTGGGGTGCTGGGGAGGCTGGAGAACATTCCCTGCGTCCTCTGAGAGTCTGTGCAGGGCCCAGGCCGTGCCAGGCAGGAGCTTGGCCAGGACAGGGTTTGGAGGTGGGGATGTCCTGCCCTGCACCGCTGGCTGGAGGCTGGGAGCTGCCGTCCCGGGGGCGCTGGGGCTCGGCAGAGGAGCCTCTCACCCTGCCGGGTGTGTCCCAGCCCCTGGGGATGGGAGCAGGGAGCAGCTGTGAAGCATCAGCCGCACCCGCAGCACCTCCGGCGGGCCGCGGGAGCCCCTGCGGGCAGGCGGGGACGGGAGGACGCGAGGCTCGGCTCCGCTCCGCTCCCAGCCAGGTCCTGCTCCCTGCAGGAAAACTGGAGATAAAGCCTCCCCAGGTGCTCTGGGGGCCGGGTGAGTGCTCCTGGCACAAGTTCCTGGTTATTAACGGCTTCAAAGATGTGCTCAACTGCTGTCCCAGTGCAGACTTTCCTAAATGAGGACATCGGTGGCTGAAATTCCGTGAGGGAGAGCCGTGTGGAGCCTTCTGAGCACGTCAAAGGTTTGAAAACCTGCGGGGGATTAAGAGGAGAATCGATAATCTGGAGTTTAAGGCTCCGTGGGTCCCTTCATTAGGAACTTTCCTCCTCAAGAGCTTTATAAACTTCTGGATCAAACTGCCCAGATAAGTCTTGAAGACAGAAATGGCTGTGTCAGCGAGGAGGAAGGATTAGAGATAACAGGGAATTAATACCAAAATGCATATGCTATAAATATAACAGGATTACAGTGAGTTATGTAAAAGCCCTTTGCCTTCCTCCGAGTCTCCCCGGGTGGGCAGGGCTCTGGTGGGCAGGTGGGCAATCCCCTGAGGTTCTGCCTTCACCTGTGGCTCCCAGAGCACCTTTTCTTGTCATCGTAACAGGACAAGGTGGGAACGGCTTCAAACTGGCAGTGTTCAATGGGATATTGGGAATTGGGAATTGGGAATTGTTCCCTGGCAGGGTGGGCAGGCCCTGGCACAGGGTGCCCGAGCAGCTGGGGCTGCCCCTGGATCCCTGGCAGTGCCCAATGCCCCTGGACTCTGGGAGCAGCCTGGGACAGTGGGAGGCGTCCCTGCCATGGCAGGGGGGTCTCTATGGCCCCTTCCCACCCACCTCCACTCCCCCCAGAGGTGCAGGCACAGCCCCAGCCCTGTCCTGTCCCTTGGGAACCCCTCCCCTGCCCTGGGGGGAGCCCCCAGCCCCTCCTGGGGCCCTGGGAGAGGGGTCTGTGCAGGCAGGGATCTCTGCTCCAGCTCTCCGCGTGGATTTCGGGGCTGCTTATTCCCTGCCTGGAAATGAATATTCTCAGGCCTATTTTTGCCCATTTCCTGCTCATTCCAGGGCTTAGCAGAGGCTCTGGCTCACGGTGAGGGCTGAGAGCTGTCAGTCAGGTGGATTTGGCCCTGCTTGCAGAGCCAACATTAACTTTGTCCGAGGGATGATAAATCCTGGGCTCATGCAGCACGGTGCTGAACTTGGAAAATGAAGCATTTAAACCACAATATTGCAGTCAAATTGCTGGTGAAAATCTCTTCGTGTTGGCAGTGGAGCTGGAGGGTCTTTGATCTCTCCCAGCTCAGATGTTGCTGCCAAAGAGACTTAAGCTTAAACTTCACTTTGTAAAATAGACTTTTTTTGACAGTTTCCTTTAAAAAAATAATCTCCTCCTAAGCTCAGGAAGCAGGGACGAGTGGGCAGCCCACAAGGAGATTTCCAACCCAAATAACGCAGGAAGGAGCCACTTCCAGCTGCTTCTGTAAATCCTGGGCTTAATCCGTGGAGCAGCTGGGGGGGAACGTGGCATGTGAGCCCCAGGAGAGGCAGTGCTGAGCTGGGGCTGGGGTCTGGCACGGGGGTGCTGCAGGGGCTGCCTGGGTGCTCTGGAGGTGGCAGGGCTGGGAAGTGAAGGCGTTTCCACGGCTTTGGGGCTGGTGCTGTGCCACCCCTGCCTGAGAGCTGGACTGGAACAGCCCGGCCGTGGCACGGCGTGAGTGCTCTGGGAAATGGCCCTGCCACCAGTCTCTGCAGCCTGCACTTTGGGACAGAGCCGGGCTCTTCCTCAGCACAAGGCTGTCCCTGGGCTGGGACTGGAGGCTCCTGCCTGAACTGAGCCCTCTGCTCCTTTGCAGATGAGCTGCTATTTTTAAATCTTTTTTTTTTTTTTTTTTTCCCCCGTTTATTTTTCTATCTGTGGATGATCCTAATTTTGGCTGAGAAGCTTAGAAAAGCAAAGAATGCAAGGTTACTTTAATCTTCTTGAAGTTTGGCCATCCCCTGGGCCGCTGTGTGTGCCAGAGCTGCAGGGCCCAGTGCCCCCAGAGCCTGGTTCTGCTTCACACCCAGCGTGCTGCAGGAGCTGTGCTGGGTCCCAGGGTCCTGCAGGAGCTGTGCTGAGTCCCAGGTCCTGCAGGAGCTGTGCTGAGTCCTGCAGGAGCTGTGCTGAGTCCTGCAGGAGCTGTGCTGAGTCCCAGGTCCTGCAGGAGCTGTGCTGAGCCCCAGAGTCCTGCAGGAACTGTGCTGAGTCCTGCAGGAGCTGTGCCCATCCTGCAGGAGCTGTGCTGAGTCCCAGGGTCCTGCAGGAACTGTGCCCATCCTGCAGGAGCTGTGCTGAGTCCCAGGGTCCTGCAGGAACTGTGCTGAGTCCTGCAGGAGCTGTGCCCATCCTGCAGGAGCTGTGCTGAGTCCCAGGTCCTGCAGGAGCTGTGCTGAGCCCCAGAATCCTGCAGGAACTCCCGTGTCAGGAGTCATCCCGTGTCAGGAGTCATCCCCTCCGGTCCCGCTCCTTTGGGGTTAACAGCAGTGACACAGCGCCCTACGGCAGCCAGATGTGCCTGGCACGGCAGCCAGATGTGTTTGGCACGGGGCTCAGCTCGCTGCACTTCCTCAAGGGCTCCTAAGTCAGAATCACAGAATCCCAGACTGGTTTGGGAAGGGACCTTAAATCTCCTCCCATCCCACCCCTGCCCTGGCAGGGACACCTCCCACTGTCCCAGGCTGCTCCCAGCTCTGCCCAGCCTGGCCTTGGGCACTGCCAGGGATCCAGGGGCAGCCCCAGCTGCTCTGGGCACCCTGTGCCAGGGCCTGCCCACCCTGCCAGGGAACAATTGCTAATTCCCAGTCTCCCATCCAGCCCTGCCCTCTGGCCGTGGGCAGCCATTCCCCCTTGTGTGTCACTAGAGTCCCTGATGAAAAGTCCCTCCCTTGGAGGCACCCCCAGACCCTGGCAGTACTTGGCAGGTGTTGGCATTCGCAGCGAGCCCTCGGTGCCAGCCTGGCACGTGGCATCCCAGCTTGTGCCAGCAGCTGCCCGTGGTCTCCATCAGCCTGGGCACCCCAGAAGGCTGACCTCAAAAGCCTGCAGACAGACGGGAGTCTCATTTTATAAGAACATGTAAAGATCCAAACATGGAATATTTAAGCCGGTGTTATGCAATGGGAGCTCTTTTAAGTCGTGATTTGTAAAGGCAGTTCAGATAATTTCCTGAAAGACATTCTGCTAATGATTAATTTAGAATATGTTTAATTCAAGTTAGAGAGATCAAAGAGGGAGCATTTTCCCTCTAATGCCATCCGTGGTTTCACACTTTCACCAGATTCCAGGCACTGGGGGGTGTCTGCCTTGTCCTTCCCTGCAATTCCTCTGTGAAGATTGCAGAGGAAAGCACTCTGCAGGCTCCGTGCTGGTTTGGGGCAGGGGAAGGGAGAGGAGCATCAAGCACATCCCCGTGAGATTTGCTCTGGGGAGGGACAGGATGCTGGGGGATGTGGAATCAGCTCCTCCCCTCCTGCAGCAGTGGCTCCAGGTGGGTCTGGCAGGCTTTCCTCGGGATCTAGCTGGGAATGATTCAGGAGTCTGAGCTCCGTGCATCCTCTGCAGGGCCGGGCCAGCGGCGGGGCTGCTCGGCTGGGCTGCAGCAGCAGCTCCAAAACGCCGGTGCTCGCTCCAGGACGTGCCGCTGCTGCACCGTGTCCAGAGAAGAGCCGGGAGCTGGGCAAGGGTCTGGAGAAGGGGCGGCTCAGGGGGGCCCTCCTCACTGTCCCTGAAAGGAGGGACCCCCGAGAGGGTCGGGCTCTGCCCCCAGGGAACAGGGACAGGAGGGGAGGCTCAGGCTGGGCACTGGGAAAACTTCTTGGTGCAAAGGGCTCTCCACTGCCCAGGGCAGCGCTGGAGTCCCCCATCCCCGCAGGGAGTTAAAGCCGTGCGGATGTGGCACTTGGGCCATGGATTAGGGGTGTCCTCGATGGTCTCGGAGGGCTTTTCCACCCTCAGTGCCCGTGATTGCCTTCGGCACGGGCCAGGCTCAGCCCCCGCCGGTCCCGCCTGGCATCCCGCCGCTGCTGCCGGCCCGGGCCCCGGGGCACGCCGTGCCAGCATCGCCGCCGTGAAACCCTCTTTATTTACAAGACAAACACGCTCCCCGTGCGGCACCGAGCCCCAGGCACGGGCTCCTGGCGTCCCGTGGGCTTCCCCCACTGCAGTCTGTGGCTGCTGAGCCACCGTTTGATCAGATAACGCGCTCATTTGATCAGATAAGGCGCGCGTTCCGTGTATTTGTCAGGGAGCGATGTGTTCGCGGTGTTTGTGGGAAGGCAGAGCAGCGCGGGTGTCAGGAGCAGCCTTTGATCCGCGGAGATGCGCAGCGGCTGCTCGCACGCCGGGGCTGCCGGCGAGTGAATCACCGGGAGCTGCGGCGGGGGGAACCGGGGTGTGAGGCGTTCATCACTCCAACGATGCGAAGCAGCAGGGGTTTGCAGCCCCCAGTCGAAGGGGAGGAGGAGGAGGAGGAGAGTTTTGGGGGTGTGGTGGCCAAATCCCCGCACAGGAGCAGGCCGGGGGCAGAGGGGATGAGCGGCCACCGCCGGGGGCTGACCGCACAAAGCGACCTTTGTTTAGCAACGAGCTGGGTGTGGAGACGGGTGAGGAGAGCCCGATTCGAAGCAGATCCTGCAGGGGGACAATGCTTTTAATCAGGGCGATGATCTCTCCTGCACAGCCGGCTCAGGTGTGAAGCTTCCTCCCGGGGAGGTATCGGGACGTTCCCACCTGGGCCTGGGGGTTGTCATCCCTTCTTATGGGGCATAACCGACCCCGCTGCCCCTCAGGTGGGATGGGAGATGGCTCCGGAGCCGAAAATGTCACGCAGGGAGCGGTGTGGGGTTTGCGCTGTCCTTGGTGTCCCTTCACGAGCTCCAGAGCCCTCACACACATCCCCCGAGCTCGGCCCCTGTGCTGTCACTGGTCTCTTTGTCCTGCAGAGAGATGCCAAGGGCCAGTACCTGTTCGACCTTCTGTGCCACCACCTGAACCTGCTGGAGAAGGATTACTTCGGCATCCGCTTTGTGGACCCCGACAAGCAAAGGGTGAGAGAGAAGCCCCCTGCCCGGGCTGGGGGAGCGGGCTCAGGCCTGGCCTTGCAGCTGGAAACCAGGGTGAGACCCGGAACAAAATCAGGAGCAGGCAGTGAGGGGCTCCTCCCCAGCAGCTCTCCCCCACCCTGGGTGAGCTCTGGGTGACCCGGCAGGGCCGTTCCTTTGCCCAGGGGACAGGGATCTACTCACGGCCCCCTGAGCCCCCAGGGGACCGCCAGGGAGGGGTCTGGGATGCGCCCAGGGCCCGGGATGTGTGCGCTGGAGGGGCTCTCCCGGCGGGGCTGAGCCATCCCGGAGCCTGCAGAGCGAGAGATCGCGATGCTGTTGTGAAGAGAGGAGCCAGGTCCCCTGGCAGCGGGTCAGCAGGAGCAGCTACAGCACAGATTCACGTTTTGACGCCGAGACTGGGCCGTGTGACAGCGCCGTGCCGAGGATCCAGCGCTCGAGCGTTGCCTCGGGCAATGGAGAGTGAGAGCAGGAGCCAGGGCCAGGCAGGAGCCGGCCTGACCCAGCTCCCGGCTCGGGTCCGTGTCCTGCCGGCCCCGGGCAGTGGATGGGCACAGAGCCACGGATGGATGGGCTGGATCCCCACGCCAGGGCTGTGGGGGTGCCCCTGCCCTGGTGCAGAACGAGCCCTGGGGCCCCCTCAGTCCCTCCTTGTCCTTAGAGCCCTGAGGCTCGCAGGCACAGCTGCGGATGGCAGCCTTGTGCTGCGCTCCCCAGCGATCAGAACCAGCCACAGAGCAGCCAATTCCTGCTCCCAGGGCTCCTCTGCCTCCCTGTCCCAGGGAGCAGCCGATGTGAGCCAGGAGCTGGACACGGAGCTGCTCCCTCACCGCGGACAGGACCGGCCTGAGCCTGCTGCCCCCCCAGCTCCCTTCCAGGGCCACTCACCCACACTCCGATGGCTTTTGTCACCCAGAGCAGGACCCTCCTCCTCCTCATCCTCCCCACCTTATCCAGTCACGGCTGTCAGGCTTTAATTGCCTTCTTTTCCTTTCAGCATTGGCTGGAGTTTACCAAGTCGGTCGTGAAGCAGATGCGGGGTGAGTGTTGCAGGAGTCTGGGCAGACTCTGCTCCTTCCATCTCAGATGTATTCCCATTTTCCCTGGCCTGTCCCCTCGGGGGTCAGTTCCCAGCCCCTCTCCCAGGAGCAGCTCCCCCAGAAGCTGTTCTGGTGGGCTGAGAGCAGGATTATCCCCACCAGCCCCACGGCAGCCATGGGCAGCACAGGGCAGCAGCCCCCACGGGGAGCAGGACAGGAGTGATGGGGTGAGGAAGTGACATTTGGGAGCGGGGAGCGGGTTGGCTGCTGGGTAGACAGAGCCACTGGCGCTTCCCCAGGGCTTTGTCAGGGGCATCTGCTCTTGCCATGGCCACTGCAGCGAGGAGTGTCTGCCCCCTCCTCACCCAGGGCAGTCTGGGGGAACAAGGCAGGTGAGACCCCGAGCAGGGCCTGGCTCGAGGGGTGGTTCGGGGTGAAGGGGACAGCCCTGCTCTCTGCTGACACACTGTCCCTGCTCTCTGCAGCCCAGCCCCCCTTCACCATGTGCTTCCGTGTCAAGTTCTACCCCACGGACCCCGCGGCGCTGAAGGAGGAGATCACCAGGTGAGGACGGGCACTGCGTGGGGGCCTGGCCGGGGCAGGAGCACAGGGACAGCTCGTTCTGTAGTGAGCAAACAGCACCAGCCACTGGGATTTCCCAGGCAGCCCAGATGCTTTGGGATTGTTCCTGCTGGGGGGGAAAAACACAGGAGTCCCCACCCGTGCTGGGTCAGCACCTGGAGCAACCTTCCCTGGTGGGGAGCACAGGCTGAGGGTGGGAGGCCCTGGCACAGGAGCCCAGAGCAGCTGTGGCTGCCCCTGGATCCCTGGCAGTGCCAGGCTGGATACTGGGGCTTGGAGCAGCCTGGGACAGTGGGAGCTGTCCCTGCCCTGGCAGGGGTGGGCTGAGATGGTATTTGAGGTCCTTTCCTGCCTGAGCCACCCCTGGGCTCCGTGATTAAAGCCCCTGGCTTGGTCTTTGGGTGCAGTCAGTTCCAGCCCCACATCCCAGGGTGCTGTCAGGCAGTTCCAGCCCCACATCCCAGGGTGCTGTCAGGCAGTTCCAGCCCCACATCCCAGGGTGCTGTCAGGCAGTTCCAGCCCCACATCCCAGGGTGCTGTCAGGCAGTTCCAGCCCCACATCCCAGGGTGCTGTCAGGCAGTTCCAGCCCCACATCCCAGGGTGCTGTCAGGCAGTTCCAGCCCCACATCCCAGGGTGCAGGCAGTTCCAGCCCCACATCCCAGGGCAGAGCACTCCGAGCACGGCCCCAGCTCTGTGACTCAGCCGCTGCTGCTCAGACTCCTCCAGCTCAGCACCAGGCGCTGGAGCCCTGCCCCAGCACGTCCCCAGCTCGGGGTGTCCTCGCGGTGCTCGGCCTGTGGGAAGGCTTTGAGTGCCTCAGGCCCCCTGAGATGCCCTGCGAGCAGCCAGCCGTGTCCCTCTGACGTCAGCAGCGCTGGGAGAGGCGCTGCCAGAGCTGCCAGCACAGCCTCTCCTGAGTTTCTATCTTTAGGGGATCTTCTGCTGCTCTTCCTGCCAGGAGCAAGGACAGAGAGCCCCGCGGAGCCAGCGCAGCAGCTTTGGAAAGGAGCTGTGGCTGTGGAGCTGTGGGGCAGCTCTGCTGGGGCAGCTGGGCTGGAGCCTCCACCCGAGGGTTCTGAGCTGGCACCTTCTGTGGGGACATCTGAGAGCCCTCCGGGTCCCTCCCACGGGACCTGAGAGGCACCTGGGACAAGAGTCTGCAGTGCCAGGCCAGGGGGAATGGAGTGCCAGGGGCAGGCTGAGATGGGATGTGGGGAAGAAATTCTTCTCTGCCAGGGCGGTGAGGCCCTGCCTCTGGGGCAGCCTGGTCTAGTGTGTCCCTGCCCACGGCAGGGGGTGGAATACAGAGAAGAATTTCCTCCCAAAGCCTGATCTAACTCTGCCTTCTGTCACCCCCACAGGTCCAGGCTGAGGCCCCCATGCAGGTGAGCTGCCCCTGCTCGCTGCCCTTTGAGGTGTGCCTGCAGCTGCAGCTGGAACCCGGGCTTAAAATTCACTTTTCCCTGGACTGAGTCCACTCTAATACCAAGAATTCTCTTTAATGTGTTTTATCTGTGAAAATTAATGGCTTACCTCATCATAAACTCAGATTTGAGCAATGAGGCGTGACCGAGGACTGCAGAGTGCAAGTCTGGTTATTTAAATTCATTTCCGAGAACTCCATTCTGCTCCTTCACTCCATGACTTGTGTTTTACCAGCTAAAGGTTTTCCCAAACGCCACATGACGCAGCCCGAAATGTTACTTAGGTTTAAATTTACTGGAATGTGCAATTTTTCCCACATAGTTTGTCCTTTAACTGGGCACAGAGGCAGGGATGGGGCGCACAGGAGGCAGCTGGCCCTGGGTGATGCAGCGAGCACGGAGGAGGGACGTGGGTGCATACAGCGAGACCCAGAAGGACACAGAAAGATTGGGAAGGAGAAAATCACATTATGGGCAAGCTGAACACCCAGGGGAAATGCAGCAGGCGCTGGTGGGCTCTAGATCGTGAGACCCTGGCCAGGGTCAGCCCAGCGAGGGCCAGGTTGGGCTGCTGGGGGAGAGATGTCAGAGCGAGTGTCTGGTGGCAGGTATTCCGTGTCTGAACGGGCTGTTTGGGTAATTTAAATTGTGCCTGATAAAGAGACTCTCCTCCTGTGCCCAGGTACTTGGTCTTCCTGCAGATCAAGAGGGATCTGTACCACGGCCGGCTGCTGTGCAAGACGTCGGACGCCGCCTTGCTGGCTGCCTACATCCTGCAGGGTGAGGCTCTGGGACAGCAGGAATTCCCTTTTCCTGCCAGGGACCCCTGCCCTTCCCACACTGCCAGCAGGTCACTGCACCTGCCACGCCAACAGCACCCACCTGGGCTGGGCTGGGCTGGGCTGGGCTGGGCTGGGCTGGGCTGAAGGATGGTGAGGATGGTGCTGGGCTGGGCTGGGCTGGGCTGAAGGATGGTGAAGATGGTGCTGGGCTCTCACCTGCAAGGCCACACCTGCACAGGGGCCACGGTGTCCCCAGGAGCAGCCCTGGGCTCATCCAGCCCCTGCCCTCCTGCCCACTCTCCTGCCTGCCCCTGCAGCTTGAGGAATGAATAAATTTGGGATGGTGACTGCTGCACAAACAGCAAAATGAACGGGATGCAGCCAATGGCTGGCAAAGGATCCCTCCCAGGGGGAAGGCAGCGGGGTCGGAGCGGCGTTCCCGGGCTGGGGGCTGCCCTGGCTGGGGGCTGCAGCACACTGTGCTCCGCTCCTTCCCCACTGGATCTGTCTCCCACCAGCTGAGATTGGGGACTATGACCCGGGGAAGCACCCAGAAGGCTACAGCTCCAAGTTCCAGTTCTTCCCCAAGCACTCGGAGAAGCTGGAGAGGAAAATCGCGGAGATCCACAAGTCGGAGCTGAGGTAGGGGAGCTGCCCTGAGCACTTCTGTCCCCACTCAGGATTGTCACTCATGTGTCACATCCAGCTGGGACCTGCTCCCGCCTCAGCCAGCACAGCCCAGGGGACCTTCACGGGGACAGAGACCCTCATAAACCCCTGCTGCCCTCGCCCCTCTCCAGGGACACGAGGTGTCGGGACCATCAGCAATCCCCATTATCCCACAGCACTGCTGGTGCCTCTGGAGCTGTGTCCCGAAGGGTTCCCAGGGAGGGAAGTGGGTTTAACTTCCCAAAAACCCATCAAAGCTGTGTCCTTATGTGCCAGGGGCTGCTGCCCTCTGCCACCGAGCTCCCCTTTCCTTCCCCCCCGATTTAGGGAATTCATCCCTAAATTTGGCAGATGCCCTTTGACTCTGCCCAGTGCTGCCAGTTCAGCATGGCTCCTGTGGATGTGGCTGGCAGGAGAGGATGGGCCAGGCTTCAGTGCTGGGCTCCTGCTGATCCTGTGAAAATGTAATGGGAATGTGCCGTGGCCGATGCTTCATCGTTAGCAGAATCCCTGTAGCTGCCTTTCACCTTCCTGCCTGCCGTGGAATATTCTTTTTTCCCTGGTTTTTCCCTCCTGCAGTGGGCAGACACCAGCTACTTCAGAGCTGAATTTCCTCAGGAAAGCCCAGACTCTGGAGACCTACGGGGTTGACCCACACCCGTGCAAGGTAAAACAGTTCCTGAAGCCATTCCTAGGGCTGGTGCTGGCCTTGGGCTCCTCTCCGTGGCCACTGCTGGCCCGCTGAGGTGCCGGGGACTGTCCCAAGTGCGTTTGTCACCTGCCAGCAGCTCTGGGGCCGTGCTCAGGGCGCCGTGCCGGGGCCATCAGCCTTGCTCAGCCTCAGCCCCATCCCTGGCCAGGGTGAGAGCACGAGGGACTGGGGAGGGCGAGTGCTCTGAAACGCCCCAGGGCTCCCAGGGGAGCCCTAGGAAAGCGTTTGCAGACAGCTGTGACAGGGTGGTCCATCCCTCGTGCAGAAGCAGGACTTGGGAGGCAAGAACAAGGTCAGAGACGTGCCTGAGGAGCCAGCAGGCATTAATCTGGCTGGGACAGCCCATCCCTCTGCCCTGCCCGGCCCATAATCCAGTTTGCTGCTGGAAATGCTCTTTATTGACTGAGGATGTCGCTGCATGTGGCTCTCTGGTCCCTGGTAATCCCATCACATGCAGATGGATGTGGGATAGAGAGCAGACAGAAAATTCTGCTCTCAGGCAGTGCCTGTGCTGGGCTTTTCCCTGGATTGTGCCACATAAACACACAGTTGCAGTAAACTGGGGGGAGTTCCCCGTTTATGGGCAGTTTCTGAGTACCCAAGAGGTTGCTTTGCTCTGAATTCCCTCTGAAGCATTGATCTTGCCAGCAGCCACCCACTTGTGACCTTTGCTGCTAGAGTCAGGTCATTTTTTTTAATTAAAAAAAAAAAAGTAAAAGCCATCCTTTTACTTCAAGAACCTTTTGAATGTATTTGAGTTACACTGATTAATGTTCCCATAAGGACAAACATGCACACTTTTATGTCTATCAGCAGAATTCTGCCTAATTCATCAAGAGCTGCTGTTAATGTGCTTAAAAAGTCTGGAAACCAAAGTTAAATGAAGCTGATTCTTCTGTTCTCTCTTCCCCAGTGGACTGTGGAGAAGTTTGGATGAGGGGTTGTTCCCTCTCAGCAGCCATCCTCAGTTCAGTGTCCCTTGACTCAATCCTGTGTGAAGTTTTCATGGTGCTCTCATAGTACCCCAAAAAACAAAGACAGAGAAAGTTCTTCCTCTCTTCAGCAGGGCTCACCTGAGTCCTGGGCTGTCCTTGGGACTTGTTTTGTATGGAAATCCCTGTAGGAATGTGTGTGTTTGTGTGTGAGAGAATAGCTCTGTTCCTTGTGATGGACAGAACTTGTGGCCTGGCCAAAGAGAACCATGGAATGGTTTTGGTTGGAGAAGCCCTCAAAGGCCAGGAACCCCAGCACTGCCAAAGCCACCGCTACCCGTGTCCCCGAGTGCCACTTCCACACATCTCTTTTGAGCCCGTGCAGGGACCTGTGCCCCTCTAGCACCCTTCTAGCAAGCCTCTGCATCCCCAGCAGGACACACCCTTCTGCCGAGGCTGCTTCCTTCCCCGGAGCTTTTCCCAGCTTTGGGAAAGAGCCAAAGCCCTTTGGGCAGCCAGGGCTGAGCTGTGGCTGGTTGGGGCACAGGCACACAGGAGTGTCCCTCGTGTGCCAGGCAGGAATGTCCCTCGTGTGCCAGGAGTGTCCCTCGTGTGCCAGGCAGGAATGTCCCTCGTGTGCCAGGAGTGTCCCTCGTGTGCCAGGCAGGAATGTCCCTCGTGTGCCAGGAGTGTCCCTCGTGTGCCAGGCAGGAATGTCCCTCGTGTGCCAGGCAGGAATGTCCCTCGTGTGCCAGGAGTGTCCCTCGTGTGCCAGCCAGGAGTGTCCCTCGTGTGCCAGCCAGGAGTGTCCCTCGTGTGCCAGGCAGGAGTGTCCCTCGTGTGCCAGGAGTGTCCCTCATGTGCCAGCCAGGAGTGTCCCTCGTGTGCCAGGAGTGTCCCTCGTGTGCCAGGCAGGAATGTCCCTCGTGTGCCAGGAGTGTCCCTCGTGTGCCAGCCAGGAGTGTCCCTCGTGTGCCAGCCAGGAGTGTCCCTCGTGTGCCAGTGAGGAATGTCCCTCGTGTGCCAGGAGTGTCCCTCGTGTGCCAGGCAGGAATGTCCCTCGTGTGCCAGGAGTGTCCCTCGTGTGCCAGGCAGGAATGTCCCTCGTGTGCCAGGAGTGTCCCTCGTGTGCCAGGCAGGAATGTCCCTCGTGTGCCAGGCAGGAATGTCCCTCGTGTGCCAGGAGTGTCCCTCGTGTGCCAGCCAGGAGTGTCCCTCGTGTGCCAGGCAGGAGTGTCCCTCGTGTGCCAGGAGTGTCCCTCGTGTGCCAGCCAGGAGTGTCCCTCATGTGCCAGCCAGGAGTGTCCCTCGTGTGCCAGGAGTGTCCCTCATGTGCCAGCCAGGAGTGTCCCTCGTGTGCCAGGAGTGTCCCTCGTGTGCCAGGCAGGAATGTCCCTCGTGTGCCAGCCAGGAGTGTCCCTCATGTGCCAGCCAGGAGTGTCCCTCGTGTGCCAGGAGTGTCCCTCGTGTGCCAGGCAGGAATGTCCCTCGTGTGCCAGGAGTGTCCCTCGTGTGCCAGGAGTGTCCCTCGTGTGCGGGGCAGGAATGTCCCTCGTGTGCCAGGAGTGTCCCTCGTGTGCCAGCCAGGAATGTCCCTCGTGTGCCAGGAGTGTCCCTCGTGTGCCAGCCAGGAGTGTCCCTCGTGTGCCAGCCAGGAGTGTCCCTCGTGTGCCAGGCAGGAATGTCCCTCGTGTGCCAGGAGTGTCCCTCGTGTGCCAGGAGTGTCCCTCGTGTGCCAGGAGTGTCCCTCGTGTGCCAGCCAGGAGTGTCCCTCGTGTGCCAGGCAGGAGTGTCCCTCGTGTGCCAGGAGTGTCCCTCGTGTGCCAGCCAGGAGTGTCCCTCATGTGCCAGCCAGGAATGTCCCTCGTGTGCCAGGAGTGTCCCTCGTGTGCCAGCCAGGAGTGTCCCTCGTGTGCCAGGCAGGAATGTCCCTCGTGTGCCAGGCAGGAATGTCCCTCGTGTGCCAGGAGTGTCCCTCGTGTGCCAGGCAGGAATGTCCCTCGTGTGCCAGGAGTGTCCCTCGTGTGCCAGGCAGGAATGTCCCTCGTGTGCCAGGCAGGAATGTCCCTCGTGTGCCAGGAGTGTCCCTCGTGTGCCAGCCAGGAGTGTCCCTCGTGTGCCAGCCAGGAGTGTCCCTCGTGTGCCAGGCAGGAGTGTCCCTCGTGTGCCAGGAGTGTCCCTCGTGTGCCAGCCAGGAGTGTCCCTCGTGTGCCAGGAGTGTCCCTCGTGTGCCAGCCGGGGATGAGTTTGGGCTGTCCCCCTGCCTTGGGCTGAGGGTCAGCACCCTCTGCCTTCCTTTGGCCGCTCAGCCTGCACAGCTGAGATGGACTTTGGTTCTGAGCATCCCTCAAAAACCCTCTGGGGATCTGCTGGCCAAAACCGCCCGGGGTGGATAGTAAAATATACCAAATTAATTATATATACCAATTTATATATATATAAATTGTATATACCAAATAAATAGTGTACATCT
Source organism: Vidua chalybeata (assembly GCF_026979565.1). NCBI lineage: Eukaryota > Metazoa > Chordata > Aves > Passeriformes > Viduidae > Vidua > Vidua chalybeata. The sequence continues at coordinate 20,464,025 of NC_071542.1, forward strand.
ATATCATAACTAGATATACTTACACGGAGTAATATAGTTACTATATATATAAACACACATTAATTGCAACAATTATAACATGGCATTATCTTAATAGCAGGAATTCCATAAATGTCAATATGACATTTAATATAGAAAATAACAGATAACTGTGACTCAAGATATTCTGTGATAATATAATAAGTAACCATATTAAACTATATATAATAGTAATTATATATACCAAATAAATAGCATATATCTATATACTAATTAGATATACTTACATGGAGTAATATAGCTACTATATATATACATAAATATATATATAAAAATACACATTAATCGCAACAATTATAATGGTATTATATTAATAGCAGGAATTTTATAAATGTCAATATGACGTTTAATGTAGATGATAACAGATAACTGTGACTCAGGATATTCTGTGATAATATAATAAGTAACCGTATTAAACTATATATAATAGTAATTATATATACCAAATAAATAGCATATATCTATATACTAATTAGATATACTTACATGGAGTAATATAGTTACTCTATATATATATATACATATAAATACAGATTAATTGCAACAATGACAGCATGGCATTCTATCAACAGCAGGAATTCTGTGGATGCCAAATGACATTTAATGTAGATGACAGCAGATCACTGGGACGTGCTGCTGGCCCGCGGGGGGGGCGGTGCAGTGCCCAGCTCTGGGGCTGAGGGGACAAGGGACGTGCCAGCTGTGCTGGTGGCCAGCAGCTGCTCGAGCCCTCGCTGTCGCCCCGCAGGACGTGTCCGGCAACGCGGCGTTCCTGGCCTTCACCCCCTTCGGCTTCGTCGTCCTGCAGGGGAACAAGAGAGTTCACTTCATCAAGTGGTGAGTTCACTTCCAGGGTGAGCTCACCTCCAGGGTGAGCTCGCTGCACTTCCAGAGGTGATTTCCCCCCACGGGCTCCCCTGGCTCCCTGGGTGGCCAAAGGGTGGCCGAGGGGTGGCCAAAGGGTGGCCGAGGGGCGGCCGGCTGTGCGGGCACCGGGCAGTGCTCGGCGCACCCAGAGCTCTGCTGCCCCATTGTTCTCTGCATTTGTCCCCATTTTAAACTCCATCGTCCCCATGTCAGCCACATCCCAAAGCCCCCCCAGCCCCCGAGAGCCTTCTCAGCTGTCCCTGGGTCACCGCAGGGTGCCCGGTTTTGGCCGGTGTGTCCCTGGCAGCTGGCAGTGCCAGTGTCCATGGGACGAGCCCCCGCTGACCCTCAGCCCCACCCCGGGCTGTCCCCCACTCCAGCTACGTTTGGTTTGTGAGCCAGGGCCGCTCTCAGCACCCCGTGGCACCCCCTGGGATGGAAAACGGGCTCTGGAAGCTGCTGGAGCTGGGTGGGCTCCGGGCTGGGTGGGCACGGCTCCCACCTGCCTGTCCTTGTCCCTCCAGGAACGAGGTGACCAAGATGAAATTCGAAGGGAAGACTTTCTATCTGTACGTAAGTCAGAAGGAGGTGAGTGCTCCCCCTTCCCGTGGCACACCCTGGGCACAGCGTGCTCCTCCCTGCAGCGGGCGCTCCGGGACTGTGGCAGCAGCATCGCCCTGGCCCTGCAGGGCAGGGACACGGGGGCAGCAGCTGCAGCCCAGTGCCAGTGCTGGGGGCACCTCCCTGCTCCTGCTGGTGCCCAGAGGTGGGCTTTGGACCCCAGAGCCCCCCCAGCCCCAGGCCAGGCCACAGCCTATTCCCAAGGTGCTTCTTCGTTGCCGTCATCCCTCAAAGTCAGCCAGAACTCCTCTGGCTGGTGTTGGCTCCCACAGGAGCCATCAGCAGGGATTTTTAAAAACCCCTGTGTTTCTGGCTGTTCCCAATGGCTGGGAGTTGTGGGCACATCTGCCCATCTCTCATGCCATGAGCTGCACCAGGCTGATCCCTGCATCCCAAATGGCTCCAGAGCAGGATCTGTCCATGCCAGTGCCACTCTCCAGCTCTGTCCACTCCCTTCTTTGTCTGTGGGATGAGCACCACTCCCTGTTCTCCCTCTGACTCCCTGTCTTTCTCCTTTAGGAGAAGAAAATTGTTCTCACCTATTTTGCCCCGACACCAGAAGCCTGCAAACACCTCTGGAAGTGTGGGATCGAGAACCAGGCTTTCTACAAGTACGTGCTGCTTTGTGGGGCGTCCCCACGGGTTGGTGCCCACCTGTGGGCTCCATCCAGGCACTGGGGTCGGTCACTGGCCGTGTGGCACCTCGTCCCAGTGGCCCTGGCAGAGCCACCAGCCACCAAAAGCACCTGTGCCCTGGATGGGGTCTCTGCCCTGCAGGGTCCCTCCTTTCCCAGCCCCTCTGTGCTCATCCCACCTCAGCAAACTCCCATCAGGAGATTATAACTAATTATTTGGGATGAAGCCTGGAATGCCAAGCAGCACCATCCTGTTCACGCCATCTTTAACCCAGGCCACTTTGTGCTTCGTAATGAGTTTCATTTTAATCAGCAAGCTGCGAGACAGAGCATTCGATGCATTCCCACCGGGAGTTCTGCAATCAGCAGCTGCAATCAGCAGGTTTCACTCCTCATTACAAGAACATGAAACGAAATTGCAATATTGCCTTACAAATCTCTCTGTGATTAATCGTTGCAGTGAATCACCGCTGGGTCGTGCACCCGGCGGGTGGACCACGGGCTGGCCTGAGGTGCTGCTGGGCACTCCCGGGGTGAGGGATCAGCTCCCGTGGGATGGCGAGGAGATGGGATGGTTCCTCTGGGCAGCTTCACCCACCCTGGCCAGTGCCCACCTGCCCAGGAGGGGCCGGCTCTGTCACCCTGCAGTTCCCAGGCTGTGGGGAGCTTCCAGCCCCCTGGAGAGCGCCGGTCCCTGCACGTGGGTGTCACTGCTGGCCCTGGGGGCCCGGCAGGAGCTGTGGCCCGAGCCCCCTGCAGAGCCCTCGGCAGCAGGGCCGGCAGGGATGGGCTGTGCTGGCTGCAGGCGCCGTGTCCTCCCGGCCAGGGGCTCCCACCCCTGCCAGCAGCGGGGTCACAGCCCCAGGGCTCTGCTCCTGTCCCCTGGCCTCGCTGCCTGTGCTCCCAGGGCTTGGCAGGACTCTCACAGCGCTCCCGGGCCGTTGCAGGTTGGAGAAGTCGAGCCAGGTGCGGACGGTGTCCAGCAGCAACCTGTTCTTCAAGGGCAGCCGCTTCCGCTACAGGTAAGTCGTGGCACAGGAGAGCTGCTGGGGGTGTGCTGTGTGCTCCCCGGGGAGCAGCTTGGGGCTGCAGCGGCCCGGGGACACCTCAGGGTCTTCCAGAGACCCCCCCATTGCAGCACTGACCCCACCAGCCTCACAGGAGAGGTTTTGGAGGGACAGGAGCAGAGGATGGGAGATCTGGGGGTTGAGAACAACGAGGTGTGAAACAAAATCACCACAATCCCTAAACTCCTGTGCTGAGCTGCTGGAGCGAGAGCCTGGAGAAGGACGTGGTGTGTGCAGGATGAGACACCCCAGCGTGTCCCCAGCACTGGGGTGCACAGTGCTGGCACCCTCCTCGCTGGCATGGGAGGCCCTGGACGCCCGTGTTGTGTCCATCTCAGCTGAGGGGAGGTGATTGGTGTGGGAGGTGATGGGATCTCACTGGGAGGTGATGGGATCTCACTGGGAGGTGATGGGATCTCACTGGGAGGTGATGTTGGTGGCCGAGGTGTCAGCCCAGCCTTCTCCACCGCCCCCATTCCCCTGGAGAAAACATTTCTGCTTTCCCTGGAGCTGTGTGGGGAGGGGCCCAGGCTGTGCACGGGGTGCCCACCTGGCTGCCAGGGCTGTGCCCTTGTCCTCACCCCTGCTGGTCTTGACCCACCCGCAGCGGCCGCGTCGCCAAGGAGGTGATGGAGTCCAGTGCCAAGATCAAGAGGGAGCCCCCCGAGATTCACCGGTGAGAGCCTGGCAGCAGCTCCCAGGGGCAGGAGCCCGGGGTGGGAGCGTGGCCGGGGCACTGCCGTGTGCCCAGGGCACTGCTGTGTGCCCAGGGTGGGAACGTTCCCAGGGCACTGCTGTGTGCCCAGGGTGGGAACATGCCCGGGGTGGGAGCGTGGCCAGGGCACTGCCGTGTGCCCGGGGTGGGAATGCGGCTGGGGCACTGCCGTGTGCCCAGGGCACTGCCGTGTGCCCGCAGCGCTGGCTCTGTCCTGGCCCTGATCCTGTCCCCTCTGCTGTCCCCAGGGCCGGGCTGGTGCCCAGCCGGAGCTGCCCCTCCATCACGCACGGCCCCCGGCTGAGCAGCGTGCCCCGCACCCGGCGGAGAGCCGTCCACATCTCCATCATGGAAGGTAGGACACGGGGCAGCCCTGCCCGACACGCCGGGGCACGGGAGCGCACACACCTGGGCACCTGCACACACAGGGACACACGGACAGGGACACACGGACAGACACAGGTGTGCACACAGACACAGGGACACAGACACAGGTACACACAGGGACACACGGACAGGGGCACACAGACAGACACAGGTGTGCACACAGACACAGGGACACACGGACAGACACAGGTGTGCACACAGACACAGGGACACAGACACAGGTACACACAGGGACACACGGACAGGGACACACGGACAGACACAGGTGTGCACACAGACACAGGGACACAGACACAGGTACACACAAGGACACACGGACAGGGACACACGGACAGACACAGGTGTGCACACAGACACAGGGACATATGGACACAGGGACACACAGACAGACACAGGTGTGCACACACACAGGTACACAGACACAGGTACACACAGGGACACACGGACAGGGACACACGGACAGACACAGGTGTGCACACAGACACAGGGACACACGGACAGGGACACACGGACAGACACAGGTGTGCACACAGACACAGGGACACATGGACAGGGGCACACAAGGGCACACAGACACAGGTGTGCACATTGACACAGGGACACACGGACAGACACAGGTGTGCACATTGACACAGGGACACAGGGACAAGGACACACGGACAGACACAGGTGGGCACACACACAGGTACACAGACACAGGTACACACAGGGGCACACGGACATGGGCACGCAGACACAGGTGTGCACAGAAACAAAGGTGTACACACACAGACACAGGTACACACACAGGCGTGCACAGAGACACAGGGACACAGACAGACACGGGGACACAGATGCACGTACACACAATGTGCACAAAGACACACACACAGACACACACATGCATGTGCACGCACATACCTGTGTGCACACACACACACACACATGCATGTGCACACACAGACACACACAAATGCCTGTGCACACACATAGCTGTGTGCACGCACAGACACACACATGCATGTGCACGCACAGACACACACATGCCTGTGCACGCACACAGACACACACATGCCTGTGCACACACACAGACACACACATGCATGTGCACGCACACACGTGCACAATGTCCAGCCGAGGCCGCAGCCCCTTGTGCTCAGGACAGCTGGTGTTTCAGCAGGCTGGAGCGGGGAGGCTGCTCCCCCCAAGCCTGGGGCTGTGTCAGAGTAGGATGCACTGGGAGGAAGGTGTGGCAAAAGGCAAAGCACTGGGAGCAGCACTGGGAGCAGCACTGGGAGCAGCACTGGGAGCAGCACTGGGAGCAGAGGTGCCCCACAGGGCTGGGGGCGTGCTGGGGGCTGTGGCTGTGCTGCTGGTGGTGGCTGTGTCACCTGCTGGTGACAGCAGTGTCCGACTCCCAGTGACATGGCTGTTCCCTGCCCCTGGATGGGGCCAGCCCTGCCCCAGCACAGCCACCCCGATCCTGGTGCTGGTCCCGGAACGCAGGCAGGGACAGGGACTGTCTGCTCCATGGGCGGGATTTAATTCCAACAAGGGATCCCAGGGTTGGTGGCTGTGCCAGTTTTGGGGATGGAAGCAGACAGGGTCACCTCTGCCACCCAGTTACACGTGACAGCCTGTCCCCCACATGCCGTTGGGAAGCAGCCAGTGCATTAAATCACCTCCCACCATAAATCACCCCGAGCTGGTACCACCCCTTTGCTTTTCCTCACTCTCACTTCAGCTCGGTCCCGTGGGAATGCGGGTGCCCAAAATAGTGCTGAGCCCAGGGCCGGCAGCAGTGCCACTCGCAGAGGCGTCCCCGCGCTCCTCGTGTCCCTGTGCCACCATGGTGAAGTGCCTGGTAAAGATTAAAACCAGGGTCAGCGTCCACCTGTGGCTCATCAACCACTGCTGCCGGGAGGTGCGGGTCCGGGTGCTGGCCCTGGGCCCGCGGCTGCTGTCCCGGGCCCTGGGGATTCTGCCGCTGCTCCCGGCTGACCCCAGCCTCGGCCACGATGCTCCGTACGGCCCTGGGGACCCACCTGAGCCAGGTAACGCTGCGCCGCGGGCTCTGGGATCTCCCCATGGACCGTGGCCCCCGTAGGCAGCTGGTGAGCAGGTGGGATGCAGGAATGTGGGGCGCAGGATATGCGTGGCAGGGAGTGGGCTGGGGTCTCCGAGGCTGGCTGGACTCCAGGTTGTTGTTACCACGGAGCAGCTCTGGTGGTGGGGCCAGATTTCCAGGATTTTCCAGCTGTGGAAGCAGATGGCAGGAGGGTTTGGGTCTGGGGGCCAGCACTGCTGTCACTGTGGTGATGAGCAGTGGCACCCCCTGAGTGGCTGTCCCCCGTGTCGGGGACACAGTGGGTGCCGTGGGAATGCTCCCATGAGAGGGGAGAGTGCAGAGCTGGCAGGGAGAGAGCGTGTTCCCTCCTCACTGCCCGGGAGCACGGCGCTGACCCGGGCTGAGCTGGAGGCATCCGGGCAGCGTTCACAAAGGAGAGGCTGCAAATCCCAGGGAATGCGGCCGGATGAGCTCCGGGTGCTGCCCTTCACCCTCCGGCAGCCAGGACGTGCTGACAGCATGTCGAGGTGCTCCAGTGCACTGTGCTCTGCCCCCGGCGACAGGTCCAGCCCCGTCCCTCTCCAGCCACCTGCAGGGTGGCCCCGGGGACCAGCTGGTCCCCACCATGACCTTCAGACACCCTCCCTGGAGCTGGGGCCACTGCAATGGCAGAGGCCCTTCCTATCCCCCCCGCCTGCCAGACCTAGGTGAAGCGAGTCCCTCATGTGTGTGGTTTCTTGGAATTTGGGGATTTGGAGATGTTGGTAGGGGCAGGAGTTCCTTGGCACAAAGGACCAAAGTTCAGCCTGGCGCGGGGCTGGGGGCTGGCACAGGGGCTGGCACACAGCTCTGCTCGGCTGTGAGCAATGTAAAACATTTGGTTTGTGGTGAACTCAGAGCAGCCTGTGCTGCGGGGGGCTCCTGCACACGATGGGGACATCTCCCCCATGTGCTGGGGGACACCGTGGCCCCCGTGATGACCACACTCCCCCACCCTTTCCTGTCTGTGTCACCGTGTCCCGGGCAGGTGCTCGTGGTGCTGCAGTGCCACGGCTGGTGCTGGCAGCGGCAGAGGGGCCCCAAGCACTGTGGGCAGCTGCCAGGGGCACTGTCACCGTCACCTCAGGGCAGCTACAGCCCCCGGGTGCGTGTGATCGCCTGCGGAACAGCGCGGACCCTGCCGCGGCCCCGGCCGGCAGCCAGCGGCTGGCGGTGCCGGTGACAAGCCAGGCGGGTGTGGAGGTGACACCGCCGCAGTCGCAGCTCGCGTTGAAGGGGCTGCGGGTCCCGAAGGACCAACAATAACAACAGCCAGCAGCAATCCAGGGCAGCCACCGCAGCCTGTCCCTACGGGGGACACCGGGCTCGGGCAGGGCGGGCAGCTCCCGGCTGTGCACAGGGACGCACCGCACCCCGCTGAGCGTCCCCTTGCCCCTCTCCTGTCTCCCCAGGCCTGGAGTCCCTCCGTGACAGCGCCCACTCGACCCCGGTGCGCTCGGCTTCCCACGGCGACGCCTTCGCGGGCCCCGGCCGGAGCGGCCGCGCCGAGAGCAGCGAGCGGGTGGCCGTGATCGCCGACGAGAGCTACAGCCCCGCGGACAGCGTGCTGCCCACGCCCGTGGCCGAGCACAGCCTGGAGCTGATGCTGCTGTCGCGCCAGGCCAACGGGGCCCCGTGCAGCATCGAGGAGGAGAAGGAGTCGGAGGCGGGCACGCCGGCGGCGGAGGCCGAGGGCGAGCTGCGGGCGCTGTGCCCGGGCGCCGGCGGCCTGGGGCCAGCACAGGCCCAACAGGTGAATAAGTTTCTTTTAAGTGTCCTCCGTTTGCTCCTTGTGACAGTTGGACTCCTCTTTGTTTTGCTCCTCCTCCTGATCGTCCTTACCGAGTCCGACCTTGACACTGCCTTTTTCCGCGATATCCGCCAGACCCCAGAGTTCGAGCAGTTCCATTACCAATACTTTTGTCCCCTCAGGCGATGGTTTGCCTGCAAGCTCCGCGCCGTGGTAAACCTGCTCATTGACACCTGAAGGCAGGAGCCACCACGGGGGCCTGGACCTGCCGCCGTCACTCACTAACCCTCCCCTCCCGACCCAGAGCCCGGCCGGCCGAGGAGGCGGCTTTCCGGGAGGAAGAGGAGGGTGGGCGCAGCCCCCGGAGCCCCCTCCTCCCCGTGCTCCCACCCCCGGAGCCCGCACAACACCTCCCGTCCCCGATCCCACGCGCACGACTTGGGAAGCACCGAGCAGAGGGGAATTCATTGCTCTGCCAGCCCGGCCGGGGCTGGCGGGGCCGTTCCGCAGGAGCTTTAGCAATGGTGCTACTGAGGTTTCATTTAACACTCGTGTACTGTTACGGTATCAAATCCGCACTGTGCCCGCCACCCCCGCCCTCCACGAACCGCTTGGCAGAGCCCTCCCTGCTCACCGGAGCCTCCCAGGAGGTGACGGCTCTCGGGACGCCCCGGTGCCCTCCTCCCCGCAGCGCAGCCATCCGGAGCCCCCGCCCCGCTGCGGACTCGGCCCTTCGCCACCTTTGTAAGCCTTGAAGCATCGGTGCTCCCGAGGGCAGGGGAGCATGGAAGCCAGGAGACGCCGGGCACGCGCGGCCAAACCCGGCGTGGAGCTGTGGTGACTGTGTCAGATTTATTGGGATGACCTTTACCCTCCGCCAGTTGTACCTGTTTTGTAAAAAAAAAAAAACCAAGCAAAAAGGAAAAAAAAAAAAACAAAAAAACCAAAACCCCCCAAAAAAAAGAGAGAGAGACATTTCAAGGTCTATTTTAACAAGGAAATGCTATTTTGTTATCAAATCTAATCCAGTCTTTTTTTACTTTACGGATGGGGTGACCGTGGGTGCCGGTACCGAGCGGTTCCCAGTGAGCAATGGTTTAAGAGTAAACGCCAGGAGCCCAAGGCCAGCTGAGCCCTGCTGGGTTTGGGACAGAGAAGGAGCTCTGATTCTGGGACACCTCCCAAGAGGACACACATTCAGAAGCGCAGGTGTCACTGAAGAAGCCAACGGACACCTTGAGCCCCGACCGTCGTTGAGTGCAAGTCAATAAACCCAACTCATCGTGACGACCCCCGGACTGTCGGTCACCAGGAGCAGCAGCCCATCCACAGGGAGCAATAACAGCCAGTTCTGGTTAGCTTGGGCTGACAAGTTGGACATATCAGAAAAAAAAGAAAAAAAAAAAAAAGAAAAAAAAAAAAAAGGGTAAAAACCGCTGAGCAAGTTTAATTTCATCTCAGGGAGAGATTTTTTTCCGTAAGCTGGGGCCATAACTGCAGTTTTACAAAGCCTGATGTGCGTGTTGTCTTTGAGCATCCACCACCACTGCTGGGCAGGACGGTGACGTTGGGCCACGCGGGCTCCTTGTCACTGCAATAAGGGGACAGGTCCCGTCGGGGGCACAGTCCCCTGCCCGGGTCACAGCCCGCTCACAGCACGAGGCCCAAGGAGGGGTGGGGTCCAGCCCCGGCTCCAGAGCAGGGCAGGAGCCCTCGGGAAGGCTCCAGGAGGCGGAGGAGCGATTTTTTTACATGATAATCCTGTTTTATGCAACATAGCAGAATTAACTCTTAGTGTAGTGTTCCTACCTCAGCCCATAGCGCTGATGTTTCTATGCAGTTGTGCTCGTCCCGACGCTGACATTTTTTTACCCCGGGTTAACGCTGCAGTGTCGTCCTTCCTCCTCCTCCTCCTCCTCCTCCTCCTCCTCCTCCTCCTCTCCTCACTGCAATGTTCTGTGTGACGCGTGACAGCACAGCCCCATCCCGCGCTCCATCCTTTTCGGACACGTCCTCGAGCCCCCAGCTGGGCCCTTCCACCTTGGCTTTCCTCGGGTAACGCTCCGTGCCAGCCCCAGGTCACCTCTGCCGTTGTCACCCAGCGTTTTGCTGCAGAACCACAGGAATTGGTGATTTTCCGTTGTACGTTTCTCCCGTCTGGTCCCAGATCCCGTCGTGTGTTTCAGGCCCTGTTAGTTTTACCCGTCTTTCTATCAAAATGTTGTTTCCATAGGTTCTGAGATCAGAAACCCATGAATCTCGTCCTAGCGTACTGCATCTTTCAGCAGTAGACAGTAAAATACCTGAAAATGTGAATTTCTTAGTTTTCATAAAGAAAACCTAGAGATTAACCTTTCATGTGCCAAATACTGTAAGTTACATCTTTTTTCCTTCAAAATGTACCTTTTTCTACATATCCAATACCTTAGTTAGCATAAAATCATTGGTGCCATGAAAAGTATTTTTAAATTTAAATAAATATTTAAATATCATGAAAAGCAGAGTTGGGATGAGCTTTGTTGAGCGATTCCGATTTTTCTTATGAAAACAGCTCAAACTGTGAGAAATTTGGTCTTTCAGCAGCTTCTTACTGGAGTGAGAGTTCCACAGCTGCAGGTGAGTCCCGCGCACGTCTCTGCACTCCAGGAGCACAATTTTACAAATGCACCTGGGAGTTTTGGGCCCCTCACCACAAAGAAGGCACTGAGGGGCTGGAGCCCCAGGAGTGGCTGAGGGAGCTGGAGGCTCAAGGATCACTTTTATTTCCATGGAAGATACGAGGGTGCCAAAGGTAGTTAAAACTATTTATTTTAATATTTTCAAAGTACACTTCTGTCCTGAGAAACAACAGTCAGCTTCGGAACTGCTTAATACGGAATAAACAAAGTCAGTGCAGAAAGGTAAAAAAATAAAGATCTAAGGCACTTCTATTTGAACACGTGGAGGCGGCCACTGGAGTTGCCTCCCACCAGGATGTTCTGGCTGGGGTGGACGACGTTGATGGAGCACACGGAGCCGAGGCAGTCCACGTTGCAGAAGGAGTGCAGCAGCTTCCCGGTGTCCTGGAAGACCTCGATCTGCCTGGGCTGTGCCATGCTGCCCACCAGGAAGCAGTGCTCCTGCTTGGGGTCCCAGATGGCCCTGAAGCGGGTCAGCCAGCGCCCTGTGTTGTTGTTGTGCCTGCAGGGGAAGAGGATTTCTCCTTGTGAATCCAGCATTTCAAATCATTGTTTATGTCCCATCTGCTCCCTTGCCTTCTAAATCTTCAGCACTCACGCTGCAGTGCTCAGATCCCCGCAGTGGATCCCTGTCCTGGGATGGGCAGGATGGCACAGGAATACCAGAATGGTTTGGGCTGGGAGAGACCTTAGAGATGACCCAGTGCCACCCCTGCCATGGGCAGGGACACCTTCCTCTATCCCAGGCTGCTCAAAGCCCTGTCCAACCTGGCCTGGGACACTGCCAGGGATCCAGGGGCAGCCACAGCTGCTCTGGGCACTCTCAGAGGGAACAATTCCTTCCCAAAATCCCACCTAACCCTCCCCTCTGGCAGTGGGCAGCCATTCCCTGCGTCCTGCCCCTCCAGACCCACAGGAGCAGCCACGGCACTGCCCTGGCCCGGGTGTGCTGTCCTTACCTGATGGAGCTGAGCAGTGTGACAGTGGATGTCAAGGACGTGGTGTCGTAGACCCTGGGCACAGAAGGGCACATTAACACCATGAACCTGTGCTATAAAGCCAGCCCTTCCCTCACACAGAGCACCAGCTCCTGGGGGCCAGGAGTGTGGCATCCAGGGAGCAGCACAGACACCCAGCCTGGCCACAGGCACCACAGGCACTGGAACCATGCCAGCTGGAAGCACTGGATTTGCTTTCAGCTGGAACTGCAGCCCACCCTGGCTGGCAGCTCTGCATCAAAGGCCAGCCCAGCATCTCGCCTGCTCCTCCACCCCCACGAACCTGGGGGTCCCACCCCTCCTGGAACAAACTGCCCAGCCCACACAAAATCAGGTAATCATCTAAATTACGGTCACAAAGTAACCAGGAGAAAAAGAACGTCTAACACAACCAACTCACAGCAGCTTAAATGATGAAATGATAGGCTATTTATAGAAGAGCTGATATCATCATTATTTCAAGTACCAGCTACAAACAAATTTCATTTCTGAGCATTTTGTGTTTGTGTGCACCAGCCAGGTTTTGGCTGGCTGTTTTTGTGGGTTTTGATTTTGTTTGTTTTTCAAAGATTAACTGTACCTGTACATTTTTTTCTTTTAAATACCCTGAGGGAAAATGAGAATTAGGAAAAAAACAACCAAACAAAAAAATTATTAAGAACTACATTAAAAATGTTAATGCCAGTAAATCTTTATCATTTTTTAAAGTGATAAAGACAGAAGGTGCTTGATGATTGGGTCATGTGGAGAAGTAATAATAATGATGATGATGATGATGATGATGATGACAATAAACCACCCAAACAGTTGGTATTTTCCATGAGGATTCTTCCTTCCACAGCCTTACCTCAGCCGGTCATCAGCACACACTGTCACCACCCTGTTACCAGTGACAGGTGAGAAATAGGCTGAGGCCACACTTCTGGTGTGTCCTGTCAGAGAACTCAGGGGCTTGTTCTCCTTGGCGTTCCGAAGGTACCGAACATCAAAAACACAAACGTCCCTGCAACAGGTACCACAAACGCTTCAGTAATCATCCTTCATTCCCCAGAAAAGCTCCAGAGCACGGCGGGCTGTGTGGGAGCTGGTTCAGAGCTTCAATATCCACTCAAATGGTAGCTCTGAGGGATTTTGGGAGCACCAAAACCACCCCAACCAGCCCTCCATACAGTCCCTCTGTGCCAAAGCCCACCAGGGCCCATGTGTCCCCATTTGATCTGGGAAATCAAACCAATCCCACCTTAAATCCTGCTAAGGACTGAAAACTTGTTTTCTAAAAGGACCAAGACGGCTCTAACTGTAAATCGAGGCTGAGAAACTCCTCAGCCTCAGCTCTCCCCAGCAGAGAGAGCACTGAAGAAACAGCCTGTTCAGTCTGGGCTACGTACACGGAGCCAGCAGCCAGGAAATACTGTTTGTTCACGGGGTGCACGTGGACTGTCCGTGTCCTCCCGAAGCCAATGTCCACAGAGAGCTCCGAGGACACCCCCGGCGTCCGTCTGTCCACAACGGCCACGGGCCCGGCCCAGTGACTCACTATGGCAGTGAAGGCATTCTCCTCCAGGAAGTCGAAGCAGGAGAAGTCCTCCTCACTCCTGAAGATCTGAGCCCAGGGAAGGTTAAATATCACCAGAACTAAAGGAAACAGGCAGCTGTTTTAACACCCAAACACTCCCTGGGCTATGGGTTTCATCCTTTCCCTCTTTAATTCACTAAAAGCCATGCAGCCCATGTGAGAGCTTCACCCAGCTGTGCAGGTAATCCTTCTGTGAAACAAGGATGCTTTCCACAGGGGAAATAATTAGGAGATAATTAACCATCCAAACCAAACCAGCAACAGCACACTCCAAATTCTCTGTCAGAGCTCCTACAAGGCACTGTCACCTCTGTGTTCCAGCAATCAAAGGGCTGTTGGCCTTGAGCACACACTGAGTGAGGATTAAGGACATCGTTCCCTTCCCCAGTGCTCCAGAAACTTTTAATCATGTGCAGAAATGTAAACCTGGAAATTGGGAGAATCCAGGCTGTCACTGGGTTTTGGTGAGTAGGAAACACCTCCCTATTTATGTGATGTTAATTAAATGTTGATTCACATACCCTCGTGGAACTAGAGCCTGAACCCTCCTGTTAATAAAACAACCAAGTAACGAGTTGGTGCAAGCAGACTAAACCCTCCCAGCAGTGCCTCACCTCATCAAAGACAGCCCTGGTGACATCGCCGCAGCGCAGAGTGTCATTGCTGAGGGACAGCAAGTGAGCAGGGTTGCAGGGAGAGAAGTGCATGCAGTTGACATGGAAGTTGTGGGGGATGAAGATGTGGGCTCCTTCCTCAGTCCCACAGCTCTGCAAAATGACAGATCCCACAGACACAGGTGCTGATCACTGCAGGTATTTCTGTTAATGACTACAACTCTTAAGGCCAAATCTCTTGTCTTTTGAATGCTTTTTGGAGGAAGCAGAGGGTGCTGGGTGAGAGGAAACAACAGCACAGGTGATATGGGCAGTGAGACTGCTTCTGGTCCCTAATTGTGGAAACTTCCTGCTGCAATTAGTGCCACTGCAGCCACCAGCCCTGGACCTGGACAGCAGCACCTGGCTCATTTTCACCCACACAGCTGGTGTCTGCTACCACATCAAAATATGGACACACTGGGTTACTGAGAGCAGAGGCTGAATTAGTGACCCAAACTGCATGAACGCAGGATCTCCTGTGTCTTCTCTTCTAAATTTTGCATCATTTTGTTATTTTAAAAGAAACTGAACAGGTCATTTTGGACCAAGTTCTGGTTCATCCCACAAAGATGATTCTGCTTTCAAACTTCAGAAAAATACAAGGGAGAGCAAAAGGGAAAGCTGTTCTGGCAACTCTAAATCTGACAGTCGCTCTTGACAAAACCACCAGGTATTATCCCTAAGAATGGAGAAAACCTAAAACACTCTCATGAGCCCAACAAAATGCCAGCCCAGGCTGTTCCCCACCTGCAGCTGAACCACACACCTGTTCAGGTGAGGAGCACATCAAGCACTCACCACATTCCAGAGGCCAACATGCCCCATGGTGTCTCCAGCTGCCACAAGGATGGTGCTTTCGGAAGGGTGGATGGCCATGGAGCACACCCGGGCCTTCACCACCTTCCTGATGTTCTCCTCGCTCAGCACCATGCTGCTCAGGCTCTCCTGGTACCTGGAAAGCCAAAACGACAACCACCACCAAAAGGTTCATTAGGGAAGGAAGGGGGGCCAGACAACCCCCAGTTTTGGCTGCTGTTTTCACACTACCTCTTTAGGTCAGGTGTGCCCCGCTCAGCATCATCCGCTTTCAGCTACAGACAGAAAGGAGATATCTAATCAAAATCAGAGCCCAAGTGAAATTACATAGTCCAAAAAGAACAAATAAAACAAATAATACCTCACTTATCCTCATCCACGTGCTCAGTAAAGCCTCTGTCTGTTTACTGCTCTCCACCTGATGCTCTGGAACCATGGGCAAAGGTCCGACTGGAACCTGAGGCTGGGAAGACATTGGCAATTTTTGTAACTCAAACCAACTAAACCACAAACAAGGTGAATTGGTATTTTCCCCACACCAGACATTCTGAGAACACGCCTACAGCAGGACAGGAAATAAACAGTAAAAACAGAAGGTGGTATCATAACCTTATTAAAAAGATAAAGAGAATTTCACTGGCAGCACAGGCCAACTGCCTCCCTGGGTTTCTTCCTCTCCTGATACTCCAGCAAGACCTTTACTACAGATTCAAATCTATTCTACAGCTCCATGGAAGACTTAAATTCCCATCTCTCAGAACAACATGCCTTTTACTTGTTGCTCCATCACTAGTTCAAAGAGATGGTAAACATTACCCAGGAAAATAAGACCAGCTCAGAAGTTACAGCGAAATAAAAACCAGAGTAATAAACCTTTGGATTTAAGGCTGCTCATCTCCACGGGCTGTTGATGTGGAACGTTCTACCTCAGGGCCCTGCTGTGGATCCCCAACCACACCATGCCATCAGCCTGGGCCACAGAGCACTGCCTGGCTCGTGGCGAGACCGTGGCACCTGCTCGGGGTGGCAGAACTGACCCTTCCTTCCCGTCCCCGCGTCACAGCTCCCAAATGCCTCAGTGCAATGCCCAGTGCCACCCACCAGCGTCACCAGCAGTGGCTTTAGAAAGCTGCAGTGCACCACCCCTCCTGCAGCCCTCCCCCATCTCACATATTCCTTTGCTTCTGGCTGGGCAAACGTGTCCAGCAGCGGAATGTCCAGCGGTGGCTCCACCCGGAGCAGGCGCATGGATCGCCGCCGGGCCGGCTCATCCTCCACCTTTTTAGGCTTGGCCCTGGAACAACGAGAACACCTCAGTCACAGAGCAGTCCCTGTGCTCAGGGACAGAGCCAAGGGCACAGCTGGCTGACACCAGCCCCTCCTGGCCCTGCAGGAGGGATGGGCAGCTTTTCCATCCGTGACAGCGAGGAACAAAACCAGGAGCACTCTGCAATGCACACGCAGCTGCCAGCCCTCTGTTTCCCTGTGATGCATCCCTTCCCAGCTCTCCTCATTCATTACCCACCCAGCCATTGCCACCTTCTCCCATCACACAGCTTACTCTTTATTTGGGCTTCAGCTCATTTTCTGCTCCACCTGGCACTGTTTAGGCACGGCCAATGTATTCTCCTCCACATTTACTGGTTACCCTCTCCCTTGCACCTTGGTCATGCACTACTTTTTTTCCCCTCACCTTTTCCCAACATTTCTTTTCCTCCCACAATGAAGAATAGAGGATATAAATCTCATCTACTGTTACTGTACCTTTTAGTGACCCGAGATTGCTTTTTAGTGGTAAGCTGGTTAAGCCTTGCAGCTGACTTAAAGAGAAAAAAAAAAGAGATTAATTATAGATAATGAGCATAAATAAATAACCTGTATAAAATACAATTATCTCAAGGCAGCGATGAACTTACTGCAATTATTTATAATAAGAAGAAAGAAACTGTGGTTGCCCCATCCCCCTAAGTGTTCCAGGCCAGGTTGGATGGGGCTTGGAGCACCCTAGTCTATGGAAGGTGTCCCTGCCCAAGGCAGGAGGTGGAATGAGAGGGGCTTTAAGGTCCTTTCCAAACATTCCAGGATTCTGTGATTTTCATGGCTTTCCTCGTATACAGCTGCCCCAGTGAGGAAAGGGTTTCACACCAGCAGAGATGACAGTGCAATTATGACACTTGGAAAGAGCACTTTGATGCTATTTAGACCCAATACAAACCTCATGCAGCTTTAGAGCAGCAAAGAATTTAGCATTTTCTGTGATGTTCTTTAGTCTTTTCCTTTCATAGGCTGATAGGTGGGAGTATCCATCCTACAGAATGAAAAGGCAGTCACTCTCCATCATAGAGTCACATGGCTGCAAGAGTGGTCCTGGGCTCAGGGAAGTGAATCTCTAAACTGATTAAACAATTTTTAAGTGGTTTGATATATTTGTAAGAAATGTAAGACCATACAAATTGGGCTGGTCATGTATCAACAACAAAATCTGTCCATACAGATCCAGTTTGCTTTACAAAATTTACTCTGGCATTAACTCTATGAAGAGAACTGTATCAAAATTTTTAATAATGAAAGGAATAATGAAGAGACTCAATAAAGAATCTAAAACTTCAGTGAAAGGGTAAAATGAAGTGGGACACTGCCAGCCAGAGGTTAAAAAGCGGGAATAAAACTTACTTACAGAAGAAAAACACTTAAAAGCTTAACTTCTATAAAGATAACCGGGGGCCGGGTACTCACCGGAGCCGCATCTCCCCCGTCGCTGAGGTCGCTGTCCGCATCCCGCAGCCCGTCCTGGCCGCGGGCAGCCGAGCTGGGCCCGGGCGGGGAGCCGGGCGGGGCTCCGGGGCTGCCCTCGGGCTCCGGGCACGGCCTCTTGCTGGCCGGGGCGCGGGGGCTCAGCGGCCGCTTCTGGGGCCGCGGCCAGGCCGCCGCGGGCAGCGGCGTCAGCAGCACCCGCAGCTGCCGGCCCAGGCCCGGGGCCGCGCTCGGCCGGTGCTCGGCGGGGCCCGAGGGGAGGGATTCCTGCGGGGGCGAACGGGGCTCGGAAAGGCCCGGCGGGGGCGACTCCTGCGGGGGCGAACGGGGCTCGGAAAGGCCCGGCGGGGGCGACTCCTGCGGGGGCGAACGGGGCTCGGAAAGGCCCGGCGGGGGCGACTCCTGCGGGGGAGAACGGGGCTCGGCGGGGCCCGCCGGGAGGGATTCCTGCGGGGGCGAACGGGGCTCGGCGAGGCCCGAGGGGGGCGACTCCTGCGGGGGCGAAGGGGACTCGGAAGGGCCCGTCGGGGGCGACTCCTGTGGGGGAGAACGGGGCTTGGAAGGGCCCGCCGGGAGGGATTCCTGCGGGGGCGAACGGGGCTCGGAAGGGCCCGGCGGGGGCGACTCCTGCGGGGGGGAACGAGAGCCGGCGGGGTCCGGCGAGGACTGCTCCTGGTGAGACGAACGGCAGTCGGCGGGGCCCGGCGAGGAGCGCTCCTGCGGGGATGAACGGCAGTCGGCGGGGCCCGGCGAGGAGCGCTCCTGCGGGGACGAACGGGAGTCGGCGGGGACCCGCGGCCGGACCGCCGGGCCCTGAACCCGGCCCGCCCCGCTCCTCACCTCCCCCGGTTTCTCCCCTCACAGCCCAGCTCCTGCCGTGTCCCCTCTCCTGGCAGACCCCGGGTCCCCTCCCATCTCGGCGCCTCTCCTCCCCGCGGCCCCGGACCTGCAGCTGCTGCCGGCTGTGCGCTGACGGCTCCTCGGGCTGCGGCGGCCCGGGCTGGGACAGCGCCATGGCGCGCGCGGGGCGGAGCGGCGCTTCCCGCCCGCACAGGGGCGGCGCGGCCGGGCCCGCCCTCAGCGCCCTCAGCGCCCTCAGCGCCGGCACCGCCCGGGCCGCCGCTGCCGCAGGGCACCCGCAGCCGCGGAGCCGCCAAATCCCTCCCTGGGAGGGGGTGAGGCGCCGGCACAGCGTGCCCACAGCAGCTGTGGCTGCCCCCGGACCCCTGGCCAGGCTGGACTGCGGGGCTGGGAGCAGCCTGCGGTGGTGGAAGGTGTCCCTGCCGTGGCAGGGATGGGCTTTAAGGTCCGTCCCACGCCCAGCCGTGCGGACTCGCTGGCCAGGAGCAGCGGATGAAATGCTGGGCTCCGGGCGCGCAGGGGAAGGGCTCGTCCTGCCCTGCCCTGCCCTGCCCTGCCCTGCCCGGTGCACAGCCGCCCTCACACCGGCACCGCCCGCCTGGGCCGAGGGCAGCTCCCGCGGCCTGTGCCACGGCACTGACAACATCTCGGTTTAACAAGGAAACAAGATTAAGGGGGAAAAAAAGCACACCCTGGGCAGGGTTAGACACTCCCAGTCCCAGGATGTGGGGAATCAAATAGGAACGTTAAAAACATTCATTCTCCTTCCCAACCTGCTCTTTCCAGAGAAGCAGCCCAGCTCTGGAGCACTGAGGCAGGACAGAGGCAAGCGGGGGCAGAGGCAGCCGCAGCTTTGGGGACATGCAGCCCCCAGCAGCTGTGGTCACGATCATGTCCCTGAGGGGGCTGTAAAGCAGGATCACAGGGAAGAGCGTCACCAACAGGGGAGAGTTCCTAGAACCACTCACAAGCAGAAAGGCACAAGTAAACGGACAAGTTAAAAAATACTTATTTAATGTGAGCTTTTGTACTCGACAAATACACAAGTCCCAGAAAGTTCAGCAGCAGCAAATGAAACAAAAATTTAATAAACAGCGATTCCATCTTCGGGAAATTCATCCAGAAATTGCATTTCCCAGCTAAAGTATGGAATACGAAGGCTGAAGGAAGCTCCTGGCTTTGGGTTTGGGCAGTGCCATCATGGCCAGCTTCCCAGCAGCTCCCTGTGTGCCACCAACGCTGTAGGACACGGAGCTGGCACCAGAGGAAGCTGGAGCCTTCGAACTCGGCAGCTTCTTGGTCCTTCTGTACCTGCTGTAGCCACTGCAAAAATCAGAGAAGGTGTGTGTGAGACACCTGTGGCACCTGCCCTGGCCCCTGCACCAGCCTGTGCTCACACAGGCACCACCACTGCATTTTCTAGGGGACTACACACTCATTTTGTAAAATTTACTTCTTTTTTTTTTAACACACATGGCTGCAAAACGACCTCTGAAATGCAAACAGTACAGCTGTTGCTCTGGGATGTACCCAAGGGTGAGCAGCAGCAGCAAGTGACACTTCAGAGGTAGCAGCTGCTAATGACAGATATTCCAGTAGATGGCAAAGTGCCAAGGGTGGGACAAAACCTGCTGGGCTGGGAAAACCATGTGATACAAAAACCAGGGAGCAGAATGACGAAAATTGGGGCAGGGAAGGGGAAATCCTTGGGAAGTAGCAGATCTGCCCAACAAGCTCAAGACCAACCAACAGCAGGTGCAGGTGTTGCTTTGCATGATACAATCAGAAGGAGAATCTGAATTAACAAGGGGCTGAAGTTCATTCCATCAAATGTTCAAAGTTTTAAGACCTCTTTATCATTTCAAGCAAGGAACCTGGTGAGCTGGCTAATGCTAGCTATGGCAGAGCACTGAATGTGGTGTTCCCTGCACAGCCTGCAGCAGTCAAGTGTGAGGACAACTGTTAAATATCCTTCCTCACCAGCTTTAAAAAGCAAGCATGCAGAAAAGCACAGCAGAGCAGTTCTGACCAGGCACCCGGATAATTTTAACGTCATTATTTAAGCCCACACCCAAGAAACTGCAGCGGGCTAACTGCAGTTCTGGGATCATCCCTGTGCAAAGAGAAGTGACGAGTGAGCCCAGGCACGTACCCTCTGGGGTGGAACTGCTGGCTGCCACCACCACCAGTCTTTTTCCTCTTGGAGTCCCTGGAGGTCGGCGGCCTCTTCCTTTTCCTCCTCTGGCTTGAGTTATTGCCAAAATAGCTGGAGGTTGTGCCTGCATCCTCTGCTTCCCCATCGCTCCCCAGCGAGCCCGTGCTGCCCGTGGCTGTGTCCCCACCTGGGCAGGCAGCATCTTCTGGCAGAGAGGGAAAACTAACTCGGTCAGGTATGACCAGAACACACTGGTGGTGTCACAGCATCTGTCCTGGCTGTTCCTCACCTCCTCTGCACTGCCCCACCCCCAGTTTTTCGGATAAACTCTGAATTTATCTCTAGTGGGAAGGCAGAAAGACTTTGGTGTGTTCTGAAAGTGACTGCTCCCTTTTGAAATCAATGAACTGTAAAAATTAAGTTATTTGTGATTAAGTCATGGTAACTTTCAAATCAACCATCTGCTAGAGGAGGAGAGGAAGGCACTGAACAGGAAGTACACGTTGAGGTACAAAGCACACCTGGGATGGAGCATTCTGAGTACTTATCCATCACTTTAATTATTTCTGCACCATATTTCTCCAGTTTGTCTTCTGTGACACCATCGATCTGCAGCAGCACCTCCACGTCTGAGGACAAGGTTTCTGCAGCACAACAAAGTACCCCTCAGACATGTCAAACAAATAACTTTTTACAAAGATACCCTGAAGGAAATTCCTTTCCACACCCCTCTACGTATAAACCCCAAAGGACTTCTGAGAAACCTGACCTTACCTGCTATTTTCTTTAGGGTGGAAGTACTGAAAATATTGAAGTAGTGCACATCAAAGACTTTGCCCAGGGTTTTGCAGGTGTCTGTAAGTTCACTGAGGCACTGTTTAACCACCTCTTCCCGCTGGGACATCTTTGCCATGGAAGCCCTTTGCCTTCTGATGGCACTGGCACTCTCTGTCTCGTGGAACTCCACCTGTTAAAACGAGCCATCCGTAACTGCTGCCAGGGAGCTCCTGCACACCCTGACTGGTAACACAGGAACACAGCGCAGGAAACAGGGAGTATCCTCTGAAGGACCAAAAAAAGCTCTTCACCCAGCACACATTTTTAAAGTAAGTTTTTACAGGATACTCAATCACACCCCAATTTCTTCTACAAAGGGCAGGCAGAGTTTAGAGAGAAGGGAAACCTCCCAAGAGCCCAATTCCCAGCTGGCTTCAACCAGAGGCCACTGGGGTAATGCTGAGGGCTCTGTCCTGCTCCAAACACAGCACTAAGGCAGAGGAGGTGTTGCCTCAAGAAACCTGGGACTGTTCCATGACCTTCACGAAGTGCCTATTCCATCAGATCCCACCAATGACTAGGAAAATATAGACTAGAAAATGAAGAAGGGACTGCTGGTTCTTCTTCCTTCTCTTCTTAGCCATCTTTCTGTGGGGGTCAGAACTTTATTTCCCTGTCCAGCAGGAATCAGATGGGTGGGGAAGAAGACAAAGATTTAGACCTCTCCAAGCCTCTCAAACTCACTTTTTGCCCCACAACATTCTTACTGGAATACTGGGCTAGGAATCACACGTGTTGGATTCTGTTCCTCGCATCTACCAGATGTTAGTTCAGCTGGAGGCAAACTGTGTTTAAGCTACCCGAGGGGATATGCTAAAGAAAAACTGCAGCACCTTCCTTAAAACGCCTTCAAGAAACTAAATAGTTGCACACCTGGAGTGACCCATCCAGCACAGCCTGAGCTCTCTCTCCCAGAACGACATATGCCACTGCCTGGTCATTAGCTGTGATGTACAAATCCTCATCCAGGATCTTGTCCAGGACCAGTTTTCTAAACAGCCTTTCGGCATTGTGCCTCGAATAGGCAGCCCCCTTCCCAAATATTCCAGACTGAATCTTGGCACTCGTTGAACCTGTGCAGCAGAAAGCATAGGATGAGCCCGTGCTCACAAAGCCCATGTACATGCATTTACAGACCTGTGGGAGATTCCCAAGGCAGTCTATTCACAGTCAAAAAAAGCCTTTAAACACTGGAAAACCAGTATTATCACTACAGCAACCTGAAATGGATTAAATCTTCAGTTTCATTTATTTTGGATCACTTACCACCAAGAGATTCTTGGGAAAATTAACTTTGCAAAATAAACGTTTTTTTTAAACACCTGCTGGCATTGCACAACCCTCTTGATTCCTGGTCGGGGATTTGTGCACCAGGTTATTCAGGAGTTTCTGGGAGAACAGACTCACCTAGGAAAATGTCCACCATCATGTTCAGGGTGTACCTGCCAGAGCCTGGATTCCTCCTGCCGTTCATCCGCCCCGCCTGCCTGCAGTGCTCGCGCACAAACCGCACGATGCCCTTCACATCCTCGGTCACGTTCCGCGATTTATAATCCTGTTAAGTCAGACCTGATTAGGACGTGCCATTACGTGCTTCTGCCCTAATCCAAGTTGTTACTGGCAACCTCAGTTTTCATGATTGAGCTTTTCTCAGCTGTGAATTGAGTTTGCTCCAAATAAAGAAACCGTGATTTCCTAGTTAGAAACCTACAGCGAGGCAGTCACAGGATTCTGGATGTGGCAACACAAAACCAGTCCAGCTGACTGTATATAATGTCCCTGGGGTTATTTGTGTAGAGTGAGGTGCAAGATTGCTGGGTAAATACTGGGAATCGAGGTAAATCATTTGGAAAGCAATCCTGTAATTATCCTGCCATGCTCTAGAACATTAGAATGAGACTAAATATGCATTATCCTCGTCAAATTTGGTTCCAAGCACAGTTGTATAAGGGAATGCTTCAAACACAGAGCAGAGAAACAATATCCACAGGTACAAAACTGATCAGGATCCCTTTCCTGTCGGCCTCCACAGCTGCCTTCCCTTCTGCTCCTGCTACTAAGTTTGCATAACCCCAAATGTTTGGACCACCTTCAGCAGTGCACACCTAATGTGGCCCTCATGCTGCTCTGGCAGTACAGAGCTGCCCTGAAAACACCGGGACAGCAGCTGAAGGGATTTCCCCACAGTCACTGCAGTGGATCTGATCTGAGCTCCTGCCTCCTACCAGGAACATCCTTATGCCTCTGCCAGGAACAGGAGCATCACAAGTCCATGGTTGAACCCTGAAAATACCAGGAAGCATCACAAAAACACAGGACTTTTATTAATTTTCTCCATTTGCCTTCCCAAAGGTCGTGTAACCACTTCTTGATGCAGCTAAATGCAAACTCAGTTTAACACCACTACAAATAAAACCTGTGGGGTTTACCTTCTTTCTGCTGCAGTTGTCACAAATCACTTCTGGGTGATCCTTGCAGAAGGTGGGGTTGAAGTTGGTCTCCCCGAAGTAGGCGAGCAGCTGGACGCGGCGGCACTCGACCACGTTCTCGCAGTAGTGCACCATGCTGTACAGGTTGTTGAAGTGGGTCTGCCTCGTGTGGCTGTTCCCATCCCTCTCCACTGAAACACAGCAGATTCAGTGGTGTTTGTTAAAGCTGCACCTCTGTGTTTCCATGGACCATTGAAAAAAACTGGCTTTGCTTAAAAAACCCACAATACTGGCTTGGCTTAAAACGCAATATTGGCTTTGCTCAAGAAAAGATGAGTGGGTTAGTACAGAACACATGTAGGACAGATTTTATCTCTGAAGTTTTAGAGAACTGGAGCAGGGAAATAAGCCTAGAGTGACAAAAGTCAAGAGAAGCGCGACAGCATGAGAGGAAGTGGCCTCAAGTTGTGTCAGGAGAGGTTTAGATTAGATATCAAGAACAGTTTCTTCATAGAAAGGGTAGCAAAGCCCTGGCCCAGGATGCCCTGAATGAAGTTACTATGCTTGGAAGTGCTCAAAAAATATGTGGATGTGGCATTTGAGGACAAGTTTTAGTGGTGAACAGCGGGGTGGAGTTGGTCTGACAGTTGGATTTGAAGATCTTAAAGGTTTTTCCAACCTTAACAATTGCATGATTCTGTGAGCCAAAGTGGTTTTGACTAAAATTAAGTACAAGTGACAAAAGTCCTGCTCCTGACACCTGAATGAAAACCATCCAGGTAAGGATACCCAGTTTTCCCCTCCCTGCAATACTGAACTGTCCATGACACTTGTAAAAGAGAAGTAACACAGGCTAAATGAGACCAGTGACAATGTGACTGCTGTAATGTCATCTCCAAGCTCCCAGAGGAGAACTCACTCAGGATGAGCCTTCTCAGCCTGGTCACGTCACTGTAGCTGTAGAAGAGCAGGCAGTGGGACATCTCTCCATCCCTGCCAGCTCTGCCAGACTCCTGGTAGTACCCTTCGATGGATTTGGGAAGGGACGCGTGGATAACGTAGCGCACGTCGGGCTTGTCAATGCCCATTCCAAAGGCAATTGTTGCACATATCACCTGGGAAGGAGATTATAAAGTCCTAATCACACATTATGGAAACCACTCCTGGCAACACTGCAGACGAGTGACCTGGATTAGGAAACCTGGAGGACCCAGAACTTCAGCTGTAACGTGCAGAACAAGTACAAACCAGCAACAACCTCCCCTCCTCTCCGAGGAGCCACTCCAGACACAGGAAAAGCCCAAATTCCAGCCTCTGCACAGCAGTGTGCCAGGAGCTGTTTCTGAAGCCCTGCAGCACTGCTCAGGTCCTCCGTGCTGGAGTAGCATGCCTCGGTACAGTGCTACAATCTGTCACTCACAAAATTCCCACTGAAAGGTGGCTGCTGTGCCCCAGCAGGTCTGTTGGGATCAGTTATTCAACACTGCACGTGGTGATAACACTGCACAACTTCCCTGTTATTTCCCAGGCCAAGAGGGATAAAAGTGCCCAGATTTTCTTCCCTTTTCCTCCCGGTTTTTCTTCACCTGGCATCCCTCCTGATTAACCCACTTCTGCTGCACAAGATCCCTGTTGGAATCGGTGAGGCCGGCGTGGTAGGCCAGGGCAGCCAGCCCCTCCTTCTGCAGGATGGCTGCTGTGGTGTCACACTCGTGCCGGGAAAGGCAGTAGATTATCCCAGAGTCATCTGCAAAGAGATGGGAAAAGAAATCTGAACTACAATACTGTTTTATTTCCTTTCCCTGCTCAACCTGCCAAGCAGACACCGACCTCTCCCCGCTGGAATAAAGATAAGAGTAAAGATATAACTGCTCCACTACAGAACTTATTTTATTAGTATCAGATAGTCTTGACAGTTTTTCCTACAGTCCTTTTGGGCTTTTGGTGAGGTGCAATGAAATGTTTTCCTCATCAGTATTGTGCAATCTCAGGATTTAGAATACATGAACAAAACCTATATAATTCAAGAGTTAGAGCAGTCCAGCAAATGCTCTCTGAGGGTACAGCCTGGGAGAAGCTCTGAGGGAGCTTGGTGTAATCCAGTTCCAGCAGCAGGAGCTGCAGGACTCCAAAGTGAACTTAGAAAGATGGGAATCTCTGAAGATAGCTTCAAGGGGAAATACAGATAAGCAGACCAACACAATTAAACAATTAAGATATTGGGTGATCTTTATGCTCTGAAGACACGATCCTAAAAGCTCTGCAGGCTCCAGAAGGGTTATTCAAGAGCATCACCATAATTTACTTTTTCATCTTAACTTAAATTCTTAATTTTAGAGCGCACATAAATCTGATTCCAATTTTCAGTAACATCACTTCACCTTCATCTTGCTTTTCCGGTAAATATATCACTATTACAGCATTATAAAAGCTTTTACTGCTTTGAGAAGTGGCTCGTGAAAAGGCCTGTGGGCAACATGCTGCTGAGTACTCACGGGGGTGATATTTTTTAATCCATTCCAAGCAATCCATCGCCACCTTCTTTGGCTTCTTGGGCAACACATCATATTTCAAGTTATGCCTGTTGAAGCTCATTGTAAACCTGAAATGTGACAGTTCATGGTGCTCGTCAGCTTTATGGGTACAGTTATGTTGTGTTAAACAGCTTCCCTCATCGTGCAAGGAAGGGCTTGGCAAGCTTTTTTGTTTCTTATGTTAATATTTTTATCTACCTCCTATTAAATTCCGTGCACGCATTTAATTTAATTTCGTTTCATCAGATACAGCTACGCAAGGATTTCAGATGGGCCTGTGAGGCTTTTTTTACTTCACTAAGTTTTCCACTCAAAACTTCTGTGGCACTAACCAAACGGTTTCAGAAACCTGCTGAGCAACTCACACTTGTGGCTTGAGCATCTCGAGCTGGTTCAGGATGTCCTTCTGCACGCGGGGGTTGGCAGTGGCAGTGAGGGCCATCATGGGCACGGAGCCGAACTTCCTGCGGAGCATGTTCAGGCGCTTGTAGTCTTGTCGGAAGTCATGGCCCCACTGGTTGGAAAACACAATTTAAGTGCAGCTGAGTAAAATGATGCAACTCAAGTCTGCTGGCATTCCTGAAAACAAGGGGAGGCTTTACCTGGCTGACGCAGTGCGCCTCGTCAATGACAAAACGTGCCAGGAGCTTCCTGTCGTAGAGGTTCTCCAGGGCGGACATCAGGCGGCTGCTGGCACACACCTGGGACACACCACCAGTGGCAAAGGAAAGCCTGTTTTACCTGGGCTAAAAGTGTCAGCTGGCCTGGCTGAGAGTACAGAAACAAGTGTCCTACGCTGCAGAACCACCCTGCACTGCGCAGCTGAGTCCTCAAGGCACAGAGGTGATCCAGTCAGCTGCGATCTAACCAAGCTGCTGCTGTGGGATTCCCACCAGCTGCTGGGATCACCTATCCCAAGGCCCCTCATTCTGAGGAAATTTCAGTAAACTGCTGGGATCACCTATCCCAAGGCCCCTCATTCTGAGGAAATTTCAGTAAATTTAAATTACGTATGTCAGGAAACACAGAAAAATAACGCTGAAGAGAGAAACAACCAGCACACTAACCTGCCCCCTCTTACAAAGCTCTCGTGCAATAACGTATTTTTAAGGCAGCATATAATGCAGCCCAAGGCAAGCTCTGACAATCTCCTATCACCCTGACAATGCTGCATTTTTCCTGTATTACCCTATTCAGAGCAGTGTGGATTTAGTAGCTACTGGACAGTGATTAACACTAATGTTTATCAAGATAGATTCAAACAGCTGGGCATGGGAGCTTGTTTTAGGAATTTGCATTTTACAGATATATTCAGTTCTTATTCTTGGCTAATTACTGATTGAAATTAGTTACATCTGTATAGATTCTTAATGAGTTATCTAAAACTCAACATTTTTTTCCCCAGAAGCCTACTCTGAGTGCAGTTTTTTAGCACCTCACAGGAATCCCCTCCTCGTAGCCCCTATGGTTTTACAACTGAAGATGAAGTACAGACCTTCTCAGGGGTGACATACAGCAGCTTTATGACAGGGTCTTTCTTTGACAGCTGCATGTAGATTTTTGAGGCATCAGCATCTGTTCTGTCACCAGTCAGGTATGTTGCAGAAATCTATATTAAAAAATTATAAATACATATATTGAGTTTTATTACATGCAAAACAGAAGAACCTCCAAATGTAGCTCCATCTCTCCTTACAAACCAGTTCCTAAGCAGTCAGCCTTGGGAACACAGGTTTGGAACACACATCTGAGCACCCTGGGCTAGGGGAAGGTGCCCCTGCCTGTGGTGAGGGGTGAAACAAGGGGAACTCTAAGATCTCTTCCAACCCAAACCATTCTGGCATCCTGTGATCTCCTGCACCTGCATTTCTGCTCTGTGTATCATGTTTCCAAAGATGTTTAGCACCTCCAGAACCCCCCTAACTCAGGAACTCCTGGGGCTCATTCCCACTGCAGAGTCAGGCTGCTCCTGTGCAGGTGAGTGATCACAATTCTCAGGACCTCAGAACCAGAACCTGCTCTGAAAAACACAGCTCCAACACCCAACACCAGGAGCAGCAATAAATCCAGTGGTCACACCGCCAAGATATTCAAGTTCACCCAATTTAGCTCTTCCCAGGCAACTTCCTGTGCCATTCACAGCGTCCATCTAACCTATTTATGCAGTTTATATTCGGGAGACACAAGATTTGCTGTAAAATTTCAGATTTCTAATCCAGTTACCTGCAGCTTCACTCAATAAAGCTGCTGGAACTTACATCTAAAGTCTTCAGCTTCTGAACCTGGTCGATGATCAGCGACCTCAGCGGAGAAATAACGATGGTGACCCCGGCAGAGACACAGGCTGGTAACTGGTAGCACAGGCTCTTCCCACCTCCTGTGAGGGTGAGACACAACACAGCAAGTGCTGGGTAGCAAGAGAAAAGGGATGGAGACCCCCTCCTTATTTCCCATTTTACAGCACTTTTGGAAACAGTACGTTTCTACCAATTCCTGCCACTAAATGACACCTGTAGGATAAGAAAGAGTTACTGTGTGAATTTTTAAGGAAGGCAGAAATTCAATCCCCTCACTCAAAATACCCGGGTGCAACTCCTGAATTCCTGCAGTCACAGAATACCAGCAGCTCAAAGGCACAGGGGAAGAGAAAAGCTTGTCCCAAAGCTTGCAAAAGGAGCTGCAGGTGTGTACCCTGTACCTGTGGGCATGAGAATGAAACAATCCTCCCCCAGCAGAGCAGCATTGATGGCCTCCAGCTGGTTTGTCCGGAAACAGTGCAGTCCAAACTTCTTGTGGAATATATTCATCATTTCTGCAGAATGGGGAAATTTCATACCCCTGAAACGCTCCAGCGCAGGGTTATGAACCACTGGATCTGGAAGACAAAAATATGCAATTAGAATAAGTTATGACATCGAGTTACAGAAGGAATTGTTCCCTGGGAGGGTGTGAGGCCCTGGCACAGAGCAGCTGTGGCTGCCCCTGGATCCCTGGTAGTGCCCCAGGGCCAGGTTGGGCAGGGCTTGGATCACCCTTGGACAGTGGGAGGTGTCCCTGCCATGGCAGGGGTGCACTGGATGGGATTTAAGGTCTCTTCCACCCTAAACCATTCTGTGACTCCGATTTTCACCTCCCTTTTTGCCAGCCTGTCCCTACATTAACCTGAAATGACACTGACCAACCCTGGGCCCCAGGGGGACTGAGTTTGCTTCCACAAACCTATTTTGGAACATTTTGCAGTGAAAAACATTGTACAGCTTTGACTCAAAAGCTGCAGACTCATTATTTAACTAAAACACAGAAACACCCTCATTTCCAATGTTAGCAGCTTCATCTTCCAGCAGCCTGAAACCTGCACAGGGAGGGAATATTCAAGTCTGGCATTATTTAGAGGGGAAAAAACCCCAAGACGACTTTGCAAAAAATGAACCAAAAGAAACTTCCACAGAAACAAAAGACATGGATGAAATCTGTAGTGATTACTCGGTCTTAGACTCAAAAAGAAATAAGTAAGAATTTAAAAATGGAAAATCTCAATAATCCTCAGGAGTATAGCTCACCTGGATGGTTCTTTGTTGCCATCGGGAGGCCTGGCTTTGGAGCAGCAGGACTGGATCCCACAGCCGACCCTTTGGCTCTGGACATGATCTTGGAGAAGAGGGATTTGGCAGGTGGCCCCCTCGGGACAGGCGGGCACAGCGGCGCGGCCGGTGCCGCGGCGGCCGGAGCGGGCAGCGAGCTCTCCCAGTCCTCATCCAAGTCATCGATGTCAAAGGCATCCAGCTCCAAGTCGGGATCGTTTGCACCCAAGCTGCTCCCTGCAGGACTGGCAGTGGGAGCTGTGCTCCGGCCCCTCAGGGCTGTGCTGCTCAGGGGCTGGATCCCATTCCTCGCTCCTGGACTCCGGTCCCAGCTGCTGTCGCAGGACTGGAGGCTGAGCCTGAGGGAAGCTCCCTCCCTGCCACCTCCCTTGGGACAAGGCAGCTCTGCAGTGCCTGGGCAGGGCATCTCCTCAGCACTCTGCTCTGAAGCACAGGAGCTGTCCAAGGTTTGGTTTGTTTTGGCAGAAAAGTTGCTGGAATGAACGGAAAGCACCGATGGGAGGTTCGTGCATTTGGGGGAGTTTCTGTCAGAACTGAAGCTCCAGCTTGGGCCAGAACTTGGACCTGCACCAGGACACACACGAGGGCCCTGCTCCATGGGAGACTTCCAGCTTCTAGGAAAAGTGGTGTTCATGCCACTTTGGTTCAAACTGACAGAATTAGCCAGCAGTTTTCTCCTGGGAGAGATAAGGGAAAGAAGAACGAAAAAAATATATATTTAGTCACAAGCAATGATTTACCAAGTTCTACAACATTCATTAAACAGTTTTGTCTCACTGCTATTAAACATCTTAACATATGGTGGTTCCATCGTGTACTGAGTCACCATGTTTGAAAATGATTTCAAACAAATCTAGGGAAGAGAGACTACCACCATAAGAAACTAATGACAAAACTGTGACATCATCTCTACAGACACAATATAAAAGAACTACTAAAAGCAAGGAACAGATCCAGACAAGGTAGAATATAAAAAATAAATCATTAGAGGCAAAACCTGAAGTTAAAAGTATGCCTGAACCAAATAATGTTATTAGGTACTTTCTAAAGACTATGTCTGACTACAGCAATGAGAAATAAAATAAGTTGTTGTACTGAGAGCATTTACAGAAGCTCATGGTCCCAGTCCAGGAAGAATCTAACCAAAACCCCAAATGCCAATACTTTGTCCAGGCATTGTGCCATCAGATGACGCAGCAGACAGAGCAGCAGGGTGTGGCAGCAATAATTCCATTGGAAGATGACAAGTTCAGGGATAACAGGAGAAATCACCACCCCTGCAGTCAGCGAGAGGGGAGACAACACCAGCTGAACGGCCCTGGCAGCAGACCTGAGGAGACACCTGGCAGGTGCCATCACATCACCTGTGGGTGCAGAAGCACCTGGTGCCAGGCACCTCCTCAGGCTGCCTGTGGAACTGGATCCTCCCTCTGGCAGCACACAGGGACCCCTAACAAATTTTGCTCCTCGCTCAGTCAGTGCTCCCAGCTCCCTGAAGCCCCTCCTGCCTCGCTCTCCAGCGTGCTGGGGACACCTGCAGGCAGCTCCCTGCTCCACACGGAGCTGCTCCCGCCTACCTGAGCTCCCTGTGCTGCAGCAGGGCCCGGGCACAGCCCAGGGCCTGCAGCTCCTGCAGGGGGATGGCATCCACCAGCTCACAGATGGCCTCCATGACTCCGTACAGCCGCGGGGCCACAGGCACGGCCTCACCTGCCACAGGGAGGGAGCTCAGCACAGTCATTGTCATCAGAACAGGTGTCAAGAGGATACCACTCCCCCAGAGGACAGTGCACTGCAGTAAATCAGTCTAGACAATTCACTTCCAATATATTTTTAGTCCGTGTGCATAAAGAAACTGTGTCTGTGTGCAGGAACTCAATGAATCTACGTATTTTTGCCCTTGTCTTTTATCACCTGTCTATAATCCAACCATTTATGTCAACTCTCCATCTGTTAGGTAATGTTCTTGGATTACACGGGATAATAAATAGTTGCAAACTATCCCCAAAATCAGATAGATGAAATTCCAAACCATTTTGTGTACCTGAATCCCCTGCACTGGGATCACCTCCAGGACGTGCTGTGGGAACTTTCTCCTGCCTGGCCTCGGAGCTGCCAGCTGTGCACCTTCCGCCTGTGGGGGAGTCTCTGAAAACACTGCTAACACCAAAAAGAAAAAGCCTTGAAAACACAGATCTCTGTAAACTGAGGAATTTAAGATGTGTGGAAAAGGTAAATTCCTGAAGAGCTGAGCAGTCACTCATCCCGTGTACCAACGTGCGGAATTTTCTCCCATCCCACTACCAAAGTCACTCTGCTTTTTTCTGGAGTGAAAGCCACACAAAACTGGTATCTGATAAAACATTAATTGCAGCTGCCAGCCATCAACCTGCCGAGCAGCAGAGAGACACAAGCTCAGTGTGTGCCTCTTTGACAAGCAGGAGCTTCGGGGTGCTGTTGGTACTTTTCTACTCACACACCAGATGGTTCAGCAGCGAGCTCTGATTACCTGGCACTTTGTACAGTGGGGGAGAAGGCAGGCAGCTCCTCCTCAGGGGAGGGAGGGATGATGTCCAGGTCATCCTCCTCGAGCTCAGCACCTGCCCACGGCCAGGTGGCCTCGTCCAGTTTTGGGGAGCTGTTCCCAGCCCTCGGTGGCTCCTGGCCCTGACCCCCTTCAGCACCAGCAGCTGCAAGAGAAGGGCACTGATATTGCTGGGTAACACTGCACACTCAGCCTGCCACAAACCGGGGGGGAAGATTAGCAGCCAGATTTCAAAACACTCCTTTGATACAGCTGCTGACTTCTAAAGGATAGAACTGGCTGCTCCCTTTTCTCCCCCATTAAAACAGACAGACAAATCCCCACAAACCCTCGCTGAAGTGGAAAACTGATACAGCTACACCCACAGTCACCCGTCCCTGGCAGAAGTGAAGCACTGAAGAGGTCTATTTTTCTGCAGTAGTTTTCTATAAAAACCTGCTTCTATAAAAAGCTCCTATTATATTAAATCCTAGCCTTAAAAGAATGCAGAGTCATCAGCTGGCACAATCCCTGTACTGGAACTGGAAGGTAAATGAACATGTATTGTGTCTTAAAAGACAAATCCTACAAAGAGAGGTCAATATCATTAACTTCCAATTTCATAGAGAAAGGAAAAGAGCAGAAATACAGTTCACAAATCTTTTCACCACTCAGTGTAAGGGCAGCATCCCAGAACACTCTTTGATGTTATTCAGTTGCACAAACATGTTAATTTCCCAAATAAAACTCCAAAGTTTCAAAACACAGCGGGTAAGGAATCCAAAATAAAGAAGTTCTGTGGGACAGCGCTGCCAAGGCAACGACAGGAAGGAATTTTGCGATCATAACTGAGTGTTGGAGTTCTTTTGTGGTGTTTATGTTTGTGTTAAAAATGGAGAGCCATCACCTTTTCTGGTTCAATATTTCATTTAAGTGCAAGATGACTTTATGTCTCTCCTGTATGAATTTTCTAAGTGCTTTTCTCTCCTTAACACCCCTATAGAATTATTGACCGTTTCAGGAACGCCACGAGTCTCGTAACCGCAGGACACGAGCAGCTGCTACTCCTGCACGGGCAGAACGCTGCCCCGCTCCCAGGCTGCGGGTACCCGGAGCGGCATCAGGGCTGCTTTGCCAGTGCCGAGCAGAGGCTCCCCGTGATTGCTGCCCGGCCCTGGCTGCAGACACGGCTGCTCCCCCAGCTCCGTGCCTCTCACAGCCGTTACCTGGGCGAGCCGCGCCGCCGTCCGCATGCCGGGCCGGCTCGGCAGGAGCCTCCGCCCCGCCGCCGGGCTCCGCGGCCGAGCTCCCGCTGCGGGGAGCCGAGTCCTCCAGGCAGATCGCGGAGCGCTGCGAGCAGGGCCGCGGCTCGGCCTCGGCGCCGCCGGGCCCCGCGGCCCCGGGAGAGCCGCGCGGGGCCGGGCCGGGGCTCGGCCGCGGGGGCTCCCGGCGGCGGGCCGGCGGCCCCCGGGGGGACACCACGGGCGGCCGGGAGAACTTCCTCTCGATTCCCGACAGGTCGAAGTCGTCGATGTCATCCCACTCATCGCCGATGGTGATGACGGGGCCGGCCGCGGAGCCGGCCTTCCCGGCGGGAGCGGCGCCCGCCGGCCTCGCCCCGGGAGCCGCGGGGCTCTTGGCCGGCCCGGCGGGGCTCGGCGGGGCGCAGGCGGGCCGCGGGCCGGGGCTGCGGGGCGGAACGCAGCCCCGCGGCGGCGCTTTGGCGTCCGGCGGAGCCGAGGCGGGCAGCGCCAGCGAGGCGTTCACGTCCTTGTCCCTCAGCACCGCGGCGGCGCCGAGGCCCCGGGGCGCCTTCTTGAAGGTGAAGCCCCTGCAAGGAGACGAGCCCCCGTCACTCCCCGGCCGCGGAGGCCGCCCCGCCCCGCCGGCCGGGCGCGGTACTCACGGCGGGCGGTCCCGCGGCGGGCCCGGGGCGCGCAGGGCCCCGCGGGCCGAGTACCGCCGCAGCTGCTCCCGCAGGTTGTTCTGCGGCACGGCCGCCATCGCGGGGCCGCCCCGCCGCCAGGGGGCGCGCTGCGCGCCCGCCGCCTCCCGCCCGCGCTTCGCATTCGGCGCCAAAGCCGCCCCCGGCCTCCCATTGGCCGGAAGGGACGGGGCGGAAGTGACGCCCGCGGGCGCCGCGGCGGAAGCGGTGCCGGAAATGGCGGCGCCGCCCTCAGGCCGGGCCCGCCGCCGCCTCAGCGCCGCTCCGCGTCCCCCAGAAGCGCTCGGCGCTTCGCACGGTGCCGCCCGCGCCGGGAGGCCCGGGCCCCGCTCAGAGGTCGCGGCGCAGCGCTCCGGTGGCGGGGCAGCTTTATTGTCAGTGAGAGATCCCACTGTGAGATAACACAAGGCCCCGGCTTCATTTCCCCAGCGCCTGGTGAGAAGCGGCACCGAGGTCCTGGCGTCTTCGCTGGTGGGTTACACAAAAATCACCCGTTTCTTCTCTACGTGCATTAAAACACCCTGGTTTTTAATACAAAATATAGCAGGCATTTCATGAAAATCGGTAAAAGTGTACAAATCACAGCAGTCACTCATCCTTCCTTCAAAGAACAGGGAGATTACCTTCAAACAAAATTTTAAAATCGCTAAAATTGACACCTGGTGATTGCAAAAAAAAAAAAAAAAAAATCCACCCGAGGGGCGGGGGGCGCTCCAACCGGAGCCTGCGGGGTGTCCGGGCACCCGGGCGGTCCCGCTGCTGCCCACAGGTGGGGACAGGCGGCTGGAGGCACACCTGGGCGCGGCGGCAGGAGCAGGGAACGTGGCAGGGGCACGGGGGCACGCCGGGCTTTGGCTGGAGCGGGCGGGCGCAGCAGCGGTGTGCGAGCCAAGCGGCCGCAGGTGACAGCTCCGGCAGGTGACACTTCCAGCAGGTGACAGCTCCGGCAGGTGACAGCTCCGGCAGGTGACACTTCCAGCAGGTGACAGCTCCGGCAGGTGACACTTCCAGCAGGTGACAGCTCCGGCAGGCGGGCGGGGCACCGCGTCCCGCCTCCCCCCTGCCGGCACCCAGCCCCTCAGCCGCTCCAGCCCCGTCCCCCGGCGCTGTGCTACACCCGGGGAATGGGGTAGGAGGCACAAGCGGCCAGACCACACATGTTCTTGCCTCGTTCAATGAGGAAGTACCTGAAAGAGATGGGAGTGGCTGTGCGGGAGCGTTCCCTCCCGTGGCAGGTGAGGGTGGGCAGGCCCTGGCGCAGGTGGCTGCCCCTGCATCCCCGGAATGTCCCAGGCCAGGCTGGACGGGGCTGGGAGCACCCGGGGCGGTGGCAGGTGTCCCTGCCATGGCAGGGTGGCACCGGCTGGGCTGTGAGGCCCCTTCCCCCTCAGCTCTGCAGGCAATGCCATCCCCTGCCCCTCCCACCCCGAAGGAACCAGAATCCACATCTCACTCCCGAGCGTCCCGCGTGCAGCTGGGAACACTCGTGAAGCTGGGATCTCACTCCTGGCACAGGCTGTGCTCCCTGGCTGTGTGACCAGCAGGGAGGAGCTGGGGGAACCAGGGGCTCTGGAGAGCCTGGCTGTGCCCTGATCCCTGGGCACCTCAGGGAACCAGCAGCTCTGGAGAGCCTGGCTGTGCCCTGAGCCCTGGGCACCTCGGGGGAACCAGGGGCTCTGCACAGGCTGGATGTGCCCTGGGCACCACGGGGATCCAGCAGCTCTGGAGAGCCTGGCTGTGCCCTGAGCCCTGTGCACCTCGGGGAACCAGGGGCTCTGGAGAGCCTGGCTGTGCCCTGGGAACCACAGGGATTTAGGGACTCTGGATGGCCTGGATGTGCCCTGGGCACCACAGGGGAACCAGCAGTTCTGGACAGGCTGGATGAGCCCTGGGCACTTCAAGGGAACAAGCAGCTCTGGACAGGCTGGCTGTGCCTTGGGCACCTCAGGGAACCAGCAGCTCTGGACAGGCTGGATGAGCCCTGAGCCCTGGGCACCACAGGGAACCAGCAGCTCTGGAGAGCCTGGCTGTGCCCCGGGCACCTCAGGGAACCAGCAGCTCTGGACAGGCTGGATGAGCCCTGGGCACCTCAGGGAACCAGCAGTTCTGGGCAGCCTGGCTGTGCCCTGGGAACCACGGGGATTTAGGGACTCTGGATGGCCTGGATGTGCCCCGGGCACCACAGGGGAACCAGCAGCTCTGGAGAGCCTGGCTGTGCCCTGGGCACTCAGCAGCTGCACTGAGCCAAGGCTCTGCTGGAGCAGTGACCCCAGGCCTGGCTCGGTGAGCCGTGTCCCTGCCCAGCCTGGCACCATTCCCCGTGTCCTCCCAGCT
Source organism: Vidua chalybeata (assembly GCF_026979565.1). Lineage (NCBI taxonomy): Eukaryota > Metazoa > Chordata > Aves > Passeriformes > Viduidae > Vidua > Vidua chalybeata. Next base: position 20,500,891 of record NC_071542.1, read on the forward strand.
GCCAGAGTTCAGCTGGAGAGCTGAGGGTGGCCTGGGGCTGAGGGTGGGGGGCAGCCCAGCCCGCGGGGCCTGTCCCCAGGCGCAGGCAGAGCGCGGTGGGCAGCAGCACCCCTTACCCCTGCGTGCCCCACAGGCGGCCCCAGGAGTTCTTGACGATCCAGTAGGGCGTGCCATCCTCCTCTCCGTAGCCCACGGCCAGCACGGCGTGGTTCACCTTGTCAGGGGTGTGCTCGCAGCGGGGGCTGCAGGGGAGACAACGGGGCTGTGCTGTGAGAAGCAGCCTGCAGTTAGCCTGGGGCTGGTCGGGCCAGCACTCCTGACCACACTCCACAGACAGAACTGGGGGGTGCTCTGGACGCCAGAGAGGGAGGGAAGGCACGGAAGGGAGACACTGCTGTGTTTTCCCACTCTGAAGTTACCAGCCATATCTGGAGTTAGGGGATCCATGGACTTTTGAGCTCCTGGCCCACCAAGACAAGCTACAAGGGAATTTTCCCACTTGGAACACAAAGGAACTTCCCACTTCCTACAAAGGAATTTTCCTACAAGTGCAAAGGAATTTTCCCTCTTGGAACCAGCAGCTCTTAGTGCTGGTGCGTACTGCCCTGAAATTCAAGGGCACTGCTTCATGTTTTGCACAGGAACAGCAAGCTCTTGGGTCTAAATATGTGTTTCCTCTAAATTTTGAACCTTTAAACTGCACTTGCTGAAAGCTGCTGCCTGTGGTGTGAAAGAAGACAGCTCATGGTACATGCTCCCATGTCAAGAGCACCTATTTTTAAACATTTTTCAAGCTGTTTCACAGGAAAAGATCAATAATCCACCTCAGATTTTCTTTTTTTCGATCTGTTAAGAGCTGCTCTGGGCTGAAAGCACTGGAGCACCAATTATTCCATGCACTCTGACTTCAAATCCACCTTAGACTGTAAATCCACAGGATAACTGCTCCTGGCGTGTTCCTCTGACCACGTCCCTGCCCTCACAGCTCACACCTGCCCAGGGCTGGCACTGACCTCTGGCTTCACTGGCCACTGGCCCAGCAAAGCCTCTGGAATCACCACCTGCTCCTTCCTGAGCGCTCCCTGGGGCAGATCCCTCAGGCTCAGCCTCTCCCCTGCATTTTCCCTGCAGCTCTGCGTGTCTGAGGGTTCATTACTCCAAAGTGTTTTTCTATTTCTGCAAACACACGCTTTCCCCCTTGCTGGGCAACAGTGTCTGCGCTGCCTCGCTCAGCTCTCAGCTTTGATCAGCCTCCCAAGGGCTTTTTGCCCTGGCCACGGAGCTGGCCCCATGCTCGAGACTTGCTTCGTGTCCCAAGCTGGCTTTTCTCTCTCTTTTCCTCCGACCACGTGGCAGGACTGAGGCGAGGTGCTGCAGGAGCTGCCCTGTGGAGAGCAGCAATGCTGAAAAGCACAACCTGCCCAGGTGCCAGCTCAGGTGCAGGGCAGGGTGAGGGCAGCCGCCCTTCTCACCCCCGCCCCTCTGAGCTCTGGCACTGCGGGAGCTGCCCTGATACCACGGAAAATCCTCCTTGGCCGGGGCTTACCCCAACACAACCAGATGTGTTCCACAGCTGCCCCTGTCCCAGCCCAGACACAGAGCAGCCCTGGGACAGCCCCAGCCCTGCGGTGAGCTGCAGAGAGTCTCCCAAGCTGCCTGACTCACTGACCTTCATTCCCCCTCAACCTGGTCTCCAGGCAGGACAGGTTCCTAGCCTGCAGCCCTCCTCCCTGTGCTGCACTCTCATCCCCTCAGGAACCAGTAAATCAAGGCTCTGTTCACTCTTTTTTTTTTCTATTTTCTACTCAAAAGAAGTGTGAGAATGCAGTGCAGTGTTCCTGCATCCAGCAGGAGAAACGGGGATGCACATGACTCCAGACCCACACGTTCCCCTTGCCCTCACCTCACCAAATGAGGGTCACACACTCACTTGGAATACACTCCTTTCCTGTAGTGCATGAAGTCACTCGTCACCTCAAAGGCAAAGCTCACTGGGTTGTGCTTCCCCACAGCTTCCACCATGCCATCCTCGTCATACTGCAGGAGAGGATCCAGGGTCATCCTCCCCATCCTCTCCTGGCTGTGCTGGGACAGTCCAGGCCCAGCAGCCAGGACAGGGGGATGGATGACCCTGGTGTGCTGCAGGACAAGGAACCCAGTGCTGAGCTGCAAGAGGAGAACTGGGACTCTGTCCCAGCCTGGAGGGGCACCCCCTGTGGGAAGCAGGCAGGAACCCAGGGCCTGTGTGTTTTGGCTCCAGCACCTCCTCGGTGCCACCTTCCAAAAGGTGTGCAGGAGAGCAGGAGTGCACCCAGCAGCTCTCTCAGGAGCACACAGGCTGCAGGAGAGCAGGAGCAGGAGTGTGCCCAGCAGCTCTCTCCCTCCAGGAGCACACAGGCTGCAGCTGAGGAGCAGGAGTGTGCCCAGCAGCTCTCTCAGGAGCACACAGGCTGCAGGAGAGCAGGAGTGTGCCCAGCAGCTCTCTCAGGAGCACACAGGCTGCAGGAGAGCAGGAGTGTGCCCAGCAGCTCTCTCAGGAGCACACAGGCTGCAGCTGCTGAGCCCAGCACACCTTGGGCATGCCAGCAGCTCCCCTTGGCACAGCCCTGGCAGTTTGGAGACGCAGCCCCGGGGCCTCACCTGCGTGATGTTGATCACGTCCTTGACAAAGGCAATGGCCTTCTCCGGCTGGAACCTGCAGGTGCCGTTCTGTGGGGACAGAGAGGAGCTGTGGGAGCCTGTGCCAGGCCCTGCTCTGCCACCACGCCGGGCTGTGCTGCAGTACCTTGGCCCGGTAGGGGTAGCTGTCCTCCCCCATGAGCCCTTTGTTGTACAGGATGTACTCGAAGGCTTGGCTCGGCAGGCCCCTGCGGGACAACAGCTCCGTTAGGATGCTAGCAGCTCATTAGGATGGTCCTGATGTGTGGATATTCTCCGTTCAGTCAGAGAGAAAAAGAGAAAGATTTTTCCCAGGCTTAGCCTGGCAGAAATCTTTCTCTTTTTCTCTCTGACTGAACGGAGAATATCCACAATGATGAATTTGGATGGTAAGGCTGCAGCTTCTGCAGAGCAAAGCCATCAACATTCCCCGCTCTGCACACCACTCCCACCAGCCAGGGAGATGGGGAAGGGCAGTGACTATCCCAGAGCCTGCAGAGGCACAAACTCCAGTCTGTGCCTGCAGCATCTCCCTGCCTGGGCTGTCTGGCATGGTCACACCTCATTCTCCAGGTGGAGAAGAACACCAGGAGCCCCGATGCTGTGAGGTCAGCTGGCCCACACAGCACCAGGGGCGCATGCTGAAAGGCACCATGCTTTTTTGGTGCCCTCTGCCCAGCCTGGCTGGGGGACATTGAGACACCCACATCTCCAGCACGCAGCTGCTCCCTTCCCTGGCCACCTTCCAGAAGCACATCTCAGGAGGGAAGAAAAGAGAGATGATCAGGGAGTGCTGATGTGGAAACGCCTAAGGAGGAGTCACAAGGAAAATAAAAAGCACCAAGAGTGGCTTTGCTCAGCTCCGAGCGTCCCTCTAGGACAGCTTATCTCTCAGAAAACAGAAGTTGTCAGAAAGTTCTATTGTCTGCCTTCTCTAGCAAAGCCAGGAGGAACTTCCCAAAGGGGAAGCTAAAGTTTCTGTGGGTTCCTCAGGGTGCCACGAGGCGCGCGTGACCCGGGGCAGAACAACAGCCAGAAGTCCCCTTGCTGTCCCAGAGCCCATCAGAGCCCAGCCTATGGCTGCCGTGTGAGAAACGTCTCAGATAAAAACTAACGAGGAACAACAGAGGTTGGGAAATGCTGGAGATTTAGCGAAACATCCTAACCTCTTGAGAGGGTGAAATTAAAATAAGCAACCAAATCCAAAGTTGCTTTCCCTGACACATTGCAGCCAAGGGAAGACAAAAGCCATTCCATAATGTGGAAGGATCCTGACACAACATCTGGAGGAAGGCTGTCCACCACAGGATGCAAGATACTCTAATTTCTGTTCTTTCTGACCCTCTCTGACTTACCCACTGCAGCCGTGGTTGTTGAAGGCCTGGGCGCAATCAACCAACTGCTGCTCTGCCTGCGGAGAAGGGTTTTGAGTCAGTGATTGTCCCACAGCTGTGCTCAGAGTCAGTGACACAAAAAGCAACTGCACAGCAGGAACTGAGAGTTGGCTGATGTGTGCAGCTGGCTGGAACGACCACCACAGCACTGGTTTACCCGAGGGAGTCACCTGGAAATGGCTCCATGTCCCAGGGAGGCACACAAGGAAGACCTGGAGCCAGCAGCCTGGGATGCCCTGGCTGCCAGAGGCATTCCTCCTCACGCCTGCCAGGAATCCATCCCCCCCCTAGAAGGACTGGCTGAGATGTCTTCCAAAGGTCAGGTTTGTTTTTAACACACCCAACCCTCAGTTATTTTGCTAAGTTGTGTAAGTGGCTACTGTCTTTCTAGTTCTTCAGGAACAGAAATCCTCTGGGAGCTGAAAAATCAACATTGTGCTGCCTGCAGTGAGGCTGGCGGGCAAGGCCAGGCACGGCTTCTTTCCCCACGCCTGCTCCCAGCAGCCTCCAGCCCCTCTGGCTCCATGCTGCTCCCCAGAGGGCTCTGCCCAAGCCCAGGAACACCTCTCACCAGAGAGAGCAGCTTTCCCGTGGCAATGGCAATGGCAGACTCCAAGCAGCCCGTGGTGGAAAAGGTCCAGCAGCTCCCGCAGGGACCCTGCATGAGGAACGGGAGAGGAACTGCTCCAGGTGCTGCAGCTCAGCAGCCTCCCCAGAACGCCGGGGCAGGGCAGCGGCACAGAGCCCCAGCTCCCTGCCAGCAGCTGGGCTTGGCCTTCTGCTCAGCCCCTGCCGGGGCACACGGCAGGCACGGCACGGCTCCGGGGGAGCCCCCCTGGCACGGGCACCCAGCACTGCTCCTCGGGCACGGCGCCTGCCCGCAGCCACCGGCCCCTCTCTGGCCGTGCCACACGCCCCTCACCTGGTTCTTCACGGGTGTCACGAAATTCCCCTTCTTCCTCCAATCGATGGAGTCGGGATACGGCCCAGAGCTGCGCAGGAAGTTCCCCTTGGTGGCTGAGCAGTTCTGCAAGCGGGGCGGGAGGGCTGTGGCGAGCCGCCAGGCCAGTGGCCCATGACAGCCACCCTCACGGGGTGAGGGCTGGCGACCATCCCACACACACTGGCCACTGCGGCAGGGAGTCACCAGCAGCCTGCAGCCCTGGCTGCAGTGCCCCAGTGCTTAGGGAGCTGCCAGCAGAAGGGACAGCTGGGCTGGAGGCTGGGAAAGCCGGGAGGGCGGGGAACAGGGCTCACCTCGCTCTTCCCCCAGCGCTGGCACACACGATGTGACCCGATCCCAGCGGATGGCAGGCAGCACAGCCAGCGGTGCTGGCCCAGCAGCGGGTGCAGGTCACCGCAGAACCCCCTCAGGGGGGCACCTGCACCCCCTCCCTCCCTGCCCACCTGCGCTGCCAGCATTTACCTGCGGCTCGCTCCACAGGTAGAGCTTTTTGAACTCCGCGAAGGTCAGATCCGAGAACTGGTTCAGGCCCACTAGAAGGGGAAGAAAGGGGACACTTTGCTCAGCGAGGCGCGGCGCTCGGAGCCGGCACGGGCCGTGGCCGGGCGGGGCTCGGAGCTCCTACTCTGGAAGCTGTGGTTGCCGGCGTTGTGCTCCTCGATGCGCCGCTTGTTGCCCAGGAAGACGCGCAGCCTGCGCGGGTACTCCTCGGGGCCGTAGCGCCGGTTGTTCTGCGGGGACACCGCGCGTCAGCGCACCCCGACCTCCGGTGGCCCGGCCCGGCCCGGCCCGGCCCGGCCCGAGCCTCACCTGCAGCATCCAGGCCTTGAAGAGCCGCTCCTCTGCGGGAGAGAACGGGCGCGTCAGCGGCGGCACCCGCCGAGCCTCTGCCGCCGCCTCCCGCTGCACCGCGGGGCCGGGCCGAGCCCGGTCCGAACCGAGCCGAGCCGTGCCGGCCCGGGCCAATCGCCTCCTGCCCTCCCGGTGCCCCTGTACCTTCGGCCGAGGGCTCCCAGGCGGCGGCGGCGGCGGCCAGGAGCGCGGCCGCGCTCAGCAGCACGGGCCAGCCCATGGCCGGGCCGGGCCGGGCCGAACCGGGACGGACGGGGCGGGGAGGAGCCGAACCGGGCTGAGCCGAGCCGAGCGCGGCCGAGCGGAGTCGAAATGGGCCGAGCCGCTGCCAGGGGGCGGGACAAAGGGCGGGGTGGGCGGGGCAGACGGTGGGCGTGGCACTGGGCGTGGTATCGTGTTTGGGCGTGGCACCGGCACTGGGCGTGGCCCGCGGCCCGGCGACATCCCGCCCGTAAAACTATCACAAACCCCGGTTCACCCTGAGATAGAATAGATTTATTAGCAAGAGGTAATCAGGAAACATATATTTTTACAAAAAAAATGGAAATACTTTTTTTTTTTTTCCCAAACAAGCTGTAAGTTGAAATAGTTTTAGGGCTTGAAAGAGAATTCCCATACCACGAGGTATTGCTTACAGCAAGTGTTGTGTGAGTGGAGCATGCCTGCCACTGCCGGGGAACCGTGTCAGGGACTGTACAATGTAAAAAACCCAGGAACTATTCACAGAATAAGCACTACATTACTATATCCTGCTAGCGGGTGGTTAGCCAGGATTACAGTAGATGTAATAAAAACACTCGTCATCTCTAACTCTACGTCATGGTACTCAGAGTGGGCACAAGGGAACGGATCTACAGCATATCAACAGGAGCCGGATGCAGCCAGGAGAGGCGAGGGGATGCTTCCATCTTCCCAACGTCGGAGGGACCAGGGCGGCAGCCAGGGCCCCCCGTGGCACACACAGAGAGGGCAGCTGACACCGAGGGACAACCTTTAATGTGCTCCCTTCTCCCACCTTACAGAGTCGGGATGTAACCGCCAGCACTGTCCGAGTGAGAGCTGCTCTGTGCTGCCCCAGAGCCCCACGGGGACACGGGGCTCACCTGCCCCACGGGGACCCCACGGGGACACAGGGCTCACCTGCCCCACGGGGACCCTGCAGGGACACGGGGCTCACCTGCCCCACGGGGACACAGGGCTCACCTGCCCCATGGGGACCCCACGGGGACACGGGGCTCACCTGCCCCACGGGGACCCTGCAGGGACACGGGGCTCACCTGCCCCGCGGGGACCCTGCAGGGACACGGGACTCACCTGCCCCATGGGGACCCCACGGGGACACAGGGACTCACCTACACCCCGAGGACACAGGGACTCACCTGCCCTGCGGGGACACGGGGCTCACCTGCGCAATGGGGACAGGGGGCTCACCTGCCGCACGGGGACACAGGGACCCCGTGGGGACATAGGGACTCACCTGCCCCACGGGGACACAGGGACTCACCTGCTCCATGGGGACACGGGGACTCGCCTGCCCGACCACCAGCCCCCCAGGAGGGACAAATGACAAAAGTAACATCATGGAAAAGAACCCGGGACTCCAGCGAAGTGTCGCGCGTTAAACCGTAACGGGGCGGGGAATCCTACGCGGGGCGCGGCCTGGGGCGGGGGCGGGGGGCCGGAGAAGCAGACTGGGGGTCGCTCCAGGGCGCCCTGGAGCGCGGCTATGTACAGGGGGCACAGCGAGTGTCCGGCGGCCGCGCCGCTCACGAAGGCAGCTTGGGCTCTATTCGCAGAGAAGCTTCGTACAGGGACTCCTCGTCCATCACACACGACTGGTCCAGCAGGTACTGCGTCACCTGGGGACGGAGCGGGGCCGTGAGCGGGCCGGGAGCGACAGAGCCCTGCCAGCACCCAAACCTGCCGCAGCGGGCTCTGAGACCTTTCAGCTCGTCACGCCCTGGGGCCGGCGCGGGGCAGCGGCCAGCGGGTGCTGGCAGTGCGGCGGCAGGACACGCTCCGCTCCCCGCGGAGGGCGTGCTGCCCCTAAATCGCCGTTTCTTAGCCCGTCCAGGGTGCGCCCCTCGGAGCACCGCGGGCCTGTCCGTCGATGCCGCCCTCCGCAGCAAGTCCTCTGCTGCAACTGCCCCTTGGGGCCACGGGGGCAGCCTGCTGCGGCCCCACAGCCTCCCTCCACCCCCTGACCCCTGCCGACAGCCTCCGGCACGGAGCTGCCCGGTGCTGAAGGCCTGGATGCTGTGATGGAAGAGGGAGGTGAGGGGCAGAGCCTGCCCGTGGCTCTGGGGACAAGGCTGTACCTTCGGCTGGTGCTCGATCTTGTAGGAGGTTTGCTGGAACTGCCGGATCTCCCTTATGATGTGTGAGATCTGTGCAGGGACAAAACACAGGAGGTGCTTGTGGCTCTCCCATCACCCAGAGACCCCGTCCCAGCGCCCAGGAGGGCAGAGGCACCCAGCACAGCACAGTGCAAAGGCCTTTTTGTCTCTTGCAGACACGGGGAACAACCCCAGGTGTGTGCAGGGGACAGGTGTGGCCTCCTGGCGCCGTGCAGGTGAAGGCTGAGGGGACACAGACCTGGCCACAGCCACATCACCCCAGCTGTGCCCACGCCAGTGGGCTGGAGCACCCACCATCCTCATTTTGGAGAAGTTCACCAGGCCGTCCTCGGTGTAGTTCGGGGTGCCCTCCTCGATGAACGCCAGGTCAGTCAGGTACATGCCCAGGTAGGGGACACACGGAGGGTCACAACTTCGGGAGTGAACCAGAAAGAAACGAGGAGTAAAACTTCCTCACTTTGGAGCCTGAGGCAGGGTAGGGCAGAAGGGGACAGCTCTGCAGTCAGCAGAGGTGGAAGGATTCTCTCTAATAGAGGAAGGCTCTCCCAGGGAAGGCTGCTGCTCTCCTGGGCCTCATCCCCACCAGCACAGCAGGACAGGCAGGAGCTGTGGCTGTGCCATGGCACTCAGGAGATGAGCTGGGGCAGCTTTGACAGAGGGGGAAGACCTCTGGGAGCTTCCATGAGCAACCTGGTCTAGTGGAAGGGAGCCCTGCCCACAGAGAGGTATGGAACCAGATGAGCTTTAAGGTCCCTTCCAACCTAAACCATTCTGGGATTTGGGGATTCTACGATAGTGCTGGGGAAAACTGTTCTCTGGTGTCTGGCAGAGATTTTCCCCTTTGCAGTCCCTTTTATTCCCGTCTTTCCACATGCTGCACAAAGGATGGGGATCACTTTGCCAGCCACCGTGCTGGCCCCACAGGACACCCTTCAGCGCAGGCTCTGAGCGATCCCGGGAGCAGAGCTCAGGTCCCCCCACCCTGCAGGCCCCAGAACAGCCAGGAGCAGCCGTGCAGGAGGAGGAGGAGGAGGAGAAGCACCATTCACTCACTTTTTCAGTGCCTCCCTCAGGTTCTTGAACCTGCCCTCCGACGACACCAGCTTCTGGAGCTTATCAATGAGAGCCTTCGTCTGCAAGAAAGCAGAATGCTGCTGGGTGAGGCCCTGGAAGAGCCCCCCACTCCCTGCGGCCGGGGGGGCAGCCTGCAGAGCCACAGGGGCACCTCCAGCCCGCCCTGCCCGGGGCACCTCAGCCCACCAGCTGCTCCTGCACCTCCACAGGTGCAGTGTGCCCTGGCTGTCACACCTGGCTGCTGGTGAGGCACTCGCTGCCTCCCCCTGCTCCCTCCTCTGCCCTCGCCAGCGCCTGTTTTCATTCGGGTTTGTCATTTTTCATTCAGTTTTATCATTTTATAGCAAAAGCGACTGCTCCTGGCTGATGGGAGCCCACGGTGGTGCCAGCTCAGCTCCCTGTGTCTGGCTGTGCACCAGTCGGTGCCAGCTACTCCTGCACCACGTACCTCAAACAGGAATTCATCCTGCTCACCCATGATGAGCCCAGAAAAGCAGTTAAAGAGAGACTCTGTGTGTGTGCAGCCACAGGGGCCCTCGTGGAGAGGCTGAACTGCACGTCTGGCTTGCAGGGTGGGGCCAGTGTCTTCTCACAGGTAACAAGTGGCAGGACAAGGGGAAAGGAGTTGTGCCAGGAGAGATTTAGATCGGATATTGGGAAAATCTCGTAATGGCTGTCCAGCCCTGGCACAGCTGCCCAGGGCAGTGCTGGAGTCAGTGGAGGCATTATAAGATATGTGGATGTGGCACTTGGGGACACGGGTCAGTGGTGGCCTTGGCAGTGCCGAGGGAACTTGCACGGTCTCAGAGAGCTTTTCTAACCCAAACAACCCTGTGATTCCATGAATAAACCCAACTCTAAGGCAGGGCCTGCCTGTCCACACACCACCTCCCTCCTGAGAACAACCTGAAACACCTTTCTCCGTTTTCTAACTCTTTTTAACGCCTCTCATCGTGCAACACCGCCCCACCAAAGCCCTCCTCCCCGGGAGGGGGCCACCCCTACCTGCTTGGAGACCTTGAGCCAGGTTTTCTTGAGGCGGAAGATGGCACTGCGGTTGAGGGAGGAGGTGATCTCCAGCACGGCGTTGTAGTTGTGCAGGCAGCGGCAGATGTCGGCCACCGCCACCCACTTCTCGATGGCGCTGACGCGCGCGTTGATCTCCTCGTTCCGGATGATCTCCGACGCGATCAGGTTGCTGACCTGGGGCAGACACGGCCCCCAGCCCGGGCTTTAGCGTGGCTTTGGGCACAGCTCCGCCTGCTCCGGCCTCACAGCGGGTTTTAGACCTCCCTGCGCTGCGGCGGCCCCACAAGGAGCACCAGGAGATGCTCCACCTGGGCAGGCAGGGCCCGTGGGGCAGGCAGGGCCCGTGGGGCAGGTGACCCTCCCACACCCCAGCCCTGGGGAGGGGGCTGAGCTGCCCCCCCTGCGCCCACCCCCCCGTGCCCTGCAGCTGCACCTACATCATTGAAGTGCTTCGTGTTCTTCATGATGTATGGGGTCCTCTCGTTCTTCTCCAGCTTCATCCAGCCTTGCCCAAAGAATTCTCTGCAAACCACAGTGGTCAGGTGAGTTTTTATTTCCCCAGTTTTGTGGGATGTCCTAGCCCTGCAAGCTCCACGGCATCCGCACAGGATGGAGATCCCAGGGTCTTTGCCCCCACACTGCTGGAAAGGGAGCACGTGGACGTGGCTGAACGTGTGATGGTTGTGGGAGGGACATCCCATAAAAGCAGAGAAGCCACAGGGCTCCAAATCTGCACGTGAGCCAAGTCTGGGCTACTGGCAAAGCCCAGGAAGGCTCTGCACTCTCTGGGGTCAGCCCAGCCAGGCTGCCCCGGAGGCCCTGCCTGACCAGAGCCACCTTTTCCTGACCCACGGGGATCACTCACTCATATGGGATCTTCTTGAAGACCAGGTGATCCAGCAGCGTCAGCTGTTCTGCGATCTCCAGGGCTGAATGGTTTTCAAAGGGTTCTGCTCTGACCCCCTCGGCCTGCGGGACAGAGGAACCGTGGGGCTCACCAGGCAGGAGCGCAGTGAGAACTCCCACGTGCCACGGACACAACCCCAAAGCCAAGCCAGGCTCCCAAGCCAAAGTTTTTTCCAGCAGAGCCGGGGTGTGCGTTGCTCCAGAGGCACCCCAGCCCACACCCTGCCCGTGCCGAGCTCCTGCCAGCCTGGAGAACCCCGGGGATTTAATCACGCAGCCTTTTGGCTGCTTAATTAACAAAGCACCCAGGGATCCCAGCTGGAGCCCCGCTGCCCCTGCTCAGGAGGGGCAAGATGGCTTTGCCAAGGGATTTCCAGAAGAGCAGGGGGATAGGGATGAGCCCTGTGCCCACTGCCTGGCTCTGGCCAAGCAGCCCTGCCAGCACAGGCAGGGCTCAGGCTGCCCCCGGCACGGAGCCACCCTGGGGGTGACAGCCAGAGCTGAGGTCCAGACTGCCCGGAGTCCCTGGCTGGTGGCTGTCCTCAAAGCGTCACAGAGACGTGGTCACTGAGAGCAGTCCTTGGGCACAGCTCAGGATCACCCAACACACCCCACAGCAGAGCTCCCTGCAGCACCCCCACCCCGCTGCCTCCAGGGAAAAGATCAGCCACCAAAAATAACAAACCCCACCGGTGTCCCGCCCAAATAAACCCCAAACAGCCCTGGTGACACAGAAGAACCCCCCAAGATCAACACACACACACAAGAGCCCAGCACGCAGCAAGAGCCCCTTGCACAATTCCTTGGGACAGGGGTTGTGAAAGCTCCAGCAAACAAACACTGTCTGGGCTCCTCCACAGCTCCTGGAGTGGCTGCAGGGACACTTGGGGGTGCAGCTGTGGGGCACACCCCACCAGAGCCCGGGGGAGGTGGCACCAGTGGCACCTGTGCAGGGCAGGGGGCTGCAGGCAGCCCGGAGGTACCGGCACAGCGCAGCCCCCCTGCTCATGAGGTGCACCCCAAACCCCAGGGCACCCTCACCTTCCCAGCACCCTTTGACTGCAGGGCGCTGCTGCTCAGCCTGAGGGGCACAGCGAAGCCCTCAGGGCTCTTTTGTTCTCTCCTCTTCAGAGGAAGTTTCCAGAAGACACAGTTATGGGCAACAGCTCAAACAAAGCCCAGGAGGGACTCTGCCCCTCCCAGAAGTCCCCGGCAGAGCCAGGGGACAGAATCTCGGGAGTTTCAGGTGCTCCAGGCCACTTTCAAGTGGCTCTCGTGTTCTTCTGGGAACAGGTTTGGTTGGGTTTTTTCAAAGCAGAAGGGCAGCAGGTGCTCTGCAGCCACCCTGGTGTTCTAAATCCATGGCCCATTCCCAGGGCTCTCTTTCCAGGGAGCAGCAGTGACGCTGGCTGAGCCAGAGCCCCTCACTTGGAACTGGAAGAGGTTTGGGGACACAGAGGACACGCTGGGAGCCCCTGGGGCGTTCCCAAGTCCCTGCAGCCGGCGCAGGCAGCAGCAGGCAGGTGTCTCCGTGCCCTCTCCAGCCATTCTGCTGACTGCAGGGGGAACAATGTGCCTGTGGGCTGGTTGGTGCTGCCCCTGCCCCTAACAGATCCAGCTGTGCTCACAGCTGGCCCCTCCCCAGAAAGCCTTTCCTGCTTTGCAGCTGCCCCCCTGGCACAGGGCTTGGAGGCTCACTCTTCCCTGAGTGAGCATCGGGACCTTTGGCTGCTCCCCTTCCACCACCCCAAAGAGCCGGGGCAGGCAGGCAGGGAAGGCGTATTTACCATCTGCACAACCTCCTCCAGGGTTATCTGGTTGTCTCCTGGATCCTCCTGCGTCAAGGTCCTGTGGCACGGAAAGACAGGATTGCTGCAGCTGGGAAAGCAGCAGAGCCACGCAGCTGCAGCAGGGCAGCGTGGCCCCGGGGGTCTGCACGGCTGCAACACGCAGCCTGTGTTTCAGGAGACCCCCCCTCGGTCCCATTTCTCATTTTAAAGAGAAAAACACTCCTTAGCCGAGGCCACGCGGCCCCACAAGTGTCACCCCTGCTGCAAGACAAGTGCCCTGCCCTCAGCATGGGGTGGGCACACCCTGAGTGCCAGAGCCGCCCTGCTCAGCACAGCCCCTGGCCCTGGAGCCACGGTGCCACACCAGGGCACACAGCAGCAGGGCCAGCACCCTCTGGGCTCAACGCTGAAGGCTGAGTCCCGAGGCTGAGTGCAGCCAGCACCACCCAGCCTCCTCCTCATCTTCCTCCCTGGCCGCTCCCAGCCCCCGGCACAGTCCCTGCCGAGCCCTGCCGTGCTCCCAGGTGAGAGCAGGAGCAGCCAGCAGCTGGCAGTGCCAGGAAAAGCCTGACACAAACCTCCTGCCCACAGCCCTTCACCTGATGATGTTGGCGGCCGCTTTCCTCTCCTGTGTCAGGAGCTCGGGGTCGTGGATGACCTCCTCCAGGAAACCGATCACCCGGAACTTCAGCTCCTCGTTGGTCTCGAAGTCCTGCCAAGCCAGCAGAGCCCTGGGATTACCGTGCTGGGAGTGCCACTGATCCCAGCAGAGCTGCTCCCTTCCCACCTGGGGAAGGGGCTGCCTCTTCCCAGCAAAATCCCAGCAGGGGAGGGCAGCAGGCTCACTCAGTTCCATTGCATCAACCTCACCGGGTCTGGGAGGAGAGCTGTGTGCTCCCAGTGACAACCAGGACGGCGCCGCCGCCACTGCCCCGTCACCAGTGCAGGAGGGACAGGACGGCAGGGACGGCTCCCAGCGCCCGAGCCCTGAGCCCATCCTGGGCATCCCAACAGGCACCAGACCCAGAGACTGCCCTCGCTCTGCACGCAGCCAGGGGGTGGTGGCAGGCCCAGCTCCCCTCCTCTGCAGCCCAGCTGTGCAAGCACTGGATGTGAGCCCTGTTCCCCTGCCGGGGACCCCAGCTCCCCGCCATCCACGCTGCTCTGCTTCACGGGGACCTCCGTGCCAAACTGCCTTCTCAGCCGGACGTTGCAGAGCTGCCAGCACGCAGGGGAATTCGCTGGCAGGGCGGGAGGAGAGAGGGAAGGAGGCGCTGCCCACCTGGGAGTGCTTGGACACCCAGTGCCGCAGCACGTTGAGGACGCGGTTGGTGGCCGCTCTCCGGATCACGAACTCCTTGTCCCCGTTCCGCTGGTCCGTCGGGAAGCCTGAAACTGCCAGCGGGCCCTTAGCACGGCACAGCTTCCCCAGGAAGGGCTCACGGCCGCTGTAGGGCTGCCAGAGGAGCATCCCCTTCCCTGGGCTGCTGTGTCAGGAGGCAGTGGGACACGCGGGGCCCCCCGGGACCTGCACAGCCCCGGGGCAGTGCCATGGCCAGGCTCCCAGGACACGGCCCGGAGCAGGCACTGGGCTCTGGGAGCTCTGGGCTCCCCGGCTCGGCTCTTCCTGGCCAGAGTGTGCCTGCAGGGAAGCCCCTCTGGTGGCAGTGGGCGCCCCAAAGGCAGTCCCTCGGGGCAGGTACCTGCGCTGGCCAGGGACATCCTGCGGTACTTCTCCTTGGTGGGGGTCCCCTCGTTGGCCCCCGCCGTGGCGATGGCGAAGGCCGAGGTGGCAGACAGGGCGCTGCGGGTGCTGTCCAGGTCCCGGCAGGACGTCATGACCATGCCGTTGTTGTAGGAAAACAGCGAGAAATCTGCGGGAGAAGAAATCCCACACCCCGGTGGGCACCGCCGCTGCCCGGACAGGGCCCCCCACGTGCCAGCCCCCCGATACACGGGCACCCCCCAGAGCTCACTCGTTACCTGATGAATTTTTGCACTTGATGGACTTGGGAGTCGTCGGAGATTTCGTTGGGGAAGCTTCAGCTTCTGCTTCATCGCTGTGGTTGGGATCCGTGTCCGACTCTTCCCTGACAGACGCCTCTGAGCCTGGGAGGAACAGGGAACCCCTTTACACCCGCTGCACGCAAATGCAGCCACCTTATAGCTCTGCCCCCTTCTCCTCAAGTCTGGCCCATTCCACCTTGGGATGCAGCCACCGTGTATGGGGAAGGTTCAGAGTTCTGCTGTTTCTGTGGGATACTTTGGAGCAGGATTTTTCCTTGAGGTGAGGGTGGGTTTGGGTGTCTTTTTTGGTTTTGTTATTAAAAATTACCGAGTTTTCAGGAAGCAGGAGTTCTCTGTGCGTGCACCTACACCAGCCCCTCTGTGCCAGAGCCCCCCATGCCCAAACCCACCACAGGCACTCACTTGGCTTGCCTGGCAGGGACTCCTCTTGCTTTTCCGAGGCCGCTTCTCCTTCGTCCGGGATCTTATTGGGATAGCTACTGGACACGTAGAGCTTGTTGATGTCCAGAGTGGTCTTGCTGAAGGGGGCCATGGAGGAGTAGACGCCGGCGTAGCCGTTGGAGGAGCAGCTCAGCGCCGCCAGGTCCAGCGCCTTGCCCCCCGTGATGATGGGGATGTTGAGGGACAGCTTCCTGCGGCGGCTGGGGGACGAGGACTTGGTGATGGACAGCGGCGGCGGCGACGAGAACTTGCGGTTGGCTCTGGGGGACTTGGGGGGCTCCCCGTAGAGCAGCTTGTTGTTCTGGCTGTTTGCAAACAGCAGCTCCAGGGACCTTGCAGGGACAGGGAGAGGCTGAGCTGGCACCTGCCCTGCCCAGGAGGAGGTGATGATCCCCCCCCCCCGTGGCGCTGGGACCCCAGGGCGTCCCCCCAGGCACAGCAGAACCAACGTGAGCCCCACCACCCCGCGGGCAGCACTTGGCCCTGCCAGGAGTGGGAGCTTGGACTGATCTCCTTCCCCTGTTTGATCTCCTGAGTGATCTCCTTCCCAGCTCACGGGGGGCAGTGACAGTGCCAGGGTGGCACCAGGGACAGGACAGGTCCCTGGCAGCACTGCAGCCTCACCGTGCAGGGATGGCACTGATGGGCTTCTTGTAGATGGTGATGAGCTTGTCGAGGACGACGAGGGCGGTGGTGAAGACGCGGTAGGAGTGCAGGAAGGTGTTGAGGAAGTCGATGCTCAGGAAGCGCAGGTCCGTCAGCCTCTCCAGCAGCCGCTCCACGCTGGCATAGCGGATCTGCAGGACCTTGCAGGAATTCATCGTTTTACTGAACCTAATGTCAACATCATCACAATACAAGCTGGCATCAGACCTGCAGAGAAACAAGATATCTGTGGTTCCAGCCTGGAACGAAACCAAGAGACCATGGGAAGCGGTGCAGGAAGGAGCCCTGTTCCTACGGGGTGTCCCCATGGAAAACGCGGGTGGGAATGCTCCCAGGGCAGCACCCAGAAATCCACACCCTGGAATGGGCTCCTGGAATGGGTGCAGTGCTCGGCAGGCAGAGGGGTGTGGATGGGCCATCCCCAGGGGCACACAAGCCAAGCCCCCTCCCGTGCCTGGCAGCAGGGAATGGGGCAGGAACACCCCGTGCTGCCCCATCCCCCCGGCTGGGAACAGCCCCCCTCGTCCCACACCCCAGGACCTACAGGGACGGCAGCCCCCGTGCCCTTCCCTTCTGGCCCTTTTACCCCCTCTTCACGCTTGTTATTTTTCTCTGAACTCTCCCCTTTGGCATTCCCACGTCCCCAGCACACACAGATCCCTCAGCAGGTAATTAACGCTGCTAATGACCACACTGGGGCAGCCCCCGGAGCACACGGGGAGGCCCAGGGAGGTCCCCGTGGTCCCGAGGCTCCTGGCTGCCGCAGGAGCTGTGTCCCGGCCCCCTGCACACTCACTTGATCATCTGGGGCACGGTGACCTTGGAGTTCTCCTCGAAGGCGTTCATCATCAGGCCGTTGCAGCGGATGTTGTCCACGCACTGCGAGAGACACGGGCGGCAGGTGGAGGCAGTCAGGGCTGGGCTTTCCCCAGAGCAGCCCCATCCCTGCCCGCTGCGGGTCCCCACAGCCCAAGGGCGCCAGGAAAGCTCCCGGGGTGCAAACCCAGGCACAGGGTGAGCTCACAGCAAGCCCCGTGTTACCTGCGTGCCCGAGCCGATGCCACGGCCCAGCAGGGACCCCGCGGCAGCTCCCGCTGCTGAGAGCTCCACACCTCCTCCCTGCTGGCTCCTACCTGGCTGATGTCACTGGTCCACGCAGCCTTCTCCTGCCTGGACGAGGCCACGAGGATAACGGTGAAAGACGAGGAATCTTTCGGCTCCACCACGATTTTGAAGTCAAGGTGGTCAATGTCTTGTCCTGATGGTTTGGCTTTGGAACGGAAAAACCCCACACAGTGATCGGGAAAGCCTTTCCCATCCCCTCTCTCCCAGCCAGGTTTCAAGGAGGGTTTATTCAGGTTGTTGTGGGTTGTTGGCTGCCCCAGGAAGGTCAGGTCTAAGTGTGGGTCTGCCTGAGTCACAGTAAATAATTAATCTAATTAAACCTCAGTCGTGGATTCCTGGCATCTATTGACACCTGACTCTGACCCGCTCACCAACCACGCCCCAGCCACCTCCCAGCACCCACCGTCCTCGTCGGTGCTCTCGGGCTCCTCCACCAGCGTGCAGTCGATGAGGGAGATCACGCCGTTCTGCAGGGGACAAAGGGGGCTCAGCCCTGCCACCCCGGGGGCTGGGCATCCCCCGGGCCCCCAGCACAGCCCCCACCAGCCCGGGAGTCCGGGCTAAGCGGTGGGACCCCCCCCGGGGCTGGCGGCTCCTCCGTGCTTGTCCCCCACCCCAGCGCTGGGGACAGGTCGATGTCCCAGGGGACAGCCCAGGGGAGGGGGACACACCCACAGCGCCTGCTTTCATGGGAAAAAAGATCTGTGCCTGATCTCTGGGTGTTCCTTGTCAAATTGATCAACTAATTTGTTTATAAAATATTTAATAGGAGCTTTAAATTTAATTTTCCCAAAGTCTGTTGTTGCAATTATCAGCTCTTTGCCACGGACTGTAATTCTTCAAACTGATAATTTAATGCCAGTAACAAGCAATTTCTGTAAGATTCTTGCTCAATTAACTGCCAAACTTCCCCAAATAAACACAGGCACCCAGGGAGCAACCAGAGGAGCCGGGAGCGCTACAGACAGCCCGGGCTGTGATTCCAGCTTCTTCCAGAACGGACTGTCAGCGTTTCTGCTGCAAATCAGGGTGAATTCTTTTAGCAAGATCGCGTAGTTTCTCATCTCCCCCGTGACTCGGCTCTGACAAGGACCACGTGAAATAAACCCAGGTGGCCGCAGGCTCGCAGCCCAGCTCCCCCGGGGCTGTGCCAGGGGAGGCCGAGGTGGTCCCTGGACCCCTCTGTCGCCAAGAGCCCGGCCAGCTCGGGCCGTCCCCAGGGGCAGGGAGCAGCAGCAGCCCCCAGCCCGCGGCCTCTCACCTTGGTGAGGTGCAGCTTCCCCCCGGAGCCGCGGGTGCAGATGATGAGGTGCTTGGAGAAGAGGAAGCACTGGCGCTCGCCCTCCTTCCTGAGCGACAGCGAGCCCAGCCGGCCGCGCGTGATCTTGCCCTTCTCCGACATCGGCACCTGGATCAGGGAGCCTGCGGGGGACGCGCCGTCAGCCCCCGCAGCCGGGGCTGCCACCAGCCCCAGGCCGTGGCCACGCAGAGCTGGGGGGGCACCAGCCACGGTGCCAGCCCAGCCCGCACCCCCAGCCCCGGGCGCTGCTCCGGGACCAGAGCTCAGCGTGGCCCTGCTGCATCAGGGGCATCACGAACAGCCAAGGTGCACCTCCCACGCCGCGACGTGGGAAAGGGCAGGGACAAAACTGCCCAGAAGTGCCAGAGCTGCCCGAACCTGCTGTGCCTCTGATCAGTGAAAACTCGGAACTGAGTTATATTTTTTAAATTTCACAGGCCAGCAGAGCACACAGGACAGGGGCAGGGCCACGTTCACCACAGAGGGGAGGGACGCTGGCACTGACACAGACCTTGTCTGACGAAGGTCTGGCTGGTGTCCAGCAGGATCTCACAGCCCTCGATGATCATCCTCTCTATTGCCAGGTTTTTCCGAATGTTTTCAGTCTCACTCACTTCATCGTGCATTATCCTGAAGGATGGAGAGGAGAAAATCGGAGCTGGGGTGGGATCTGCACAAGTTTTCCCAAACCCTTTGGACATATGGTGGGGCTGCAGCAGGTAAAACCAAAACTGAAGGAATATCAAGGGAATTGCAGCAGGATCCACCCAGACAGAGCCAGGAGCTCCGGAGGTGACCTGTGCATCTGCCCAGACTGTGCCTCCAGGCTGATAAATACTGAAATGTGAGTGCTTGGAAATCCCAAAATTCAGATTCAGGGCAGACAGATCCCCCCATCACCAGCCCCCTCTGATATCCCTGCTCCTTGGGGAGTGGGAAAAGGGATGGAAACTCTTTACAGAACTTAAAGTGTGCGGGTGGGTTTGGCACCGACACCCAGAACACCCCAGAACAGTCCATGGGCTGGGCAGGAAGAGGATAAAAAGCAGGGAATTATGGCCAATTCCCAAGTGCTCATGTGGAGATCTCGGAGGCACTCAGTGCCTTCCCACGGGACAGCCCCACCAGTCCTGCCAGCCCTGAACCGAGGACAGAACCAGACACTCGGAGCCACCCCAGTCCTCCAAAGCCCTCATTCCATTGTCCAGGAGCCCTGGGAAGCACTGCCCCTGGCCAGAGCAGCCAGGACCCACAGCCCAGGGATGGATCAGCAGCTCTCACCTGGACAGCTCTTCCAGCTTGGACTTGGCATAATCCAGGCTGTTCCTCTCCACGTGTTCGTGGGGCGTGTGAGCCAGCAGCTCGTGCAGGGTCAGGATGTACCTGGGGATCTGCAGCACGAGGCAGAGAGCAGAGGTCAGTGGGGGCACTGGGGATAGCTGGGGCCCACCCTGGGCTGCTCCTGCCATGGCTGGGGACATCCTGGCCAGGGACACCCTGACCTGAGCAGTTAAAGCTTCAAAGCTCCTTGTGCCAAAGCTGAATGAGGAGGGGGAGCACTGTGGGGCTGTGCCCAGGACCCCACTGCTCCCTGTCCCAGTCCCAGAGGTGTGGGATAACTGGGGAGCCGGCAGCACCCAGAGTCCTCCTGCACTGATGGCCCAGGAGCCGTGTGGGACCACCAGGGTCCAGCCCCAGGCCACCCTCACCCAGGCTCTGCCTCCCACCCTGCAATGCCAGCTCTGGGATGGGGTTTGCAGTGTCTATGCCATCGCCCCTGGGGCCAGCCCTGGCTGCAGCGGTCACCTGGAACATGGGGTAGGTGAGGAAGGTCTCCAGGGTCCTCTCCTCGCAGTCAGGCTTGGCCTCGTAGTGCTTGAGCAGCTTGTCGAAGTCGCGGTTCTGCTTGCAGTGGGCCAGGATCTGCAGGCTGTACTGGTGGTTCCGCACGAACTCCTGGTAGATGTTCAGCATGGGCAGCAGGATGTCGAACAGGTCGGCTGCAGGCGGAGCAGGACGTGGCTGGGGTGCTCCAGCCCCACCTGGGAGCCCGGCACAGCCCCTGACCCCCCACCCTCCTGCTCCTCGTGCCCCCCAGCTCTGCCCAGTTTGAGCTAAAGAGGGTCTGGGGGACACAGCGATGCTCCCCAGCACCTGCCTCCCTGGGCACGGCCCCCTCCCACCTCCCTGCAGAAGCAGGAGTGCCAGAATTTGGTCGCTCTGGGGTTTGTGCTCTGTGGCTGACGTGACCGAGCGAGGACATGGTGTGCAGCGTGTTTGGCCGCTGGTTGGCAAATGCCTGTGGAGCTGCAGAAGGAGAAGGAGCAGCAGCAGGAGGATGAGGAGGATGAGGAGGCAGCAGCACTCACCCAGCACCAGCGTGGGCCAGCTGGAGATCCGTGCCTTCAGGCCTTGGTAGAAAATTTGGTGCAAAAACATGATCGTTTCGCTGGAAGAGGAACCAAGAGAGGACTAAGCCAAACCAAGAACAGACAGGCGAACGAGAGGTAAAGAAGGAGGAATTAGACAAAATCCCCAGCCCGGGGGGAGCAGGGCAGCCCTTGGGCTGGCCGGGGGGCAGCTGCTCGAGGCAGTGCAGAGGGTGCCTGGAGGCACAGGGAATGCTGGAGCTGCAGACTGCCAGCACCAGGGAGGGCAGCGGGTGTCCAGAGCTGCTGGGACGCCACAGAGCTCCCAGAGCCCAGGACGGAGCTCACCTGTTGAGGAAAATGCTGCTGACGTCGTCGTGGGTGATGGGCGGCTTCTTGGAGCTGGCGGCCATCCGCAGCGGCCGCAGGAAGTTGTTGACGAGGATGTGGAGCTGCTGGACGTACTCGGCCTCGGCCTCCAGCATGCTGAACACCACCTGGTTCCTCTTGCGCATGCTGTCAGCGTGGGGGGACCTGATGTAGTCCTGAATGATGGTCTTCCACTTCCTCCGGCACAGCCAGCCCCGCAGGAAGCTCTGCACCTGAGGGAGCGGTGGCTGCGTGTTAAGGACGGGGCTGGGGGCCAGGCAGGGACCCTCACTTGGCACAGGACAGCCGGGAGGTCCCTGGCTCTGCACCCAGGTGTGTGTGCTGCTGCCTCTCCCTGGTGCTGCCCTGAACCCTCAGGCTGGGGATCCGACAACTCATTCCAATACCTGGCACGGGCTGCCCACAGCAGCCGTGGCTGCCCCTTCCCTGGAGTGGTCAAGGGAAGGTTGGCTGGGGCTTGGAGCAGCCTGGGACACTGGAAGGTGTCCCAGCCCAGGACAGGGGGTGGAAGGAGATGAGGTTTCAGATCCCTTCCTTGTGTAGCGGGGCACCTGCAGCACGCCCCGCTCTGTGCCCGGCGCTCCGGCCCCCAGGACAGGGGTGCCCGGGGCCGGGGGTGCCCAGCTCCCTGTGGGAACGCTGCCGGGGTGATGGCTTTTCCCTGGCCACAATAAAAGCTGTGACAGCCATGGGAACAGAAGTCAGAGGTGCAGGAGCCAGCACTGGCCGGGACGCCTCGTGCTCCTGGCAATGCTGGGAGTGCCCTGCCAACAGATGGGCTCCCGCCTGGGCAGAACACATTTTCCTCCTAAAAAACCCTGCTGACAGAAGCTCAGACATCTCCTTCAGCCCCCCAGGGAGCCTGCTGGGCCCCCCGGGTGCCAGCCCTCACCACCACCCACCTTCTTGATCTTCTTGATGTCACTGTCGTCGTCGCTGGGCGCGCTGCCCTGGCTGGCCTGGATGCGCTCGTGGTCCTTGAGCAGGGACGCGATCTGTGGGCACAGGGGTGAGCAGCTGCCCCCCACTGCCCGGGGGCTGGGGGCATCCCAGGGGCATCCCAGGGGTATCCCAGGGGCCGGGGGCATCCCGGGCTGCCGCTGTGCCAGGGAACAGCGTGAGCCTCTGGGTTAATGGCAGACACAGGCACGCGTTGTGCTGCTCTGTCCTAACGGGCGGCACAGCCTCACAGAGTGCTTCAGGCTGGAAAAGCCCTCCGGGATCATCAAGTCCAGCCGATGACAACACTGCCACTAACCCACCATTGTCCCCAAGTGCCACGTCCACACGGCTTTTAAACCCCTCCAGGGGTGGGGACTCAGTCAGTGGATGAAGCAGATGAAGAAAGGTGGCAGAGCTGCCGGGGCTCCTGAGCTGTCACCGACTCCTCAGTTCCTCTGAGCCCTGCCAGGACCAGCACCTGGAAATCCTGATGGGTGCCCAATCCAAACCCCATCCCCGTTTCCCGAAAAAGCCTTCGCAGCAACTCAGTAAACACAACTCGGACAGAAAATGGCAGAAAAATCTTGAGCGTTTGGACCCCAAAATGTGCAGGCGGGGAGCAGCCCCCCCAGCGCTCCCGCACACGTGGGATCAGAGCCATCAGCTCCCGGGCTTTGGTTCCACTGTTTCTCCCTGTACTTTCTCTCCCTCCTCTGCTCACCGTGTGTCCCGGCCCCCACCGCCAAAACCACTTGGAAAGTGAGAGGAAAAGGCAAGAAACAGCACATGTGCCATCCAGAACGTGGGAAATCAGGAAAATGTGATCTGGATTTTGATTTTACAGAAGAGAACAGAAGGAAACAACTTGGAAAGAGAACTTTCCTGGAGGGGAGGGGGAAGATGTCCCATTTTGGACAGAAAGGAGGAAAAAAGGTGGAGTTTGGACTGTTTGGAAAAAGCAGGAACACGCCAAAGCTGGTGGCCACAGGCTCATGGTCACTGATCCAGCTTCTACACATCTGTTTCACCCCATTTCACTATATGGATCAGATGTTAGAGGAGATTTTAGAGCCTGCTGTGCACCCCAACACGTGGTCAGGGATTGTTATTTACCTGCACATTTGACTTCAAAAATTCAAAATTTAACTTAAAGCCCACCATTAGGACAGGTGAAACCGCCCTCACTGCCTCAGATGCTGCTCTGGGGTGATGTTGGGGTTCTGAGTGATTTGGCATCAAGGTCTCAGCCCTGCCAGCACCCCAAGGCCGCTGCCCGACGCCGTGCCAGGCGTGAGGAGAGCCTGGCAGCAGCACTGGCTCCGGGGTGCCCCACACCCGCTGCCCCCGCTGCCCACCCCACTCCAGCAGTGCCAGCACCCACCCGTGGGCACAGCCCAGGCAGTGAGGGCACCGTCCTGCAGGCAGAGTCGGGCAGCACGGGGATGGCCAGGACACAGGGGATACCCACTGCCAGCACCCCCACAGCACCTTGAGCACTCAGTGTTCTCCCCCTGCCGAGCAGCCCCCGCGCCGAGGAGCGTCACCCCCGCTGCCAGGTATCTCCTGAGCCTCCTCCTCCTCCTCCTCCTCCTCCAGGTGCCCCAGGGACACGCGTGTCCCTCGGCACCGCCTGCTGAGTCATCTGTGCACCTCGCTGCCGCCTGCACCCGGCCTCGTGTCACCCTCCCCTCACCCGACGCCGAGGGAATTAATTGCTGCCGGAGCTCCGGGGGCCCGCGGCAGGCAGGGGCTGCCCGGGCTGGTCCCACAGCACCGCCCGGAGCAGCAGATGGGGGGGTCACAGCACCTGGGGGGTCACAGCAGCTGGAGGGGGTCACAGCAGCTGGGGGGTCACAGCAGCTGGGGGGGGTCACAGCAGCTGGGGGGTCACAGCAGCTGGGGGGGGTCACAGCAGCTGGGGGTCACAGCACCTGGGGGGGGTCACAGCAGCTGGGGGTCACAGCAGCTGGGGGGGGTCACAGCAGCTGGGGGTCACAGCAGCTGGGGGGGGTCACAGCAGCTGGGGGTCACAGCACCTGGGGGGGGTCACAGCACCTGGGGGGGGTCACAGCAGCTGGGGGTCACAGCAGCTGGGGGGGGTCACAGCAGCTGGGGGTCACAGCACCTGGGGGGGGTCACAGCAGCTGGGGGTCACAGCACCTGGGGGGGGTCCCAGCACCTGGGGGGTCACAGCAGCTGGGGGTCACAGCACCTGGGGGGGGTCACAGCAGCTGGGGGGTCACAGCACCTGGCGGGGGTCACAGCAGCTGGGGGTCACAGCACCTGGGGGGGGTCACAGCAGCTGGGGGGTCCCAGCACCTGGGGGGTCACAGCAGCTGGGGGGTCACAGCACCTGGGGGGTCACAGCACCTGGGGGGGGGTCACAGCAGTGCCCTGGCATCCGGGGAGCTCCAAACACCCTCTGCCCCGCTCGGGTGAGCCCCACTGCAGAGCTGCCCCAGCTCTGGGACCCCAGCAGGACCTGGAGCTGCTGGGGTGGTTCCAGAGGGGGACACGGGGAGGGCAGGGTGGGACAGGGTGGTCTGTGAGATCCCTTCCAGCCCAAACCCTTCTGGCTTTCTGGGATGTGGCGAGTTTTCCTCTCCCACAAGGGGCAAGCAGCGGCTCGCCAGCCCGCTCCCCAGTGCTCCTTGCTGGCCTCAGCCCTTCCGTGTTACAGCAGCTTCCAGGGGTCCTCCGAGCCCCCCACAGGCTCAGTGCTGGGGTGGCACAGCCACGGCCCCTTGCTGCACCACTCCTGCCAGGAAAATCCCCAAGGGAGGCGCTGCCCTCGCCCTCCTGCGGGAGAAGGGCCAGCCCAGTGTCACTAAAAGCAGCAGAAGCCCACCAGCGGGGACACCGCCGGCCCCTGCCCGCACGGGGATGCCCCCCGCCCCCCACGGGTCACCCCCCCAGGAGCGTCGGTGCATCCCCGGGGCAGCGCCGGGCGCTTCACCTCGGCCTTGAGGCGCTCGATCTCGATCTCGCCGTCCTCGATCTGCTGCCGGAGTTGCTTGGCAACGGTCTTCTCCGTCTCCACGATCTGCAGGAGATGGAGGTACTTCTGCATCAGCGCCTCGTGCTCCGTCGCCAGGTTCCTGTAGCTGCAGCAGACACGGCCGTGAGCGGCCCTCCCCCGCAGACCCGGCCCCGCGCCCCCGCCCCCGCCCCGGCCCCGGCCGTGGGGCTCGGACCCCTCCCCGCCGGGCCCCGGCTCACGGCCCGGCAGGGGAGCACACCTGGGGGCAGCTCCTGGGAATGCCGCTGCTCCCAAAGGGCCCGTCCGGGCAGCCTATGGGCTCCCACGAGGGGCAAACAGGGCAAACTTGAATGAAATCCCAGGAGCCAAAAAGGACCCCCAAACACCCACGGCCACACCTCTGTAACCTGCCACGTTCCAAGAGTTTAAGGACACATGTGGCACAAGCTCCTGGCAGGGGCTGCAGGGGATGGAGTTTCTCCCATTCCCTGCACACAGATCCCACCTGATCCCACAGCTCGCTGCCAGCCCAGCACCTCCCTTCCCCAGAGGCTCCTGCCTGCTCTCCGTGGCAGTTGGGCTGTGCCAGCTCTGCAGGGCACAGGCAGGAGCCTGGACAATCCCTGTCCTGAGCAGGTTTGCCATCCCAGGAGAATCCCTTCCCCACGGGCTTTCAGCCTGAGGGTGAATCCCCCTGGCTGCAGGCTGGGACAGGCAGTGCCAGGGTGGCCGGTGGCATGGGAACGGGGACAGGGGACAGCTGAACACAGCCCCCACTGAGCATCGGGGTCCCCAGCATGGGGCTGGGGGACAGAAGTGTCCTGCTCTGCCTGCTGGCAGCGCCCAGCTCACCCTGCCCCCCCAGCCACCCTCAGCACGGCTTCACCTCGGTGTCACTGTGAGCGTGACCCCCCCCAGCCGCGGGGCACGGGGCACACCTGGCGTGAGCTATGGCTGCCACCCACTCGTCGCAGTCCTTGGCATCCTCGGTCCTCAGCTCCAGCGTCTTCTGGTTCTCGTGGTTGAAGTTAACGGTGAAGTAGTGCTGGGGGGGGGAGCACAGGGGTCACGGTCACAGGGACACCCCGCACAGGGGACATGGTCACACCCCACACAGGGGACATGGTCACACCCCACACAGGGGACACGGTCACACCCCACACAGGGGTCACGGTCACACCCCACACAGGGGACATGGTCACACCCCGCACAGGAGACACGGTCACACCCCACACAGGGGACACGGTCACAGGGACACCCTGCACAGGGGACACGGTCACACCCCACACAGAGGTCACGGTCACACCCCGCACAGGGGACACGGCCACACACTGTACAGGGGACCTGGTCACACCCCACACAGGGGACACGGTCACAGGGACACCCCACACAGGGGACACAGTCACAGTCACGCCCTGCACAGGGCTGGCAGAAAGCACTTCCTGACCCACCTGGCTACCTGACCCACCCCAGGCTGCGTCACTGAAATAAACAGCTTTGGGAACGCCGGGAGCCAGGCCACGATGCGCCCTCAGCACAGCCGTGCCATTCCCCAGCAGAGGAAATCCTGCTGGGCAAAGACCCAGCTCCAGGAGAACCTAAATCCACCAAACCCACCCGAGGCCAGGGCGCTGCAGTCCTGAACCTGTGGCAACCGCCCTGGGGCCACCCTCACCTGGGCAACGGGCAGAGGAGCGAGGATGCTGAGCTGCACCTGCATCCCCACCCACATCACAGTTGATGCTCGGACTTGATGGCCTTAGAGGTCCTTTCCAGCCTCAATGCTTCCTTGATCCTGTGCTCCCTGCCTGCACCCCTGGCCGTGTGGCCAGCGAGCCGCTCGGGCACGGCTGGAGCCCCGCGGCCACCTGGAGGTGACGCCGGGCAGAGCCCGGGTCCCTCGGGCAGAGCCCGGGTCCCTCGTGTCCCGCTCCCCGGGGCTCCGGGGGGGTGGCCGCGGTGCGGGGCTATTTTTAGCCTCCCTTGACATTTCCATGTTTGTGCTAATTGTGTGCGGTGCCGCCGCCGCCGGGTTTGTGCCGCTCCTCTGCTTCCCTGCAGTCTCCAAGGAAACAGGTACCACGCTGCAGTGCCGGATACTGCCCGGAATAACTGGGCTAAACCAAACCCACTGGAACGAGCTCATCCTGACATCATCTGCTCCTCTGCTGGCTTTCATGGGGGACCTGAATTCACAGGGAAAAACTGCCTCAAACCCGAGGAGCACAGCCTGGCAGGACACGGGCAGCCTCCAGCTGTGCCACAGAAACACCGATGGGCACCACAAGGCTCTTCCCCTCCTGTCCCGAGCAGGCCCAGGGGTGCTGGGGAGAAGGACCCCAGACAGGCACTGGAGGTTCTGGGTGAGCCCGGGGTGATTGGGGACCGGGCACAGCTGGCACAGCAGCACAGACAGAGCAGCAGCCCCAGCCCGTGCCCACCCAGGGCTCAGGGCTCGGGGTGGCACCCTCGGAGCTCGCCCAGCCCCTCCGGGTCCAGCAGAGGAGGAGAGGGGGGCCGGGAGCCCACGCTGCCCATGGGCACAGCAGGGCCCTCCTCCAGAAACAGCTTTCACCTTTGGGCAGCAGCTGCAGGGCCCTGGTGGAGATGCAGCCCCTTCACTTCTGCCGTGGATCCTCTGAGCGCAGGATCCTTTACTGCTGATCCTGTGGACAAGCTTCCTCCTTACAGAGCCATCCCCAATGTCAAACACCACCATCCATCGCCCACCCCTTCCACTGCTGTGCTCAGGCTGCCCAGAGCCCCGTGGCTGCCTGCAGGACACCTCTGAGGCTGCAGCAGCTCCCCAGCCTTCGCATCCCACCCCCTTTCCCCCCCTCCCACTCCCAAAGGCTTTTACTGGCAAAGACACAGCTCCGAGGGAAAGCTCACCAAAAATCTGCGATCCCTATGGGGGGTGTTCTGTGGGCCAGCTTTACACCCACCTGACATCCCTGCCCTTGTAACTGCATCAAGAGGAGCTCGTCAGCTTCACAAGGCTGGAAATGCCCCCCTAAACACCAGCGAGGGGTGGGGGAGCCCCTTCTAGGCCCTGGTGCCCCCGGCAGCTCCCGGTGCCGCAGGAACGAGAGCACCGTGTGCCCGTTCCCTCTCCAGGACCCAACAGCAACAGCCCGAGCTTGGCTGAGCCCCCTGGGACTGGAAACATGGGGAGACACTTCCAGGAGCCCCCAAACCAGTCTCTGCCCAGCAGGAGGGCAGGAGATAGCGAGCCCTGTCCTTGGCAGACACCCGTGTGTGCTGGCACGGTGCCCTTTGTGCTGCTGTGAGTGAGGGCACCCACTGAGAGCCCTGTGCCCACAGCACAGCCTGGCTTGGAGCGTCCTGACCTCCCCAGCACCCTGGGAAAGCCTCGGGGCCTGTCCGAGGGTGAAACAAGGGGTGCAGAGCCCAGGACAGGTGGCCTGGACAGGAAACTTGTCCCACTGCCTCTGCCCCCTTCACCCACTCGAGGCAGCTCCCAGCACATCAGCACCTGACGGTGTGATCCAGTACAAACCCAGGGACTCCTGAGGGCTCTGGCAGAGACAGGACCCAGTTTGCTGGCAGCAGAGCCGATGGGGAGGGCTGGGAGCCCCCAGGGCAGGGCTGTGGCCAGGGCCACTGGGAGCCCAGCCCGGCTCCTGCCAGCACACACACCCTGCGTGTGCTGCTCCAGTTTAACCCCACACAATTCCCAGGAAGTGCAGCGTGCTGGGAAGGAGGAAGTTATTTTATATTTGAATAATAAACCTCCCACCACCTTTTATCTCCGCCTAAAAGATGATCCCTCTCTGCCATCGCAGTGACACATCGCACCAACAGCCCGGGAGCGCTTCGGCACTCGCTGCGTCCCGAGGATCGGATCCACGCACAGAACCAGACCCATGGATGGGACCAGAGCCACGGACACAGCCAGCACAGGACCAGCTGCTCACGGCACCAGGCGGAGGGCTGGGAGTACCAGTGTGAGCCCCCAGCTCCACCACGGCCCCAGCTCAGCAGTTTGTGCTGCCCAGGGCAGGGCACGAGCTGCCCACAGCGCCACTTGGCTTCTCCTTACACCCGTTTTTTGTTCATTTATGACCTCAACAACTCCCAGCCCCGGGACTGGACCCCCATCCCGTCCCGTCCCATCCCATCCCATCCCATCCCATCCCATCCCATCCCGTCCCATCCCGTCCCGTCCCATCCCATCCCAGCCCATCCCCCTCGCTCTGCTCTCGCCAAAATCAGCAGATGCGTTCCTGGAGGATCCCTCCTTGCGGGGTTTTCCAGCCTCCCCCTGTTTCCATGGCGCCTGCCGAGCCCCCGCTGCGGGCGGCACACCCCCGGAGCCCGGCGCCGTGTGTCCGTCTGGCCCCGCAGGACACACGGCCCTGCCGCCGCCGCTGGGGGATGCCCAGGTACCCGCACCTGGGGATTTCCCCCAGGAGGCCCCAGGGGACGCAAAATTCTGCCCGAAATGATGACGCGGGAGCGTTCCAGGTCACCACGGGCAACATGAAAGCGCCTCCAGGGGCACCCAGAGCCCCGTGACCCCGCCGGGTGACAGTCACCCGGCTCCCCCCGGGCCACCGCAGCCCCGTGACCGTCACCCGGCTCCCCGCAGGCCCTGCCTGCTGCGGGGGGTGGCGTTCCCGAGGCTCCTGATGTGCAGAAAGGCTCCGAAATAAATTCAAATAAGCTTTAAAGCCGCACGTTATTTCCAAAGTGGAAAAATCAGCCTCTCACAGAATTTTTTTTAGAATTTGCAGGAGGGCATTTTTTCAGCCTGAACAACCCACCCGACCCCTTGGGTTGCGGTGGTCGGGGGTGGGTGCTCTCCCAGCACCCCCACGCTGGTCACTGCACGCGTGAGCGTGGGGGGGACCACGAGAGAGGCACCCCAGCAACAGGAAAGCTGTGGCTGCCATCCTCGCCTGGCTTTGTTGTGCCACCACAGGGGCTTTCCCCCCACAGGGATGCCCCCATCGCCCTCGGAACTGCCCGCCCTCCACCCTCCCCGGGTGGGCAGATCCACATCCGCCTGTTTGTGAAGCTGATGGTTATTCCAGCTGACACAAAGGGCAAGAGGAGGAGAATTTTCCTGCTCTGGATGGATGAGTCTAAAAATCCACAGCCAGCCATGGCAGCTTTTAACATCCCTGACCTACATACTATGTGCTCTGGGAAAACAGGACCTCAGAGTTGGATGCTCCAGCAGCTCATTTCCGTGCTGACAATAAGAAAAAATATCCCAGAGGCTGCAATTTCCCCTCTTTGTTTCGGTATGGGCTGTCAGGATATTTGGAAATGGATACTAGAGGTGAGCATCACCCTTGTGGAGCAGGCTCAGGAGTCATGCGCAGAAATATTCTTAAAATGATTAAAATAAATCAATTTTTCCCCTGATTTTATCCGGTGATGCTGGCAGGCGGGCATGCAGGCACGGCTGGGACTAACACTGTGAGCATCCCCCTCACTCAGAAATCCCCACATGGCATCCCTCAATATACCAATTAATTAAAAACCCAGTGTCACCCCAACGGTGATGAATAGTTCAGGTTTAAGTCCACAAATTATGATTTATAGTC
Source organism: Vidua chalybeata (assembly GCF_026979565.1). Lineage (NCBI taxonomy): Eukaryota > Metazoa > Chordata > Aves > Passeriformes > Viduidae > Vidua > Vidua chalybeata. The sequence continues at coordinate 20,531,732 of NC_071542.1, forward strand.
TCCAAAAAATCAGATTGCCTGGAATGACATTCAGGTAGAAGAATTCTCACTTCCCCAGATGGCTGATGCTCATGGACCTGCAGCCAGCGCTGGCATCTGGGGATCCAGTGCCCGGGACATCAATCCTAAAGTTTGGAATAGCCTGGGAGCTGCCCTGCTCAGGATGCCCATGGGTGACCAGCTCAGCCCTGCTCCACTGACGGGCTCTGGCCCCTCTGAGCACCCTCCACAGCCTTTGTGGGGCTCCAAGGTGGACCCCCGTGCAGGGACGGGCACGGCTGGGTGCCGTGGCCCCCCTGCTGCACCTCGGAGAGCTGCCCGAGCTCTGGCACTGCCAGGAACGGCTCCAGCAGCCGGACCTGGGGCTGGGCTCTGGGACAGCTGGAGCTGCAGGGCTTGGCAGGGGCTGCTGCAAGTCCTCAGGGCACCCAAATATTCCAGACTGCCAGTGTCTCAGGAATATTTGGGTGAACTGGGTGCTCTGTGGCCCCATCCCTGGAAAAGGAGAGGGAGAGGGAAATCCCATCCATGGGCAGCATGTGCTCAGGAGCAGCCCCAGCTGGGGGAACACAGCTCAGCTCCTGAGCCACAGAGCCTGGAGCCGAGGGCCCAACTGCCTGACTCAGCACCACGCTGGCTCTGGCTGAGGGCTCCTGCTCAGGAACAGCCCATGGCACTGGGATATGGGTCTGGAAACTGGCCCAGGCTGCCCGGGGCAGTGGTGGAGTCCCCATCCCTGGGAATGTTCAAAAGCTGTGTGGATGCAGCACTCGGGGCACGGAGCTGGGGCAGCCTCGGCGCTGCTGGGGGAATGGTTGGACAGAGAGGCCTCAGAGGGCTTTTCCAACCCCCGTGATGCTGGAACTCTAAATCCAGCTCCAGGCTGGACCCATGGAGCAAACCCAGCCATGATTCCTGCTGCCCAGCTGGCGTGCAAAGGAGGGCCCTCACCCCGCACTGGGGTGTCCTTGGGGTTGGGGTCGGATCAGCTGTGGACCCTGTACCTGCTCAGCTCCCCTGCCAGGGTCTCACCTTGGCCGTGCCCTCACACCTGGGGCACCCCACATCCTGCCCAGGGAGGGGAGAGGTGACCCCGTGAAAGCACATCCCATCTCTGACACCTCAGGGGCCGGGAGCAGCGGGGCTGGGGTGTGGCACGGCCCTGACACCCCAGCAGGGGAAAGGGGGCTCGCTCCCAGCCCGGCTCCCCCCAGCACCACTGGCACTGCTGCCCTGAGCAGCCAGGTCACAGCTCCCCAGCCCCAGCCCGACCCCACAGACCCTTCCCCAGGCCACAGCCTGACCTCACCCAGCAGGAAATTATCTTCCCCATCCAACTGGTTGGAAGGAAAATTCATTTCTGGAAAAACAAAACAAAGTTTCCAGAGGCAGTAAATCCCTCTTTGGTGTTCCAGTTTTCCACAAGTCTTTGCTCCCTTATTCTCACATATACCAATGCTAAAATTCACTGTGTTCCAGGGAAAAAATCCCCCCAAAGCAGGATACGTGTGCATTAAAAAGGGGGGGTTTAAAGTTTCTCCTTTGCAGAGAACTGGGAACCTTTCAGGCTGCACTCCAGCAAGGAAGGAATCCTGGAGCTCCTCTGCTGCAAGGAACACTGTCCTCAGAGCTGGAAGTGCACGGGTAGATAAACACCCTCAGAACACAGCTAATTGGGATCACGGGCAATGCTGGAAATTTCCTCAGCACCTTCCCTCTGGAGGCTGCTGCCACGGCTGGGTCTCAGGTGAGCCTGGCGCCGAGGCTCTCCCTGGCATGGGGGGCACAGACCCTGCCCAGAGCACGGCCGGCCCGTGTGCCACCTGCTCCTCCCGCCCCGCCGGGCTGCGGATCTGCACCATCAACATTCGCCGCTTATCTCATCCCTGGGCCATTAATTAGCTTGCAGAGCAGCGGGCATCCAGCGCTCCGGCTTCCAGTCCCCTTTGGCCTAAGGAATTACACAGAATCCCAGGCCAGGCGCTGAACCGCGGCAAATCCGCGCGCAGCCGTGGCAGGGGATGCGTTTGCCACGGCAGGAGCTCCCTGTGCCAGCAGCCCCTCACTCCCAGCGAGGATCAACACTCTGGGTGCGTTTGGAACAGGAGAGGGGATGTGACATCCTCCCCATGGTGTTTGCATGGTGGAAAATCCCTCCTGCGCAAACTCGAGGACTCAGAGCCCCGACTCCGAGCTTGATTCCAGCCTGGCCAGGAGGGTTGATTGCAGCCTGGCTGGTAAACTTCATGGAAGCTGAACTAGGAGCACACAAGCAAGGTCTGTTACCGAAGGGACAGCAGTGACAACCACAGCACTGTGACCCCTTGCAACTACAGACCCCCCTCGCCGCCACAGCCCCCGAGGTGCCGCTCCCCACAGCCGGCCTGCAAGGAGCCCCGGCTGGGCAAAACCCACAGTATTTTCCTCTTCACAAGGAAATATTCCTGTGCTCCAAGCCAGGAGGGAGGGGATGTGCCAGGGAGCAGTGGTGCTGCATGCCTGGTGCTCTTGGCAGGGTTTTCCAGCTGCCAGGAACAGCCAGAATTAGGGGGCCGATTTCCTCCCAGGCTGCCCCGTGCCCTGGGGTGCCAGGGGCGCCCCGGGGCCCCATCCTGCAGTCTGCCGGCAGCACTCCCAGCGCCTCCCAGAGCCTGCCAGGCAGTAATTATGCAAGCCCTGCAGAGCCGGACCCAAAACGCGCGGTGCCTCCCGCACGTGCCCAGCCCGGGATGGCGCTGCCGGGACCCCCCCGCTGCTCCACGGAGGGGCCCCGGTGCCGCTGTGCCACCCACAGGGCACACGTCCGCGCTCCACACGCCACCAGCGGGTCAGAGGGTGAATCCAGCTGGCTCCTGTCCCCGCTGATGAGACTGGGGGTGGCTCTGGAAGCGATGGATGGGGATTTGCCCCCGCAGCTGGAAGCCAGCCCTTCTCCCCCTGCCTGGTATCATCCCCTCTCTCCTGGCCGCTGCGGCGCATCCCAGCTCCAGCAAACCACCCCAGACAAACACGCCAGGGGCTGCCAACCTCCCTCCACGCCGTGCTGCTCCGGGAATACCCTGCCCAGCCGGGAAAGGCACAACTGGTGGGAGAAACCCACCCTGGAGCCCGTCAGGGGCTGTGATCCTCACAGCAGCCCTGGGGCTGGGCGACACCTGGATTGTCCCCGGGTCCCGCAAGGGCTTTGGTGCTTCCGCGCTGATCGCCCGCAGCCATCAGCGGTGGCAAAGGACACTGGAGCCCAGCGCCAGCACGGGGGGCTCGGGGCACCCGCACTCGGCTTTTCTTCCGGCCAGGGGTGGGGATGGAGGTGCAAACCGCACACGTGGCGAGCGGGAATAGCGTGAAATGTGCCTGAAAACAAGGCCCTGAGCTCGCCCCGCCGAGCACCACGCACCCACCGCAGGAGCTGCCAGGCAAACCACGGGGCACGGAAGGGGCAGACGGGGTTTGGGAAACAGCGAGGCCGCGTACCGGGGGCCGCCTCACGGGAGCCCCGCGGTGCCCCCGCCCCGCCGGGGCCGCTGTCCCGAACCCCAAACCCCGAACCTCAAAGCCCAAAGCCGCCGGGCCGGGGGGGACGCGGGGCTCTGCAGCGCCCAGCGTGGCCGCTGGGAGGCGCCCCGCAGCCCCCCGCTAATTACCGGCGGTTAATTACACGGGAGGGGGAGTGGAGGTGCCCCGGAGAGAGCCCGACACCCCCACAATGAACCCGCCCGCTGCTCCGGCACTGCAGCCCTGGGACTTATCCTCCTTCCCCCGCACAGACCGGCCTCATCCTCACCTCCCCACCCCGGTCACGCGTGGGGCAGGTCACGGGCGCTGGAAGCTCCGGGGCTGCGGGGCCTGGACCCCCGCGGGCCATCCTCCCTCCCCCCCGGCGGGGCCCCCCGTGTCGCCCACCTGCTTCTCCAGGGAGTCCTTAGCCGAGAGGGGGGGCTTGGGGGAGGGCGCGCGGTCGCAGACGCAGCCCTCGAGCAGGTAGAGCCCCGAGGGCCGGGAGCTGGAGTCGGTCTCGAAGTAGAAGAGCATGTTCTGGAGCAGCGCGAACCACTTGGTGTGCCATTTCGTGTTGTCGGCGCTCCGCTTGCTCAGGTATCCGCGCCGGGCCCCGTCCTTCTTCGCCAGCAGCCCCAGGTGGGCGACGTGCCCGTCATTGAGCCGCATCCCCTTCTGCATCCTGCCGGCTCCGCGCTCACATGGCCCCCGCCGCGGGCGGGGCCGCGCCGAGCCACCCCCGCCGCCCCCGCAGACCCCGCGGTCTCCGCAGCATCAGCGGCCCCCGCTGCCCCCGGGGAGCCGCCGGGCGCTCATCCCGCGGCCCGGCCCCGCCGAGCCCCCGGCCGCGGCTGTGCCGGTGAGCGCCGCGTCCCGCACCCGCCGCGCGGAGCCGCGGACGGGCGGGGCGAGTGACGGCGGCGGCACCGGGGACCGTCAGCGCCGAGCGGAGCCGCGCCGAGCCGAGCGGAGCCGCGGCCCTCCTTCGCTGCCGCTCTCTCTCCCGTGCCTCCTTCCCTGCCGCCGGCTGCGGGGGTGGTCGCGCCGCGCTGCGCTCGCCGGGGCCGCCCCCGGGCCGCGGGATGCCGGGGCCGCCGCCAGCACCGTCACCGTCAGCAGCGCCAGCACCGCTCCGCACCGCGAGGGACCCCCGGGCCGAGAGGGGACCCCGGGCCGAGAGGGACCCCGGGCCGAGAGGGACCCCCGGGCCGAGAGGGGACCCCGGGCCGAGAGGGACCCCCGGGCCGAGAGGGGACCCCGGGCCGAGAGGGACCCCGGGCCGAGAGGGACCCCGGGCCGAGAGGGGACCCCGGGCCGAGAGGGGACCCGGGGAACCCCAGGCGTGCGGGAACCTCGGGCCAGCACGGAATCCTGCCCACGGCTGGAGCCCCAAGAGGGACCCCCAGGCACAGCCAGAGCTGAGACAGCTCCAGACACACAGAACCCCGAGAGCAAGGGGGACCCCTGGGCACGTGGGACCCCAGGAACAGCCAGAGCCCCTAGGGAGGGATCCTAGACCAGATGGGAGCCCTGGGGAAGTGGATCTCAGGCCAAAAGGGACACTTAGGCAGGGGAGGACCTTGAGAGAAGTGGCACCAGCAGTCAGAGAAGAGGGACCAGTTTTTATTCCTGTTTGTCTCACTCTCGACCCCTCTTCCCCATCCTGGCCTTGTGTGCTCGGCCCAGCAGGGCAAAACTGGGAAGACTGGGCACTTGGAGACCTGGGCACTGGCTGCAGCTGAAGCCTGTGCAGGGAAGGGAATGCCCTGGTGCCCCTCTACCCCAGGGCCTTCTACAGCCAGGAGTGCTGGGTCAGCCAGCCGCCACAGTGACGGGCACCGAGTGTGACACCTGCAATGTGGCACGCCAGTCCTGCAGCAGAGCCAGCCCTGACCTGAGCCCAGGTGTGACAGACCCCTACAGACAGGGAGGACAGCAGGACAACCCTGGTCATTGGCTTTATTTCTGCTGAAAAATGCTGGCAGAGCTCCAAGGAACCCGGTGAGGTCACAGGTTGCCATGGGAACGGGAGGGAACAGGCTGGAATTGGGAAGGGTGCTGGCACTGCCAGGATGGAGCTCCTTGGTCTGGCTACTGCTGGAACACGTGCCCATGGCCGCCTCAAGGGACACGGCCCGGGGCCTGCTGTCACCGGGCCAGTGCCAGAGAGGGGCAGAGCGGGGCTGGGGCCACCCACTGCCCCGGCCCCCTGCCCCTCACCCTCCCACTTCTGTCCCTGGCTGAGTGTGCCCCTGTGCCCAGCTGCAGGCGCATTTGCAGCTCCAGGGCTATCCCAGCAGCATGGCCAGCTCCCCTCCATGGCCAGGGCTCTCTCCCTTCCCGTTTCTCCAGCCTCATCAGTGAGGTCCCACATCCCATTTCACTGCTGCGGCCTCCGCTGGGGTGAGAGATGGCTCCCAGCACAAAGCAGAAGGTGCTTCCTGTGCCAAAGCTGTCATGTATGAACAGTGCAGTGGCACAGAAAGAGACCCTTTGTGGCAGCCTGATGAAGTCCTGGATGAAATAACAGCCGGGAAGCTGGCATTAATAATAATTGTATAATTACTGTATGGATGGGAGCTGCCAAGCCCTCTGACCAGACACGCCTGGAGGGCAGGGTGCTGGGGGACGTGGCATACATGGGCATGAAGAGTGCCCAGGGACAGGCCCAGTGTGCCCACTGCTCACAGGGTGAGGGTCCCACTGCCCTAAGGACAGCAGCACTCCGGCACTGAGGACAGGCGGCGTTGGACTGTGCTGGGGCTGGTACCAGGCCCAGCCCCTGGGCTTCCCAATGGTGTTGGTTCAGTTCAGACTCCCTCTGGAACATACAGAGGGTGATGGAAACATCACTGAGATCTTCCAAGGCTCAAGCTGTGGAAAGTTTGATTCCTGGCACCAAGGGAGGTGTGTTTCCTGCAGGTGCCGTGGATTCCGTCGGGGTTTGCAGTGTGACCCTCCTGGCCCGGCAGCCGAGGGAAGTGTTCCTCACACCTCTGAGTGCCAGCAGAGCCAGCCTCGGCGTGCTGGCCATGGGACAGGGAGTTTGCCCAGAGCAAAGATTGCCGGGCTTTCCAAGTGCTTTAATTGCTGTGGTTTCTTCGCTCCTCACTGAGGTGTTAAACAAATATGGAAGTGGCTCTTGTGGGCTCCCGTGCCGTGCACAACCTGAACAGTGCCCAGGCAGTGGGGGCAGGAACTGCAGCAGCACCGAGGGCACAGCTGGCACGGGCGAGCACGGGGCCTGGGACGCTGCTCTGGACAGGGGAGGCTGCAGGGGAGCTCTGGGAGTGGGACAGTCCCCATCAGGGACCTCTGAACCCCCCGTGGTGGGGGTAGGGGACCAGGGCAGAGCAACCACTGAGCCAGGAGGGAGGAGGTGCAGGAGCAGGGAGCTGACCCAGGGGGTGTCAGGGTCTCAGTCAGGATCCACTGGCCTGATCTCCCAGCGTGGCACGGGACGAGTCTCTCGGTGCTCTCACCCAGAGCCCTCTCTCCTCTTGGGGCTAAAACAAAATCTGGTGTCCCCCCAGGGCAGGGTGGGGGACACCCGCTGAGGCTGGCAGCCGCATCCTCTCCATGCCAGCCTAGACACGTGCCACCAGCGTCACCACCAGCATGGGGGTCACTGCCTGTCCCTCGGGTCCCACTGGAGCTCAGCGGGCTCGGTGCCACTTGCCTGCAGCCCTGGGGGCACGGGGATGTTGAACTGAGCTGCTCACCAGCTCAAGGAGCTCATTAGGGCAATTTATCACTTAGCACCTCACCCTCTGCTGGGCCCGGGGAGGGCCGGCTGTGCCCAGCCCCTGGGGCCGCGGGCAGCCCCGCTGCAGAAATCACCTCACTGCTGACATTTTTTTAACGTCAGAGCTCCGGGACTGTGATCAAGCGATGCAAAATTGTTCCAGCAGCCCTTTGAACCGCTAAGCTATTCCCTGGGAATCTCAGCACCCGGGATGACAACCTGGTAATTTATGCCAGCAGCTCTCACTCGCTCCTGAGCCCATGGAGAGGGCTCTGACACCACTCCTAGCTCCTGGCTGGGGTGCCAGCTTCCTCTCCTGAGAGATGGAGGGGAGGAATTGCCTCCCCACACTGCAGCAAGCCGGGGCTTGCTGGGGTCCTTCTCCCTGGCAGCGGCACGGGACAGCGAGAGGCACAGCAGCCCCGAGGGTGTCAGCCCTGCCTTTCCACGGCACTGAGGGGACCCTGCCTGCCTCAGGCAGCCTCTCCACACAGCCCCGGCCCTGACGGGCAGCTTCCCCTCCCTTGGGGACTGCCTGTCTCCTGGGGTGGTCAGTGCTGGGGTCTCTGATAGGTCTGTGCAGCTGTCCCTGTGCCACCCTGCTGCACTGGGATGGGACACAGCGCTGCCCTGGCCACGGCTGTCCCTGTGCCACCCTGCTGCACTGGGACAGGGACACAGCACTGCCCTGGCCACGGCTGTCCCTGTGCCACCCTGCTGCACTGGGATGGGACACAGCACTGCCCTGGCCACGGCTGTCCCTGTGCCACCCTGCTGCACTGGGACAGGGACACAGCACCTGCCCAGCCCAGCAACAGCACCTGGTGCCCGGGCACAGAGAGCAGTCACCTCCACCCGGGACAGGGCCAGGCAGAGGCCAGGGACACCGAGCACCCCCTGTGGAGCCCCTGCAGCGCCCCAAGGCCATGTGTCACCCCCAGGCGTGTCCCCAGGGCTGCAGGAGGATGCCCACGGCCAGGTTTGCACGGCTGGCTGCGAGTCGTTCCCGTCTCCATGGAGAGCACGGCCAGCAGCCGGGCTGTGTCCTGCCCCACACGGAGCCACGGCCAGCACCGAGCGGGACAGGGGGGACAGGGGGCACGAGGGAGCGGGGACAGGGATGGGAGCGGGGACAGGGATGGGAGCGGGGACAGGGATGGGAGCTCCGCCAGTGCAGGCGGTGTGTGCAGAGCATCCCCCGCGGGGCCACCAGCACAGCACAGCACAGCAGCAGGGATGTGGCAGCCAGGTATTGTTAGGCGCTGCTGTATTTTACGAGCCCTCAGAAGGCGTGGTAGCCAAGAGGGGGCTCGATAACCACGTGGAGCTGCACTCCACAGGCCGAGGTCCCTGCTGTCACACGCGGGGTTTGCCCCCCGGCAGGCAGAACAGCACTGAACCCCCCGGCTGCCGAGGCTTTGTGACATCCACACTCTGTGGACAGAGAGACAGAATTCTGTCTCTGAGGAGAAGCGCAGAGAGAAGAAGAGAAAACAATCTTTATCTCTGCTCCTTTGTTTTCTCCGGGTAGAATGTAGTTTGGAGATTGTTTACCTGAAATGATTACTTAATTAAATTCTGGTGAAGGCTGTTTGGGTTCAATGACCAATCAGATCCAGCTGTGTCTCAAACTCTCAACACAAATTCACAAATTATTTAAATAGGTAAGTAAAAAGTAAGTATATAGAATAAGATAGTATCTCTCTAAATTGTATATTAATATAATATAGTATAGTTTTAATAAAACTGTCCTTCAACCTTCTAATCTAAAGCCAAACATCATCATTTCTTCCCATCAGGGGTCGCCTGATTTCCAATAAGGCTTCAGGATTTCAAAGCTGTTTCCTGTCCCTACAGGTACAAGGTGTCTTCGGGCACAGCCATCCCCATCCCCCATGCCTGGCCGGATCACCTGGCTCCACGTGTGCCCAAGTGGAAGGTGCAGGTGGCACGGCTGGGTCACCTTGGACAGTCTGTCCTGGGGCTGGACACGCTGTGTCCAAGCAGGTGATCCCCAGGGCCACCAGGACTGGCCTGGGGGAGCAAGGCCAGCTCCACAACTCTGCCAGCACTCCTGGGAAGTGCCCTGCTGGGCTCTTGCACACCAAAGGCTGTTGCTAATTAAGGATTTAATATCCCAATCTCTGGAAGTGACTCATTCCTTACTGCCACCAAGGAATCCTTTCTCCCTGTCTCTCCACCAGCCGGCTGGGAACACAACAAGACACTCGGGTACCTGCTATGAGGTGGTGGCTCCAGGAGCTGCAGAAGCCGCAGGAAATGTTATTATATTTCTGGGGGGTGAAGCAGGCCCCGGCTGCAGCTGACACTCAGCACACCCGGTGTCTCAGGAGGCCCTGGGCAGCGCACGGGGTCACTCACCACTCACCAAACCCGCTCTTGCCCCACTTGCTGCAGGGCACAGTCGCTCCCAGCAGGAGCTGCTTACAGGGCACTGGGATTATCCGCCCCAAGGGCACGGTGGGGATCCCACGGCCACTGCACGGCCGGCCCACATCCCTCGGACACCGGGCCACAGACAGGTCATCCCTGCCACAGCAAGGACAGGCCCCAGGTGTCTCTGTCCCCACCGGGAGTTTCCTGTGGCTGTGTCAGTAAATGGGCACAATGGGCACACAAAATGGGCACGTAAATGTGTCAGTAAAGGGGCAGGGAACGGCGAGTTCCAGAGCTGCCCCAAACCCACAGCAGAGGGACCCAAGCCCTCCCCTGGAGCCCAGCAAAGAAGGGAAGAAAGTGCTGAAGTCTGGCAGCCGTGGCCAGGTTCCACATTACAGTGGGATTTGCTGTAACAGATTCCCATCAGTCACAAGAGAGTGATGGATTTATTTTTAAACAGATTAAGCATCTGCTGCTGACAGAGCACATCTCGGCACTGGCCAGGCAGCAAGCAGTGCCCGTGGGGAAAAGGCAGTGGGAAAAGCCCGGGAAGGCAGTGGCTTGGCTGGCTCAGAAATATGTTTTAAGAGCATTTGAAGCCAGATGTGAGTGTCCCGTCAGGGCTCAGTGACACCAGGACTCCCGGGGCTCATCCTGGCAGGGCTGGCACGGCCGTGGGTGCAGCTGCCGGGCACTGAGGGATGTTTTCCTGTCCACTATAGAAACAAATAAAACATTTGCTAATTCAGGGAGATTCTTCTGGATAAGGCAAATTAATCAGCTGTGATTCACTGTCCTGCTCTCTCTGGGACAGAGGCAGGTTGGGGATTAGGGAGCCCATGGGAGCACTGTGGCCGTGGGAATGACTGGAGGCTCAGCTGCCTGGGCCCAGCAGGAGCCACGGCTGCAGCACTTGGGGCAGCAGAGGATCAGCCACAGCCTCGTTCAGGTGTTCTGAGGGTTCCAGAATTAGCCAGGAAACACTTAGGAGATGGTTTGTTTAGTTCCCATTCCTAGGCACGGGCCCTCTCCAATGCCCCCCATGCAGCTCCAAGGGAGATGGAGTATTTTTCCTGTGTTTCTGCTGGATCCATCATTCACCAAAAATAAAGCTGACTTTCCTGCAGCGGGTAAAAACCAGTGATAAAAATCCCCATGAATACTTCATCAGGCTGCCTGCTTTCCCATGGATTTTCTGTCGCCAGGAGAGCGTTTCCAGCAGCCGTTGGTGCCTGGAAACCAGGACTGGGGGGAATCCAAATCAATCACGTCTGAAAGAGGGAATTTTCTACTAAAGCCTACTGCTCCCAGTCACATTATCCATGTAAGAGCTCTGGCAGCAGCTGGAGGGAGGGTTTTACCCCAGGACAGAAAGCAGGGGGTCAGGGACCAGGGCTGGGGCACCCCAGCACCTTCACCTCCCCATCTGGAGCAGGGAGGATGTGCTGGAAAGGAAAAGCAGCAGGACGATGAAAATTTGGCAGGGAAGATCCCGCTCCAAAGGTACAGGAAGCTGCCGGAGCTGCAGGGACACCGGAGGCTGTGCAGACCGCTGACAGAGAAGGTTTGGAGAGGCGATCCTGCCGCAGGGGATCCCTGTTCTCCCCCTCCTGGAGAGCTGCGCCTCGTGGTCCCAGCCCAGGGGAGCCACTGGACCCTGTCCCGTGTCCTGGGGTTTTCCATCTCACCACATCGCTGGGGACACCCAGCACAGAAGGAAGAGGTTCCCCCTAAAATAAGGCTTGAGACCAACATCCTCATTGCCTCGTGTCTGCCTGAGCAGACACTGAATCATCCCGCAAGCTGGTATTTAAAATAGCAGAATCTCTGTTTTTAGCAAGAGCATTGCTCAGCCCTAAGAGAAGGAAGAGGCTGTAGGGGATCTGCTCGCTGCCTCGCTGTGCACGGCCGGGCACGATGGAGGCACCAAAGGCTTTGCCCAAGGGTGCCGAGGGCTTTGCGGCACCCTCCGGCCCCGCTCGGTGCTGCCGCCGCTCGCTGGCGGCTCCAGTGCCACCCCGGGCGGTGCCCGGTTCAGTGCTGCACTGTGTGCCATGCCGGGCACTGTCCCGGTTCAGCACTGTGCTGTGTGCCGTGCCATGCCGGGCACTGTCCCGGGTCAGCACTGTGCTGTGTGCCATGCCAGGCGCTGTCCCGGTTCAGTGCTGCACTGTGTGCCGTGCCGGGCACTGTCCCGGTTCAGCACTGTGCTGTGTGCCATGCCGGGCACTGTCCCGGTTCAGCACTGCACTGTATGCCATGCCGGGCACTGTCCCGGTTCAGCGCTGCACTGTGTGCCATGCCGGGCACTGTCCCGGTTCAGCGCTGCACTGTGTGCCATGCCGGGCACTGTCCCGGTTCAGCACTGCACTGTATGCCATGCCGGGCACTGTCCCGGTTCAGCGCTGCACTGTGTGCCATGCCGGGCACTGTCCCGGTTCAGCACTGCACTGTATGCCATGCCGGGCACTGTCCCGGTTCAGCGCTGCACTGTGTGCCATGCCGGGCTGTGTCCCGGTTCAGCACTGTGCTGTGTGCCGTGCCGGGCACTGTCCCGGTTCAGCACTGTGCCGTGTGCCGTGCCGTGCCCGGCTCACCGCTGTGTGCCGTGCCGGGCGCTGCCGCAGGACAGGTACGGCTCGTCCTGCCTGACCTAGTTAGCACTCGCGGCAGCAAAATGCGGCTCTGGCAGAGCAGAGCCTGCTCGAATCCGACAGAGCCAGTGGCATTCCTCCCTCCCTGCTTCCCTCCCTGGGACCCAGAGGCAGCCCCGCAGGATCCCACCTCACCTCCCTCTGTGCCACGGGGATGGGCTGCAGGACCCCATGGCTCTGTCCTGGGACCCCTCCTGCTCTCAGGCATCCTTCCCGAGGCAGAGCACACAAAGCCAGAGCTGCTCTCCATGCACAGGCCAGATCCTCCCCAGCTTGGCCACGCTTGTCACACACACAGGGCTGTGGTAGCTCCCACCAGCCGCAGCTCCCTCCGTGATTCCAGGCTTGCCATTCCCTGCTAAGGGGTGCTTTCCTTGCTCCTGCTACCGGGCAGCCTTGTTTCATAGAATCACAGAATGGTTTGTGTCACAAGGGACCCTGAGGCCCATTCCACCCCTGCCATGGGCACGGACACATCCCACTCTCCCAGGCTGCTCCAAGCCCCATCCAGCCTGGGTTGGAACAGTTCTGGGATGGGGCAGCCACAGCTTCCCTGAGCAGCCTGTGCCAATGTCTCACCAACCTCATCGGGAAGAGTTTCTTACTCACAGCTCACCTAAAGTGACCTGTTTCCAGGTCCCTGCCTTCACGATTCTCCAAACTACAGCACACGTTCAGACAAGCCAGGCTCTTGCACAACCTGGCTCACTCCACCGGTGTTTATGTAACCCGGGAGCCTCAGCAGCAGCGACCTGTTTCCCCCTAACCTGCTTATCAAAACCCCGAAACAGGACAGCAGTGGGTGCCACCGGGCTATCGGCCCAGGCCAGGTGCTGGCATCACCTGGGAGCACATTCCAGCTGCCCCAGCACCTCGGACACGCCCAGCATGAGCACCCCCGGCAGCACACGCAGCGCGGAGCTCACCTGGCCCCGGGCAGGCTGCGCTGGAGATCACCTCCGACAGGAATCCTGGTGCTCCTGATCAGCCTCCATGCACAGCTGGAGCTGCAGAGGGAGATTCCCCTGGGAATGCCCAGCTCTTGCTTCAGGTGGTGCCCGTGCAGCAGCATCACCTGCCCACAAACATGTCCCAGGACCCACAGACCCCACTGCACACACTGTGCAGCGTTTGCCCTTTTATACCCGAAAATGACCCAGAAACAGCCCCGGTGATGCTGCCTGTGCCTGGTGAATTGCCTCTCATGCATCCGGGAGTCCATTGCTAATGAGGGCTAATGAGAGCTAATGAGCCTTCAGCTCTCACCCCGTGGCTTCCCAGCTTGGAGCTGCTCTGCCCATTGATCCCCCGTCCCAGGGTTTCCCACTGGTCCCATCAGCCGCACTCAGACCTGGCAGGACCTGTCTCAGTCAGGAGTCAGGGTTCTCACTCAGGAGGAGAAACCCAGGCAAAGTGGCCGGAGGGTGGAGGCAGCAGCAGGGTGGGGTGCTGGAAAGGGTCAGGGGGTGCACACTGCAGCCCCCCCGCTGCACCCCTCCTGCTGCACCCCTCCTACATCCCTTCTGCATCTCTCCCTCCTGCTGCATCCCTCCTACATCCCTTCCACTGCATTCCTCCCCCACCGCATCCTCCCTGCCTCGCTCCCGCTGTCCCGGGCTGAACCCAGAGAGGCGAATTCTGCGCCAGCAGGAAGGGACGGGGGGAGCGAGGGTCCTCGGCTGCCGGCTCTGAAGGGAGGGGGGACAAATCTCTGTCCCCTCCAGCAGCGGGCCCTGGGGAGCAGGAGCAGCGCAGAAGGGGAGCATGTACAGGGGACAGTCTCCTCCTGCCAGTGGCAGCACCTCAGGGATTGCTGTTTAGTTTAGGAATTAATCCTGAAAAGCCGAACATCAAACAATCCTTTAAAATCTCACTTTCCCGGTGGTTTTGTGTTCGGAACAGTGACACAACTGACTGCAGCCCTGGTATCCAAGAGCTCCCCAGAGCCTGGCACCACATGAACAAGCCAGATTTCTGCTATTCCAAAGCCAATTTTATCATTACAGCAGAATTTTTTTTTTTTTTTTCCTGAGCTGGTGTGTTCATAATGGTGTGAAACCAGAAAAAGCAGGAATTCTTGCACTGAGGAACAGCAGGAAAAATACAGTGCAAAGGCCCTAGGTTTTGCCTGGCAGTGGAATGAGGGAGTTTCAAATGTCAAACCTGCTGAGCTTTGCTGCAGCTGAAGGAGCCCTTCCAAGCCGTCAGAAGTGTCACCGTGTTGGATTCGGTCTCTCTGTTCCAACTGACTTCAGTAAATGGCAAAAATACGCCTTTAAACCCCAGCCGTTGGCAGCGTCAGCTGCACAAATAAATACGCTTGTCATCGCTTGATTTTTTTTTTTCCCCATTCTCCAAGTTAAAAATGTTCCGGATGCCAAATGCCACCCATTGGACCCATCCCTGGGTGTGCACACAATTAGCAGGGACACCAGGCCGGGCACAGGACTGGGGGAGGTGTAAATCCGACCTCAGCATCACTGCACTTTGGCTAACTAAAATTCAGTTTAGAAAAAAGGGAGATTTTTTTTTTAAAAACCCAACAAATTAATCTGCCAAGAGTGAAGCAAATTAAATATCCGCTGGGAAAGCGGGTCCGGGAGAAGGGCAGCTGGGCGGGTGGTCACAGTGTTAGCACGGGGTGGCAGCACCCTACAGGGCCCGAATGTGATGGATGGAGCCAGCCCCAGCAGCTGCGCGGGAGGGAGGGTGGCCAGGGCAGGATGTGCTGCCCGGAGGGTCAGACCCCCTCTCGATGCCCGGACAAGCTCAGCACGGCACGGGCAGACCTGCTGGCACGCCTGGCCCAGGCTCTGCCCACCCAGGAGCAGGGTCTGGGGGCTCGGTGACGCCTCCCCACCCGGCGGGAGCGGCGCTCCGGGACCCCCGGCCGTGCCACAGCCGCCCCTGGAACGCGCCAGGACACGGCACCGGTGGGGTTCGGTCCAGGGTGGGCTGGAGAGCGCCGAAGCTGGTGCACACCCCCGGCCGCTCGCTGAGCTTGTCCCCGTCACCACCAGGCTGCCGCGGATCCAGGTCCGGAGCCGGGTTTGGACCCGCGCTGCGACCCCGGCGCCGCTGCGGGTCCGGCGGCGGCTGTCAGGGCTCATCCCGGCTCCTGGCTGCCGGGGAGGCTCGTTAGCAGCCTGTCAGAACGGGGAGCACTGGTGGATCTGAATAGCAGATCAGGTGTCGGAGCTGTTTGTTTTGGGGATGGATTTGGGAATCAGGAGCCGTGTCTGCGGTGAGCAGCGTGTGATGTCGGCCGTGAAGTTGAGGCAATTACAGCTCATGATTTGACAAAGCTGCTCCTGCTCCAGCGCTTGCACCGAACTCCTCCAGCCAGGGCAGGGTCACTGCGGAGCAGCGGGCGGCTCCTGGCTCGGTGAGGAATCAGCTGGAAAACTGAGCTGCGGGTAAAGGCTCTTCCCGCGGCTGGGGATGGCGGTGCCGGAACGCTCAGGCTCCTCGCAGGGACCTTGCGGCCCCGGGGCCGTCACTGGGTCCCGCAGTGCTGGATGGGCAGCCCCGGCGGGCTCCTGCTCCATCCCTGCTCCATCCCTGCTCCATCCCTGCCCCATCCCTGCCTCATCCCTGCTCCATCTCTGCCTCATCCCTGCTCCATTCCTGCTCCATCCCTGCTCCATCCCTGCCTCATCCCTGCCCCATCCCTGCTCCATCTCTGCCTCATCCTTGCCTCATCCCTGCTCCATCCCTGCCCCATCCCTGCTCCATCCCTGCCCCATCCCTGCCTCATCCCTGCTCCATCTCTGCCTCATCCCTGCTCCATTCCTGCTCCATCCCTGCTCCATCCCTGCCTCATCCCTGCCCCATCCCTGCTCCATCTCTGCCTCATCCTTGCCTCATCCCTGCTCCATCCCTGCCCCATCCCTGCTCCATCCCTGCCCCATCCCTGCCTCATCCCTGCTCCATCTCTGCCTCATCCCTGCTCCATTCCTGCTCCATCCCTGCTCCATCCCTGCCTCATCCCTGCCCCATCCCTGCTCCATCTCTGCCTCATCCTTGCCTCATCCCTGCTCCATCTCTGCCTCATCCCTGCTCCATTCCTGCTCCATCCCTGCCCCATCCCTGCCTCATCCCTGCCCCATCCCTGCCTCATCCCTGCTCCATCTCTGCCTCATCCCTGCCTCATCCCTGCTCCATCCCTGCTCCATCTCTGCCCCATCCCTGCTCCATCCCTGCTCCATTCCTGCCCCATCCCTGTTCCATCCCTGCCCCATCCCTACTCCATCCCTGCTCCTCCTCACCTCCTAACGTCAGTGGTGAATATAAAACAGCAGCAACAACAACCACCAGCCTGTGATCTCATTTGCAGCCCTCAGTGACAGCACTGAATGAGCCAAAAAAAAAAAAAAAAGGAAAGCAGTTTTAATTAAAACTATTGCTGGAAGAGAATTGTGATTAACTGATGTCATGCGTTAAAATTACAAATCCTGGGAGCATAAGTGACAGATAAAATAGCACAAATTGGTTACAAATCCATTTACTTAAAAAAAAAAAAAAAACAAAAAAACTAAAAACCAAAACAGCTGGAAACAGGCACATGGCTTATTATTACAAATTAATTAGTTGTTGGGGAGGTTCACGCAAGGTGCCATGGTGCCAGCTGAGGTGCCAGCCATGTCTGTGCCCGGCTGTGCCCTCACTGGAGCTGGCAGCGTAGGGCTCGTGTCCCTGTGCTGGTGAGGAGCCAGGGGCTGCCCGGCTGCTCCGGAGGCACCGGGGTCCGCTCACGAATGCTCTGGGGGCCACAAGATGCCCCAAGTGACAGCACGGTGGTGGCACCACCGGCACAGCATGGGGAGGCTGCCAAGGTGCTGTCAGGAGCAGCCCCATGAAGCTGCAATGTTTGCCCACACCACGCTGGGTTTCTATTTTTTGTAATTCCCCTCGTTTGACACATTTTGATGATGTTTCCATCCCGGTTGCCATGGTGACTCGCGTCCACTTCCCCACTGCTCCACACATCCTTCTCTCCCCGGTGCTGGCACAGGAGTGACAAAGGCCCCATCGTGTTCCCAGCAGCCTGGCAGGGCCAGGAATGGCTTTTCCCCTTCTGCTGCCCCCAGCCTTCCCACCCCCAGGTTCCAGCACTAATGCTTGAGAGGTTCCATCGAATCCCAGACTGGTTTGGGTTGAGGGGGCCTTAAAGCCCATCCAGTGCCACCCCTGCCATGGCAGGGACACTGCCACTGCCCCAGGCTGCTCCAAGCCCTGCCCAACCTGGCCTGGGACGCTGCCAGGGATCCAGGGCAGCCACAGCTGCTCTGTGGTGGATGAAAACTCACGCCATGTGTCTGAACAAGGACTGCAGCCAAACCCTGAGCAATTCTGCTGGGACGGTGCCCAGGCTCCCAGGCCAGGATTGTCCCTGATCTGGCAGGATCACACGCCGAGGAGGGCAGTGACACTTTGGAGCAGTCCCTGGCAGCCCAGCCCTGCAGGCAGAGCTGCTTGCCCACTGCCAGCCTCACTGCCAGCCCCCTGCCAGCCCACGCCCCCGGCATCCCCTGGAGATGCTCCTGAGGCTGGAGATGCTCCTGAGGCTGGAGATGCTCCTGAGGCTGGAGATGCTCCTGAGGCTGGAGACGCTCCTGAGGCTGGAGACGGGCAGCCGTGGCCCAGATGAGCCCAGCGGGTCCATCCATCATCGCGCACCCTCCCTGCAGTGCGGGGCAGGGCTCTCTGGGTCTCTGCAGAGCAGCTGAGGCAGCAGCAGCCGCCGTGGTCAGGCAGCCCCGTGTTTGTGCACTCCGGGCTCGGCCCGGCAGGGTCCCACCTGCTTTTGGGGGTGCAAGGAGCCGGGCCGGGGCCCGCCTGGAGCCCTGCCCCGGAGCTCGGAGGGAGCTGCCGGCCCTTTCCCGGACGCGGGAGGGCAGCCGGGCACCGGGCACCGCGCGGGGGCCGCGCCCGCGCCCCGCCACCCCCGGGGTGCCCGGGGGCTGGTCCCGCCCGGGCACCGAGCTCTGGCTGACGGCGATTCCAGCTGGCTGAGCACATTCTGGTGCAGATTACATCGATGTTCCCAGGAAGACGGGCTGTCACATCTCATCTCATTCTGCATTCCTGCTGTGCTCCCTGCACGCCCTGCCCGGCCTCGGCAGCACGCAGGGTGCCAGCACTGCCCGGCCGCATGGGCTGTGGGAAAGGGTTAATGCAGCCCGGGGCTGGTGCACCATGGGGGTCACCCCAAAACCACTGCCATGCTCAAGGTGCCACCAAAGTCACCACGAGGCTCGGGGTCCCACCAAAGCCACTGCAGCACCCAGGGGGCCAGCACCCCGGCTTGGCAGACAGCCACAGGTCTGGGAGCTGCCTCAGTCCCAGGACCACAGCAACAGCAAAAGGAGGGACAAAGGTCTCCCAAAACAGAAGCTGAATGGGTAGCTGGAGGTGCCAGGGCAGGAGAAGAGCAGTTCAGGGCACAGGCATACCGTGCAGAGCCACTGCTCTCCAAATATCCATGGACGGTGAGAGTACAGGAGAGAGGAGAGAGGCTGTTTACAAGGGCCTGGAGTACCAGGACAAGGGGGAATGGCTTCCCACTGCCAGAAGGCAGGGTTAGATGGGGTTTTGGGAAGGAATTCTACCCCATGAAGGGGGTGAGGCCCTGGCACAGGGTGCCCAGAGAAGTTCCATCCAGAGGTGCTGCCTCTGGATCCCTGGAAGTGCCCAGGGCCAGGCTGAATGGGGCTTGGAGCAGCCTGGGAGAGTGGAAGGTGTCCCTGTCATGGCAGGGATGGGATGAAATGAGCTTTAAGGTCCTTTCCAGCCCAAACTATTCTGTGATTCAGAGATTTATTCACGTGCACAATTGTACACAATCCAGGGACAATGACAGGGCTCTGTCACTTCTTTGCCCTTTTGCCCAAAACAGAGCACTACTGATCCACAAAATACTCCTTCTCACCACCTAGATCAGCTGATTCTGAAATGAGTCTTTAACCAGAATCTTCCCTGCCCATCCATTTACAAACTTCCCTGGCACACATGGATTCTTGCAGCAACCAAAATATCTGGCTGGTCCCAGCCCTCATGTCACTCCAGGGAAATTTCTCCCTCGGTCCCTTGGGATGGGACCTGCCCTCCCCCCGGACATGGAACTGTCAGTGCAGGTGGAGCAGGGAGAGAAATGGATGCACCTCCCCGCTCTGTTCCCAGAACAATTCCCAGATTCATCCTTCCCTGGCTGGCTGTGCTCATGAATAAACACCACCGCTAACAACCCTTTACCTCGGCCCCAGGGAGGCATTCTTGCAATTTCTTGCTAGAATCCCTCTAAATGCATCACTTCCCCGATCCCCCGTGGAGGTGTTTCCACCAGCAGGAACCGCTGGGCTGCGGCGTGCGAGTGTCAGCGAGCGAATTGGTTCAAAATTCCATCTCGAGCGCTCACCTTCCCCCGGCGCGGCAGCGGGAGCTCGGCGCCAGGCACCAGCTGTGCTGCAGCCTGCAAAAAATGGCTCTGGCTCCCGGCGCTGGGAGCAGCCTCAGCCCCAGCCTGCCAAAGGAGCAGCAGCAACAGGGGGAAGATGAAGAGACAAGTGGCGTCGTGTCCGTGCTGCTGCCAGTGGGGGACAGCACGGCGTCCGACACGCTGCCCCTGCACGGCGGCACCGGGAAATGTGGCACTGGGGAATGTGGTTCAGCTAGCCAGCCCTGGGGCAGCAGCCCTGGGGCAGCAGGAGCCCTCTTCCCACCCCACCACCCTGGCTGAGCCCCCAGCCCTGGCCCCATCACCGCTGGGATGCACTGGGCACCCTGGCACAGGCCAGAACCTGGTGGGAGTATTCACTGCCATCCCCTCAGCCAGGCGGGATGCACCGGGGTGCCAGGATGTCCTCAGGTGCCAGGATGCCCTCGGGAATCAGGATGCCCTTGGGTGCCAGAATGTCCTCATGTACTGGGATGCCCTCAGGTACTGGGATGCACTGAGGTGCCAGGATGTCTTTGGGTACTGGGATGCCCTGGGTACTGGGATGCACTGGGGTGCCAGGATGCCCTTGGGTACCAGAATGTCCTCAGATATTGGGATGCCCTCGGGTACTGGGATACCTTTGGGTACCAGGATGCCCTCGGGTACTGGGATGCCCTCGGGTACTGGGATGCCCTCAGGTACTGGGATGCACCGGGGTGCCAGGATGCCCTCAGGTACTGGGATGCCCTTGGGTACTGGGATGCACTCGGGTACTGGGATGCACTGGGATACCAGGATGTCTTTGGGTGCCAGGATGCCCTGGGTACTGGGATGCACTGGGGTGCCAGGATGCCCTTGGGTGCCAGAATGTCCTCAGGTACTGGGATGCCCTCAGGTACTGGGATGCACCGGGGTGCCAGGGTGCCCTTGGGTGCCCCGATGGGCTCAGTTACCCTCATGCCTGGAAGTGGCACCGTGCTGAGGGAGGGTGGGGCAGAGCCCAGCCCCTGCCAGCCCCCTTGGCCCGAGGGTCGCAGGGGGATGGGCTGGGTGCCCGTGGCTGCCTCCCCTCCCACAGCCGGCGCTGCCGTGTCCCCGGCTGTGCGGGAGCTTGGCTGCGGTGCGTGGAGCACGAGCCTGGCTCTGTGGATAACCAATCTGTCAGGCTTCTTCACCGGCGCTTTTTGGAAAACCCTGCAGGCAGGTGCAGGTGCCACATCAATATGTCAGCGCTCTGATGACGAGTTCATAATATTTTCTGCTTGCATTCCACTGTCTCCGTGTATTAGCAAACAGGCGTCTCCCAGCGCTGCTCGCCAGAGCCAGGGGTTGGGATTTAATAACAAAATCATCCTGGTAAATCATTAGTTGGTGATTCAGCATGGAAATGCCTCATTAGCACTTCAGCATGTGCAGTGTGTGACTTATGAAAACCTCTGAATTATGACTAATTAAGTGCAGGCCAAAAAAATGTCCCAGATCAGAACAATAGTCAGGATAAAATAAAATAAAATAAAATAAAATAAATAAAATAAAATAAAATAAAATAAAATAAAATAAAATAAAATAAAATAAAATAAAATAAAATAAAATAAATGTGTGAGGCCACCAGAACTGGTGCACACTGGGAGGAGAATCCACGTGCACAAGCTCAGAATGGAACCGTGCACAGAGAGATGGTGTTGCTTGGGAAGATTCCTCCATCCTGAAGCACTGGGACACAGAGTAACATCAACCTCTAATTAACAGAAGTTTTAAAATCTTCAACATGCTAATTAACTGCTATATTAATCACAAGAACTTTGAGGACCGACACATTCAAAGCCCTCTCCAATCAAATCCATTTGGCTTTGCAATGCTTGATCCCAAGCAGTTGGTGACTGGGCACTCTGTGCCTGCTTGGCTGCTCTTGGCACCGAGAAACGGCGGTCCTGCCGTTCCCCCCACCCAGGACATCACCCCTGACAGCCCCGCGGTGCTCAGTGGGGCTCCCATGCTGGTCTCAGTCCTTCACTGGGGAGCAAGTGATGCTGAGTGAGCCTCTCACCCTAAGAAAGGCTCTAAAAATAAGCTCCTAATACACTCTTGCATCCTGTCAAGGCTTTAAATAGCTGTTTGGAGTTCAAATTTTAAAAACTGTTGAGCTCAAATCATTTATGACAACTTGGGAGCCAAAAATAAATGGGAATGAGGAAAGAGGAGGAGCCCGTCCCCCGCCGAAGCTACTGGGGAGAAGTGTCCGTGGGCTGAGCCCACGTGCAGCCGGAGTCCCTGGAGCCACAGGGGACCGGGGTGGAGGTGGGCTGGGGGAGAGGGGTGGTCTCACCATCACCCCATCCTGGGGGTGCCGCTGGCCAAGCCCTGTGCCCAGCTGGAGGCACTGGGAGTGTTTGTCCTGTGGGGCAGGGGCACAAGGGGGCTGTGCCTGGGAAATGGAGTCTGGCCCATGAGCCAGGGAGCATCTCTGAAACGAGGAGGGACCGTCTGACTGCACCAGCTCCTCGTGATGTGGGTCCATTGTCAAGATATTCTTTTATCCTATGGAATATTAGACTCTAATCCAGTTTGTAATTGGAAAAGTGCAGGGAGCACTCACTCAGCTCTGCTCCAGAGACACCTGCAGCACAGCTGTGCACTGGCTCTGCCTGTGAGAGACTCTGAGCTCAGGAGAGGGGAAAACAGCTGCCACATCACAGAATTCCAGAATGGTGTGTGTTGGAAGAGATCTCACAAACCCCCTTGTTCCACCCCCTGCCATGGCAAGGACACCTTCCACTGTCCCAGGTGCTCCAAGCCCTATCCAGCCTGGCCTGGGACACTGCCAGGGATCCAGGGGCAGCCACAGCTGCTCTGGGCACCTGTGCCAGGGCCTCCCACCCTCCCAAGGAACAATTCCCAATTCCCAATATCCCATCCATCCCTGCCCTCTGGCAGTGGGAAGCCATTCCCTGTGCCCCACCCCTCCAGGCCGTTGTCCCAGTCCCTCTCCAACTCTCCTGGAGTCCCTTTAGGCTCTGGATGGGGCTCTGAGCTCTCCCTGGATCCTGCTCCTCTCCAGGTGAGCACCCCCAGCTCCCCCAGCCCGGCTCCAGAGCAGAGGGGCTCCAGCCCAGGAGGAGCTCCACAGCCTCGCCTGGTCTTGCTCCAGCAGGTTGTACCTCACTTTCCAAAGGCCAGGGGTGACCCCGTGTGACCCAGGGCTGTCCCCACAAGCCCTGTGCACTCAGGTCGGGTTGCCATCCCGGCGTGGGGACCCTCGGCTGTCACCTCCCTCTGCCAGTCCAGCCGTGCCCAGCCAGCGCCGGCCATGCGCGCCAGGCTGTGAGCAATCGCCGCTCCCGGGCTTTCCAGAAATACTCTGCTCTCCTGCTCACTGACCTTTGATCCTTTATTCAATTTGCATTCTTCTGGAAAGCCCAGAGACGCAGAGGATGCCCTGACACTGGCGGCAGGGAGGAGGCTGGGACAGCGCCGCTGCCGCCTGCCCTGGCAGGGCTGTGCTGGGAGGGGGCTGCGAGCACGGGGCGGGGGGCTCTGAGTGCCGGGACTGGCTCTGAGTGCCGGGACCGGGCTGTGAGTGCCGGGACCGGGCTCTGAGTGCCGGGACGAGGCTCTGGATACACGGCCGTGGCTTCTCCCCGGCTGTTCCCGGAGCTGACCCCCCTGCAGTCACGATGCTCAGGCTGACTGGAGAGAGGGGCAGTCGGAGTGCCGGGCACGCTGCAGCTCCTCACCCTCCTCCTGCAACAGCTGAGTAGGAGGTTATGGAAAAAAACATGTTTTCCCAAATCCCAGCACTTTCAGCTGCAGCACTTGGCTCTGGCTCCACCTGCATCTCATCGCACAGCTCAGCAACGGCCCGGCGCTGCTCCTCTCTCCCAAGGATCGTGGTGCCAGTTTCATTCCCTTCCCTCGCACAGTTTCTGCTGCAAGAGCCGGGGGAGGGCTCCCCGTGCCCGCGGAGCCGGTTCCCGCTTCCCGGTGCCGCCGCTGCCCCTCCGCGCTCCGCCGGCACCGGCAGCCGGCCCCAGCCCCAGCGGCCGCGGGGAGCACCGGCTGCGCCGAGCCAGCGTTTGCCTCGTCCTGCTGGAAACCCGGCAGGGGCAGGGTTTGCTTCGGTTGAGCTTGGGAAAAGCAAGTTTGGCATTGGGGGTGCATTAGCTCTGCCCCCTCGGGCTGGTGGGTACCGGGCTGGGATGGCACCGGGCTGGCAAACAGATGGGTACGGGCAGGTTTGGGTCAGATCTTGGCACAAAATTCTTCCCTGCGGCTGTGGGCACAGCTTACCCAGAGCAGCTGTGGCTGCCCCTGGATCCCCAGAAGTGTCCAAGGCCAGGTTGGACGGGGCTTGGAGCAGCCTGGGACAGTGGAATGTGACCCTGCCGTGGCAGAAATGGAATGAGTGGTCCATGAAGTCCTTTCGAACCCAAACCATTCCAGGATTCTGTGATTCTCTTGCAATTCCTAAACCTGAGTGTTAAAAGGCAGCATCCCAGCACAGCAGAACAATGTGGATGGCAAAATGAACTTTAATAAGGAATCATTTACCCTCTACAGGGAAAAATGCCAAATGGAAGCGTGTGGTACTCGCAGCCCATGCTGTTACAGTCACTGATGTCACAGTTCTCACCCACCCCATGTGCAAACACCCCCTGAGACACTGGGGCAGAGCCCAGGGGACCACGACCGCGCCAGGGGGGGCTGTGGGAATCCCACATGGGAAACCCCAAGTGGGAAATCAGGTGGGAAACGTGTCAGTGGGAACAGAGAGACAATTCCGGGCCAGGACCAGTCGAGCAGGAGCCGAGCCTCGTGGAGTCAAGAGCAGCGGGAGGAGCAGTGAGATGTGCGGGGTCAGAGCAAGCAGGGTCAGAGCCGTGGGATGTGCAGGGTCAGAGCTGTGCGGGGTCAGAAATTATGGGGTCAGAGCTCTGTGGGGTCAGAGCCCAGCAGGGTCAGAGCTGTGCGGGGTCCGAGCCGTGCGGGTCCGAGTCGCGCGGGCTGTGCCCGCACAGCCCATATTGCAGGTGACATCCAGCGGCTGCGGGAAGCAGTGCAGCCCCACCGCCACCACGGGCACCTCGCCAGGGCACGAGCTGTGGCTGCCCCTTCCCTGGAAGTGTTCAAGGCCAGGTCGGACGGGTTTTGGAGCCACCTGGCCTGGTGGAAGGTCTGGGTTAGATCCTGCTCGTGTCAGGGGGCTGGAACGAGATGGTGTGGGGGGTCCCTTCCAAGCAGTCGAGCACAGACCTAAGCTGGAGTTTCGGGAAGCTCAGTGCTTCCAGTCCCGGCACATCACCCCGATGGTGCTGGCGGGACACGCCAGGGCCCTCCGTACCCGCAGGGGTCCCAGCCGGCTGCTCTGAGCAGGGAGCGCCGGGAGCGGGATGTGTTCGGAGGTATTTGCAATTTCCTCCCACCTCGGGGGATTCCCTGCCAGGCCTCCCCAGTGGCAGCGGGAGAGATCTCACTCTTTAATAACAGACGTGGGGGGACAGGCAGCACAAATAAACCTGCAGCACAAATAAACCTGCTGATGGGAGCAGCAGTGGCAGATGTTTGCTTGGCACACAGGGCACAAGCCCCTCGTGACTGCCACAGAGCCAGGAGATGATGGGACAATCCTAGCCCTGCGGATCTGGGACCTGATGGGATATCACAGCCCCACCTGCTCAGCCCCCGGGCCCCATCGCTGCCCGGCCGTGGGCACAGCAGCCCCTCAGCCAGCACGGGAACGAGCAGCCTGTGCCAAGCAGCCCATTTCGGGAGCAAAACTTGTTTACTCTGCACTGAATGTTCACATCCCGGGAGCCGCTCAGCTACATAATCACCTAAACCAACACGGGACCTGCGGCTGCGCTGAGTCTTTGTGCTCGCCCAGCGCCGCTCAGGGAGATCAAAGCCTTGGCTCCGGCCGCAGCCAGCCCCGCAGGCCCTGTCTGGCTGCCGCGGTTCCCACCGTGCCCGCAGGGACTCGGCGATGCTGGGGCAGGCGGGAGCGCCCCGAGAGCCGCCAGCAGTGCTGCGGGGCCGGGGCTGGCTGTCCCTGGAGCACGAGGCTTTCCCAAAACTGCCTGGGACTCCTCACAGCTGGGAGGAGAAGGGCTGTGGCCATGCCCTGGCTTAAGCTGGGGGTCTTCTGCCAGGGGAAGTTTGGGCAGGGGGTGCTTGTTGGACACGGACCCCTTGCACGAGTGGCATGCTCTCACAGCCCTTTGCTGTTGCCCTGGTTTGTCAAACTCCTCTGTCTCGCACCATCCAAAACAGAGGGGACATGATTGTCATCATCTCCCCCTCTCTCCTACCCTGTGGGGTCAAGGGGCAAAGGACAGTGTCCCAGCCCCAGGGACACAGGGAGCACAGTGCTGCCAGGTGGCTCCAGCTGCCTCCCTGCTCCACCTGTGCCAGGTGTACTGGGCCCATCACCATCTTCTGTCCTTTGAGCAGCAAATAAACCTGGACCAAAACCAGAAGGAATTGTGGCCACAGCCACCCATAGCCCATGGCCAACATAGGCCTTGATGTCCCACACGTGCAGGAGTTCCCACAGCTCATTGTCCTCCAACAGGAGCTATAGAGGTGTTTTAGTTTGGGAAAAAAATGCTATTTCCACCTGAAATATCATCCTGTGCTAGCTCCATGCTTGGGAAAGGGTGGCAAAGCCCTGGGAAGCAGCGAGTGAGGAGGAAGGAGACGCTGGGAGAAGGACAGGGAGGACGCAGGGCACCTGAATCAGCCCAAGGCACTGGTGTTGACAGTCGCTTTGTCACCTCCACCCTTTTCATCGCTGCTGCCAAACCCCGCGCGCATCCACGGCCGAAGGACAGCAAGTCCCTGGCCACAGGGCGGCTGAGCCAGGACAACCTGCCTGGCACACCCCGGGGCTCCGGGGGTTCGTGTGCCGCTCTCTCACACCGGGAGAGTCTCTGGCCCAGCCCAAGGCCCCTCGCTCCTGGCGCGGGCGCGCTCCTGCCCTGGCCAACGCCCGCACGCAGCAGCCCGGTGCCACGGCACGCTCACACACGCCCAGGCTGGGAGTGGAGGTCTGCATTGCTCCGCTGCAGCCTCGGCTGCACTGCAGCTGAGAACAGGAGGGCTGGGGCGCTCCAGAGTGAGGGTGCTGGTGGCCAGGGCTGGCCGGGCCCCCAGACATCCTTCCTTGGCTCCGCTGCGTGGCAAGGAATGCCCATGACTGCCCAGCACAAACCAGGCTCAGCCGCTGTCCTCGAGAGTGTGACGGGAGGAACCACTCGGGAGGGATGTGAAGGACAGCGTGGGAACATGGTGACACAGGGGGAGCAGCCTTGGGGCACAGGACAGGGTATCACCACTGGCACAGGCGCCCCAACACCTCTCTGGGCAGCTGGAGCAGGAACAGCGGTACCAGACCCTTCCCTGCCACTGCGATGGGGTTTTCCTGCCTGGGCTGGGGTCCGTGGCGGCCGTGGGTGCCTTTCTGCAGCGTCAGACGAATCCGCCCCGCTGCACCCCCGCGATTTATTCCGCTTAATCCGGCGGCGGGCAGGTCCCACCCGCGCCCCGCCGGCCGGGTGCCGGCGCAGCCCCGCGGGCGCGCGGCCCAGGGGGACGGTCCCTCCCCGCAGGGAGGGGACTGAGTTATGAAAGTTGTCAATGGGGAGTGTCCGGGGGGCTGGAGCAGACGGAGCCCAGGGGCGCGGGGCACTCGCTGCGGGCAGCGCGGGCAGGCTGGGCGGCGGCACCCCGGGGTCCCCAGGACGCCTCCCGCCGCCGTCCCGCTCCCCGCAGACAGCGCCGACCGCGACAAGGGGCACCCGGTGATCCCCCGACCTCCGTCCCCCCGGCACCGCACCGGCCGGCTGCCTGCGGGTTACACCCCGCAGCTCCAGGGGAGTCTCCTGAGGCCGCTCTCGTGCCCTTATCACTTTTCCAGCCCAGCTTCTGCACTCTGACTGTTGGACGGAGAACTGATAAGGGTATGCGAGTGACACGAGCGACCGTCCTGACGCGCTGGCCCCTGGTGGCCCCCGGGCTATCCCGGCTCCAGCTGCAGCAGGCATCCGTGCCTGTGCAGCTCCAGATGTGGGCTCAGAACAAACCGGCCGCAAAGCAAATGCAGGGGGTACAGAAATATCTTTTTTCACTAAAACCTGGCAGGTCCCGTCACTCCGGGATTTTCCCTTTCAGCATCTGCAGCAGGTCTCCAGCAGGAAAACGCATCTTTTTGGAAAAGGTCTTGAAATCCTTTTTAATGTGCTACTGTTTGCTTGTGTTTCAGCGAAGTTAGCTTGGGATTCTTTGGGATCAAGGTAAAGAATCATTATAAAAGTAAGAAATGAGTGTAAAACTCCTGTGCTTTCCTGTGCCTGGAATTGTTCCCGTTTGAAGCTATTTATTCCCAACATTTCCCTGGGTTTCTAGGTGAGTTCCTGCCAGCCACCTCCAGCCACAGCAGACAGAAGAAATGATGTGCACTGCAGAGGGACAAGGGCAGCGAACCCCAGGATGAGGTAAGGGGGTGCCTGTGCTCCCATCCCCCTTGGGGTGCCACAGCCCATGTCCTGCCCAGCCTGGGGTCCCACAGGGGCTGCCCCTGCATGACAAACCGATGCTCTAAAGCACCCCGGAGTCCCTTCATGTGTCCATCCTCCCGTTCCCAGTTCTCCAGCTATTCCCACCAGTCAGATCTCTCCCGCCTCCACTGAAGTGTTCTGCAGAGTGTGTGCCAGCACGCTGGCATTCTGGGGTGCTTGCCCATGGATGTGTAGCTGGGTGGAGAGGAAAGAGCCAGCAGCAGCACAGGGAGGAGGTTTCTTTCCACATGGGATACAGCCTGGCCTGGCTGAACCCCGTGGGCTGCACGGCCCACATCCCGGGGCTGCCCTGGCCCCCCGTGACCCCCACAGCCACCGACTGCTGCAGCCCCACGGGGCTCCCCAAAACACTGCCACCCCCACAG
This sequence comes from Vidua chalybeata, assembly GCF_026979565.1. Lineage (NCBI taxonomy): Eukaryota > Metazoa > Chordata > Aves > Passeriformes > Viduidae > Vidua > Vidua chalybeata. The sequence continues at coordinate 20,560,405 of NC_071542.1, forward strand.
AACTGCCCTGCAGCTCCCTGCACACCCTGCTGCTTGACAAAGGCTTGGGGGGGATCCCCGAGCCTCACAGGGTGGGCACCCCAGATCCCCTGAATTCCCAGGTGCAGGCATCAGGGCAGGGAGCAAAGTGGAGGCGCAGCTCCATGTCAGGCACTGCATGCACAGGCTGGCCTGGGGAGGGGATGCACCCCTAAACCCACCCCCCAAAGGTGCACCCCCTAAAGCCAGCCCCTCTGCTCCTGAGCTGGGGCCCCATGCTGACCCCTGCCTTGGCCCCAGACACTGACTCAACTCGAAGGAGGGAGAATTGACCCCCCAGGCTCATTGCCACATTGCCACAGTGGTGGCCACACTGCCGCGTGCCAGGCACGGCTCCCTTCTCCTGCTGCAGCCCTTTGGGGAGAGCTGGGCTGTGCCCCGGGGCCCCCCCGGCTGCGGTGGCCCCACAGCAGCCCCCGCCACGGCCGGGGACCGAGGGCTGTGCCACAGCCAGTCCCCGCCAGAAACCCGAGCATCCCCTTGGAGCAGAGAGGGAAGGGTCAGTATTTGGGACAGGCTCTGTAACCCCTCGTCGATGGCTTTTTGTCCCCCCCAGTGACTCCAGAGCCAGGCCAGCGGGGCAGGATGTGACCCCGCCGCGCCACAGCTCTGGGCACACACCGCAGTGGGCTGGCTCCAGGGGGCTCGGAGCACTTGGGGGTCCCAGGACTGTTCTACACACAGCCCTCGCAGCCCCTCTGGCTGCTCCCGTTGCCCAGGGAGGTTTGGAGGTGGCGGTGGACGCACAAAATGAAGTGAGGGAAGAGGAGGGTCGTCCCCACCATCCCGCCGTGAGAGGGTCGAGGGGCAGACCTGGAGCGGTCACGGCACCCCTCGGCACTGGGGACCTTCCCTGGGGAGCAGCAGGAGCTCCCGGGAGCCCCAAACTGGCCAGGGTGAGTGCCTGAAGCTACCGGGAGCCCTAAATGGGTGGGATGAGCGCCCGGAGCCGCCAGGAGCCCCAGATGTGAGTGCCTGCGTTCTGACAGCCGCTTCTGCATGAGGGGTTCACCGGGGGGCCGGGACCTCGTGTGATCCCTCTGCAAACAGCCGCCGGCGGGTTGTCAGTGCGTATTTGGCTTTCCCCCGTGGCAGGTGGGGTGATCAGCCATGAAAAGACGGCTTAGCGCCACCGGAAAACTCCTGAGGCAGCCGAATTCCCCGCGCCGGCCGCGGCCCGGCCCCGGCCGGGGCAGCCGGGGCAGAGGGGGCGAGGGCTGAGCCAGCACCGGGACCGCTGCCGCTTCTCGCCCTGAGCACGTAGCCCTGATATTAAAGTCCCGAATAGGAAATTCCACTTCTTCAGAGAAAAAAAAACAGAAGCCGGATATTTCATAAGTGTCCCAGCGGACATGAAAGCCGCACCAGGAAATTTCACTCAGCAGAGATATTAAAGTTGATGCAGCCCTCGGGGCAGCCGGGGCCAAGCACCCGGAGCCCGGCACAGGGCGAGGGAAGGCTGCGGGGACACGCGTGTGCACATTCCACCGCCCCTCGTGTCCCTGTCCCTGCCAGCCCTGCCTCAGCCCCCGGCAGCGGCTGCACAGGCACCGGCGCACAGGAGCCAAGGGCTCAGGGAGAGCCCAGGGACAGGAGACACACAGAGGCCAGCAGCCGAGCCCCCGGCAGGCCAGGGTCCCACGGGGGGCTGCGCTGGGTGGGGGCCCTGCCAGCCCAGGGCAGGGCAGTTCTGGCCCCGGGCACAGCGCAGCATCGCTCACCCCGGCGCTGCCGGGGAGCGCCGCCCCCGCAGGCACCGAGCACAGCTAATTGCGGGTTATTGCGCTGCTCTGTCATCAAACACGGATCCGCTCTCTTCCGACACGCGCTCCGAGCAGTGCAAACTCGGATCTTCTCCTGCCTCCGCTCGGCGCCTCTCCTCACTGCCAGCCCGCACGGCACAGCAGCGGCGGCTGTGTCACCGCGGCGGCAGAGGGTGCGATGTGCTTCGGGTTGGGAGGGACCTTAAAGCTCTTCTCATTCCAGCCCCCTGCCGCGGGCAGAGACGCCTTCCATTGTCCCAGGCCGCTCTAATCCCTGTCCAGCCTGGCCTTGGGCACTGCCAGGGATCCAGGGGCAGCCACAGCTGCTCTGGGCACCCTGTGCCAGGGCCTGCCCACCCTCACAGAGAAAACTCCCCTCCCAACATCCCCTCTATCCCTGCCCTGTGTCAGTGGAAGCCATTCCACCTTGTTCTGGCACTCCAGGCCTTGTCCCCAGTCCCTCGGCAGCTCTCCTGGAGCCCCTTTAGGCCGTGGAAGCAGCTCTAAGGTATTCCCAGAGCTTTGTCTTCTCCAGGCTGAAGACATTTAATCCCTCAGCTTTGGCTGAGTCAGGATCCAGCAGCCCAGATCCTGGGCTTTATCTCCAGTTCAGTCTGGAGCCCCACACCTCTGCCATCCCCAGGGACCAGGCACTGGCTTTTTCCTGTTGCTGTTCCCTGTGGGGATTCCTCAGAACTGGGAGTAAAACACAACCCAAAGAGCATTGTAATGGCTTCTCAAGAGAAAATGAGTTTCTAAAACTAAAAAAGCAAAATAAGATAATGGAATATTTTTGCATTGATTTTCTTGCCATGAGCATTTATAAAACTTAGTTTAATAATATTAAGAGAATACAGGACAGTGCTGGGCGAGAGCTGCATCCCCATCTCATGGCAAGGCACACACTGGACTTCAGTGCCTGTGGCCCTGCCAGCATCAGAACTGCAGCACTGATTCCAGGAGCTCGGAGCAGAGAATCACCTATCCAAAACCCAGAAAACCCCCAGAAAGACCCCCCCAGCCACAAGGAATTTATTGCCCATTGCCACAAGCAATAAACACGGTGCCCAGAGAGTCCAAGCATTTTTTTCTCCCTGCTCCATCACAGCACACTCTCACCTTAACTGGTAAATAATCACACAAATTGCATTGTCACTCCATCCCTTCTGTGCCTGCCCGGAGCAGCTGGGGCTGCCCCTGGATCCCTGGCAGTGCCCAGGGCCGGGCTGGATGGGGTGGGAACACCCTGGGACGGTGGAAGGTGTCCCTGCCATGGCAGGGGTGGCACTGGATGGGCTTTAAGGTGCTTCCAACCCAACCCGTTCTGGGATTCAGTGATTCACCCATGACAGCTCAAGTGGCCTCATCATCCTCCGCCGCCACCCACAGAGATTCGTTCCCTCCTGCCAGGATCTGGAGATTTCCACCCTGCTTCTCAAGGACATTTCCAGCCTTTTGACGTAAGGGGTTCTCTGCTGCCCCTCTGGAGCACACCCAGGGGGAAAGCCCGCCGTGGAGGTGCAGGAATGTGCAGATTACAAAGGGGAGATCGTGTAGGGAGAGATGTGTTGTCAAGGCAACAGCAACTGCAGGATTGGGAGAGGGAAGGAGGGGGAACAGGGGCACCCAGGGGTCCGGTGGTGGACACAGGGGCACAAGAAGCCAAGGATGAGGACAAACACCCTGCCTCTCTGGCTGCCAGGACAGCTCCCAGCCCTGCTCCCAGTGAGGGAGGATGATTCAGGGCCCCACAGCATCCCCAGAGCCCAGCAAGGGACAGAAGCTGACACTCTCCAAGGCCCAGCAATTGAGCAAATGCCACCGGTGACTCCGAGGGGAGCAGCTCTGGCTGCTCAGTGACACAGACCACCACAGTCTGATTTTCAGACCTTTCCACAATTTGCTAGTCTGAGTCAAACCAGCTCCCCACACTGTGGAGCAGACTCTGGAGGGATCCCTACCCTACCCATCTCCAAACCCTACCGCTTACAGGAAAGGTTGAAACTCTGTTCAAGCCTCAGACGGGCATGGCAGTCCCCAGCTCAGAGAGGGGACAGCAGGCACAGCCACCTGTGAGGCCCATGGTGGCCAGTGCAGCTACAGAGCTGCCAGTCTGACCCAGATGCAGCCTTGGATCCGAGTTCACCGCGACGGCAGTGAGGGTGCAGGCATGATCGGGGCACGGGGAATCCTCCACTCTCGGGCACCTAGAGACCCCGCTGTGCAAACAGCTGCCACTGTCCCCTCAGCCAGGAGCCAGGGCGGGGACAGGGGACACGCAGGGAGTCAGTGCAGGAGCAGTCAGGGGCTCTGTGCTGCTGTGCTCACTGCCCGAGCCCCACACCCAGAGCCCCACACGCGGAGCACCCTCCTCCCTCCTTCCCTGGGCTGTCAAAGGCCCCAGAGCAGCCCTGGTAGGGCAGCAGCTCCTGGCAGCGTGGCAAGCCCTGCTCCCTGCTGAGCCCCTGCTCCCTGCTGGGCCTGTGCTCCCCACGCACCCATCCCAGCAGCAGTCCCTGCCAGGCCCTGACAGCTCCCTAAAGCTGCTGCACTATTTTTACCCCCCGGTTGCTATAGAGACATCAGAGCCGCTCCCCGTGATGATGCAGCTGCTTTTGGGTGATGCAGTCTCTTCCAGAAGCATCACCCACTGCATCACCCACTGCATCATCCACTGCATCACCCACTGCATCACCCGCTGCATCATCCACTGCATCACCCTCTGCATCACCCACTGCATCATCTGCTGCATCACCTGCTGCATCACCCACTGCATCACCCACTGCATCACCTGCTGCATCACCCACTGCATCATCACCCTCTGCATCACCCACTGCATCACCCACTGCATCACCCACTGCATCATCTGCTGCATCACCCACTGCATCACCCACTGCATCATCCACTGCATCACCCACTGCATCATCCTCTGCATCACCCACTGCATCACCCTCTGCATCACCCACTGCATCACCCGCTGCATCATCTGCTGCATCACCTGCTGCATCACCCACTGCATCACCCACTGCATCATCCACTGCATCACCCTCTGCATCACCCACTGCATCATCTGCTGCATCACCTGCTGCATCACCCACTGCATCACCCACTGCATCACCTGCTGCATCACCCACTGCATCACCCTCTGCATCACCCACTGCATCATCACCCTCTGCATCACCCACTGCATCACCCTCTGCATCACCCACTGCATCATCTGCTGCATCACCTGCTGCATCACCCTCTGCATCACCCACTGCATCACCCTCTGCATCATCTGCTGCATCACCTGCTGCATCACCCACTGCATCACCCACTTCAGGTCCCCTGGGACACCCCCTCTGGTCCCAGAGGTGTGTGCCAGCCCCCGTGCCCTCGGCAATGCCACGGGATGTGGGGTCACACAGACACCTGCTCCATCCCTCACTCCCGGTGCCCCGGGCCGGGGCGAGCTGCTGCCCCAGCCTGGCTAAGGTGCTGCCACGCTGGGCAAGGTCTCACCATGGCCAGCTCAACCACCCGGCCAAAGCCAGGGACCAGAGGGGACAGGGAGCAGCAGTGTGTGGCGCTGCACGGCCACAGGAGGTGGCAGGGCTGTCACTGACTCATGGATTTTAGCTGACTGATCTCCGGCACACCCATTTTTCCAGCAGGAGAAATCAGGGTCCCAATTAAAGCAGGTACAAACCTGACCCAGGCTCCAGCTCTGCTCAGTGCTGAGGGGAAAGCAAGCTGCTGTGGGCATGGTTGGACCCTGTCCTCCATGAAACCCCAGGAGGGCACGGCTGGGGCCGAACCCCGGTGGGCTGGGACCCCCTGTGCCCAGGGCAGCCCCAGCGTGTCCCACAGGTGGGGACCTGGACTGTGCCCCAGGCAGCAGCAGCAGCACAGCAGCAGAGCCAGGGGTCCCCCCGGAATGCTGAGCTCCCCCACGGCTGCGCCCAGCCCCGGGGAGCGTGGCTGTGAGCGGTGAAGAGCGGCCGTGCAGGGATGAGCTGGCAGGAACAACTCACACAGCCCTCGGCAAAGCACCCAAAATAGAACCTGCCAGCACCGGCTGCCTCCGGGGAGATGGGGCTGGTTCAGCCCGTGGCAAGGCTGCCCTGGCACCTCACCTGTGCCCCGAGGTGCCAGGAGATGGTACGAGACCATCTCCAGGTGGAGACAAGACCCTTCCCCAGAAGACAGACCCAGCTCTGCTCAGCCAGGGGCTGCAGCTCCTCCAGGGCTGAGGAGAACATGGAGCCGACAGCCTCTCTCCATCCTGTCCCTGCTCCCACAGTCTCAGCCCCTCAAGGCATCACTGCAGTCCCTCGAATGCCCTGGGAACCACAGCTGCACCCCACAGCCACCAGACAGCCCCGTTAGAGCCCCAGAAAGCAGCTCCCCCTTCTCCAGGCGGGGCCAGACTCTAACCATGAGCTCAGCAGGCTCTAATGAAGGGGTGACAGCTCTCTGGCTGCTCATCCAGGTGGGGTAGTGCTGGGAGGGCCCCACAAAGCATCCAGCATCTCTGCTGTTCTCTGCAGTGACACAGTTCTGTCACCTCTGCCCCTCTCTGTCCTGCCAGGACAAAGAAGCCCCCTGCCCAGGTGAGGATCCTGGGTACCAGTACCCCCCGTTCCACAGGGGACTGGCATCACCAGCAGCACTTCCAGGCACTGCCAAGCCCTCCACACCCTGCCAGGGCTGTTCCGTGTGGGCAGAGCCCCCTGTGGTGGCACCCAGCCACCTCAAAGCCACCTCATCCCAGTTTTGTCCCAAACCCATCATGTCTGGGCCCCATCCTGCTGCCCCAAGGCTGCACAGGCACTGCTGAGATCAAACCCATGGCTCAGAGCCCTGCACAGAGCTGCAGCCTCTCCAGCAGCCATCCCTGCGGCCCCGTTGCCATGGCATCCTCGGGGATGGCACAGACACTGCTGAGGAAGACAAGGAGGATGAAGATAGGTGGATACATTGGCTCTGCAAAGCCAGGGCATGGCTGGGGCAGATTTGAGGCCCTCGGGCAGCAGGCAAGGGCCATTCCTGCTCCCCTCCACAGCAGTCCCAGCTCCCAGGACTGGCATAACGGAGCTGGCATCGCCACACTCCCCTCCCTGCTGGGGCATCTCCCACCCCATGGACACCTGGAAGCTGGTGGAGCAGGAAAGGGAATTCTTGTGTTTTGACATCTTCAAGGATAGGTCATTCCTGCTTTCCAGGCAGGACCAGCCAGCCTGGGGTCCAGCACAGGGGTGAGAACTCACAGGAGCAGCAAGGGGGCCAGAGCACGAAGGGGCTCTTGCAGGCGAGGGGGGTCCCCAACCCTTAGTTCCAGCATTCTCCTAATTGCAATCATCAGGGAGCCAGGACCTGCCTTCTTTCCCCACAGGCACCTCCTCCCTCCTTGTCGCCATCCCTGACCCATGCTGGGGTGCCCTGGGAGCAGAGCAGACCCCCCTCAGCTGGGGGGATTGGTGGCTCCCCCTGGGCAGCCTGGTCCTTCTGCCACCACAGCTTGTGTCTTCTAAATTTGTGGGTTTCAGGAGTTTATTTTCAAGATGTTTATTTTGTGAAGGTGTTTATATTATGTTGCTTTTAGGAGTTAATGTGTTTATTTTTGACAAGTAAAACTGTGCTCTTGCATCAGAAAATGGACAGATAAACACATTTTTGGGGGGTTCATGGCCAGTTTAGGCAGGTACTGCAGAGTGTCTGTGTTACCAAGTCAGGAGGAACCTGCCATAAGGTTTGTCAAATGCTCCCTTAACGTAGTAAGACTGACTTAATTTCTCTGCTGGCTCTGATTCTCATTGTCATCATCTCTGAATGAAGAGCACTGCAATATTAGATTACATTTTATTAATCACAAGAGAAATTTCCCCAAATGTTAATGTGATACGGGGGGGTGGGGGGTGTGTGATGACAAAACACATTTGTGATGGTCTGCAGAAGTGCAGAACCATGAGGTGGGTCAGGGTGGTGGTCGGGGCAGCTGTGACCATTTCCCCCTTTCTCCGAATTCCCTTTCTGCTGGGACTGCTCCGAAAGAGACGCCGAGGAAGGAGGAGGAAGCTGCTGGCAAGGAGGCTCTTGCCCAGCTGCGAGATCCGGGGACAAAGGAGGGCCAGAGGCACACGCTGCTGCTCGTCCGGGAGACACAGAGACCCCAGCTCGTCTGCACGGCACAGAGCACTCCTGTGCCCCAGCTGCGCCCTCGGGCTCTCCCAGGTGTGCGCTCAAGCCGCGGAGTCATTCACATCAGAGGGGGCTTGGGGGGCTGTAATTCCCCCTGCTCCAAGTGGGGACAGCTGCGGGCTCAGACCAGTTCGGGCTCTGGGGAGCCCCAGGAGCAGGGACACGCACAGACAGCCCGCACGGGTGGGCGCAGACGGACAGAGACCAGGCAGCCCCCCAGCACACGGACACAGACCCTACAGACCCCCGCACACGGACACAAACCCTACAGACCCCGCAGCCCCCCGCACACGGACACAAACCCTACAGACCCCGCAGCCCCCCGCACACGGACACCCCCTCCCGCCGCTCCCCGCACCCACCTGCGGGCGGACGCGCCGCCCCCCACGCCCTCCTCCTCGCGCAGCGCCGGGCACCGGCACCAGCGGCTGGCACCGGCAACCGGCAACCGGCACCGACGATCGGCACCGGCACCCGGCACCCGGCACCCGGCACCCGGCAACGACACCGGCACCGGCCACGGCACGGGGCAGCGGCCCCAACACCGGAGAGTGGCACCGGACACCGACACGGGCAGCGGGCAGCAGGTACCGGGTGGGGTAGCGCACCCCACCGTCACCACCGCAGCCGGGGGCGGCGGCGGCAGCGGAAGCGGGATAGCCGCGGCTTGGAGGGGAGCGGGGAACACCAGTCCCGGCGGGAGTGGGGGAGAACCGCCGCCCGGCTCTCCCCCCGGGTCCGAGGGGTCCCCACGGGAAGGGGCAGCTCACGGGCAGGGAGCGGCACCGTGGGCGCCTTTGGGAGGGGCTGGGAGCAACGCGAGCACTGACCGCAGGTCCGGGGGCCGCAGGATCCCCACGGACGGCACGGAGGGGTGGGGAAGGGCCGGGAGGCTTGTGCCCTGTCCAGGGGCACTCTGGGGGCACCGGCTGCTCAGGGCTCCAGGAACACTCTGAGGAGTGGGGCAGGGAGCGGGGGGCAGCAGGAGTGGGTGGCAGCGGGGGTCGGAGGGGCGGTAGAAGCAGGGGGCGGTAGAAGCACAATAGACAGCATGACTGTGGCTGCTTCTGCTTCCCTCCGGCAGTGAGGAGGCAGAGATCCCGGCTCCAGCCCAGGAAGCCATCAGGGAAGTTCACAGAGTCTCCAGTGGGCTTCGTGCTGTGGCCCCCCAGACACAGCAGCTCGGTGGAGACCATCAGAAGCTCTCTGATCTCCTGGGGAAACCAAGGCATCCGGGCAGCTGTCTGCACAAGGTGGGTGGACACGGCCACGGGGACACTGGGATGTGGGGCAGTGCCCGGAGCGTGGCATCCCAGGAAGGCAGGGACAAAGCAGTGGGGCTCACCTCTTCTCCGTGGTTCCCCCCACAGGCACCACTGCCATCCCATCACCCAGCGGGAAGCAGCAGCCATGGATGAAGTGACGGAGCTGGAGCTGGGGGGCAACTCCCTCCTGAAGGCCGTGTGGCTCGGCCGGCTGCGGCTGACCCGGCTGCTGCTGGAAGGGGGGGCTTACATCAACGAGAGCAACGACAAGGGGGAGACCGCGCTGATGGTAGCCTGCATCACCACGCACGTCGACCAGCAGAGCATCCACAAGGCCAAGATGGTGAAGTACCTGCTGGACAACAGAGCCGACCCCAACATCCAGGACAAGTCTGGGAAAACTGCCCTCATGCACGCCTGTATCCGAGGGGCTGGGGGGGATGTGGTGTCCCTGCTGCTGGAGAGTGGGGCAGACCCCAGCCTGGAGGACCACTCAGGAGCCTCAGCGCTGGTCCACGCCATCAATGCCGAGGACAAGGCTGTGCTGCAGCACCTCCTGAATGCCTGCAGAGCCAAGGGGAAGGAGGTGATCATCATCACCATGGACATATCAGCCTCTGGCACCAAGACGGCCAAGCAGTACCTGAACGTTGCCCCTGCGCTGGAGTTCAAGGAGAAGGCTCCCCTCGAGGAGAGCACAGCCCCCTCCAGTGCCCACCTGAAAACTCCCATCTCAGCACCTTCCCCTGCCGAGAAGGAGAGCAGCAATCTCACCCCACACCCTTCTCACACTGGGGACACTGAGCCACCCTCGCCGGGGCAGAGAGCTGGCACTGCCCGGAGAGCCCACCTGCCCCGGCTGAAGCGACTGCGGTCAGAGCCATGGGGCCTGGTGGCACCCTCGGTGCTGGCGGCCTCCAGTCACCGCGACGACACGCGGGTCTGCGCTGACGGTGAGGTCATCACGGGCATCGGCGACCTCTCGCTCTCCAAAAAGCCCTCCCTCACCCGGAGCAGCAGCAGCAAGGGCAGGGACCCCTCTCTCTTCCCCCCAGTGGATGAGCAGGCACTGGGGCCGCTGGCATGGAAAGCCACGCACGAGAAGAGCCCAGGCACCCACCCATGCCTGTCCCGGAGCATCACGGTGCCGGAGGAGCTGGAGAGCACCGGCACGGCCGCCAGCTCAGCTGCAGGCACGGACGCTCCGCACTGGTGGAGGCCGGGCACCGAACACAACGGGGACCCGCAGGTCACCGAGGCGGGGAAGGGGCCGTCCGAGAGGCGGAGGCTGAGCGGGTCCCAGCTGGCCTTGCTGGATGGTGCCTGTGACTCTCCCTCCGGCAGCACCAGCACATCGCCCAGCAGCGGCCGGCGCCGGCCACCCGGCTTGCTGGAGAGGCGAGGATCCGGAACCCTGCTGCTGGACCACATCTCCCACACAAGGCCAGGATGTCTGCCCCCCTTGAACGTGAACCCCAACCCCCCGATTCCTGACATTGGCTCCAGCAAAGCCCCCTCCCCGCTGGCTGCTGGGCTGAAGCCGCTGGTGCCCCTCACACCCAGCTCGCCCAGGCGGGGCGATCTGAGAGCCCACAGGAAGCTCCTCCGCAGGCATTCCATGCAGGCAGAGCAGATGCGGCACCTCTCCGATTTTGAGGAGGTCGTGGCGCAGTAGCCGTGCCACCATTTGTTCACAGGGAGGTGGCCAAAGCCGTGCTGTCCCCGCAGAGACGGGACGGTTCCCACACAGAGTGGGCACTGGCTCCGGGGACACACACTGGTGGCCAGGGGGGTTCAGCCCTGAGCCCAGGGGCTGAATCGGGAGCGGGCTGATCGGGAGACCGATCCCCCACCGTCCTAGATCGCCAAGCTCCGTGCCAGGGATCCCACCTGCAGGTCACTTATTCCTCACTAGTTACAATCCGCTTTTCTTACATCCTGCTCGTTCTCCCACCGAATCCCGTCCCGGAGCCCCCGGTGGTGACCCCTGGGGCCGAGGTGTTCATGAAGTGCCTTCCAGGAGGGGAAGGGGCTCAGTACCGCGGGGGCTCGAGGAGCGGAACACCCTTCCAGCCACGGACTGGTGTCGGTGCTCTCCCGGAGCGGGAGAGGGAGACAACGCTCCACCTCCGAGATTCCCGAGGGCGCCGGAGCCCCGGCGGCTGAGCTCACCCGGCACCGCGGCAGCCTCGTCGGGTGGGCTTGTCTCGGGATGCCAAGTCACCGAGGGTGACACGGGCTGACCCCAGGGCTTCATCCCACCGGGAAAGTCGCAGGCACCGCGCCAGGACCCCGCGGGCCCCACGCACGCTGTGCCGCGGGCCGGCCGTGTGCCCTGGCTGCCGGCAGATCCATGAATGCGATAATTCACGAGACCGCGTGTGCGCAGGGGAGCAGGGGCAGGTGTTGGGGTGACGCCGTGGTCCTGCGGAGACTTCTGCACTGGTTTTGCACTGCATTAATAAAGCGCTCAGCTTTGGACGGAGGCTGATCTCGCGTGGAGCGGACACCAGCCGCCCGGCCAGGCGGTCCCGGGAGTGCCGAGGGGATGGCCGCGGCTCCCGGAGTGCTCGGCCCGGAGATGCCGGGGGGTTCCCGGGGTGCCGGGGTCGGTGGAACGTTCCCGGGATCCCCGCGGGTGCCCGCCCCGGGGCCGGAGGTGCCGCCCGCGCCCCGCCCCGCTCGCGGCGGAAGCGCCACGTCAGGGGGGCGGTGCGGGGGCGGTGCGGGGCCGGGGCCGGCGGCGGTGGCGGGGCCGGGCTCGGTGCGGGTCGCGATGCCGAGCGCGGTGCGGACGCTGTGCCTGGCCGCGCTGCTGGGCGCGCTGGGGGCCGGCGGCACGGAGCTGACGCTGGAGCTGCCCGACAGCGCCCAGCGCTGCTTCCACCAAGAGCTGGAGAGCGGCGTCAAGTTCACCCTCGACTATCAGGTACTACCCTGCCTGTACCCTCCTGCAGCCTTCCGTGCTCCCCCTGCACCCCCTGCCCAAACCCCTGCCGGGGCCCCCTCCGCCCGCACCCCATCCCTGTGCCCCTGCCCATGTCGTGCCCGTGTGCCTGCCTGTGCCCCGATGCCCGTGCCCCCTTGCCCATGTGTGTGCTATTGCCTCTGCCCATGCCACCTGCCCCTGCCTCCCCACACTCCCATTCTGTGCCCCGCAGAGCCCCAGGCAGGGCTGCAGTTCCACCCCAGCTCCCTCCATGGTGCACTAGGAGTTGTTCCCAACCCCAGCCCCGTGCCCAGCAGGGCCTGAGAGCCAGGCCTGGGATGTGCCCACATCAGCCGTGGACACCGCTGACCTGGGTGATGAGGGCTGTCCCCACCTGAGCCACGGGCACCCCACCTGAGTTGCTGGCACTGTGGTGCACAACTTCCCCAGGGCTCCCCTGGCCTGGGCCCCATCCCATGGGCATGGTGCCCGCTGGCCTCTCACACCACTGTGGGGCTGGGCAGGGGGCCCTTGCCACGTTGCTTGGCGTGTGCCACCACTGGAGATGTGTCTCCCTCCCCAGGTGATCAGCGGAGGGCACTACGATGTGGACTGCTACGTGGAGGACCCCAACGGCAAGACCATCTACCAGGAGACCAAGAAGCAGTACGACAGCTTCTCGCACCACACCGAGGCCAAGGGTGTCTACACCTTCTGCTTCAGCAACGAGTTCTCCACCTTCTCCCACAAAATCGTCTACTTCGACTTCCAGGTGGGCGACGAGCCGCCCATCCTGCCCGACATGAACAACCGCGTCACTGCCCTGACACAGGTGGGTCCCGGCAGGAAGGGAGGAATGGAGGGAGGGAAGGTCCTGTCACAGCCCCCAAGCAGCCTTGCGGGATGGCAGTTGGGGCCTTGTCCCCCTCCTCCTCCACTGGATGCAGAAGTGCCAACCGCCAGCCAACAGCCCCACCACACACCACATCCTCTGCCTTGGGGGGGGGCTGTGCTGGCTCTGGGCTCCCCTCTGCAGCAGCCCGTGTCCATCCCACGTGAGGGAATTGCATCAGCCATTGCATCCCTTGGTGTGAGCTCTGGGCTGGGCATCCGGGTGCCCTCGTGGGCCCCTCATCTCTGTCCCAGTGGGGAACCACCCTGGATGGGTTCTGGCAGGAAACCTACAACACAGACACTACTCTTGAGTCCAGCTCTCGAGTGTTGTGGCACAGCCCTGGGCTCCCTCAGCTGTGCCATGTCAGAAGCGACAGGGCGCTCTCGTCCTTGTCCCCCAGCTGGAATCTGCCTGTGTCACCATCCACGAGATGCTGAAGGCGGTGATCGACTCCCAGACGCACTACCGGCTGCGGGAGGCGCAGGACCGGAGCAGAGCTGAGGAGCTCAACGGGCGCGTCTCTTACTGGTCAGTGGGGGAAACCCTCATCCTCTTCGTGGTCAGCATCGGGCAGGTGATGCTGCTCAAGAGCTTCTTCACTGAGAAGAGACCCAGCAGCGGCGGAGCTGGCACCTAGAGCTGCTGTGCGTGTGCCTGATGCAGCAGCAGCGGGACGGCGCCGGGGCCGCGCTGCGCCGCCCATCTGTGCCGTGGGCAGGCGGGGGGCGGGAGCAGGGGTGACACTGCTCAGCTGGGTGACGCAGCCACCCAAGTGCAGCCGTCCCCCGGCGTCACCTCCCGCTTGCCATCGCCCGGCCTACCCTGTCCCCTCGCCTGGCCACCCTGTCCCCGTTCTCTGGCTGCGCTGGGACGCGGGTGGGACCAGCAGAGCAGAGCGCTGGGGCAGCCTCGTGACTGCCGTGACCACACGCCCCTGCCCCTGAAGCCCTGTGCAGCCACGAGGGGAGGGACAGCGCTGGCCCACCTGGCACCCCCCCAGTGCCCTCGGCCCAAGGAGAGCTGCCCGTGGGCTGGGGGTCTCTGACTGCACCCCAGCTGTGCTGTGGCGGGCAGGGTGCTCCCAGCAGCAGGGCCACAGCAAGGGAAGGCTTTTTGCTGCGTGGTCCTCTGGCTCTAGCAGCTCCTCCCCTCGCAGCAATTCTCAGGCTGGCAGCAGGTGGTGTGCCCGTACCAGGTGGTGTTTTCATATTCACACGAGTCTGTGCCTGGGACTCAGCCCCCTCACACATTCCCCCCACCCTGTGGACATATGCCAAGGAAGCCCCATCCCTGCCCCAGAAGCACAGAGAGCCCACACACACTTGGGACTGCAGCCCCTCATTCCCTGGAGCCCCACAAGACCCCTGGAGTGACTGGTGTGCTGGCCCTCCAGCCCTCAAGCAGGTGTGAGATCATTTTTCAGAGCTGAAGCAACTCCACTAGACTTTTCCTTCGCCACTTTCAAATAAAGCCCTGCAAGCATGGCTGGCACTGCTGTTACTGGGCACAGCTTCTGCCTGCCCTCCTGCCTTGTCCTCTGCCCACGCCAGCTGGGCTTGCTCCTGGCACAGGAGCCAGAGACCCCTCAGCAGGAGCAGCAGCCCTGCCGTGCCTCACCCCGCGAGGCTGCACCGTCAGTGGGTTGTGATGGGGTCCCCCCTGCGCCGTGGGGACTGAGGAGCCAGGGGAGCCCAGCGCCCCTCCGCAGCACGGGGGGACCCCCGGGCAGAGCCCAGCTCTGGGGTCCCTTCCCTGAGGCTGGGGGCATGCCAGGGCAGTTCTCCTGGGCTGTCCCTCACTCTGGCGATACCCGTGGTGCTGGGGGGAGTGAGGGGCCCAGGCAGCCACAGCCCTCACCCACCTCTCCGGGCCCCAGCAGCCGCGCTGGCTCTGCCGGCAGCGCTGGCCTTGGGGCAGCTGCTGCAGGCGGGAGAACTGGCCCTGTGTGCCTCCCAACAGCCTTGGGCAGGGGCCAGGAGCTCCTGTTTGGAGCACAGCCGACATCGGCAGCACCCTGGGACTGCCACCAGCCCTGGCAGGGATCAGCCCTACGCCCACTGGGACGCACAGCCCTGTGGGGATGGAGAGGGAGGGAAGCACCCAGCCCTGGCCAGGCTGGGATGGCCTTGAATCTGCCCCTACCTGGGGACTCCTGAGCCACCCACGGTGGGGACGGGGCAGCTGTGACCCCCGTGGTGCTGGCTCTGGGGACACCAGCTCAGCTCCTGGCTGGGGGACACGGGAGGGACAAGAGGTGGCCATAGGACAATTTATTGCTGTTCAGGGCACAGAGAAGGGAGAGGGGACATGGGCACCCTACCAGCCCCAAGCCCGCAGAGGCGCTTCGGGGTGTGGGGAGAGATCAGCAGTGACTCCATCCCCTGGACCTGTGCTGACCCAGTCATCCTGCTGCCAGACCCCCCTGCCCTGAGCGCCCCAGCTGTCGTGCTGGTGTCACAGGGAGCTGCTGTGACAGGAGGGGTCCCTGGCAGCCCCTCGGGACCTCCGCACCCCCTGGACTCCCCGCTGGTGCTGCAGGGAGGAGGCTGAGCAGCGGAAGGAGCCGGTGGCTGGGGAGGGGGGCTGGGCCAGGGGGCCGTGCCTGCACGGGCACCCCCAGCCCCCGCGGAGGGGGATGGTGAAGAGCCCGTAGGTGATGGGGTCCAGGCACGCGTTGAAGAGGCCAAAGATGAAGAGAATGTGGGTGAGGGCCGGCGAGATCCTCTTCTCCATGGCGCGGGGACAGAACCAGTGCCAGAGCCCCAGCAGGTAGTAGGGGGTCCAGCAGAGGATGAAGGAGGAGACGATGACCAGGCTCATCCGCAGCATCCGCAGCCGGGCCCGGGGGATGTTGTTCCTGGAGCACCGCAGCGACGCGTCCTGCGAGGAGACTGGAGGGGCACGGCCCGTGAGGGGAAACGGGGCTGGGACGGGGGCTCCGTGCCCTGGGGGAAAGCTGGGGGGTCCCTGCAGAGCTCCAGACAGGACTTCCCCTGGGCATGGGGGGAACCTGGGGCGCCTGGCACTCACAGAGGCCCGAGCCCATGCGGCGGGAGATCTCCAGCAGGATGCGGGCGTAGCAGCAGACCATGATGAGCAGGGGCAGCAGGAAGAGGCAGGCAAAGCCCACCATGTTGTAGAGGGTCTCGTGCCAGGCCCGGGGGAAGCTGCCGCGCGTGGTGCACTGGGTGAAGTTGTGCGGGGGGCGCAGGGTGATGGTGTGGAACAGGAACAGCTGCAGACAAGAGAGGCGGGATGGGGGCGATGGGGGTTTGCGCCTCCCGAGACAGGGAGGGCACTGGAGGCCAAAGCAGGGACTCTCCAGAGCCAGCCTGGGGGGTGGGACCTGTCACCACCCCTCCGCACTGACAGGAGCCTGGGGGCACCCCCGGCAGTGGGCAGAGCTGGGTGAGGGGGATCGCCGCCACAGCCGCTCTATTGCCGGCTCTCCACGCCCATCCCACAGGGCTCTCCGTCCCCACCCTGCAGGTCACTCGGTGGCACCAGCCCTGGCAGCGTCACCAGCCGCGGGGCTGGGTGGGGGCTGTCCCCCGCAGGGGCCCCGGGTCGGTACCTGCGGCACGGCCAGCCCCGCGCTGAGGATCCAGGCCACGTGCAGCATGGCGCGGTTGCGGGCGCGGGCGCGGGCGATGGCCAGCGGGCGCAGGATGGCGGCCTGCCGGTCCAGGCTGATGACCACGGTGACGAAGGCGGAGGCGTACATGGCCAGCAGCCGCAGGTACATGAGCAGGCGGCAGGCCAGGTCGCCCGCCCGCCACTGCAGCGTGATGTTCCAGACGGCGTCCAGCGGCATCACCACCGCGCTGACCAGCAGGTCCGCGGCGGCCAGGTGCCGCAGCAGCAGGCGGATGTGGGGGCGCCGGCCGCTGCCCCGGCCCCCCACCGCCCGCAGCACCGCCAGGTTGCAGCCGGCCGAGAGGGCGAAGAGGGCGAAGGTGACGGCCACGCGCACCTGGGCGGCCGGGGAGAAGGTGGGCAGCCGCAGGGGCTCCTCGCCCTTCTCCTCGGGGGGGCTCCAGGCGCAGCCCCACTCGGGGGGCGTCACGCCGGGGGGCTCCGCGCTGCTGTTTCCCACTGCAGGGCCTGGGTCGGGATGGCCCCTACCTGCCACAACAGGCAAAGGGGCAGTGGGAACCCTGAGGTGGGGGCTCTGGGTGGGGCAGGCCACACTCAGCACTGGTCCTGTCCCCTAGAGCCCCCTGCCCAGGGCCGCAGTGCCGACATCCCGTTTCTGAGCTCACTTCCCTGTGTTCCATCCCTGCCTGCTCGCTGCATCCTGCTGCTACCCCCGAGCCTCCAGCAGCCCCCAAAGCCCCTCCATGCCCCCAGAGCTACGGGGGTCCCTGGCACCAAGCAGGGCAGAGGAAGACAATGGCAGCTGACCCCAACAGGCCACCCACCTCAGGCCATTACTGCTGTGCCCCTCTCCCTGCCCAGAGTACCCCTCACCATCTTGCTGGGGATGGTGACCCCACCCAGCCCAACAATGACGCCTGGAGGACCAGACACCCCATTGCCCCACCTCACCTGCGTCCAGGGTGTCCTGCCTGGCATTCCCCAGCCAGGCCATGGCAGGGCTGATGCTCACACAGTGCCGAGGCTCTGTGCTGAGGGCTCCTGCATCTGCTCGGGGGCACGAGGGGGAGCGGGGCAGGTAGCGGGGCAGGTACTGCAGAGAGGCAGCACCTGCTGCTGCAGCTGCAGCTGCTGTGGCGTGGGCGCCCTTGGCAGCTCTGAATGGTCCTTGACGTAGCCAGCGGCTCGGAACAGCACGGTCCTTCCCCTGCCACCCACAGCACATGGACACACACGTAAGCCTGCGTGCTGCTCACACACGGGAATGGACGCTGGGATGTGCCCCACATCTGTGGGAGGGAGCCCCCCAGCCCAGGGGGTGCTGCCGGTGCCCCCCAGGTCTGGCAGTGCTGCTGCCAGGGCCAGGTATCAGAGCACACGAGGCCTCCTTGCATTGGGCTGCAGCATTTGGGGGACTCAGAGACCCACAGGTCCCTCCGCCCTCCCTGCGGCTGCCAGCTGCTCCCCCAGGCTGGGGTCAGCCCCATGGCAGGGTCCCGGTGGCTGGAGCCCGTGCCCAGGTCCCTTCAGCCCCGGCTGGAGAGCGGGGGCTGCAGCCTAGAGGAGGGCAGGCCAGGGGGCTGCTTTGCACCTCAAAGGCTTGTCTCCCGTTCCGTCACGCCCCTCCTCCGCCCCAGCAGAGGATATTAACCTCATTAGAGAGTCCTTTCACACTCCATGGGGTTCATTAACCTCCCGCCCTTCACCCCAGACCCCAGAGCTGGGAGGATACTCCCCTGACCCATTAGCACATGGCTGCCAGGTCCCAACACCCTCCTGCTAATGGGGACCCCAGACTTCAGGGAGCCACCAAGGGGGCTGGGGGCACAGGGTCCCCATCACCAGCTCCTGGCAGGATCTCCAGCCTGTGGGCTCAGCCCCATCCCCACACCGAGCTGGACCCCAAATCTACCCATCTCACTCTGCACTGAGAGCTCCCGCAGGCCCAGAAGTGCCAGGTGGGAAGGCTGGATGGATCTGGAGGGTGCTGGGGACCCTCAGCCCTTCCTGGCCGGGGCTCAGGCCCCAGGGCAAGGGGAGTGTCTCAATACTCCCCCAGGTTGCTCTCCCAGCTGGTGCCTGGCTGCCCCACAGCCCCCAGCCCTGCAGCCCAGCGAGGAGACCCAGGCATGCCAAACCCCGTTCCGTGCCCAGCTCCTGGGAACAGCCACACGGACACTCAGAGAGGGTACAAGGGTTTATTCACATCCAGCCGCCACCCGGCGCGTCCAGCACGGCTCCAGGCTCCGACAGCTTGTTCCTGCAGCTGTCCCAAGGGCCCGTGTGTCCCCGGGCTGCAGGGGTCCAGACGGGCATGGCGGGGCAGTGGGTGCTCCAGGCCCGGGCCTCACCCGGGTCAGTGCCCGGGCGGTGCAGGGAGCAGAGCCTCCAGCAGTGAGAGCAGGTCCGCAGAGAGATCCTGGGGAGCAGACAGGGAGAGGGTGAGCAGCCAGCCAGAGCTGCAGGCAGGGCTGGGGTCGTGGGAGTGACAGCCCACCCACTGGAAAGGCTCCTGGGCAGGGACGAGCAGGACAACGGACTCCATTCTGTCCCCACTAATGGGATCCCCACAAACATGAGGGAGGGAAGCACCAGGAAAGATGGGGCAGGCTGGGGGATCCACTTCAGCCACTGCCCGGAGCAGGGCTCACCTCTCCGTTGCCTACCCCAGATAAGGCTGTTGTTACCCCAAAACCAGTTCCTGCGCTGCCCCACGCCACGAGGACTCTGAGGCTGCCTCAAGGGGGGGTTGATCCCTGCCCCACGCCAGCCCCATGCTGAAAGTCACCCCAATCCCCACCAGCACGTACCTGGGTGACTGTCCCTGTGCCCACGAACTCTGACAGCACCAGTCCCATGTCCAGGACATCACCAGGGAGCTCCGGACGGGGCCCAGCCCCTGCAGAGTGGGGAGGGGTCAGCCAGGGGGACGCAGTGGAGGTGACAGCCTCGTCCAGCTCTGAGGAGGTCCCCACTGCAGGCATGTAGGGGGGTGGCCCCCAGGTCTCCGTCTGGACGTTGGAAACCCCAAGAATCTCTGGAGGGGTCCCGGTTGCCGGGATGTAGGAGGGAGACCCCCAGGTCTCCATTCCGATGTTCGGACCCCCAAGTGCATCTGGGAGGGTCCCTGCAGCAGGGGTGTAGGGGGGGGATCCCCAGGTCTCTAGCCCCATCTCCGGACCCCCAAGCACCTCTGGGGCAGTGCCCGCCGCAGCAGGGCTGCAGAGGGGTGACCCCCAGGCACCCGTCCCCATGCCGGGAGCTCCGTGCAGCTCCGGGGGGATCCCCGCCATGGCAGGCGACCCCCAGCCCGCAGCGCCGGGCGGCGAAGCAGCGCGGGGGTCGCTGTCCTGGCAGCAGCCCAGGCCCCGCGGACAGAGGGGACAGTGTCGGGGGGCCGGCGCCCCGCGGCCGAGCCCCAGCAGGGCGGAGAGGTGGGCGATGTAGCGGGTGGCGAGGCGCAGGGTCTCGATCTTGGTGAGGGTCTGCCCGGCGGGCGCCAGCGCGGGCGGCAGGTAGTGCCGCAGCCGCAGCAGGGCCTGCGCCAGCCGCCGCATCCGCAGCTTCTCCCGCTCGCTGGCGCTCTGCCGCGGGACCCCCGCTCCCCCGCCGCCCCGCACCCCCTTCCTGCCCCTGGGGCGGGGGGCGGCGTGCCCGCGGCAGGGCCCCCGAGCCGCGGCGGGGGACGCGAGGCCGCAGGAGTCGGGCGATGCTGCGGGAGAGCTGCTGCTGTAGCCCAGGGGGTCCGGCGGTCCGCGGGCACCCCAGTCCTGCAGCGGGGCGGTGGCGGGCAGCGTGCGGCCGTGGGCCATGGCAGAGCGGAGGCTGGGAGCGGTGTGCCGGTGCCTGCCGGGCGCCCCGGCTTTATGCCGGGCCGGAGGTGTGAAGAGGCACCTTCGCGGCTGCAGGAGCAGCACTTCAAAGGCCGGGGGTCGGGGGGGGGGGGGGGGGGGGCCCGGGCCGCGGCTGTGAACGCGGGGTGACGAATTTCACCCCAGAGGTGTGAAGCTGCTCGGTGCTGCCCCTCGCCCCCGCGCGGGGCGGGGGGCCTGGGCTGGGACCCACCCGGGAGCTGCAGCGGGGTCTCAGTAGCTCTGCTGGGGGAGCTGCAGTGGGGCTGCAGCACGCTCTGCACTGGGGGTGCCCCGGGGGTGTTGCGGGGCTCTGAGGGGCTGCAGTGGGGTTTGCAGTGGGTCTGGGTGGCGTGTCCTTGCGTCTCCCCCTGCAGCGTGACTCCGGACAGGGAGCTGCCCCTGTGGCTTTGTGGGACACCCCCCACCCGGTTTGGGGGTGCCGGTCTCCCACCGCCCCCGGACGGACCCCGCGGGGGTGCCCGGCGCTGGCAGTGGCAGGGGAGCCCCCACGGGCGGCGGGTGTGGAGGGCCGGGGCCGGGGCTGGGAGGAGCCCTCCCGCCGCGTTCCCAGGCCCGCAGGTGTCGGGGCCGGCGGGTGTGAAGGTTTCCCGGGAAACAGCCCC
Source organism: Vidua chalybeata (assembly GCF_026979565.1). NCBI lineage: Eukaryota > Metazoa > Chordata > Aves > Passeriformes > Viduidae > Vidua > Vidua chalybeata. Next base: position 20,581,550 of record NC_071542.1, read on the forward strand.
GCCGAGGCACGGAAAATCCATCAGGGAGCAAGGGGACGCGGGCATGGCACGGCACGGGCCCGCAGAGCTGGTGTGCACAGCCTGGTCTGGGGGTACACGTGGGGGCACAGGACCCCCGAACTGGGTGTGCACAGCCCGCTGCTACTGCGGGGTGCAGGACCCCCCCCCCCAAGCGGGGTGTGCGAAGCCCTGGGAACATGAGGGGCACAGGATCCCCACAAAGCTGGGGGGCACAGCTGAGGGGATACAGCCGGGGGCACAGGACCCCCAAACCTTGTGTGCACATCTGAGCACTGACCCAACCCATCCGAGGCCACCAGTGCCAACCCCATTCCAACACCCAGCCCAGGCTGGGGGCGCAGGGGTGTCTGAGGGGAGATGTGCACCCCATGGCCCGGGCCAGGCACGGCCTCTTCCCCGCTGCCGGCCCCCTCCTGGGTCGCATTAGCTGATGAGCTCCCGGGTAATGAGTTCTGCACCCGCCGCAGCCGCTTCCCACCTCCCTGTTTGGACAAGTGCTGGAGTGCGGCTGGGCTGGGGCAGCACCGGCCGTGGGGTCAGAGCCCCCGCAGGGTTGGGAAAATCTTTAACCAAGAGTGTGTAAGTCTTGTGAATTCCTTTAGCTTCAGCCAGAAGTGCTTTGTCCTGTATTAATGGGTGCAAGTGGTTATCTTAGCCTTAAAGACCATGGCCCTGACCAACACTGGTAAGAAGATGTATCTTGGCCAGACCACAGAGCTGGGATGAATTCAAAGATAAGAAATTTTTTGATAATGTGTGGAATGGGGTGCTCCCCAAACGAGCACCAGACCCTCAAAGACCCCTACTTTTATGTAAATAAGCTCCAAAAAGTGATATAAATATGCAAAAGACTTTGCGGGGCTGTTTAGCATACATTTTTGAGTTTTGGGAAATGTAATTAATGACTTAACAAAGATTTAAACTAGTCTGTTAACTAGCTGTGGTATAGGCAGTAGGAGACATCCTCTGCACACCCAGCACTGAAATAAAGCTACTTTCTAATACTGAAATTACAGTGTTAGAGGGTTTGATGCCCAACTTTTGGTGACAGCAGGACACCCTGCAGCCCCTCACTCCGGGGAGCAGGGTGAGTTCCCCCATCCCTTCAGCCCCTATCAGTGGAGCAGGGTGCAGGGCCATGAGGCAACACGGCCAGGGCACCAGGACAGAGCTCAGCCGGTGCCCAGCTCAGGCTGTGCCCCCCGGGAGCCCCCAGCCCTCCTGCCCTGCTGGGACCCTCCCAGGACACGTCCCTGCCCACTGGGGACCCGTCATCCCGGGTCAGACGCCTGTGTGGTTTCTGGGGGCCATGCTTGTCCCTCTGTCCGGGATGGGCACCGCTCGCAGGGACGCTGCCCGGGGCTGTGTCTGGTGCAGGGGTCAGTGCTGCCAAGCGCCTGGCAAAGAGCCCCCTCGGCCCCCGCTCTCCCTCAGCCCATCTGCACGGGGGATCCCCTGGGCACCCTCAAGACGCTGGCACCCAGCACGGTGCACCCCAGTGCCCTGGGGACCCCAACCCGCAGCAGCACAGGGACCCCCAGACCGAGCAGGGGCACAGCCTGGTGGCTCCCCAGATGCCTCAGCGTGTCTGGAGCCGTCCGGGGCTGCATCCCTTGGGACTGCGGGGACAGGAGCAGCGCGGCCAGTGCCGGGATGTCTCAGGGAAGGGAGGCCCCCGGCCCCCTCACCTGCACGGGGGCCGGGGCTGAGAGCTGGGCACAGGGCAGGGAGCTGCGGGGACTCTGCTGGGTGCCCGGGCAGGCGGCTCGGGGTCCCGGCACTGGAAGGTCAAGTCCCGGGCTGGGCTGCCGCCGGCTGAGCGGCTGTGCGGGGAGGTGCGGTGCGGGGCGACCCGGTACGGTGCTGCGGGGCTGGAGGCACGTTAGCATCTCTCACGGCCGTGTGAATGGGTCCCCACACACTTCCCAGCGCCGGCAGGGCCAATTAAGGACCGAAGGAGTCAGATCTGACACCTCTGCAAATGGGCCCGGCATTCCCAGGCTCCTGCCGCCCGCCCGGAGCGGGGCGAGGCTGGGGGAGCTCGATACCTCCAGGAGGGCGCAGAGGCATCGCCCCGCACCCCCGGCCCGAATAAAGCCGGGGTTACCCCCAGACGCGGCCCGCAGAACAGTCCCCAACCAGGGCCAGACACAGCACCGCACCCCAGCTCCTTCGGCAGAGCCCCTCCGTGTCCCCTCGGGGCAGGGAGGGGTGCGGGGCAGCGGGGGTCCCGCAGACAAGCTGTGGCACTACCTGCCCTCACCAAGATCGAGACCCTGCGCCTCGCCACCCGCTACATCGCCCACCTCCCCGCCCTGCTGGGGCTCGGCCGCGGGGCGCCGGCCCCCCAACACTGTCCCCTCTGTCCGCGGGGCCTGGGCTGCTGCCAGGACAGCGACCCCCGCGCTGCGGGCTGGGGGTCGCCTGCCATGGCAGGGATCCCCCCGGAGCTGCACGGAGCTCCCGGCATGGGGACGGGTGCCTGGGGGTCACCCCTCTGCAGCCCTGCTGCAGCAGGCACTGCCCCAGAGGTGCTTGAGGGTCCGGAGATGGATGTAGGGTCACCCCCCGACATCCCTGCTGCAGGGATCCTCCCAGAGCTTCAGAGGATTCCCAGTTATACCACCCTGGGGCCTCCTCACAGACGTGGCACAGCCACGGGTAATAGGACGCCTCCCTCCTGCTGCTTGGAGCCTCCCCGGGCAGGACTGACGGACACAGGGCACCACAGGATCCCTGCACCTGGGTCCCAGCTGCCCACACATCACCAGGTGCCCAAAGACCCTCTCTGGCCCAGCCCCTGCTCCTGCAGTCCCTGGGCTGGGGTGGAGGATGGTCCTCGTGCGGAGGGTGGCAGGGGGTGCAAGGTGGGGTGTCCCACAGCCACTCACCTCACACAGCTCTTCCCACACAGCTCAGCAGTCCTGACCAGGCTCATCTTCCCAGCTCCTGCCCAGCAGCTGTGGGCTTGGAGCTGCCTGCACCCCTTGGACACAGAGCCCACACAGTGCCATGGCAGTGGGGCAGTGGGACAGTGGCATGGCCGCGGGTCAGTGGCGTGGCCATGCTGCAGAGCTGCACGGGATGGGACAGACACCAGGGTCCTCCCTAAAGCCGCCCTGCAGAGCTGCTCCCCTATTCCTTACTGTGGGACCTGCTGGCTGCACCTCAGCACGGGCAGGGCTGGGAGCACCCTTCAGCCTGGCACCCCACGCACACAGCCAGGTGCTGCCCGGGCCAGCGGCTCAGTGCCCACTGCCAGCCCAACCCACAGCCCGCATGTGTGCCAGGGCTGAGGTGGCAGAGGGACTCACCACCTGGGCCGTCCCCAGCCCCACTGACCCCAGTTCCCACCTGCTGGGGTCCCTTCCCATCCCTGTGCCCAAGGGCAGCGCGGTCTCTTCAGGGCGCAGGGTGGCCCATGGGGGACAGTCCCTCCTACCTGTCACAGCCTGGCCCTGCCCCGAGCCTGCAGCACCTGCCCAGAGCGGCGCAGGCAGAGGGGTCCTGCTGCCAGTCCCCCTAAGCAGGGCCCAGCAGGAGAGCTCGCACGCAGCTGTCAGACAGGGGGGCTGGGGGCTGGCGTCAGCGAAGCCCCCAGAGCCACTTAGCACCGGGCTCCTAACAGCCGGGGGCTCACAGCCCCGGGCTGCCCCAGGCCTGCAGGGCCCCTGGCGCTTCCTACCCGGTGTGTCGCAGTCCCCACAGCACGGCCCCAGCACGCAGGGTGCCCCTGGAAACCGGGCAAGTTTTTATTTACAGCCCAGAGCACACCAGCCCGACCTCCCCCCCGCCAAGCCCCCCAAGTTCCCAGTGCCCATCATCCAGGCGTCAGCCCCTCCCTGGCAGTGCGGGGGGATGGAGTGAGGGAGTGGCCGAGGGCCCGTCCTGGTGGCCAGGGAAGTGCAGGCGCCTGTTAGCTGCTCTTGATCGCGTTCTCAAACCAGTCCAGCACCGTGGCCTGGTTCTCCTTCACCCAGTTGATGTTAGCGCGGGTCCGCTCCAGCGCCTGCTCCAGCGCCCGTGTCCCCGACCCAAACCCGATGTCCTGGTTGTCCTTCTTGAACTGCTCCAGCTGCCAGGCAGAGATGGGGCTGGAGCAGGCAGGGCATGGGCCCGGCAACCCCTGGCAGAACCCCGCAGCTCCCAGCACCACTGGACCCCCCCAGGAACACCCCTGTGAGCACTCCAGCCCCTGACAACCCCTGTGAGCACTCCAGCACCGCCCCAGCATCTCTCAGCTGCTCCCTGGCAAGACACCAACAGCCCCCAGGAGCACCCCAATAGCCTCTGTGAGCCCCCAGCACCACTCCAGCAGCCCCCAACACCACCCAACATCCTCCTGACAGCCCCAATATCACCCCGAGAGCCACCAGCACCATCTCAGCAACCTCCAGGATCACCCCAATAGCCTCCTGAAGCCCATGCAGCACCCCAACAGCTTCCAGGAGCTCTCTGACAGCCCTTGGGCATCCCTGCCACCACCCCAGCAGGCATCCAGCAGCCTGTGACAAGGACAGGACCTCTTGGACCCCTGGGCACACAAGGGGCAGGAAATCCCCTCTCAAGGGCTGCTGGCAAAGGGCAGCTCTGCCAAGGCTGGGGTCCCTGGTCCCCCGGCTCCTGCCAGGGTCCAGCCTCACCTGTTGCAGCTCAAATTCTGAGGAGAAGCGCTGGGTCACAGCTAAAATCAGGCGGGAGAAGGAGAAGGAGCCGCCCCCATACCTGGGAGGGCAGAAGGGTGCTGAGCCAGGGGGAGGGGACAGGGGAAGGGACAGTGCCACCCTCAAGGGGCGCAGGCAGACAGGGGTGACCCAGCCCCCCATGGTGCTCACTGGGTGAAGAGCGTCCTCCAGTTGCCACGGATGAAGTCCCAGGCCAGGGACTGGCCCACGACGTTGCTGGCAATGCTGTTGATCGTGGAGGTGGCATCCTGCTTCCGGATCTTTGTGGGGTCGAGGGTGTACTGCAGGTACCTGGAGGGGCACGATGAGGCGGTGAGGGGCTGGCGGGGCAGCTGACATGATGAGGGTGATGGGCTGGTGGGGACACACCACAGTGCCAGCCAGACCCCACACGCACCGGTTGAGGATCCAGGGGTGGGGGCTGCAGGAGAGGGCTGTGCGGAGCTTGTCAGCCTCAGACACCACATGGGCCTCCTTGAACTTCTCCCAGAGGAAGTTCCAGGCATCCTCCCCGCCCGTGGCCACCATGCTGCAGTAGATGGCTGAGCGCAGGTTCGCGGGGACCCTGTTGGGGTAAGGTCAGTGCCAGGAGCCCCTCGCCGTGCCCATCCTGACCACACACACAGCACCGCCGCTTCCGGGGACTCACGGGTTGGTGGAGCCATTCTGCCACTGGTGCAAGTAGTCGGTGGCCAGATTCTGGCAATCAGTGACACCGTAGGAGCAGGCGGTGCTGATGGCATTGACCTCGTTGTACCTGGGGGAGAGAGGCCGTGAGGGCTGGGGTCCGGCACAGGGCACTCACCAGCCAGTGCTGGCTGGAGGCAGAGCTGTGCCCTCTACCCAGCACAGCTGGGGAGACCCCAGGGACCCAGCCCAGCCCCAGGGCCACAGTACTCACTGGGCCATCAGGCCAATGGGGAGTTCCTTCCAGTTATTGGTGCTTTCCTTGTAGTAGTTGAAGAGAGGGGTCACCTGCTTGCGCATGTATTTCTGGGGGCAAGAGGGAGTCAGTGCCCAGTGACACTGGGAGCAGCCCCCACACCACCGTGGGGGCAATTCTGGCCCCTCACACCCAGCACAGGGGGGTGGCACCACTCACCGACATGGCCCCAAAGACCTCGCTGCGGTCAAACATCTGCTGGAAGTACTGGAGGCTGTTGAGCGCTGCCTGCCAGGGCATGTATTCCGTCTCGTGGCTCAGGAACCGTGTCGTGTTCAGAGCCAAGGTCACGCTGACGTGCTTGGCCCTGCCAGGGGTGAGGGCAGCGTCACCTCCCCAGCTCCACTGGCACTGCCCACCCCAGGGTGCCCACCCCATCCAGCCCTTCACTCCAGTGGCATCCGGACCACCAGGCAGGGCTCACCTGGCCAGGTTAAAGGCGTCGTCAATGATCTGGGCACGGTTGATCACAGGGAAGACCTGAGAGAGCAAAGTCAGTGTCTCAGGACAGCCTGAGTGGGGTGGTGTGAATGGGGTCCCACAGCCCTGAGCACCCCGGGTACCATGTGGTTAGTGTCAAGCTGCTTGAGGAGCTGATCCCAGTTCTCCTGGTTGTAGTTGACACGGAAGTACCCAGTGACATTGAGGTTCAGCAGGAGCCAGCTGGGGCTGTTGAGCCTGAAGTCGTTGTTGGTGGCTGGGAAGGGGACAGGAGGCTCTGCCAGAGCTGCACCCCCACCCACCAGGGAGGGCCAGGCTCAGCCCCCACAACCACTGCCTCCATGGGAACCACGACCAGTGCCATGGCAGTGGAGGTGGCAGCAAGACCCCCACTCACGGCCAGGACACACCATACCTGTGACTTTGGTCAGCCAGTAGATGCCGTTCCCAGGGCCACTGTCTGTCATCCAGGTGATGGGGATGATCCAGGTGTAGCTGCGCCATGGAGAGACAGGTGGTGGGACTGGCCCTCACCCCTGACCCCTCAGTTCCCAGCCAGCCCCGCCACACTCACTTGAAGACAGAGGGTCTGTCCACAGAAGATGTGGGATCCAGCAGAAAATGGGTCTGGCTGACGGTGCCGCTCTGGGTGTCAACAGTCACCACAGGGAAGCCCATCTGCAGCGTCCAGCGGTCCATGATGTTGCTGATACTGTCAGGCAGTTGGACGTTGTTCTTGTTCACCGCCTGCGGGGATGGCAGCGCCGCTACTCACCAGGGCCAGGGGCACGGCCAGTGTGGGGCTTGGCCAGCACTACAACCCTCACCCAGCATGTGGGACCCTGTCACACCAGGCAGCCCCCGGAGCCAGGGCCGGGGATGCTGCAGGAGCACCAGCCCCCTCCTACCTCTTGCAGATGGACCCAGAGGTCAGTGTAGACGGTGTTGTTGTAGGAGAAGGTGTGGAGGTAGGACTGTGGGAGAGCACCAAGAGAGACGGGTGAGCAAGGACAAGTCTAGGGTGTGGGACCCCCCTAGAGCAGCCAGGAAGGCCTCTGCCCTGGGATGCCCACCCTGCACTGGGCTCGCTGCCCCCCAGTACCAGCAGCACCTCACCTGCAGCCCCTTCTTGAAGATTTCCTCACCAAGGAAGCTCGAGAGCATCCGCAGCACCGATGCTCCCTGCAGGGACAGCAGGTCAGAGAAGCCAGGGACACCCCAGAGTCCATCCCCACCCCAGGGACCCCCGTGCACACCTTGCTGTAGGAGATGCTATCGAAGACTTCGCTGATCTGGGCTGGGGTGTTGATCTCCTCCTCACGGAAGGAGAGCGGGTGGGAGCTGGCCAGGGCGTCTGTCGCCATCACCGCATGCAGCTCGTTCAGCACCATCAGGTCTTTCTGCAGAGGGGGCACCGGCACCCGCCTCAGCCCCGCGTGTACCGCCTGGCACCGGGGCAGCCCTGGGCTGCCTGTTGCCCTGCCCACCCCCACGCCCACCGTCGCTGGCACTCACAATGTTCCAGGAGCGCTCAGCGAAGTCAGCACCCAGGTACTCCACGTAGGAGGCGAAGCCCTCGTTCAGCCACAGGTCGTTCCACCACCGCAGCGTCACTAAATTCCCAAACCACTGCAGAGGGCACAGCACTCCCTCAGCCGCCAGCCGTCAGTCAGGGGAGCGGGCGAGGGGCGCAGCAGGTACCTGGTGTGCCAGCTCGTGGGCGATGACGGTCACCACCCGCTCCTTGTTGCCAATGGAGGAGTACGCAGCATCGAAGAGCAGCGAGTTCTCCCGGTAGGTCACCAGCCCCCAGTTCTCCATCGCGCCCGCATTGAAATCGGGGAGGCCAACCTGGTCTGGGGGTGGAGGGCTCCCGTCAGTGCCCCGCTGACAGCACGCTGGCCCATCTTCCCATCTTCCCCCCTGCAGTGGGCACCTCAGCCCCGGGTGCCCCGCAGCACCCACCAGACTTCGGGAGCGGGTAGGGCGTGTTGTAGTGGTCCTCAAAGAAGCTGAGGATGGGGCCAGTGACATTGAGAGCGTAGTCGCCCTGGCCCTCAGCGATGGCTTTGGGGCGGCCCCAGATGCGAATCTGGAGAGGAGGGATGCAGGACTCATCAGTGGCCCAGGCTCAGCCACCCAGGTGGGCAGGGTGTGCACCCCACCCCATCCTACCAGTGTCTTCTCTGATCTCTCCACAGCTTTGAACCGGCTGACAATGAAGGCCAGAAGGTACGTGGACATCCGGGGAGTGGTGTGAAACTCAGTGACCTTCCAGGTCTCTCCATCAATCACCTGCTCACCGGTGTCTGTGGAGATCAGAGAATCAGCCCACAGCCCTGCCAGGCCCCCAGCCCCGCAACGGGGCTCCCCCACCCCACTCACTTTTGGCAGGCATGTTGGAAATGGCCCCATAGCTGGAGGGGTAGATCAGCGTCACTGTGAAGTTGGCTTTCATGGCCGGCTCGTCGAAGCAGGGGAAAGCTTTGCGTGCGTCAGCCGCCTGCATCTGCGTGGTGGCCACCACCTGCCTGTGAGCCAACCCTATCAGTCCTGGGGGTCCCTGTGGAGCCCGCACCCCCCCAAGTCCCCTTTCTCCCACCCCCACTGGGGCAGCATGAGGATGCAAGGAGGGCACAGAGGCTCCACACACCCATCCCATGGTCCTGGTGGGAGAGGAGCCCCAAAGCCAGCTCATGCCCTCCACTGCCCTGTGCCAGCCCCGTGTCCCCATTCCCCTTCCCACCACCACACTGGGCCAGCCCTGTGGCTTCCACCCCATCCCCTGCCCTCCACCTACTTGTTGCCTGACTCGTCCGTGTATTCGCTGCGATAGAAGCCAGCCAGGTCATCGGCCAGCTCCCCGGTGAAGCTGCTGGACAGCCGGTACCGCTGGCCCTGCTGCAGGGGAGCGTCCAGCTGCACCACCAGGTACTGGGTGGGAGTCTCCAGCCAGGTGCGGGAGATGGCAGGGGCATTGCCACCACCCTCTGCCTGCAAGGTGGCATGGAAGGAGCCCTGCATGGTGTAGTTCAGCTTCTTGCTGTGGATGAGGATGAGGTCGGTGGCCTTCTCACACATGAAGACCACACTGCTGTTGCCCTTGAAGATGTACATGTTGTTGGCATCGGGCTTCAGGAAGGGCTGCAGGGACACCTCATAGAACTCCGGCTTCAGTGTGTTCGGCAACCTCCACCGGTTCCAGGGGTTGTTGGAGGCAGGGGTGGTGGTGCTGGTGCCGGGGCCGGCCGTGGTGCTGGTGCCGGGGCTGGCCGTGGTGCTGGTGCCGGGGCTAGCCGTGGTGCTGGTGCCAGGGCTGGCCGTGGCGCTGGTGCCAGGGCTGGCCGTGGTGCTGGTACCCACATCTGATGCCCCCTTGTTCTTTTCCTGGGCGTACACCACCGAGAGTGCAATGATGGTGGCCACAGCGCCCAGGCCCAGCACAATGGCCACGATGCCCACGGTCTTGCTGATGAAGAAGCCGCCTGCCATGGCGGGTAGCAGGAGTGGCACTGGCAGAGACGGCGCTGGTGCAAGCACGGCTTTTAGCCTCTCGCTCCCACGAGGTTTATTAGTCCAAGTTAATGGGTGAAGTATTAAGTGGCCATGGGGTTCAGGGCGGCGACAGACCCTGGGATGAGCTTTCCCCCCGCCCGCCCCCCAGCCTGGCAGGAGCACGAATTCCCGGCACCGCTGCTGCTGCAGGGGCAGAGCTGGCGGTGGGGGGTGGCACCATCAGGGAGTGTGCACGGGCTGTGGGCCTGGACCCCCGGCGTCCTTCCCCAGCGCTGGCCTGGCCCTGCAGAAGGAGGGACAGAGTGGGTGGTCGCAGCCAGCAGCCACATCCACACCATGCTGCGGGGCCCAGCGTGTGTCCCCAGCAGCCAAGCCCAGATGCAGACTCAGTGTCACCCCATTCACCCTGGAGTGACAGCGTCTGAGCCACTGTCAGAGGGTCCAGGCCGCCCCTGCGTGCGGGGGGCACAGCACACAGGCTGCCCCAGCCAGGGAAAGCAGGGCAGTGTGGTGCAGCACAGGGGTCTGGCAGCGGCGGGGGAATGGGGGGAGGACGCTTGGGAGGAGCTCCCTCTGCTCACAGCCCTCTCAAAGTCCAGGGTCATGAACCCCGAGGCAGCGGGGTCAAACTCCGTCCTTGTGAAACCAGCCCCAGTGGGCACAGGTGAGGTCCCCACCCAGGGCGGGGTGGGGGTGGGTAACGCATCCTGTCCCACACTGGGACAAAATAGGAAGTCCCGTTCTCAGGATCTAAACGATATCTCCATAGGGAGATATGGGCAGGTGTTGCCAGAAGCCACAGCTGGGGCAAAGGGCAAACCAGGATGAGTGAGTGGTGTCTCCAGGGAGCCCGTGCCCTGTCCCTGACAGCACCCAGCTGCACCTGCCGGGGCCACCGTGCCTGGCACAAATCACTCTGGATGCTGCTGATGTTCCTGGCACTCCCTGTCAGGCACAGCCATCCCCCAGGCCCAGAGGTCACTGCTGGCTCTCTCAGAACCATCCCCACCCTGGCTGTGGCCAAAGGCTTTGGGGACAGTCCCCCACAGGACCAAGGGCCACAGGTGTTTGGGGGGTGCCAGGCACTCTGCACAGCCCCTGTCCCGTGCCAACGGGCCTGCTGGCCCTCCCCACAGCCCCTGGGGCACAGCACGCAGGCATCCCCCACTGGCTCGCCTGGGGAGGGGCTGGATGGAGTTACGGGGAGCAGCAGACACAGCACCCACACCCCGACTCCCCCAGCCTGCAGGACTCTGTCCCCACCCCCAGAAAACCCCTCTGGAGCCCAGCCAGCAGCACACGCATCTCCCACCAGCGGCACAGAGGTTGGGCGTCGCCCCTGTGGGCACGTGGGTCCCTTGGGGCTCTGGCCTCACACACCCCACAGCCTGACACCCCCCAGAGCCCTCCACACCGTCAAGCATCCCCACAGACCCCCCAAACCCCACATTGCATACGGGCCCATGCATTCACATAACCCCCATGTATGTGAACCCCACTGCTAGCCCCACACCCCAGAGACCCCGCCGGTCCCCACGGCCCCTTCCCCGCTCGGTCCGGCCCAAGGCTGCCCCCGCTTGGGCTGTGAAGCCCCCGGAGCCTCCGCAGCAGCAGAGTGCCCCCTCACCTTCCTGCGCTCCGCTCCGCCGGGGCCAGCGGGGTCCCGCCCGCCCTGCTGCCGCTTCCCGGGCCCCGCGGGCGGCCCTGCCCGGGCTGCTGCCGGGCTGCTGCCGTGCTCCTGCCCGGGCTGCTGCCGGGCTGCTGCCGTGCTCCTGCCCGGGCTGCTGCCGGGCTGCTGCCGTGCTCCTGCCCGGGCTGCTGCCGGGCTGCTGCCGTGCTCCTGCCCGGGCTCCTGCCCACCCCGGCTGTCCGCCCCGCCGGAGCGCTCTCGGCTCCAAAGGGAGGAAAGCTTCCTCCGAAGCTCCGGGGCAGGAACCCGCAGCTCTCGCCCCCTTAACCTCGTGTCTGCCGGCCGGCGGGGCGGGGGCACGGCCGGGGCAGCGTGGGGGGAGAACCTCCGCCATGGGCTCCCGCACAGCGGAGCAGGGCGAGGAGGCAGTTGTGAGGGGAAAGGTGGCTGGGGAGGGGGCCTGGGCTTGGAAACGCGCTGGCGGGCAGGGCTGAGCCCGGCCAAAGCCGGCACCCACGGGTGCACAGCCCAGCGCGGCCGGGGCAGGCGGTGGGCTGCGGCCAGCAGCCATGCCCAGCATCCAGCCCCGTCTCCGCAGCATGCGGGCGGCTCGGAGCGGCCAGAGCGCCTGGCAGGCCGCATGCCCCGGCTCGCTCCGGGCTGTGGGGCCGGCCTGGTGACCCGGCCGCGGCCCCTCTGGGCACGGGAGCACTCCGCTCCCGCACGGCCTCCGCCACCGCCCCGGGGCCGGACTGCCGGAGCTGCGGGTTCCCCCGGGCTGCGGGTTCGGCCCGGCTCGTCCAAGCCTCAGCCAGCGCCTGGGAGCAGGGAGCGGCCGGGCCCGGCAGAGCGGCTCCCCGGGCCCGGCAGAGCGGCTCCCCGGGCCCGGCAGAGCGGCTCCCCGGGCCCGGCAGAGCGGCTCCCCGGGCCCGGCAGAGCGGCTCCCCGGGCCCGGCAGAGCGGCTCCCCGGGCCCGGCGCGGTGCCGGGCCTCAGCCTCGCACGCCCCGCAGAGCGGCAGGCCCGGGGCAGCGGGGCCGGAGCCGGCAGCGGAGCCGGGGCACCGGGAGCACGTGTGGCCGGACGCGGCCCGCAGCGACACGGGGATGCTGTGGCGTGGGGCCGGGCGCAGGCGCTGCCCGTGGCCGCCGAGCCCCCGTACCCCCGGCCTGGCGCAGAGCAGCTCACCAGCACCCACCGGCACCTCGCCAAGCCCCTCGCCGTGAGGCGAGCCGGAGCGTTCCCCTCCGACCGCCTCAGTCCTGCCGGACGCCGCGTCCCAGCCCCAGGACATGGCCCAGGCACGGTGGCTCACCTGCACCCTTCGCCGGCACCTACAAGAGGACGAGGAGGAGGAGGAATAGGAGGAAGCGGAGGGAGAGGAGAGCCAGCAGAGGAGGACCAGCAGGTTGGCCAGCTCCTTGACCTCCAGGAGAGCTGATGTGGCTAGTGGCCAGCTGGGGAAGGGTTAAGCTGCAGGGAGGGGAAATTCCTTCTAGGCAGAGTCACGGTTTCCCTGCCAGGGGAAGTGGAGGCAGAACCTGGAGCACAGCTGGGGAGCAGAGGAAGGGCCCCTGGCCAGCCTCAAGGGCTGGTGGCCAGATGGAGCTGCGGTGGAGCCAGGGGCGTGGGGTACATGGCTGACAGAGCCCATCAGGGTCACTGTGACCCCCCCAGGACGAGCCCTGCTCCTCCCCAACCTCAGAGGACCCCAGCCCCACAGCTCCCACAACCCAGAGAGCTGTCAGAACTCACAGAGCTGCTGCCCTGCAGCAGGGCGAGGGCAGGAACTGGCAAGGGGTGACCCACCACCAAAGGCCCAAAGCTGGGAACATTGTCACAGCCTGAGCAAGGCCACCACCCTCCCCACACCTGCTCCGAGAGCAGAGGGTGCAGCCAGGGACGCTGCCCTAAGCCTCCTGCCCTCCCCTGGGGCATCTGGGGCCCCCTTTCCCACCCCCTGGGCCTCCACCAGCCAAAAGCCCCCCAGGAGACCTGCACAGAGCCCCCGGCCCCCTCCCTGTCCAGCAGCACCCACAGCAGACACAGACACGGGTTCAAGGGCAGTTTATTGGGACACACCCCAGCAGCCCCAGCCTGGTCTGACCCTGCAAGCCCCCCAGGTCACTCAGCTCCCGTCCCTCTTGCTGCCACATTCCCGCTCCAGCACTGTCCCCAGGGCACACAGCAGCTCCCGTGAGTGACCCCCGCTCAGCTGGGGCCCATCACAGAGAGCAGGACCAGGGCAGGGCTCAGCCATGGCTGGGAGGATGGAGGAGACAGCCTGCAGCTCCTGACAGAGCCGTCACTACAGGCACACTTTCACCTCTGGGAATCCCAAGAATCCCAGGAGAGGCAGGAGCCAACTCTTCCCCACAGCGAGGAGAGGCTGTATGTCCGCAGGGAGGGAGGGGAAGGAAGAGCACCCTCCTTGTTGGGGGACCAGAGAGCAGAACTGAGCCCAGGTCCAGAGGGAGGGACTCCCCACCTCCTTCTCTGAGCCCTGCCACTGCTCCCTGCCCTCGGCCACCATCAGCCCCTGTGTGCCACATGGGCAGGGCCCCGGGAGGAGCCGGGGACCCCAGCTCTGCTTAGCGGGCAGCCCCCCAGCACGGGCTGCTCACATGAACTGTGACAGATTGGGCACTTTGATGTTGATGTCCCCGATGTTGATGTTGCGGGGGATCTCGGGCAGGTTGATGTTCTTCACAGCCGACACGGCGCGGGAAGGAGCGGCTGAGAGGCCTCCCTGGGGACAGAGGGACCGTGACCACTGGCCCCACCCCACAGCCCCTCCACAGCCACATCTTCACAGTAAACCTTTAATGGCCTGGGGTCGTGAACCTTGACAAAAGAACCACTTCCACGGGCAGCTCCCTGCACTCTTGACCAGCACCACTGGGCAGGGATGTCCCCAGCCCCATCCCGAGGGCTCAGGCACGCAGACACTGGGAGTACCCTGGATACCCCCCACGCCCACCTCAGTCCCCATGGGCCACCCCCCTCGCAGCCCAGGGTCTGTCAGCTCCCGCGGGGCAGAGCCGCAGCGTCGCCGCTCACCTCTGCCTTCTCCAGCTTGCCCTGGGCCTCCACCTGCGCCACAATCTCGTTCATATTGGTCTCCAGCACCATCCCGCCGATCACCATCTCCTGCAGGATGTGGTGGACCTGCCAGGGGGGGACAGAGGGAACAGAAGGCTGAGGGCCCGGTCCTGGCCTGGCAGCGGCTGCAGCGCCGGTGTGGGAGCCTGTCAGGGGCCAGCATCTCCCCAAGGGACACAAATCTACCCCTGTCCCCTTCTGAGCTGCCTGGAGAGCGAAAGGATGGCCAAGGTCCTTGGCATGGGGAGCCCCAGGGCTCCACTTACCACCTGTACCCCACTGGAGATGACACCCACCCACCCACCCACCCACCCTCCGGGCACACGGCAGCCCCTGCAGCAGCCCCTGCAGCAGCCACATGCAACTGGTTCCACTGGCACAGCCTGTGCCACCCCCGGCCCACGGCTGCTCCCTCCCCGGGCCAGGAGCCAGGTTACAGCAGGAATGTGTCCTAGAGATGAGCCCAGCAGCAGCAGGGTCCTTGCTGGGCAGGACACTTCTCCCCAGAAGCTCCTTCTCCTCAGAAAGCCAGGCCAGAGCCTGGCCTCTCTGCTTAGGAAGGTGGGGACTGTGACACAGGCACAGAAAAAGCACAGAACTGCCAAGGGAGTCTGCTCCTTTCCTGGGATCCCTCGAGTCCAAGGAAGAACGGCCAGGCAGGGCCAGTGCAATCACACAGCCACAGCAAGGAAAGGAACATTGCCGAGTTGCAACCCCAGGAATTACAACCAGCCTCGAGGCAGCAGCCAGGCTGTGCTAGCAGCTACAGCCCCCTTCAGCTCCTGCACCTGGCTCAGCTCAGCATTGCCTGCACAGTCAGCAGTTCCCAGTGAGCTCCCAGCACAGATAATGGATTTATGGGTCCCAGTTATTTCCGTAAAAGAGGCTACACAGGAGCACGGTTGGGTTATGAGATTGTTTTATGGTTTCACAGAGCCAGGCTGCACTTGTAAACACCTTGTGACTAAGGCCACCAGGACAATCCCGGGGAGAAAAAAGAACAGGAGAGAACGTGCCCTGAGGGGCAATCCCAGCTCTGGGAGGTGATCCCCCCAGGGCTCCCCATAGGTCCTGTCCCACTCCCAGTGCCTGCAGCAGCAGCAGGTGTGTGGGGTCAGCACAGGGTGAGCCCAGGCAGCTCCTGGGACCCCCCACAGCCCTGGAACCCCCATCCCACAGCCCAGTCCCAGTGCATGCCGAAGCAGCTGGAGCAAGTGGCTCCCACAGCCTAAAAGGATATGGGAGCATCAGGAAACGTTCCTCCAAGACCTGGCTTCAGCCCAAGCTGGCTCCAAACCAACAGGGCAGAAATCCTGAGTTTTGTTTTCCAAGCCAGAGCACAACACTTCCTGAGGAATCTGTGTCCCCTGTGGGACCCCGCAGCTGCTGAGTGCAGCTCACACTCCCCTCCAAGGGGGACAGCAGGGCCGAGATCTGGGCATAGCCCACCCTGAGCCCCGCCTGGGACAGGGGATCCCTGCAGCTCTCAGGCTGGGGCTCCCAGCGCCGACAGCTACAAGCACTGGTGTCACTGGTGCCTGACCAATGTCCCCCTCCATCAGCCCAGGGCAGGAGTAGGACCCAAGCCTGCCAGAGCTCTGGTCCCATGGCCCTGTGCTGCAGGTAGTGCAAGGTGGAACTTAAGGCAAAAAGAAAAATTGCAGAATGCAGCCAAAGTTGCACCTGAACCCCTGCCATCCCCTGCCCAGGCAGACACTCACAGCCCTGTCCAGGGAGACACTCATGGCCTGCCTGGGCATGCCAGGGGGGCAGCCCAGGCCCAGCAGGACACAGCAGCACATTCCCAGCACCCCAAACACTGTCCCTCTGCAACCCAACTCCGGGAAGCACAGGAACATGAGCACATCTGAGAAATAAACATGTGCCAAATATAGAAAGAGACCGGAGAACCAGCTGATAATGGCCAAGAGTCGAGTCAAAGCTGGGAAGCAGCAGGAGCCTCAGATGGGAAGGGCTGGGAGAGCCTGGCTGACCGAGCTGGGGTCTCCACTACCAGAAACCCCGACTCCCATCTCCTGAGAATGTTCTTCTGTCAGGAGGGGTCGGAGGAAGGGTGACCCCACTGCTGCTGGCAAAGGTCTGGTGTGCCCTGCCCGAGGGCTGCGGGCTGGCCACGGGGCTCAGCCTTTTACATGCAAAGCTCATGTAAAGCTGAGAGTAAGGCTGAGTGAAAAGCTGCTGAGTCCTGCCCATCCCACAGAGTCAGTGCCCATGAGCATATCCTCCTTCAGCTGTGGGTAGAGGTGACCTGGGCAGCTGCCAACACTTCTCCCACAGCTGCTTGACTCTCCTTCCTCCTTTGATAAACACTTTTGCTGACAAGAAAATCGTGTTGTGGCATTTTGGAAAGTTTGCAGCAGGGCAAACAGTGAAAACAAAGCCCGACCTCAGCAGCTGGTAATGTAGAGACCCCCCAGACCTGCTCACTCCTCCTCCCTGCCAGTTCCCCAGTTGGAATCATCAACGGAAAGGGAGCATTTTACACCTTTTTTTTTTTTCCCAGTGCTCTTTTTTGTTGATATGTTTTTGTCTCCAGCAAAGCAAGAAAATCTTGACCAACAGCAACACAAGCCCAGCACTCTCAGTCAAGCCTCTCCCTGCTCCAAGCCTATTCCTGGCTATCTATTCCCAGCTATCTTCAGCCTTGAGATCCAGAACATGATCAAAGAGGACGGTTCCCGCCCAGGATCTCCATCCACCTCAAGAGGAAGCATTACAGGCTGTGGCTCAAACCAAAGTTTACCCAGCACTTTGAATTCCAAACACTCCCATTGTTCCTTCCCATTTTTTCCCGGCAGCTGTAGTAAAATGTTAACTCCTGAGCTGTCACAGCCTGGAGCAGAGGCAGAACACCCCAGCGCAGGGCCAGAGTCTGCCCAGCTCCAGCAGGGCTGCCTGTGGAGCACAGGGGCAGCCCCAGGGCTGGGCACGGCTCCCCCGGGCTCGGAGCAGCCCAGCACTGGGGTCTCTCCCTGGGAGGTCACAGTGTGAGGGGCTTTCAAAGCACACGGGCTGAAAGCTTCCCATGCAGGATCTCAGTCCCTCCCAAGTGACCCCTGCCATCCCCACCCTCTCCTGGCCAGGCCCAGCCCAAGAAATGCAGGCTCCGGAGCAGCCCCCAGCCCAGCACCCACCTTGTCCATGTGGAAGATGAGGTCCAGCTCACAGACATTCTCAAAGCACTTGTCCAGCGTCTCCACAAACACCTGGGGCAGCAGAGACCAGGCAAGATGGTCACACCAACTCCATGGAACACTCCAGGCATGGGACAGAGTGACTGGAAAGCTGGAAAAGGACCTAGGGATGCTGGTGACTGTGGCTGAACATCAGCCCAGGTGTGTCCAGGTGAGCAGGAGGCCAATGGCACCTGGCTTGTGTCAACCCCAGCGTGGGCACAGGCCCAGGGCAGTGCCCGTCCCCTGAGGTGGCACTGCTGGGACACCTCCAGTGTGGGACAGCTCTGGGCCTCTCCCAAAAAGAGAGACCTGGAGGGGCTGGAGCGTGTCCAGGGCAGGGAACGGAGCTGGGAAGGGAATGGAGCCCCAGGAGAGGCTGAGGGAGCTGGGAAGGGGCTCAGCCTGGAGAAAAGGAGGCTCAGGGGGGACCTTCTTCCCATATCCTGGTGTTTAAAGGGTGGCTACAAGGCTGGAAACTCCTCTAATACAAGGAGTCACAAGGAAAGACACAGAGTGATGGCTACAAGTTCCTCTTGGGGAGACTCCAATAAGGCTCAAGAGGAAAATGTTTTCCAAAGAAACAGCCGTTGAATAATCTCCATGAGGAAGTGAGGGATTCCCCAACACTGGATATTTTTCACATGTCAGGGTGTTGGGAATTGTCTAGGCTGTGCTTTGCCAAGAAAGGCTGGACCAGACAATCCCTGAGGTCCCTTCCAACCTGGGATCCCAGAATCCCAGGATTAATGGTTGGACTTGGTGCTCCCAAGGGTCTTTTCCACCCTAAATGATTCTATGCTTTGATTTTTAAAAGACATTCCTTCAGACTGCCTTCCCTGCTGCTCCCAGGTGAAGAAGCCACGAGGAAGCTCAGGGAGTACGTGCGGCCCCCTCCCCACCAGGGCCCCGAGGGCTCCCCAGGCCTTTCCGAAGGGCTGGCACGGGGCTGGCACGGCCATGAAACGCCCCTGAACGGTGCCGGGCAGGGACGCACCTGGATGAGGTCCAGGATGCCCAGCTCGCTCTCCGAGGAGTCCACGCAGAACACGAAGTACAGCGTGGCGTAGTGGCGGTAGATCAGCTTGTAGTCCGAGCCGCCGAACAAGCTGCGGGGACACGGGCACGGCTGAAGGGCCCCGGGGGACAGCCGGGCCCGCCGCGGGGTGCGGGCACAGCCCGGCAGGGCCCCGCAGCGCCCCGTACCTGCCGCACTCCAGGAAGTTGCAGATGTGGTCATCCCGCTTCAGCACCAGGTGGAAGGTGTCACGGATGATCTGCTGCTGCACCTCTTCTGCCTGCCAGGAGGAGACGGTGGGTGGGCACCCATGGCGCCCGCGGCTCCGGGTGACACGCCAGTCCCGGTGCCACCCACGGGTGACCCGGGGGACGCGACAGGGCAGCGGCAGGTGCCGCAGCGGCCGCCCCTGCTCCCGGGACACCCCCAGCCCATCGAGCCCCACGGCGCCCTCAGCCCTGCACCGGTCCCGGTCCCGCAGCCCCAGCGGCGGCCCCGGCCCGGTCCCGGCCCCGGTGGCGCACCAGGTGCTGGTAGAAGCGGACGAGCCGCGGCTTCCCGTGGTTGTTGAACACGAGGATGGCGTTGATCATCCCGGCGGCGCGTCGGGCCGGGCCGGGAGCAGCACTGGCAGCAGCACCGCGCCCGCACACCCCCCGCAGGAAGCCCCTCGGCCGCCCCGGAAGCGCACCGGGATGCGGTGGGCTGAGCCCGGGGTGACCCTGCGGAGCGCCGGGCCGCGGGAGCGATCAAAGCCGCTCCTAGGCGGGGGCTCCGCGGCACCGCGCGGCTGCACCGGGGCGGGCTCGGCCGCTCCTCGCGGTCCGGCGGGGCAGACGGGCAGGGCCTAGAGGATGCGGCGGCCGCTGCCCGCGCCGGGACCACCGGGACCGCCGGGACCGCCGCTCCCCGCGCGCGCCGCCAGGGGGCGCGCCAGCCGCGCCGGGACCGGCGCCTCGCGCGGGGGGCGGAGCTATGTGCTAGGCCACGCCCTCTTTTAAAGGGCCAGCGGCTCTGTCTGCCCGGAAAGGGCGAGCGCGTGGGCACCGGCGGGGGCAGCGCTCACCGGCCACTGCCCGGTCCCGCTTCCCCGCAGCGCGGGCACACACCGGCCAGGGCCCGCCATAACGCCGTGCGCTGCGGAGTGTGAGAACAGGGCGGGGCAATCCCGCGTGGCACCGGGCGCTAGCCACGGGCCCTTACCCGGAGGGCACGGACACGGCTCCTCGGGAGCGCCGGGCACGGCGGGGGACACGGAGGGCAGGGAGAGCAGGGTCAGTGCGCGCCGCGGGGCCGGGAGGAACGGGAGAGGGAACGGGAGAGCCACGGCGGCCGGCGCAGCACTCCGCGCGCGCTGATTGGCTGAGGCGGCTGCGGCCGCGGGCCTCCGCCTTCTGATTGGCTGAGGCAGCCGCCTCATGAATCCGCGTCCTGATTGGCTGGGGTGGCCGCATCCTCTTGAATCCGCGTTCTGGTTGGCTGAGCTGGCCGCGTCCTTCTGAATCCGCGTCCTGATTGGCTGGAGCGGACGGGCAGCGGCCCGCTGACAGCCGGCGGTGCCGGGGCCGCCCCGCTCCCGCTCCGCTCCCGCTCCGCTCCCGCCCCGCTCCCGCCCCGGCCCACACCGTGCGCCCCGCTCCGCGCCCCGCTGGATCCCCGCTCTGTGCCCTGCTTTGTTCCCCGCCCCGTGTCCCAGCCGAGTCCTGCCCGGTGCCCGTCCCCGTGCCCGCTCCGTGCCCCGCCGGGTGCCAGCTGCAGGCACAGCCGCCGGCGGGGCAGCGCCGGGAGTCCCGAGCAGCGAACGGCCCCGCGCCCCGCCAGTGTCGGCCGGTGCTTGTGCGGCAGGGCCGCTCCCAGGCCGCGCGCGGGGCGAGCCCGGCCGGGCATGTGGCGAGGGAAGCGGCGCTCCGGGGACCGCCGGCTCCGGGCTGGGCAGCGGCAGGACGTGACGGGGGACGTGAGCACCGGCAGTGGCAGCGGGGACACAGCAGGGAGCTCAGTTTTCACCACGAACACAAAAAAACCCAAACCAAAACAAAGAAAAAAACAAAAAAAAAGAAAAGCAGAAGTGAGCCCAGACAAAGGGCTGCGTGTGGAGGCTAACTCTACTGCGATTAGTCTGGCCGGCGCCACCTGCTTCCATGGAGATGAGAATCTCCCGACACTCCAGCCGAGTCACGGCTGCCTCCGCATGCTCCTTCTTCTGTGGGGAGGAGACCCTCCTCTTCCTCTTCCTCCTCCTCACGATGGAAGCCAAAGCCCGCAGCCCGCAGATCCTTGGCTGTCGCCACCCTCTCTCCCTCCCAGGTCGCATCTCACGCCCATCCCTCCCTTTGGGGAGCAGCGGCCTCCTGCCTCCACATCCCCACGCAGCTCAGCCTCTCCCTCTGCCTTCCTGGGGGAGCCAAGAGCACCCCCTTTCCCAAACCCTCCAACTTCTGGGTCACCTGCTCCCTTTCCCATACCACATCCCACCTCACCCTCTCCTCTGGCCACCTCGTCCCGCCCTGCCGTGGCCTTTCCCTCCGCCTCTTTGTGTCGGGTGAACAGCATCCCCGCCAGACGCCTCCAATTCCTGTATCATCCCTAATTCCTCTCATCCCATTTCTGGGCATGTCCTTGCCATCGATCCCTGCTAGCTTTTTGGGGTGCACATGACCTTTCCCACCCCCGTGAGGAGGACAGCGATGCCCAGCTGGACACGGGGCTCTCGGGAAGGTCATCCCCTCCTCGGCATCGCTCCGCGCGGTCACAGCCCCAGAATGAAGGCTGAGGTAGAAAATGACCCCTGTGCTGCTGGAGGGGACGTAACGCAGGGACAGTGCAGGCACAGGGACCACTCCCACCCCCAGTCCCCCCACCTCTGAGCCCCCCAAACTGGCACCGAGGGCGGCCCCGGCTCCGGTGGAAGGTGCTGCTGAAGGGGGGGGGGGGAGGCGGTTCGCGGTGGTCGGGCAAGTTGAGGAGGGGGAGGAAGATGAAGGGCGGGCGAGTTAGGAGGAGCTGCTTTGCATCCCTTCACGTCAGCCCTGCCTCATTCCCTCCTTCTTCCTTCCTGCGCACCCAGCGCCGGGCCCGGAGCCGCCGCCGCCGCCGCCCCGTGGAGCCGCCGGTGAGTCCCCACCGGGCCCCCCCCCGTGCCCCTAAAGCCCACCCACCCCCCCCCGCCGCTTCCCACGGGGGGTACAACAGCGGGGACACCGCGATGTCGCCGCCTCCCTGCCCCGCGAGAGCGAGACGGGAGCGATGGCGGCGGGAGGGACCGGGAGGAGCGGGGCGGACCGGGGGTCCCGGCTCGGTGCCCGGGGCCTCCCCTCCCCACGAACCCCCCGAGAACTTTCCCCCGCGGCCGCGCGCAAACTTTCCCGGCCGGGAGAGTTGCGGGGAGGGCGCGGGGCGGGGGCCGTGACCTGTTGCGGGCGGGGGGCGCAGCGCGGGGAGGGACCCCGCGTGGGAGGGATGCTCGGGGGTCGGGGGTCGGGCCGCGCCGTGGCTCCGCTCCCCGCGCCCGAAGTTTCGGGAGTTTCCTGGTGCTTGCGGGCGGCCAGCGGGAGGGGTCCCGGCTGGGGCCCCCCATGTTCGCGGCGGCAGAGGGCTCCGGGGAGCGAGAGGCAGCGGGGGCGGCTCTGTGGGCCGGTCCCACAGCGGGCGGCTCCCGCTTCACCTTCAGAGCCGGAACGCCCCGGCACGTCCCGGTGTGGGACCTCCCGGGGCTCCGTGGGGGCTCCGTGGGGACTGGGGGGCTTTGAGTTGTGCGCCCAAGCGAGGGACCACGGGGAGCCGTGTGAAAGCCCTCCACAGCTCTGGTCATAACAGGGTGTAATGGATGAAGTAGTTCTAATTAACTAATTAGTCAGGCGCTAGGATTTTTCTTGTGGGCAGCTGTGCAGGAAGAGAAGGGTGACCAGGGGAATAGGGGCAGCCCAGAGCCTGACCCCGCCCCAGGTCCAGATCCTGCAGCTCCATCAGCCCCCCACATCCCACAGCCCGCTCCTGTGCCCCACACCACGGTCCTGTGTCCCGTGCCACACTCTGTTCCCCACACCGTGCTCCCAGGCTTGCCTTGGCCACTTCCGTAGCCCAGGTTTGAACTGGCCCCACCGAGCTGTGGGTCCAGGTGGTTCCCCCACGGCGCAGCTGGGTCCTGTGGCTGTCCAGGCTGGCCACAGGATTAAACAAATTCATCCTGGGTTGGAGGCAGACTGCAGGCTTGGCTCTCAGGGGACCCCGAGAGGTCACTGGGAGGCAGCAGCCTCAGTGTTCTCCCTGGGGGTCCCAGGGTCCCTGGCTGGCCGTGGGGAGCAGCAGCTGGGGCAGCTGGCCGGGCTGTGAGCGTGCCCTGCTGCCAGCCTGGGGGACAATATCCTCCTGCAGAAGCTGCCGTGGAACGAGCACGTCCCCTTCGCCTGGGCCCAGCTCCTCTCCTGCAGGCAGCTCTGCGTCAGTGCCCTCTTTATGGGTCACACTGTGTCCCTCCAGAACGGGAAACAGGAGCTGAGGCTCTGCTGCACCCCAGGACACATTCCCACCAACGCTGGGGGTGACTCGTAGGGTCAGACGTGGGTCCCTGCAGCAGTGGGAGCGGAGCATCTCTGGTGGTGTGGGTCACAGCTCATCACGTTGGCATTTTGGGCTTGGTTTAATCCCCAAGAGAGTGGTTTTATTGGGCCGTTTTAATTTATCAACTAGTTTGGGAATCGCGGTGTGGAGAGGGAGGAGCACAGGCACTGTCGGGCTTTGCTCCCTGGCTGGGAATACTGGGGAATCTACAAAGCAGTGGGTTTGTACTGCCAGGAACGTGCCAGCACCACAACCTGTGAGAGAGAGGCTGCTGGCACTCCTGTATTTTACAGTTATTCCTGGTGGAAAAGTCAGCTCCAGCTCGGCCCAGTCTCTGGGAATGTCCCTGGGGGCTGCCGGGCCAGAGCCAGCGGGGGGATGAGGGGTAGCCTTGTGTCAAGGGGGCTTCCTGCCGGGGTTCTTGCCCTCTGCCACCCGCTCCCAGATTTGGTTTCCCAAGCCCCATCACGTCTCTGGCTCAGGTGGCAGCTCCTGGAATGCCCCAAGTGCCTGTTCAGGGCACATGTGGGGCTGGAAGAATGCTGCAGGAGGGCCGGGATGGGATGTGCCAGCGGTGCCCAGTCCCATCCTGTGTGCTGCCTGTGGCTAGAGTCCTCAGGATGAGTCATGGGGCTTCCCAAAGGGCTTGGCCTTGGGGACAGAGACCATGATCAGTGACAAGTGTTCTCCCTTTGTTCCTCTGTCCCACATTTTCTCCTCAGCCCCGTGCACACCCTCCTCCTCCTCCTCCCGCACCGTGGCAAGTCGCAGTGGGGCTGGTGTGGGAGAAGACCTGGCACAGCCCGTGCCCAGCATGGCTTTCCCTCAGTCCCAGTTTCTGCCCAGAACACAGTGAAATGTCGGGAAATGTCAGTCGGGAAGGAGGTGCTCCTGCCGAGCTGTGGAGGAAGGTCTGTGTTTGTGTATTTGGGGTCTGTGTTTGGACACGGGAGGCTGCTCTGCTCGCCTGGCTGCAGCTTCAGCTGAGGAACAGGGCTCTCCCCCCGGAGGGAACAAGTGATGATAAACTTTCTTCCCCAAACTTTAAATTAAAGGGAGAAACACGTTTTTGACTTTTCCTGGCCTTTCCTTGCAGCTGTTTGAGTGACAGTTGAGTATTTCTAGTGAAAATTAGTAGGAACAGTATGTCAGCACCCGTGGGCAGCTCTGCAGTGTCCCTGTGCTGTCACCTCCTGGTCCTCAGAGTGTTTGGACAAAGTTCAGTGCAAAGTGTCACAGATTTTAGTTAAAGGAAAAGTGACCAGTGTCTGGTGCTCTGCTGTGCAGAGCAAAGACAAACTTGGAGAAAGTTCACATTAATCTTCTCCAGATTGGCTCCAGGGATGACCCAGGGACAATGGGGTGCTGGGGAACACCATGGCTGGAGAGGCAGGGAGGTCTGGTAGGACAGGGTACATCTTGAGGCCCTGGAGATTCGACACCAGGTTGCTCCAAGCCCCATCCAACTGGAGCAGGGATGGGACAGCCACAGCTTTCCTGAGCACCCTGTGACAATTCCCTGCCCTCTGTCAGTCTCATGCCGTTCTTGCTGGCACTCCAGGTCCTTGTCCAAAGTCCCTCTCCAGCTCTCTTGGAGCCCCTTTAGGCACTGGAAGGAGCCCTAAGGTCTTCCTGCAGCCGTCTCCTCTGCAGCACTGGCACAGGCAGGGTTTGGCAGAGAGCAAACCCAGCCGGGCCGTGCCGGGCAGCGCGTCCGCTCGGGAAGAGAGGGCAGGGAGGAGGAAGAGAGGGCAGGGAGGAGGAAGAGAGGGCAGGGAGGAGGAAGCAGCACACAGCCGTGCTCATTGTTTCACTTCCACTTCTCGTCCGTGGGGACCTGCCTTCGTGCCTGGGCAGTGCACACCCCGACGTGCTGAGCTTGGAGCTGCAGAACAGGAATTTCCTGGGGACTGCGGGTGGGAGCCACGGGCGGCGCCGGGATGGGATGGTGAGGGGGTGAGGGGTGCTCATGCTCTGCACGGAGCCCTCGCTGTCCCCTCAGTCCCACAGCAGGGCCAGGGTCCCTCCCTGGGCACAGCTGGGACTGGCCCCCGGCCATCAGAGCCACGCCAGGCTGGAGCCCGAGTCCTGCCCGTGCCGGGGGTGACCTGGACAAGGAGAAGAGAGGGAGGAAGGACAGGCAGAGCTTCCAGAGGAAGAGTGCTCACCACTGCCTCTAAATTTATCTTTCCTGTTTCTCAGCAGCAGCATTGTCTCATGCCCATTCTCTGTGGTGTCAGGCCATTCTCCCCTCTCTGCCTCTCTCCTGGCACCCTGTCCCTCACCATGTTATCCCGGTTTAACCAGCTCTGTCTCTCCCCTTCTTTTGCATTCAAGTTTTAATCCTGGTGTGCTCCTGGCTGATTTTCCCTTCTCTCACCTCTGGTCTGTTCCCACACCCACCATCCCTGGGCCCTCCCCATGTCCCGCAGCACCAGCCCCTGGCTCGGGGGTTAAAGTGGGGACTGGGTGGCTGCCAGTTCCTCTGGGCTCAGGACTGGGATCCAGGAGCAAGCTGGAGAACAGAGGCGGGAGGTTTCCCTTTGTCCAACCCATGATGGGCTGCTCTGAAGGGAGAACTTCTCCTTGGAACCATGGAATCATTTTGGTTTGACAGGACCTTTGAGATCACAGAAGCCTCAGGGCAGCCTGGCCTGCTCATCCCAACCTCCCCAAGAGATGCTGCACATGACCAGGGGGATCAGGGACATCCCGGACTGGCCAGGTGGATCAGGGATGCTGAGGACCAGGCTGGCTGGTGGCTGCTGTTGGGAAGAATTGTTTTTGTGGTTAGGATGGATGTTCCAGGGAGCTTTCTGGAAGCTTCCCAGTCAATCCACAGGGATTGTGAGGGTCTCCTTCCTCACAAAGGACTTTCTACTCTGAATCCTGACCCCTCTGCCATCCAAAATGTAGGCATCTTAAACTCCCAACCCAAACACCTCCCTGCTCCATGGCAGTCAATTCTTTGTTCGTTTATTGAGCTGGCTGAGAGTCACCCTTGCCAGGCACAGACTGACCTGCCCTCCTGGCTCTGCCCTCGGCTTTGCTCCGGAGCCATCCGTTTGTCCTTGCCGTGGCCATTCTGTGCTTGCTGTGCACAAAGTCACCAGCCCTACAAGTGTTCAAATGCTGCGTGGACGTGGCACCTGGGCACACGTTTTAATGGTGGCCTTGGCAGTGCTGGGGAACGGTTGGACTCCGCGATCTCAGGGGGGTTTTCAGCCCTGGTGATTCCATGATTCCGTGATTCCAGCCCCGGCTCACATGTGCCCATGGCTGAGGGGGCACCAGCTCATGGGAGCTCATGCCCCTCAGAGGAGCTCTGACCTCGGGCCAGGAGTGCCCTCTGGAGAAGATGTGCTTTCCCAGAGGCAGAGCCGTAGGTAGAGCTGGAGGAGGCTCCCCCACGCGAGCGCTGAGTCTCTGCTGAGTCCCTTCCCATCCATCCCCACCTGCCCTGGCCACCGTGCATGGCCACCAGCAGGGCCTGGCTGGGCCACCGCCTGCCGAGAGCTAGCCCAGATTTATTGGGGCTCCAGTGGCTTGGTTTGGCTTTGTGATCATCAACAAGGGACACTGAGAAGGAAATTATTTCAACAGCTGAGTATTGTGTGTGTTTATGGGACTTTCTAGCTGTGAGAAGGAAGGGCACGAAGTACAGGGGTTGTGTAGATTGGGATGAGAACAGGGAGGGCAAGTGGTATAGACCCCAGGGCGAGCCAGAGCTGCCAGAACCAAGGCAGAGGCAGCCCAGCCACACTGAGACCTTGGGAAATGTTAATTAGGATGAGCAAATGGTGCAAATATCCCCAGCCTCCCGCTCACGAGCAGGATTTGCCCACTGCATCTCCCTGTCCGAGCACTGCGTGCCAGGCAGGTGACCCATCCCCAGTGCCCCCAGCAGCTCCCAGGCCTGGTTCACCCAGCGTTGGCTCCGTTTTCAGGGACAGCCACGAGCTGCGGGCCCTGGGCGTTGCTCCCAGCGAGCTCCCGGGGTGTGTCCGTGTCACCTGTCCCAGCAGTGACACACTCCGGACAGCACTGCCAGACCCCGTTCTTTCAACTGCTTTTCCAAAGATAAATATGTGTATTTTTGTGTAGCATCCTGGCCTCTGCCCAGAGTCAGGAGCACTGCAGGAGCTTTCACAGCATGATGACACACACAAGCACACGTGCAGTAAGCAGGAATTGCGTTTCACCCTGGCCCTGTGACCTGGCAGCAGCGTGCAGCCAGCGTGGCATCCCCAGACCAGACACCTCTGCCTTCCCCCAGGAGAAGCAGCCGAGTCCTCTGCTGCTGTGGGTCTCAAAGGCATTGGCCATGCAGACAGGCTGCTGCTGTGGGGGCAGCAGGCACAGCTGGCTTTGGGCCATATGGGGACATGTGTCTTCCACACCTGGCTCGGGTCACTCCTGAGCTGGGAATTCGTGAACTGCCACCAGCAGGGACCTTTGTCCGGTGCCTCCTGCTCCATCTGCCCAACCCAGCCCCCCAAACACTCATCCCTGACCTGCTCAGCTGTGCAGAAAAGGATCCAAGATGTTTCCCACCTTGGGGATCTGAAAGTAGAAGTGGTACTGGCAGCTGTGCAGCTGGGTTTGTTCCTGTAGTGGTGTGACACGTCAAAGAGCCTTGTTGTTGGAAAACTGGGAGTGGGACACTCCCAGGTGGCCTGGTCCAGAGCCTGGTGTGGGTGGAAGGGGGCCCAGTGCTCCCAGTTCCTGCCCCTAGCTCTTCCTGCCATGGTGGAAAGCTCTGGTTCCCTCCCCTGCGTTCACCCCGGGTCTGTGGGAATGGCACTCCCCGTGTTTGGGACTGGGCCGTGTGGGCTGAGCTCCGCAGCCACCCCTTGTGCCAGGGGTGATTCCTGAGCCACAGAGCTGCAGGTCGGTGTCCCCCATGCAGGCTCAGCTGTGCCTCACTCACTGGGACCTTCCCCATCGCTGAGGTAGACCGCAGCTGCCGGTGCTGCTCAGGGATGTCCCGGGGGCTGTGGCACACAGGGCCGGTTTCTCCAAGGCAGAGCAGGCTCAGAATCTGGAGCTGACCCAGCACGAAGTGTCCCCTGCCCTGCAGCCCCTCGCCTTCCCCAGCGCAGCCCTCCAGCAGGCACACACGTGGAGGATTACCCGGCTGAGCATTAATTATCACGCTCAAATTGGAACCCCTCAGCGATGATTAACCCATTGCCCAGCCCTGCAGCGGGGACAGCAGACACGGGGACGGTGGCAGAGCTCAGCGATGCCCGGCTCGGGGGGCACAACATCCCCTGGGCAGCGGGCAGCCCCAGCCCCGCGGGAGCCCTCGCCTCCTGCCTGGGATAAGCTTTAGGAGAGCAGTGGGGAGCTGTTTGTGCCTGTGCTGGGCCGTGCTGAGGCTCCCTGTTGGCCTCGGGGCTGGGGGTGGGCAGTGAGGGGTGCAGGGCTCAGGGGGTGCAGGGCTCAGGGGGTGCTGAGCCTGTCAGCACAGTCACGTGTGCTCTGGGCTGCTGGCCCTCCTCGCTGCCCTCAGCTCTGGCTGGACATGGCTGGTGCCATGAGTGGATCTGGGCCAGCCCTTCCACTTCTCTGTCCTCGCAGTGCAGCACAGGACAGAGCCTGGGGACACAGGGACAGCCAGGCCCAGGAGCCACCCTCCTGCAGAATGGATGGGCTCCACACATGGCGGTATCAAAACTGGGCTAAAATTGCTCCAAGCATAAGGGCAGCAGTGCTCTTGAAAGTAACACCCTTAAGTGAGAGCCTTCCCCCTGTGGGGATCTTGCCTTGCACCCGAGCAGCTCTTTCACATCCCACCAGGCAGTCTGTTCCCTTTGGGGTGACAGGCATCTCCCATTTGTACCGTTTTGGGTTGGTTTTCCCCTTTTACAGCCAGCTGGGTCACACCAGGATCCCTGAACTCCTGCCTGTGTGTTGTCTCCTCGGACCTCTGGCCACATTTAAGGCTCTGCCCCGAAGCCGCAGCAGTTCATGATTAACCCCAGGCCTGGGGGTGCTAAGCAGGAGCTGTGTCCAGCAGGAGTGGTGCCACACGGGCTCAGGACATTCCTCTCACCCTCAGCCCCGGGCTGCTTTGGGGTCGGATGGCATCACATGGGTCTCTGTAGGACACCAGGGTGCCTGTTGCCTGTGTCCCAGAGGAGCTGCTGTCCTGGTGGGCTCCACCTCCAGTGTTTTCCTCCCTCTGGGTGTCACCTCCCTTTGTCCCACATCACAGCACTGCTCTCCCCTTGCACCTTGGTTCATTTTGGGCTGTTTGGGCACTTTGGTCCGTCTCCACACACGAGTGCTGGGACTCACAGCTGTGCTGGGACTCACAGCTCCGGGCAGAGCCCTGTTGGGTCATTCCAGGCAAGGCTGGGTGCTGGCAGGTTTGGGACTTGCAGGGTAAAAGGGGCTGCACCCACCCTTTGCCCTCTGCTCCCTGCAGGACCCAGCACAGCACCAGGCCCCTGCGTTTGCCTCTGCCACAGCCATCCCTGATCTTTCCCTGCAGGGCTCTGGGGGTTGGCCTGAATTCACACTTGTTCCTACAGGTTTGTTTGTTTGCTTGGGGTGTTTGCTCCTTCATTTTCCACAGGAGCAGTGAGGTGGTGAGGGTAGTGCCATTGCTGAGTCCCTTTTCCTTTCTGTCCCCATCTGCGGGTGTGAGTGCTGGGAACGGGTTTGTCAGCGCCTCGGCGCCTTTCAGGGTCTTCGCAAAGAGCAGATTTATTTTCTGCTATGCTGAGAATTAGCTCCCCTTTCTTCCTCTTCCCTCTGCCCCCGCTGGAAAGAGAGAGAATGCAGGGAAGAAGAAAGGATTTCCATCGCGGCGGTGATTGGCACAGCCCTGAATGAGAGGTCATTCCAGCCGGCTCTTTCTTTTCAGGGCCCTTTTTTCCTGCTCCCTGTATTCAGGCTGGCAGCATTCTTTCTTTTCAAAGCTCCTCTGTCTGTCTCTCTCTTCCCCCTCCTTTATTTTTCATCCCTTTTCTTTACTTTTGCTGTCTTTTCATTCTGTTTTTCTCCACCCCCTTGGGGCTCCATTTTTTTCTTTCCCTTTTCCTCTATTCAGTTCCTTTTTTTCTTCTCGCATCTCTTTTGAATAGCTCGGCTATTTTCGGAGAGGAAAGGGACTGTGCCGGGGAGAAGCCGTTACAGCAAGGAGGAACTTGAAAGTCTTTTCTTTCCCTGTTTATTTCATTTAAAAGCAAAAATTGTTTTCCAAGGCAGAGCGAGGGTTCTGTGTGGAGCCTTTGAAGCCCGGCTGGGACAGCAGCAGGGCTGGGGGCCCTCCCTGCTCCTGGCAGAACCCATTTACCACCGCTCCCAAACCCCTGGCAAACCCCTGGGGCTCCGGGCTCGGTGCTGCCTTGCTGGGCTCTGCCTGGGGGTGCAGGCAGCAGCAGCCCCTCTCCCTCAGCTCACCCCACGCCAGTTACCTGGTTTAAAGGCTCTTCCTGCCTCTGGGCTCAGGAGCAGCAGCATTTTTAGGGATGACGTGACCGTGGTCTCTAAAGGCAGGACCTCTGTGCTGCAGCCCATCCCTGCATGCACGGGGCTGGCAATGCAGGAGCCGTGTTTGTTCCAAAGGGGAACGGGGGGCTCACGCAGGGAGCCCGTGAGCACAGGTGGGATGTGCCAGGTGTGCAGGTGTGCCTCGGTCGTGCTCAGTCACTGCGCTCAGACCGGAGGGACACAAAGTGCCAGGCTCAGGCCCGTCCCCGGAGGAGTGACGGGAAGGGTCTCACACACCCCCACAAGGCCACTGGTGGCTCTGAGGGAGCCCCTCGCCCAGCAGATGAGGCTGGGCCCATCCCTGCTCCAGGTGCCACGAGAGCTCAGCTCGCTGCCACCGCTCCCCTGCTGCCCCGGTGCCATGCTCCAGAAGGGCTGGAAGATCAGGCCTGCAGCACGATCAGTTTGCTCTGCCAGGGACGAGATGTTGAGCCCTGTGGCACAGCAACAGGAGCTCCTTGGGAAGGCAGGTGGGGCCAAGAAGAATCCCCTTCCAAAATGCTCCCTGCCTGGGCACCACTCTGGGCATGAACCATTGCTGGCTTTGGTGCAGCTTCAGTGGGGCTTTGGTGCACTTTTGATGCAGCTTTGGTGCAGTTTTGGTGTGGTTTTGATGCACCTTTGGCTGCTCACAGACCACCCCCTGGCTAGAGCAGAATGCTGGCTCCAGCCTTTGCTCTGGCTCAGCCCATACAAAGTTCCCTAAAGAGACCTCCCGAGAGCAGGGACAGTGCTGGTGGCCACGGGCCTGCTCCGCTGGGCTCCTGGCTGTGCCACAGCACAGGAGTCCCGTGGAAGCGACCCCGAGTGAGAGCCAGGCTCCCAGAGCCCGGAGCAGCCTGCCTTCCACCCACCTTTCCCTTACCCCATGCCCAAATGGATGCAGTCAGGACTCTGGTTTTCAGGAAGCACCTTTTCCACATGAATTGTAGTCTCCCCTTGCTTTGCTGTAACACAGGATTTGAGGGTGCTGCTGACTTCTCTGCTGGCTGTGTTATGGGATTCCATGGATTTGGAGGGACCTCAGGGATCACCTGCTCCAATCTTCTCTGGGAGAAGTCCAGACGGGACAAGAGGCTGTCAGGTGCTGGAGAAAGGCTGGCAGGGCATTGTCACCCTGCTGTCCTCGGCCCAGAGGCACTTTTGGGTGTGGCAGGGGTCCCGTGTGGGCTGCGGGAGGGCGGGAGCGGGGCCAGGGCCCAGCGGTTAATTAAACAGATAATTTCTTTAAAGTGAGATTCAAATAATTGTAACCCTGAGATAGAGGAGGCATTGGAGGAGATGAAATGGGAGAGAGAGAGAAAGGAAGCAAAGGACAGAGGTTCAGAATGGAGAGGGAGATTAGGAGAGAGATGAAAGAGAGAGGAGAAAGATAAGAGGGAGAGAGGGGACAGATCTCGGCGCGAGATGGGCGTTGCCAGGGAAACGGGAAGAATGAGGGAGCAACTGGAGGGATGGAGGAGCACAGGATACTGGGGGTGGGGAGCGAGGGATGGAGGAGCAGAGGGATGGAGGAGAAGAGAGATGGAGGCTGGAGGGATGGAGGAGCAGAGGGATAAAGCCTCAGTGTCAGGAGGAGGAAAAAGGGGATTTCCAGCAGAAGAGGAAGCAGGAGTGACATGTCAGAGCTCAGCACAGGTGCCTGTGTGCTGGGAAGAGCATTTGGGATGGCAGCTCTATCCCTCTGCAGCGAGCAGCCGCAGCACCTGCTGCTGTCCTTAGCCTGACCCAGGTGCCAGTGCTGGATGCCAGGTCCCTGGGCAGATAATGGAGGAACCAGGCAGCTCTGTGCCCATCACACTTTTGCTCTGCGGCACTGGTAACCTCTGGTTATTCGAAACCATTCCCTTTTCCCTCCCAGTCAGAGTTTGCCAATGACCATACATTTTCAAAGGGGTAAATATTTACCTCTGACTGATGGACACGGTGATCAGAGTGAGAATATCCCAGTTCCGTGGAATGTTTTCAGAGGAAGTACCCCTGAAGAGGCTGGGGAGGGTTTGATGTGCTCTGATAACACCCTCTCCTCCATGAGCCCTTGTCTCTCCCAGGGCCTCACTTTCCCCAACTCGGTTTTCTTTTATTATTTAAATCATTATCAACATCCCTCTGCAAACCCCGGGTTGTGCCCTTTGTTTTGTGAAGCCAAAGCCCCCAAAGACGGCTCTTCCTGCCCCCAGAAGCACTTCAGTGACAGTGGTGTCAGGTCTGTCACTGGCTGGAGATTGTGGCTCTCTGATCCACTGACAGTGGAGGTTTCTTTTTTCTGGAGAACTTTTCCTTAAAACAAAAGTTTACCTTTAAAAGTGTAGTTTGACAGTATCTGGTGTGGAGACACCGACTGAATTTAAACAGGTGTTTGTTTTCTGTGGCTCCTGCCCGTTTCTCAGAGCTCTGGCTCGTTTTTGCAGCAGTTCCTCTGTATCAGGGTCAGTTCTGGGGCAACAAGTGCCAGTTTCGGTTCTGCCACGGTGTGTGGAGCCACTCTGTGGGTCAGCCCCTGGCACACACCACCAGCACAGAGCCAGGGCCAGGCAGTGCAGCCAAAGTGAACCCCAAATCCTTGGGCTGGTGCAGGACAGACATGCTGGGTCAGGTTTAAGAATAATTTTAGTTGTGATTTTGAGGAAAACAACATTTTTCTGTTCGGAATTGTGGGGGGTTGAGCAGCTTTATGTGAAATCTGCAGGCAAGATGAAAGCCCTTTATTAAATTTGAATGAAGGCTGCTTTTGAGAAAGAAAGGAAAATAAAATCAAAGGTTTTCTCACAGATATCAGATCCATTATCAGCCATTTTCTGATAAAAAGTCTTGAACAGTTTTACTACCCCCTTCCCCAGTGAGAACCCCGAATGCCCAGGGTCTCACTTTGTCCTGGGGCTCAATCCTGTGCCTTGGGAGCTTTTCCCCAAGGTCTGCACCACCACATCTGTCCCCAGGGAACCTCCCAGGACCCCCAGGCACGGGGAGCAGAAGGGTCCCACAGAGAGCCCTGTAATGAGGTCCTGCAAAGGGGATAGCCAGAGCAAGTCCTAAATGTCCTCTTTCCCCTGGCACCAGGCTTGTCAGGCAGCCTGGGAACCTGTGCAGGGGGTCAGGTGACTTCAACTGCTGCTGGTGCCAGCTGGGCTCTGGCACCTGCTCAGGTGCTGAGGTGAGCCAGAGCAGTGGCAGCAGGTGGGCTCCTGACAGCTGAGAAGTCAGTCAATCCCCCCAACCCTCTGGATTTTGGGTACCTGGGCCTCCCTTCCCTGCAGGAATGGTTGGGTGAGAGTTGGTGAATGCTGCTGCCCCTGGGCTGCTGAGGGGAGCTGGGAGTGGAGCCCGGTGGCAAACAAGGGTCGTTGGTCACTAATGGGGCAGCAGAGGCTGTGCCCCCCCCCCCCCAGAGCTGCTCCTGGGGGCTTGGATGGCTCTGAGGGTGTGGGCACTCCTTTAGCTCAGACCCTTTTGGGTCTCAGGTGGTACAGGCACACCTGCGGGTGCACTGTGGACCAGATGTAATGTTTCCCTGCTGCTCAACTGAGGATTTACCAGGCTCTTATCTCCTGAGTGCTGGTGCTGGCCGAGGGGCCGGGTGGGGTGGCACAAGGATTGGGCAGGTGGGTGAAACCCCGGGAGGTAAAACAGCAAAGGGAAGGGAAACGTGTCCATAGACATGGTGCTTAGCCTGGCTGGAAAATCGGGAATCCAGCAAGGAATGTGCTGGGAGTGGAGAACCTGCTGTGCAGATGCTGCTGCCAGAGGGGCCCAGAGAAAAGTGAGTATTTGGGGAGCTAATCATGGAGCAAGAGAGGAAAATAGAAGTAAAATAGCACAAAGAAGTGAAAGCCATGAAAAAAGCCTACTGTAAGTGACCAGGTGGTGAGTGAGGAGCTGGTGGAGGCTCTGAGGGGGGCAGCCAGGGCAAGGGAGGGCAGAGTCTGCAGGATGTGCCAGGGCAGAGCCTGGATCTTCCCAGATGTGTTGGGAAAGACGGGAGGAGAGATTGCACCAAAACTAAACCTTGGAGTGGGAGGAGAAATGAAGAAAGAAGCCCAAATTTCACAACTCCGAAGGATCAGGGACAGCAGCCCTGATGTGCCGGCCCCGGGTGCGTCCGCCCTGCGGTGCGGTGCGGGGCGGGAGGTGGGGCAGAGGACCGGGCGCTCGGCACGCGGCACTGGCACAGGGGACACTGCCAGCGTGTCTGTGTGACCCCCCCAGCTGGGACCGGGGTGGGCAGGCGAGGGTCTGCATCGGGAAATGAGCCCCAGGGACCCGAGCCCAAAGGGCTGGCCTTGAAAACGACAGGTTATTCAGGCTGCGAGAGGCTTTGGTTCCCAGCAGCAGCAGCACTGGAGGGGGCCCTGGGCGTGGTGGGGTGAAAGCCTGCGGGGGCAGCCACAGGTCCGGAGGTCCGGGCTGGGCAGGAGGAGGAGGAGCCGGACGTGCTCGTGTCCCTGCTGGGGACAGGGGTGTGTGCAGCGCCCGGGGCTCCGTGTGCCCCAGCCCCGGGCACCGTCCTGCGGGCAGGGCCGGGGCTGGCAGCGGCTCCCGCGGAGCACAGACGGGCTGGCAGCTTCCTGGGGGAGCTGAAATGCGTGACCCCACCTCACTTGCCAGTGTGTTGGGAAACGGTGTTTCCAGCTGCCTTGGCAAGTCCCGGGGCGCGAACAGGGAAGTGAGAGCGGGAAGTGAAACAGCTGCCTGTGCCCTGCTCCTGCTTCCCCGTGTGCTGTTTGTGCAGCTGCGGCTCCCGGGCCTCGGACGGCAAACCTCCGACAGCGTGTGCCGGGGCTCGTGTGCGCGATGGAGACAAGTGCAGAGAGGTTTGTGCAGCACAGGGATTCGGCTTTCCTGCTGAGGGGGGGAGCCCGTCCCCTTTCCCAGCGCCCAGAGCAGGAATCCACATTTACTTTCCCCTAAAAGCCTCTGGTTTGGGGTGGTTGTAAGATTCTCTGGTACTGGTCTGGGGAACGTGTGGGTGCGTTGTTCTTGTCTCGTGGGGCTTGTTTTGGGGGGCAGAGACCCAGCACCGTGCTGGGGGGCGCTGACCTTTCTGCCATGCTGGGCTCGTGGGGAGAGCAGCTGGGCCCCCTCTCCCGTGTCCTTCTCCTGTGCCTGCAAGGGGCAGCTCAGGGGCCCCACGGGGAGGGGGTCCCAGCTGGCGGGGTACGGCCCCGGGGCTGTTCGTGCACGCCAGCTGCCGCCTCCCTGACTGATCCCTCTTCTTCCTCCAGCCCTCCTCCTCTTCCCGCCACCGCCCTCCCCCACTCCTTGCTTTGTTTCGCTGCCTCCGCACTAGTCCTCCCCTCATCCCCTTCCTTCTCCTCCTTCTCCCACCCCCATCCTCTTCCTCTCCATCTCCTCCCTGCCGCCGCCCCTCCCCTCCGCTCTGTCCCCCCCGGCCCTGCTCCCTGCCCGCTGGCTCTGCGGGGTGCTCGGGCAGGGCAAGGGCTGCCCGGGCAGACGGGGTGCTTGGCTGAGACCTTTCCCCTGGCAGCTCCAGCCTGGGCAGGGTCCCCTCACCGGCTCTATCTGACCCTGGCCCAAGAGCCACCAGTGATGTGGCCAGTGCCAGCCCCGTGGTGGCCCAGCAGATGGGAGGGAACTGAGGAGGGACCCGGTGCCCCAGATGTCTGCGGGCAGCTAAGCCCCTGTGGTTGGAGTTGCTCCCCTTCTCTGTCTTTTCTCACACTGGTTTTGACTTTCCCCTTCATCCCATGCCCTTCCCCATCCCGTGCCGTGTGCTGTGGCCGGTGCTCGGGTGCGCAGGGCAGTGGCATGAGGGGACACTCCTGGGGCCGGCAGGAGCAGGCAGCCGCCTGCAGCACGGAGAGGCCGATGTCCCCGGCCATGCTCAGTGTCCCTGCAGCCGACCTGGCCGCAGGGATGATGCCCAGGCATTGTGGGGTTTCCCTTCTCCAAAGCGGAGGTTCATCCCACGATCTCCTCATGCTCTGGGGTTCTCCTGGGACTGTGACAGAATCTGGCTCAGAATTTATCCCTGTTTTACCTCCCCCGCAAGATTTCTTTGTTGTAGCTGCAGGAATAATTGTATTTAGGAGAGCACTCCTTCAGGAGGAGGAAGCAGCAGCTCCAGGCGCATCCTGGCTGTCCCGGCTGGGGGAGGGTGCCGTGGCGGTGCTGGGAGCCCCGGGGTGAGTGTGCCAGCCACCAGGGCTGAGCAGCCCAGCTCTACCCGTGCCCAGGGCCACTGCCAGGCAGGCTGTGTCCCGGTGGGTCTGGGCCCGTCCCTGCTCCCTGTGCGGCTGCTGCTCCTGCCCGAGCTCAGAGCCACACTCAGCTGGGACCAGTTCCCAAACTGTGCGGGCACTTGTGATTCCAACTGTCGGAGCCCGAGGGCATGCAAGCAGCCAAACCCCAGCCAGGTGCTAATAGCCCATCCAGAGAGGCTGACCGTGGGCACGGATCCCAGCCTCCCTCCTGGCCCAGCCCTACAGTGGGAACCCCTGGGGGCACTGTGTCCCCACATCCTGGGCTCTGTGGTGCTGGGGAGCCACGCTGGCATCACCCGTCTCAGTCTGGGGTTGGCTGAGGAAGGAGGTGACGGCCGGGCTGAGCCCCTGCGGTGTCTGTGCCTGTGGTGGGGGTGCCAGGGGCTCAGGGCCGTGTCTCTCCCCCCTCAGCCATGACAGCGTAGGCCGGCGGCCAGAGATGGATCGGTTCAGCGAGTGCGGGACGCAGACGGACGCCGTGGTGGTGCTGTCCCTGGCACAGGCTGCCGTCCTGGGCCTGGTGTCCGATAATGAGCTGCTCGGGGCCACCGTCACCCCGACTGGCTTCTTCCCGGGGCTGGCTGGGGAGCCGCTGGACAATGCCCCCGTGGAGCCCGGGGAGCCCGAGGGCGAGGAGCAGGCGCCTGGGGATGGGCAGGACGAGGACGCCCTGGAAGCAGACTCCTCCCTGGAGAAGCATGCCCGGAGGAGGAAGAGGCCGCCTGTGAGGCTGATGCCCAAGGTCAAGAGTGAGAATGCAGAGGTGGAGGCTGAGCCACCATACGAGTCGGTCCCTGGGGACGAGGAGGGCGAGGGGCAGCACGGCCACGCGCCCCAGCCCCCAGAGCCCAGCCAGGAGCCGGCGGGGCAGAGCGGTGCCGTGAAGATGATCGACCTGGGCACCTTCAGCAGGAAGCCCCGACGCCTGCGGCACCTGCGCCGGCATCGGGAGCTGGAGGGCACCGAGCGCCGGCGCAGGGGCGGCGACCTGGCCGGCGGCGCTTTGGGGGCCCCACAAACCGCGGGCACCTTCGAGGCGGGCGCCCCATCCCCTGGTGAGGCGGAGGCCCCTGCGCCGGCATCCCCCGAGCAGGTGAAGAGCGAGCAGGGCTGCGGCTGGCAGGAGCCGGGGGAGCTGGAGGCGGCCGGCGGCACCAGCGAGCACAGCAGGAAGGCGCAGCTGGACCGGCTGGACATCAACGTGCAGATCGATGACTCCTACCTGGTGGAGGCAGGGGACCGCCAGAAGCGCTGGCAGTGCCGCATGTGCGAGAAGTCCTACACCTCCAAGTACAACCTGGTGACCCACATCCTGGGCCACAACGGCATCAAGCCCCACTCCTGCCCGCACTGCAACAAGCTGTTCAAGCAGCCCAGCCACCTGCAGACCCACCTGCTGACCCACCAGGGCACGCGGCCCCACAAGTGCGGGGTGTGCAGCAAGGCCTTCACCCAGACCAGCCACCTGAAGCGGCACATGCTGCTGCACACCGACATCAAGCCCTACAGCTGCCGCTTCTGCGGCCGCGGCTTCGCCTACCCCAGCGAGCTGAAGGCGCACGAGGTGAAGCACGAGAGCGGGCGCTGCCACGTGTGCGTGGAGTGCGGGCTGGACTTCTCCACGCTCACCCAGCTGAAGCGGCACCTGGCCACGCACCAGGGCCCCACGCTCTACCAGTGCCTGGAGTGCAGCAAGTCCTTCCACTACCGCAGCCAGCTGCAGAACCACATGCTGAAGCACCAGAACGTCCGGCCCTTTGTCTGCACCGAGTGTGGGATGGAGTTCAGCCAGATCCACCACCTCAAGCAGCACTCGCTCACGCACAAGGTAGGGGCTCAGGGTCCTCTGGGGTGCTGCCCTCGTCGTGCCCAGAGGAGATGTGCCAGCTCTGGATGTGGGTGCTGGCGGAGAGGAGTGTCCCAGTGCCCCTGGTCTTGGGAGGAGGTGGGTGGTGCAGGTGGGCAGTAGCACCCGTGTCTGGCATTAGCTGGGGTCACTGACATGCAGTGAGGGGGTCCCTGGGACCCAGCCCCTGCCCTTCTGGGGGTTCCCTTCCTCAGGGAGGGAGTTTCAGACCTGCTGCAGGGTAACCTGGGGGAGGTTGTCACAGCCCCTCTGGGCAGGCTGTGTGTGGGTGTTTGCCCTTTTCCTTGGGCTCGTTAATGGGGAGCAATTGGGCTGAGCCCCAGGGCAGAGCTGGCACTCAGCTGCACTCACAGAGCCTGTCCAGCCCCCAGCCACAGCCCCTGCATGTTGCTGGGCTCAGGCCAGGCTGGGCTCTCAGACACATCCCGTGCTGTGCTCAGCACAAGGAGCCCATCCCTTGGGGTGGGGTCCCTTCCCCACTCTTGGCACCCCCCGTGTGTCCCCGGTGCCTGGGGGTCTGCCCAAGCTCCCCCGGCCCACACCTCCCCCCCGGCAGGGCGTGAAGGAGTTCAAGTGCGAGGTGTGCGGGCGGGAGTTCACCCTGCAGGCCAACATGAAGCGGCACATGCTGATCCACACCAGCGTCCGGCCCTACCAGTGCCACATTTGCTTCAAGACCTTCGTGCAGAAGCAGACGCTCAAGACCCACATGATCGTGCACTCTCCGGTGAAGCCGTTCAAGTGCAAGGTACCGGTGGGGCCGGGGGCTGGTGGGGCTGGGGATGTGAGAGCACGGGTCCTGCTTTCTGTGCCCCCAGGAATCTGGCCAGGCTGAGCCCTTGGGCATGGAAGCGGCTTTGTGATGCCTTCCCTGCTCGCTTGGGCATGGAATATCTGCTCCTAGCTGTGATGGGAGCATTGCTGCTGCTGAATGGCAGCCAGTGCCTCTCTCTGACCAGTGTTGGATGCTCTGGAGCTCCCAGCAGCACCAACACTGCATCCCCAAGCCCCCCACACAGCGCGGGAGGAGGGAGGGAGCCCCATTGTTCTTGGCAGGAGCCAGGAGGGACTCCAGCAGGGCAGCAGCCCCGTTACTCTTGGTGGGAGCCCCAGGGCACCCTGGGGGCCAGGTCTGCGCCGCAGAGCCTTGGCCAGCCCTGGGCTGAACGTGGCCTTGCTGCCGGCAGGTCTGCGGGAAGTCCTTCAACCGCATGTACAACCTGCTGGGGCACATGCACCTGCACGCCGGCAGCAAGCCCTTCAAGTGCCCCTACTGCTCCAGCAAGTTCAACCTGAAGGGCAACCTCAGCCGGCACATGAAGGTCAAGCACGGGGTGATGGACATCAGCCTGGACAGCCAAGGTGGGTCCCCGGCGCGGCAGCGTGGCTGCCCCGTAGCCCTGGGAGCTGGGCTGGCCGTGCTGGCTGCGGCAGGTTCACGTCTTCTCGCCCAAGGGGTACCCTCACGAGCAGCCCAGATCGAGCAGGGCTGTGGCTCCCGGGGAGTTTTGGGCTCCAAACCCGGGGAGGGGGGAGCTGCTGGCCCCAGCCCTCCCTGCAGGTCCTTCACTGCGTGTCCCTGTGCTGACTCCTAGATGCCATGATGGAGCTGGCTGGGGCTGATCACACCGAGCTGGATGGCCAGCAGGAGATGGATGACTTCGAGGAGGAGAACTCTTATGGCTACGGGGCTGTGGGCAACCCCCCAGACGACCACACGCTGGCTGAGCAGGCCATGAAGGAGATGGCCTACTACAACATGTTGTAGCCCAGGCTGGTGGGTCTGTGGGGGCTTGGTGGGGTTAAGAGGGGCTGCAGCACACAGCCAGGCCCCCCAGAGCTGGAGAGATGGCTTCCACTGGGCTTGGGGAACACAGGGATGTCCAGAAGACTTTGCTGGACCTGCCTTGGCTCTGTTGCTGCCCCCCTGCCCCTGCCTGCACCCTGCACCCAGTGACTTGAAGCTGCAGGCAGGGGAGGCATGACCCAGCAGATCACTGAATAAGGATGGAAGGGGCTGCTGTGGAGCAAGATGATGAGCATCACTAATTATTCTACCTCCTGGGTCCCCCCCTCTCTGCACAGGGCTCCCCTGACGGGCAGAAGGCCCTGCCCGCATGAGGAGGTGGGTTTGCATTTCCCACTCACCCCAGGGCTCCCCGTGTCACGCCCTGGGATGCAGAACAGAGTATTTTCATAGAAGCTCAGGGTGCAGTCAGCGCCCACAGCTCCGGGTCTGGAGCTGCAGCCAGCAGTGGATCCGGGGGAGGCAAACCCAGCCCAGCCCCAGCAAATGATGGTATTTTGAAAGTAATTTATTTTTTTCAGATGTGCCGCGTGGTTGGTTTTATCTTTTCACTGAGTTCAGTTCCCTTCAACCAATGTGCTTTGTAAACCCGTGTAAGCTGTGTGGTCTGTGTGGGGAGAGGGGGTTCTGAGGGGCAGAGGGCCAGAGCGGGGTCCTGGGCAGAGCCCCCCACTAAGGAACTGGGAACTGGCACCCCCTCCTTGCCCCCCAGCTGCTCTGGGGCTGGAGGAAAAGGCTCTCGCTGGGGCAGCCTGTGAGGTGGGGGTTTGGCTCCTCCATGCCCAGGGATGTGGCAGGGAAGCAGCCGGGGCTGTGCTGAGTCTGGGACCACTCTTTGGGCTCTTCACTCTCTGCTGCGGGGCAAAGGACTCACAGCACCCACAGCATTGCCCCCCAGGAGCACCCAGAGCTGGCTCGGGTCCTGGCAGGCATCAGGACCTGGGGAGCAGCCAGGGCACAGGGTCTGGGACACCTGTGCTGACCCCACACACACCCTGCACTTTCTCTCAGTGGCTGAGCACCATCTGCCCCATCCCCAAAGGCCCTGGGCTGGTTCTGGGCATGGCTCCACTCAGTCCCCCGCAAGGCAGTGTGCCTACTACCCCTGCTAGCCTTGGGGCAGGATGGAGATGGCCACAGCCTTGGCCTGCCCCGACCCTTCCTCAGCACGGCAGGGCTGGGGACCCCCATGTGCTACCCTCAGGCCAATGCCAAAATGCTGGAGTGCACGGCCCCCCCAGGCTGGCAAGGCTGAGCTGAGGGCTCTAGCTGGCCCCGTGCCCGCAGTGTAAAGCTGTGCCAGGTGCTGTGCCATGGCTGGGGAGGTATTTAATGGCACCACACGGTTCTGGGGTACAGGAATCAGGGAAGGACAGACACACCCCCACACGCCCCCCACCCCTACACTCCCCTGCTACAAAGGCTTTAAAAACACTCCTAAGAAAAACTTTAGAAAAATTATTCAACTGTTCCTGAGCTGTGCTGGGGAGCTGGGGGAGGGGGCACTGGGCCCCTCCCAGCCCCATCCATCCCAGAGATGGGGAGGCTGTCTCCTATTTCTTGCCCAGAGCCTTGTCCAGGTTGTTCTTGATGGCATCGAGGAAGTCGGTAGTGTTCACAAAGTGCTCATTCAGCTTCACACTGCAGAGACAGACAGGGATTGCTGGGGGTCCCTGCCTGCCTCCTCCCACAGGCACCGCAGCCCTGGGTCCAGGCTGTGGCCCCTGCCCAACCCAATCAGTTGTGAATAGCCATCCCGACTCCCTGGGGACTGTCCAGAGAGGCCAGCAGCTACCCGTGGCCACTGTGCACAGCCAGCTCCTGGTCACTTTCCTACCCTTGAGGCTGCCCTGCAGGGCCAGCCCGTCCTTGTGGTCACTATGCCGTTCTTGTGGCCACCACACAGGGTCACTCCACCCGCGCGGTCACCCGTGCAGCCACGCTGCCCTAGTGCCGGTGGCTGCCCCCCTGCTCTGCCCTGAGAGCCACCCGTACTTGGCGAGGCCGTGGATGCAGCCAGCAAGGTCCTTCGTCATGGTCCCGCTCTCCACTGTGTCCACACAAACCTTCTCCAGCGTCTGCGCAAACCTGGGGACAGGTTTGGGGAAAGTTTGCACAGCTGGTGCCACGGGCCCTGCCACGACTGCGACCAGAGCAGCTGCTGGCAGGCACCTTCAGCCGGGGATCCCCACCCTCATCCTCACCTGATGAGGTCGGGGTTGCTGTCCAGCTTGCCGCGGTGCTCCAGGCCGCGTGTCCAGGCGAAGATGCTGGCAATGG
Source organism: Vidua chalybeata (assembly GCF_026979565.1). Lineage (NCBI taxonomy): Eukaryota > Metazoa > Chordata > Aves > Passeriformes > Viduidae > Vidua > Vidua chalybeata. The sequence goes on from NC_071542.1 coordinate 20,624,337, forward strand.
GGTTGGTGCTGGTGGGTCGTCCCTGCGCAGAGAGAGCGGTCAGCTGCCTGGTGTGGACGCCACGCCGTGGGCAGCCTGGCACAGGCAGCTCACGGGCTCTGCCCACCTTCTGGTGCTCCCGGTAGTGGCGGGTGACGGTGCCGTGGGCGGCCTCGGCCTCAATGGTTTTCCCATCCGGACACACCAGGACAGAGGTCATCAAGCCCAGGGAGCCGAACCCTGCGGTGGGACAGGGGTCAGGGCAGCTCCCCGGGGTGATGATGCAGAGTCCACCACACCCTACCCTGCTCCACCTTGGGCCAGGATGTCTGACTGGACATCCCCGTCATAGTTCTTGCAGGCCCAGACAAAGCCGCCGGAGGATTTCAGCATCTGGGCAACCATGTCGTCGATGAGCCGGTGCTCGTACCAGATCTTCAGCTTGTCAAACTCCGTCTTGTAGTGCCTGGGAGCCCAGGCCAGGGGTCAGCCGTGCTCACCCCACGTGGGTCTCACTGCCAGCACCCCCAGGACAGCTCAGACCCCAACCCAGGTCCATACTTATCAAAGATCTCCTGGAAGATGTCCTTGAAGCGCCCGTCATAGGCCTTGAGGATGGTGTTCTTAGTGCTCAGGTAGAGCGGCCACTTCTTCTGGATGGCGTACTGGAAGCAGCTGTGCGCAAAGCCAGAGATGGACTGCAAGGGAAGCACGTGGACCTCGTGGGACCCTGTCCCTCAGCCTGGCACCTCCCCTGGGCGGCAAGGCACACTGCCCTGCAGGGGCTCCCCGAGCCCCACCTCGTCTGAGCTGTACATGCCCTCGCCCACACTGTGTCCGTGCTGTACATGCCCATGCCCACACCGTGTACCTCATCCCTGTTGGACATGCCCATGCCCACACCATGTACCTTGTACCATGTTGTACATGCCCATGCCCATGCCATGTACCTCATCTGTGTTGTACATGCCATGGCCATGCCCACACCATGTACCTCATACCATGTTGTACATGCCCATGCCCACAGCATGTACCTTGTACCATGTTGTATGTGCCCATGGCCATGCCCATGCCATGTACCTCATCTGTGTTGTACATGCCCATGCCCACGCCGCCGCCGGGGAAGTTGAACACCTCCCACTCCTTGGGCCCGCTGCCGTCCTTTGGCGTGAAGACCAGCTTGAATGTCCCGGACTTGTTCACCACGAAGTCGGTGGCTTTGTACTGCGGGGGCCAGGCAGAGCGTCAGGCGGGGCTGGGGCAGGGGCTGGGGCAGCTGCTGGCCAGCCGCGCTGTGCTGGCTCACCTGGTCACCGTGGGCGTGGCGGCCAATGGTGATGGGCTTGGTCCAGCCGGGCACCAGACGAGGAATGTTCTTGCAGATGATGGGCTCCCGGAACACCGTCCCCCCCAGGATGTTTCGGATGGTGCCATTGGGGCTCTTCCACATCTTCTTCAGCTTGAACTCTGTGGGGCATGCAGATGGGACCCCTGAACGACCCCCCCAGCCCCTCTGAAGCATGTGGCTCCTGCCCAGCACCCAGCTCCACTGTGCCACGGGCTGCTGCCAGACCCTGCTGCAAGGGGAGGGACAGCCAGCATGAGATCATGGCTGGCACAGGGCAGAGGTCACTGTGTCCCCAGTCCCAGGTCCGTGGGGTCCCCACAGCAGCCCTGAGCCCCCAGGGTGGGGATGGGGGCACAGCACTGAGTACGGTGCAGCTCCCAGCCCACCAGAAACCTGAGCTGGCAGTGGGAAGGCACTGCTGACCCCAAGGGGCACAGACAGGAGACTCAGCACCCCACAGAGCTGCCAGCACCCCCCCACAGTGACGGCAGCTCGGCCCCTTGCCCCTGCCCACCTTCCACCCTGGCTTCATCAGGCGTGATGGTGGCACACTTGACAGCCACGCTGTACTTCTGCGTGGCCAGCGCTGAGTCAATGGTGACCTGGTCATCCGTCTTGTCCCGATGTGGCAGCCCCAGGTCGAAGTATTTTAGCTGGACATCCACGTTGGGCAGGATGAGCTGAGGGGCCAGGAGAGTGTCAGAATTGGGGGGGACAGTGCGAGGTGCCTGGGGAGCAGCACCACGGCATGGCCAGCCCTGGCACCCATCCCGGCCCAGCCTGGCTGCCTGCCCAAGATGGTTCTGCTGACCAGAACGATCCCCCCTGCCTTGGACAGGCCTCCCTGCGTGAGACAGCTCCTGCTGCCCAGAACCGCCTCACTTAAAAGCCCTTCTGGTAGTTGTGCCGATTTTACGACCTGCTTCCTGCAGACAGAGGGACAGAGGCGGGAGGGACAGACAGAGGGCAGCACAGGGATCACCGGTTCCCCGTACAAGGTCCCAGCTCCACACCCGCCCGTTCCTGGGGCGGGACCCCATCACCTTCTCCTTAATGAAGGCCCAGATGATCCGCGTCATCTCGTCCCCGTCCATCTCCACCACCGGGTTTGCCACCTTGATCCGCTTGTCGGCATCTGGAGAGCGGGGGGGGTGTTAGGGGTGCACCCCTGGTCCCACAGCTCCACACCCCTGTGTGGGGCCAGGGCATCCTGTCGGGACCACACAGCTCTGCCCAGTCAGGTGTGGGTGCCACCCTGGCTCAGGCACAGGTACAGGTCAGGGGCAAGCCCCGCTGGAGTCTGGGCCAGTTATTGGGGCCACCACTGCTGGAGCAGGGGTCAGAGTGCAAAACCAGCACGTGAGGGGCACGGGGATGGGGACACATTCCTCCCAGAGTGGGATCCACGCGTAAGCCGGGCTCCAACGCCTCAGTGAGATCAAGGATGGGACCAGAACCAGGAGCAGGTGCAGTCCCCTGGGGCCAGACTCAGGCACAACCCGAGGTGCAAATCTCTGTGTGGTTCCTGGACCAGGACTAAACCCCCCTGGGTGCCAAACCTGTCTGTGGGTCAGGCTGTAAAACCACACGTGGTACCCACAGCAGAGGTGACCCTCCCTGAGTGGGACCTGAGCATTGATAAGCAACAAAACTCTGCGTGGTACCAGGACCAAGAGTGAACCCTCCTGGGGGGGCAAAATCCCGCGTTGGTCGCAGACCTTGAGCGACCCCCCCCCGCACACCAGGCTCAGACCAGGTACGAGCTGGAGCGCAAAACGCCACGTGGAACAGGGACCAAATTCCCCAGGGACCAAAGTCATCTGTGAAACCCCGCGTAGAACCGGGACCAAACCCCCCAGGACCAGACCTAGCTACAAAACCCGGCGTGGGTCGGCAAAAGGCCCGCGGACCGGACCGTCAGTACGCGTGAGTCCGGATCCGATTTCAGACACCGCCCCCCAAAAGAATCCGAGCCGCCGCCCCCCCGTGGGTCCGGAGCACTCCCGGCTCGCGGCGGGCGCAGCCCCGGAACGCCGAGGTCTCCCCCACATCCCCCCAAGGTGTCCCCACTCACAGTGCCGGCGCTGCCCCGCGCCGGCGGCGGGCGGCGGGCAGCGGGGCAGGCGGCTGAGCGCCGGGGCAGCGCGGAGGTAACGGGCGGCCATGGCGTGGGCGGACACGACGGGGCGGACACCGGGGCGCGGTTCTCTCCGCCCCGGGGCGGGACAGAGCCCCGGCTCCCCTCGTGGGGCCCCGCGGGGGCTGCGGAGGGGCCCGCGCGGGGTCCCGCGGTGGGGTCGGGACTTTGCTGCATCCCGCCCCAGTGCCAGAGCACAGCGTGGCCGCGATCCGCAGCACGCCCCATCCCCACCGAAGGGATGTTGCATCCCTCGGTACGTCGGGGTTACGCATAAGTGGCCAAACCCCAGGTGGAGTGAGAACCAAACCCACCCGGGATCAGACCCGTCTGTAAAATGCCGTGTGGAATTGAGGCCAGGCCCGATTTGGCCCAGGACCAAATCTATCTGTAAAACCCTGCGTGGGATCTGGACCACCCCCCATGGAATCTGACTCGGTTGCCAAACCCCACAGGGATCAGGGACCAAACTCCCCCAGGACCTGATCCGATTGTAAATCCCCTCGTGGAACAGGGAACAAAACCCCCTGGGACCAGACCTAGCTGCAAAACTCTGCCTGGGATCAGAAATGAAACGAAACCTGGGGATCACACACGGGTTTAAAATGCCTCGTGGAGTTGCGAATGGCCCCACCCCCCGGGACCAGACCGATTTGCAAAACCCCTCGTGGAACGGGCATCAGACATCCCCAGGATCAAAGCCAGCTGTTAAAACCCTCATAGAACTGGGAGCAAACCCAGCTGCAAAACTCCGTGTGAAACTGGGGGGGGTACCGCGGGGTTGGGGGGCATGCAGACACAGCCTGACCCTACATGGAAGCCGGCGTCCCTGCTCACGGCTGGCGCGTGACTCGGCAGCTGGATCCAGCAGGACAAGGGCAACTGCCACTGTTCCACCAGGGACCTTCACCTCTCCTGGCCCCCGCGTGGGGAGGAGGAGGAGGAGGAGGAGGATGACAACGACGACAACTACAACGACGATGACGACGGGGGCGATGCACACCAGGGGCACCCCAAGAAGGTGCATGGAGTGTGCCAGGGTTGCCGGGAGGCTGCTCGGGCTGGGAATTTGTTGTCCTGCTGTCCCAGCCAAGCCGATGGCTTTTTTTAGCCACATGGGACGGGCAGAGCCTGTTCCAGGAGGAAAAACAGCCCTGGAGCTGGCAGCCCCCGGCGGAGGGGCTGGGGGAGCTGCGGCAGTCGTTGACGTCTGCCGGCTTTAACATTAACCAGAGCAGGAGCCGCGGGCCCGCAGTGGCGGGGGGGTCAGCAGCGCTCGGGGTGTCCCTGCTCCCACCGTGTGCCAGCACTGCTCGGGGCTGCCTGGCCGCCGCCCCAGCTGCCCCCCTGGCTGCCCTTGCCCTGGCCCCGCGGTTGGAGCCGCCCAGTGACCGCAGCGCCGGCAGGACGAGGTCAGGCCAGCGCCGGGGCAGTCCCCCCGCGAGGAAAGGACGGGAGCGGCCATGTGGCACAAGCCCAGGGAAGGCCCCAAACAAAGGCACCGCCCGTTCATGCCCGGCCGCAGCCCAGCCACCCTCCCCGCTGTGCCACTCCAGTGTCCCCGGCGTGGCCACCCTGGGGACATGAGAGTGCTGGCAGGGCTGGCTGTGGGGCTGGCACCTCAGGGGGTGACAGGGCCCGCAGGTTTGTGACCCGGCCAGAGCATAAGAAGGACATGGTGTGGGGCTCCGTGTGTGCCCCGCTGCCCGCAGGCAGCCCTGTGCCTGCCCGTGGAGGGGGCAGCGGGGGCTGACAGGGGCCGTGCTTCCTCGCGCTGCCCGCAAATGCAGGAGCCCGCAGCACCGCCCAGAGCTGCTGGCCCGCAGGCTGGAGTGGGGGCTGTGTCCCCCCCTTGGGCAACCATCCGACCTCCTGGAGCTGCCAGCATGACCCTGCCTGGGACCCCTCTGGGGACTCCTGCCCGCCCAGCACAGGCAGTGTTTCAGTGATCCCAGCAGCTCTGGGTGCTGCTGACACCCGGCTGCCAGCCACCAGCTCCGAGTGTGCCCCTGAGGGGACACCCGTGGCCGCGGTATCCCTGAACCCCACAGAGCCACACGTCGCCGTGAGGTGCCCCGACCCATGAATTACCCCAAACTCCCTGAGCTCGCTACCACCACAAGATCTCATCATGATGCTCGAGGTGTACACAGGAATTAGGTGTCCCCATAGCCACCCCTGCTACCAGGGACACCCAGGAAGGGCCCCCAGTGGGTGCTGCCCCCCAACCAGTCTCCCCAGTAGCCCCATGGTGCTGAAGCCCCTCAGTGTGCTGGGGCTGAAACACTCAGTTCTGGGCACACCAGCACGACCCCTTCAGGGCCGGTGCCATCCCAGAAACCGTGGGGGGCAGTCACAGGCCCCTCCAGTTCCCGCCCCCAGAAGCGGCGATGACTCCCCGGCCAGGAGCGGCCGCCCCCAGCCCTCGCTCCCCCGGGGCCCCCGGCGCGGTGGCGGGGCCGGGCCGGGGCGGGGAGGGGCGGGCCGGCCCTTTGTTGTGCTGCGGGCGGAGCCCCCCGGAGCCGCCCCCGCACCGCCCCGCACCGCCGGGGGGGGGGGGAACACCCCGGAGCCGCCCCCGCAGCCTGCGGCTCCCGCCGCGCCTCGGAGCCGCCGAGCGGGTGAGCAGCGGGGGGGGCGCCCCGGGCACGGGATGCGCGTGCGGGGAGCGAGCGTGCAAGGGGCGGGCGCGCCCGCGCCGCGCGCGTGCACGGGCCGTGCTCCGGCGGGCGCGCGTGCACCGCGCTGTGCACGGGCCGGCGCGTGCACGCGCGCGGGGGACCCCGAGGGACGTGTGCCGGGGGGGGGGGGCTGGGAGAGCACGGGAACGCGAGAGTGTGCGTGTGACAGAGTGTGCGTGTGAGAGTGTGCGTGTGACAGAGGGTGCGTGTGAGAGTGTGCGTGTGTGTGACCGTGTGTGTGCATCGCTGTGTGATTGTGTGTGTGACAGTGTGTGAGTAACCATGTGTGAGTGACCATGTGTGTGCATCACTGTGTGACTGTGTGTGTGAATGGCAGTGTGTGAGGGACAGTGTGTGTGCAGTGCTGTGTGGCTGTGTGTGTGCAGCTGGGTGTGCCTGTGTGACTCTGAGCCGGTGTGTGTGCATGTACAAGTGTGCTTGTGTGTGTCTGTGTCTGTGTGTCTGTGTGTCTGTGTCTGTGTGTCTGTGTGTCTGTGTCTCTGTGTTTGTGTGTGTGCTTGTGTGTCTGTGTGTCTGTGTGTGCGTCTGTCTGTGTGTGTCTGTGTGTCTGTGTGTGTGTGTGTCTGTGTCTGTGTGTGTGCGTGTGTCTGTCTGTGTCTGTGTGTGTCTGTGTGTCTGTGTGTGTGTGTGTCTGTCTGTGTGTGTGTGTGTCTGTGTGTGTGTGTGTCTGTGTGTCTGTGTGTCTGTGTGTCTCTGTGTCTGTGTGTCTGTGTGTCTGTGTGTCTGTGTCTGTGTGTGTCTCTGTGTCTGTGTGTCTGTGTGTCTGTGTCTGTGTCTCTGTGTTTGTGTGTGTCTGTGTGTGTGTGTGTGTCTGTGTCTCTGTGTGTGTGTCTGTGTGTGTCTGTGTGTCTGTGTGTGTGTCTGTGTGTCTGTGTGTGTGTCTGTGTGTCTGTGTGTCTGTGTGTCTGTGTGTGTGTGTGTGTGTCTGTCTGTCTGTGTGTCTGTGTGTCTGTGTGTGTGCGTGTGTGCGCGGGGTGCAGGCGCACCGGGCCGTTCCCACAGCCCGTTCCCAGGCGAGTGTTTGCCGCCCAGGGCGTGAGCACCGCGTGACCTCTCTGCGTGTGTTTACATGTGCCGGGTGTGTGTACGCCAGGCCGAGGGCGCGGAGGCACACGCGGTGCTCGGGACGGGCGGCCGCTCACGGGAGGCATGTCAGTGCCCGCTCGGGACTCAGACGTGCGTGTGTGCAGCGTGTCCCACGTGTGTGATGTGCCCTGGGCACCTGCGGGGTGCACACGTGCTGTGTGTCCCAGACATGTGGCCACAGCATCTGAGGACCTGTTGGTGCCCAGGCAGCCCCTGGTCTTGGGCTGCAGGGAGGGTCGGGGTCCCATGGGCTTTTGGGTCATCCCTTGGGCCCTAGTGCCTGCTCCAACTCGGCCTGGGGGGGCTTAGGGGGCTGGCACCTCCTCTGACCCCAAGGAGCACCAGGGCAGGGGTAGCGAGGGTGCCACGGGACCAAGGGTACCACAGGGCTGAGGACACCAGTGCTGGTTGGGCTCTGGGGAATCAGGACTGGCTGGGAAGGAGGCACCCATCCCTGAGCCTGGACCCTCCATTCCTGCACTCCAGGGAGCTGACGTGCCTGCACTCCGAGCCCCCCAAGCGTGCTCGCTGGCTGGAGTTCCTGCTGGCTCTTCCCTGCCCTGTGCCAGGGCTGCCCAGCAAGGAGAGGGGGCCTCATGCAGCACCCCGTGTATCCTGCAGCTCCCCAAGCAGGCAGTGTGGGGGTGCGGGCAGTGTGGGGGGGCAGACAGTGTGGGGTGCAGGCCGGTGCTGGCGTCACAGGGGACAGGTGGACCGTGGGGATACCCTATTGTCCTCAGAACAGACTCTGCCGTCATGCAGGAGTGATGGGAGCCATGAGACAGGTGTGCGTTGTGGGGTACCCAGTGCCCTGGGTGCAGGTGCCCCGCAGCGGTGGGGCAGTGTGGGGCTGGCTGTGTGCCACCACCCGCGCCCCAGCCAGGGTGTCCTGGCAGTAGGGTCTGAGCTCACGGTGGGCCAGAGCGGCAGGGGGGCAGCCCAGCGTGGGAGGCCCTTGGCTCAGGCAGGCTGTCACAGCCGGTGCGCGTGGAACGGGGGATGCCCCGGGGCCCCGTGGGGAGCCCGGTCAGGCTGTCGGGCCGGAGGCTGCCCCAGCCCCTCGTCCTGCTTGAGGCCCCTCCCAGGAGGCTGTCAGGACGCAGCAAAGCGCTCCAGCTGCGGGCCGGGCATCCCCGCTCCAGTGAGAGCCGCAGTCTCCGGGCGGCCGGCGCTGAGCAGCTGGGGCTGTTGCATCTGTGCGGCTGTGCCGGGCCCGCCGCGCACTGCAGGTGTGCATGCACGCGTGCTCACACCCCGTGCGTGTGCGTGCCTCGGAGCGGGGACTGCCGGCTGCCGTCTGGCAGCTCCCTGCAGCCTGCCGAGCCGGGGGCGCGCGTGTGAGCCCCGGGAGGTGGGGAGAGCCCGGGCGTGTGGGCTGTGTGCGAGCCGGGCGCGGGTCTCTGAGCAGGGGCCGTGCTGGGGCAGGCTGCGGAGGAAGGTGGGAGCTCGTGGGCAGCAGCAACAGCAGCAGCGGCGGCAGCGGCGAGGCACACACAGCCCGTCCCGCTCTCTGCAGGCAGCAGCAGCATTGCCCAGCTCCATCACCACCTTCCCAGGCACCCACTGCCAGTGGGAACGGGGTGGCGGGCGCTGGCGTGGGAATTTGGTGCAGAAACCACAGCCCCACCTGCCTGCTGACCCCAGGCCACAGGTTTTGGTGCTGCCCAAACACCCAGAGAGGTTTCCCCGTTGCCGGCAGTGGGCAGGGAGGGTGGCACGGCCGCCGCACTGGTGCGTGCCAGTGCCTGCAGCAGGGCGTGGGGCACGCACAGGCCTGCTGGAGTGCAGAGCGGGGCAGGGTGCTGCGGTGCCCCCGGCGCTGCCCCGCTGGCAGCTGCGTGGGCAGGACAGGAGATAAATGGGAGTTTGGCGTAAACAGCCTGGCTGCCAGCAGCGCTGGAGTGGCGCTTAAAGGCACAGGCTCTGGCCTGGTTCTGCTGCCTTTTCCTGCCCTCCCTCCCTGCCTGCTCTGCCCTCCTTTTCCTCCCTGCCTGCCCCTTCCCTTCCCTCCTGCTCCTGCCCTCCCTGCTCACCCCAGAGCAGCTGCCCTCCCCACAGGGGCTCCCTGCTCGCTGCATGCCATAACACCGGGGTGTTGACACAACCCTACCACGACCCTGCACAGGTGACAGCCGGGTCCCTGGAGCCCCCCAAGGTGCCGTGAGGTGGCATGGGCAGGGGGCCATGGCTGCAGGGTGAGTGCCCTCTCCCATTCAGGGTGACGTGCACCTGGGTGACGTTGAGTCCCGTCTGCCCCACTTCCCGGGCAAAGGGTGCTGCTGATAAGGCTGGGGTGGAGCTGTGGGGCTGTCCCAGACCTGGGAAGGAACGTCAGGCTCCATCAGGAACAGCAGGAGCAGTGGGGACAGGAAAGGGGCAAAGTCCATTTGGGACAGAGGGGCACCCCAGAGCCGCAGCCCCTGGACATCAGGTATGGCCTGTGAGCGTCCGGCAGTGGCAAGCGGGCAGTGTGGGAGTGTGGGCACGGCTGTCTCAGCAGTGTGGGCACAGGCCTCCACGGAGTGTGGATGCAGTTGTCCCGCGAGTGTGGGGAGCATTTCTCCTGGGCAGGGGGCTCCAAGTGGGTCCCACCATTGCGGTCCAGGGCTGGGACTGACCAAGGAGGACATGGGAAGCTCTGCCCCACACCCCACACTGGGAGGGCAGCGCGGGGTACCCTGTCCCTAGGAGTGCTGCCTACTGCAGGGGAATCCCCGGACCCCATCCCTCTGTCCCCCGTCCCTGTTGCCATGGCGATGTAAGGAGTTGTCATTAATACCAGTTGCGTGGGCGCGGCTGCCCGGGTGGGCAGTGCTCTGAGGGCTGTGGGGCTGTGAGCCCTCCCCACACCCCAGCCAGGGACAGAGCCCCCCGAGGGCCAGGCAGAGGATCTTGCCCAGCACTACCTGCTCGGCGGCATGGCCACACCGGGACCCCTGGGACGGGCACAGGGGCCGGCAGGGATGTGTCGCCATGGTGGGGCTGGCTCAGGCACCCCGTGGTACCCCATGTCTCCCGAGGGAGGGCAGGGAGCGCTGGGCTCCGACCAGAGCCCCCAGCCCCAGCAGTGCGGCCGTGGGGCACAGCTGAGGAGCTGAGGGGCAAGGGGGCGGCTCTGGTAGCAGCCATGGGGCCGAGCTGTTCCCAGGACAGCGGGACACTCCCGGGACGGCTTCTCCGGGGACAGCAAGATGCAGTCCCAGCCAGCCCCTCCTGGACCACCCCCGGGATCCCGGGCCCACCGGATTTCCCTGCCGCGGGGGTGGAGGAGGTTGCAGGGAGACCCCGGCTGCCGCTAGCGCCGGGGACAAAGCCCCGTTCCCTCCGGACCGTGACGGCCGCGGGGCGGGGGCTGGGGCCGAGTCCCGTGGGGGCGGTACGGGCGGGGAACCGCCCGCCTCCTCTTCCGAGCGGCCCACCCCGCCCGGGGCACGGGTGGGGTGGGGGACTGGAGCGGATCGGTGCGGCCGGGAACGGCTGGGTACGGCTCGGGGACAGATCAGGAGGGCTCGGGCGGGGCCGGTTCGGTCCGGCCGGGCGGGGCTCCGCCCGCGGCTGCTACGCCCGGTGCCGAGCGGCGGGCGGGGCGGGGCGGGGCGGGGCGGGGGGCCGGGCCGTGCCGTACCAAGCCGCTGAGCCCCTTCTCTCCCCGCAGGTCTCCAGCGCCCGGGCGGCTTCGCGGCCGCGGCGGAGCCCCGCGGCTCGGTCTGGGATGGCGGCGCGGCCGGTGCTGCCGGTCCTGGCGGCGCTGCTGCTCTCGGCGGCTCCGGAGCCTGTCCCGCGGGTCAGCCTGCCCTACGGTGAGTAGTGTCCGCTGACCTTCGGTGGGTGAGGGTCCGCCGGCACCGGGAAGGGAGTCAGCCCCCGCCGAGGGCTCCGGCTGGGGTCTCCCCCGGGGCGGCGGAGCGTCCCGCGTCCCCTCGGGCTCTGTACGCCGCGTGGAAACGCCGTGTGACAGCCCCGCCAGCTCCCCAGGACTCGGGGAACCCTCTGCCAGCGGGACATGGGCAAGGGCCGGGGCAGAGCCCCGGGGATGCTGCGGGCTGTAGGGACGCGCAGCCCCGCGTCCAGACCCGCACCGGGGGCCGTGTGTCGGGGGCACCCAGGGCCACTTGTGCCTCCGCCAGCAGGGCTCTGGTGGCGGCCGTGTTCTGTACCAGATGGGGTGGGCTGAGCCGGCCGGGGGACTCTGCCGTGGGCTCCCTCCCTGCTCAGTGTGTCCCTGGGATGGGGGACACGCCACAGCCCCTTTCTGTGCCGTGCTCAGCTCCGGACGGCTCTGAGCCCCTCTGCAGGCACTTGTCAGCTGCATGGCCCCAGGGTGCTGGGGGCTGCACTGGGCAGGGGCCAGGGAAGGATATCCGGGAGGCTGCTAGGCCAGGCAGAGCTGTGACAAGTGGGGGGCCTGGTTGCAGCCCCCTCCTGCCCTGCAGAGCCCCCCAGCAGCTGGCACAGGCTGGGCGAGCCGTGGGGCAGCTTGGGCTGAGCCCTGGCAGCTGTGCCGTGTGGGGGAGCCACCCACGGCTGTGCTGCCAGAAGGTGGCTGGATCCAGCTGCTGCCGGCCAGCAAAGCCCATCCCGTCCTGTGCTGGGAGGGTGCCGTGGTTTGGGCAGCTGCGAGCGCCCCGTGGCTCAGCGTGCTGCAGCTCACTGCTGTAGATGTGGCCCCACCACATGCTCCCATGACCGCTGGCCACGGCCGTGGCGGCTCCAGCAGATGTGGGACCTGCTGAGCTGGACGGGAGGCTGGGACCCAGTGAGACAACCAGCTCGGCATCGTGCCATGCTGTGCTGTGCCGTGCTGAGCCGCGCTGCCTGGCCCTGCCTGCACAGACCGGTTCTGCCCCGTGCTCTGCACACCTGTGGGAGCTGTGGGGCTGCAGCCACGGGCAGTGCCTGGGGATCCCGGCCTGGACCCCAGCGAGGCGGGAGGAGCTGGGCGGGGAGCGCCGGCCGGTGGCCGGTGTGTGTCCGGTGGTGGCTCCCATGGAGCGTGGCCACGTGGGGCTGCGGTTGGTGGGAGGGAGGAGCTGGGAGCTGCTCCCCTGGGAGCACTGGATGTGCCTGCAGCAGGTTTGTCTGGAAGAAGCAGGTCTTGTCCTGACAGGTCCCTGGCAGGCACACCAGCAGCTAGCTCCCCATGTCGGCACAGCTCTGCAAGGCACAGGGGCCCCGTTGCCCCTCCGCTGCCGTGCCCACCTCCGGTGGCATCACGCTGCCACGAGGGTGCAGGACCCCTCACAGGAGGATGCCCTGGGGCATCAGCTTCCTCCTCTCTGCACCACTGGGAGAGCTGGGCTGGTGCTGGGGCCAGCTGAGCCCCCCGCAATGGGGGAGATGCTGCCCCATCTAGAGGTACCTGGGGTTTGTGGGGCAATGGGAGGTGAGAGCTATGGGGTTCCACCCCACAGCACCATTGCCCCACAGCTCCTCGATCCCTCACATTGGCTCTCGCCAGGCAGGGCCTGGCAGGAGCTCTGGGGTTGTCCTGGTGGGACTCTGGGAGCAGGCAGGGTGTGGGGGGAGGCCGGGGAGTCCCCATAGTGTCAGGGGTCAGGGAGTTGGCAGCGTGAGTCAGCCCGACGTGTCCTGCTCACGCAGCCAGGCCCATCTGATTCAGAGCGGCGGTAGGAGAGGAAGGGCTTCCGGGGCCAGGCCACCCACGCGGGACAGGACGGGACGGGACGGGATGGGATGGGACAGGATGGGCACTCCCTGACTCTGCATGGCTGCTGGCCCATGTCCGGCAGGGGCTGAGCCCCGTGGGCCAGCGTGGGCAGCAGCGGGCTGAGCCCCGCATCCAGCAGGGCAGCACGGGGCTGAGCCCTGTGCCTGGCAGAGGCTGAGCCCTGCGGGCTGGGGCAGGAGGATGCTCCCAGCACTCATCTCCCCCTGTGGTGGGGCTGGGGTCCCTGTGGGCCTGGGCTGGGCTGAGCCTCCCATGCTGCAGGGCTGAGCTCTAGGGCTGGACGTGGCTGGGCAGTTGCCCCAGTGCTAGGCAGGGCTGTTGTGGCATCCTCAGGGCCAGGACGGGCTGTGCCTCGTGGTGGCCTTGGGCACTACCACAGCCCTGCACAGTTCACTGCCGTGTGTGGTGCCACGTGTGTCTGGCAGTGTGGGCAGAGCCCTGGCCCTGGCTGCTCCGGGTGGGTGGCACGGCCAAGGTGCTGGGCAGAGGGGCTGGGAGCAGCCGTGGTGCAGGGTCCTGGGGTCAGGTGCCAGCACGAGGCTGATGCCTGTCCCTCTTTGCCCCACAGACTCGGCCGAGAGAGTAGTGCAGCGCTTTGAGGCACCTGGGGTGTCCAACTACACAGCCCTGCTGCTGAGCCCGGACGGTGGGACCCTCTACCTGGGGGCACGAGAGCTGCTCCTCACCCTCAACACCAGCAACTTTCAGCCCAACTCCCCAGTTCATAGGGTGAGCCCAGGGATGGGCTGGGCGGCCCTTGGGGAGGGAGGGGGCACCCAGCTAGCTGGAGTGCAGGGGATCCGCTCCCCACCAGCATTTTGGGTCTGTGTGAGCCATCGTGCATTGAGGAGCAACTGCCCCAGAGCAGGATGTTTGAGATGGGGAGGATGTGGTTGCCATGAACAAGCCCAAGGAGGGTGTGGGTGAACCAGCCAGGGATGGGGGGCTCCCAGTGACTGTCCCTTCTCCACAGCTGCTGTGGAGTGCAGATGAGGAGAAGAAGAGGCAGTGTGTGTTCAAGGGCAAAGACCCCCAGGTGAGCCCCATTGCGAGCAGGCATCGGGGGCAGTGGTGGGTGTGGGCAGCGCCCTGTGCAGGGTGGGTGTGGGTGAGGCAGCTGAGCCAAGGACTGAGCTGGGTCCTCTGACCCCCACAGAAGGACTGTCACAACTACATCAAGCTGCTGCTGCAGCTGAACAGCACCCACCTGTACACCTGTGGGACCTGCGCCTTCAGCCCAGCCTGCGCCTACATCGTGAGTATGGGAACAGGGTCCCCGACAGGTCCCCCCGTGCCGTCAGGGCCGTGCAGTGGGGTCCTTGGCACTGGGACAAGTGCTGCTGGCTCACAGCCTCACCCTGCTGCAGAACGTGCAGCACTTCAGCCTGGAGCGGGACGCGTCGGGGAAGGTGGTGTTGGAGGACGGGAAGGGACGCTGCCCCTTTGACCCTGAGTACCGCTCCACAGCTGTCATGGTCGGTAAGGCACAACACCCTGGGACCCTCGCCCTTCCTCCCTGCGCTGCCTCGGGACCCTTGCCCTCCCTGCGCCACCCTGGAGCCCTCACCCTCCCTGCAGTGCCCTGGGACCTTTGCCCTCGTCCCCATGCCTCTCCCTCCCTGCGTCTGCCCGGCCAAGCCGAGCCAAGGCCGGGCTGTCACAGCCCCGGCAGGACGCAGGGCCGTGCTGTGGCGCGTGGCGGGTCCCAGCAGGAACATGTCTTTGGCAGACGGCGAGCTCTACGCCGGGACCGTCAGCAACTTCCAGAGCAATGAGCCGACCATCTCCCGCAGCCAGGAGAGCCGCATCGCCCTCAAGACCGAGAACTCCCTCAACTGGCTGCAAGGTGAGTGCTGGGGCTGGCACGGCTGCTCGGGGTCCCTCTCCCCTGCAGCGTGGGAGGCAAAGGATGGGGCCAGTAGTGCTGAGGGTGCTTGTGCCCCCAGACCCAGTGTTCGTGGGCTCAGCCTACCTGCGGGAGAGCCTCCCTGCCGGCAACCCTGAGGGCGACGACGACAAGGTCTACTTCTTCTTCAGCGAGACCGGGAAGGAGTTTGACTATTTTGAGAACACCATCGTCTCCCGCATCGCACGTGTGTGCAAGGTGGGCATAAGGCAGCAGGGGCGTGCGGGGGCTGTGCCTGGGCTGTGACTCACTGCTGGGGTGGGGGGATGTGGGGCCATCCTGCCTATCTCGGTGCCTGGAGCCCCGCTGCGTTCAGTGAGCGCGTGGGGCCCTGACCCGCTGTGCCACAGGGGGACCAGGGCGGGGAGCGCGTGCTGCAGCGGCGCTGGACAACCTTCCTGAAGGCACAGCTGCTCTGCTCACACCCTGAGGATGGGTTCCCCTTCAACGTGCTGCAGGACATCTTTGTGCTCACCCCGGGTGAGCTGCGCTGGAGGGAGACGCTCTTCTACGGTGTCTTCACCTCGCAGTGGTGAGTGGTGGGGACCCGGGGCAGCACGGGAGGTTTGTCAGAGCCAGGGCCTGATCCTGCCGCGGGCTCTGCCTGTCCTCACCAGGAACAAGGGCGGGCTGGGCAGCTCGGCCGTCTGCGCCTTCCCCATGCGCAGCGTGCAGCGAGCCTTCGGCGGGCTCTACAAGGAGGTGAACCGCGAGACGCAGCAGTGGTACACGGACACCAGCCCCGTGCCAGAGCCCCGGCCAGGCATGGTAGGTGGCCCCTTGGCACCCGCCCGAGCACGGGACGCTGCCCCGCTGCTCTCCCGGTCCCAATGGCTGCCACAGCATGGTACCCAGCCACTTCCACAAACCCTTCTGAGCCCCTTCCTTTCCCTGCAGTGCATCACCAGCCACACACGGCACCTGAAGATCAATTCATCGCTGCAGATGCCAGATCGGGTGCTGAACTTTATCAAGGACCACTTCCTGATGGACAGCCCCGTGCGCAGCCAGCCGCTGCTGCTGCAGAGCCACCAGCGCTACCAGCAGATCGGCGTGCACCGCGCGCAGGGCCTGCACGGCACCTACGACGTCCTCTTCCTGGGCACGGGTGGGTGCAGGCGGGCTCTGGGGGGCAGGGTGTGTGCCCTGCAGCCCGGCCCTGTTCAGCACAGCCCCTCTGTTTGCAGACGACGGGCGGCTGCACAAGGCTGTGCGGGTGAACCACGGCGTGCACATCATCGAGGAGATCCGCCTCTTCCCTGACGGGCAGCCCATTCTCCAGCTGCTGCTGGACCAGGACCAGGCAGGAGCCAGGGCGAGGGGGGCACTGGGGGCTCAGCCTGCTTGGGGCTGGTCCTGTTTGTGGGCTGGGGGACAGAGACTTGGGAAGGCAGGGGTGTGCAGGAGCCCTCCTCGCTGACCCCAGCGTGTCCCCTCCCGCAGGGCTTTGTCTACGCAGCCACCTACGCAGCAGTGGCCCAGGTGCCCTTTGCCAACTGCAGCCTGTACCGCAGCTGTGGGGAATGTGTGCTGGCACGGGACCCCTTCTGCGCCTGGAGCCGGGGTGCCTGCCGCAGGGTCACCCCACATCCCCTGGCACACCCACAGTAAGTGCTGCACCCTCCGCCATGCCCCTCCACCCCACGGCACCCCACTGCCCTGCCCTCACTCTGTTCCCAGGCTCTGGGCACAGGACATCGAGGTTGCTGACACGGAGCGGCTCTGCCAGCTGGCCAACGCCTCCCAGCCCCGTCCCCGCATCCTGCTGGCCCCAGGTGAGCTCCCGCTGGTGCTGCCGTGTGACTGCGTGTCTGGGCGGCTCCCCCACATCCCAGACTCCTGCTCCACCATGCTCCCATCGGCCCCCTGCCCGCAGCTGGGGTCCCCTCGCTGACGTTCCCATGGGTTCTCTCTGCAGCCTCAGGCGCCCCGTGCCAGCAGATCCAGCTACCTCCCAACGTAGTGCGGCTGCTGCCGTGCCGGCTGCTCTCCAACCTGGCCTCGCGGCACTGGCTGCACAACGGGGCGCCTGTCAACGCCTCCTACCTGGTGCTGCCCGACGGGGCCCTCATTCTGGTGGGCAGCCCAGAGCGTGCAGGCACCTATGAGTGCTGGTCGCTGGAGGAGGGGTTCCGCAAGCTGATGGCCAGCTACTGCGTGGGCGTGCAAGAGCCGGCCCTTGGGCCAGCAAGCTCTGGCAGGAAGGTGGCTGCTGGCCGTGACACCCTGGAGACGGTCAGCACGTCCCGGAGCACCTCAGCTGTGGGCAGTGCTGCAGCACGGCTGGACGGCAAGACCTACTGGACCGAGTTCCTGGTGATGTGTGTGCTCTTCGCTGCTGCCGTCCTCGTGCTGGCCTTCTTTGTCCTGCACCGGCACCGTGACGGCATGAAGGCCTTGCTGGAGCCCGGCGACCCTAGCAGGCACCAGAAGCCACCCCGCAAGCCAGTGGAGAGCTTGCCCCTGAATGGCAGCAGCCTGCCCAGCACGGCTCCTGAGCACAAGGGCTACCAGGCCCTGCAGGACAATTACATCGTCAGTACCCCCGTGCATGAGCCCCCAGGGCCCCCACGCACCTTCTCTGAGTCAGAGAAGAGGCCTCTCCACGTCCGTGACAGCTTCGTGGAGGTGTCTCCTGCCTGCCAAAGACCCCGGGTGCGCCTGGGCTCCGAGATCCAGGACTCGGTGGTGTGAGGGGGATGAGCGCCGAGCCCTCACTCACAACTGCCTCTGCTCTGCTGAGCCTCACTGGACCATGCACCACTGCCAGGGTCCGTGTTGTCTGTGTGTGCATGCCCAGAGCCTGGCACCCACCGTCTGCGGCAGCACCCACCGGCCAGCGGGGTCTAGACCCTGGCGGGCTCCCTGGGCATCACCTCGGTACTTGTGGGTGTGAGGGGTGCCTCACGCCTTCCAGGGACCCGCAGGACGGTTCCAGCCCAGCGTCCCTGCTGCAGGGATAGACACGGTTCCTGGCTCACGCTGCTGGTGCGGGCTCTGCCAGGCCCTGACCCCCTCTATGCAGAGGGCAGGAGGGGGCAGCCGCAGACCCCTCGTGCCCCACCTCACTGTGACGTCCCGCGGGGGACCCAGGGCCACGCGTGCGGCTGGGCAGGGCCAGCCCCGCGGCATGTGCTGTGTGTCTGTGCTTGGTTCGTTTTTGGTATGTGGAAAATGTGAATTGTGTCCGGGGAAGGGGAGCTGGGAACAGCTTCCCCTGCGCTGGGTGGGCAGGGACGCCCCCGCGGCCCCACGTGCGTGTGCGGAAACGTCTCTTGTTTTTATATAAAGTCCTTCAGACACGTCTGTGCGGCAGGGCTGAGTGCCTTCCTGGGCCAGAACTGTCCCACGTCTGGCCCGCACTGCAGTCAGAGGAAGATCTGCCCATGGCTTCAGAGGGGGCCAGAGGACTGTGCTGGCCGTCAGCTCTGCGGAGTCCCCTCCGCACGTGCTTGGCTGAGCACTGGGCCAGGGCACGCGGGGCCCTGCAGGGACAGCGCAGGGACAGCGGCTGTGTCCCTGTGACCTACTGGCAGGCTGTCACTCCGCAGCCCTGGGCTGTCCTGGGGCCGTGCCTGGGGGCCCGTGGCAGCGTGGTGCAGGCAGAGCAGCGAGGCCTTGTGGTGGGGGAGCGCAGAGCGATGGGGTGATGCCATCCTGGCACCGTGAGAAACAGGACAAGGCAGAGGTGACCAGGAATAAGAAAATTTGGTGCCTGGGGCTGGGAGGACGGCAGCCCCCAGCAGGAGAGAGGTTGTGACAGCCCCCTTCCCAGGACCACAGTGCTGTGCTGCATGTGGGACCCACTGCCCGCACAGGGAGCATCTGGTCCTTGTGCCCATCCCACCCTGCTGTGGGCTGAGCCTGGACATTTTGCCAGCAGGACCTGACTCCGTGGTGGCTGAGGGCAAGGCCTGGGATTGCAGCCAGTGCTGCTTTTGAGCCCTCACACAACTGGGAAGCACCGGCTTCCCAGCACAGGGCTGGGGGAAGCGGTGAGCTCCGCAGAAATGGCGTGTCCAGGCAGGATTCCCCCGAGGGACCAGCACTGCCTCGCTCCCAGCTGGACCCATGCACTGAACTTCCTGCACAGCCTGTTCTGGGACATCAAAAAAGCCACTGGAGGCGTTGGCTGGTGAGGTGCCAACAGACAGAGCCCTGGGGCTGTAGGGGCACAGGCCTCGGCGGGCAGATACTGTCAGCGCCGTGGGGCAGCGAGCTGGAAGGGCTGGCAGCGCCAGGAGCAGGAGCCACGGTGTGAGAAACAGCCAAGAGCCCTGAGAGCCAGCAGCTGCTTTGCCCCAGCACGGGGGCTCTGCGGGGCCAGCCGGACCCCAGGCCCCACACCAGTGCTGGCAGGGCTGCTGGCTGCAGGGCAGGACAGAGAGGATCCTCAACAAGGACAAAGGACCCTGCTGCCCACAGTGATGGTGCCACGCGCTGCCCAGGGTTCCCCTTAGTGCCTCCAGCCTGAGCGTTGAGCAGTTTGTGCTGCCCAGAAGGATCCCAGCGTGGAGGAGGGAGGGAAGGAGGTGGCCCATGGAAAGGGCTGTCGTGGAGCAGGACGTGGAACCCATCCCCTGGGGTGGTGGCTGGCACGCAGGCAGAGGCCTGGCAGGAGCCCATGTCCCCAGCACCCTGGTGGCACCCGTCCCACAGGCAGACAAAGGCAGCAAAGAGCAAGGGTGAAACCAGAGCCCTTTAATTGTGTCCTCACAGGGACTGGGGGAGGAAGAGGCCAGGGCAGCAGAGCAGCTGCTGTGCTGGAGCCAGAAGGAGGGCAAAGACACAAAGGGAGGAGGAGGAGGAGGAGGAGGAGCGCAGGCTCTGAGCACAGCCGTGGGGGGACAGCTCTGCCGGGGGGTGGCACCTGTACAGTAACTTTTGGGTGACTGCTCAGAGAAAGCACTCCCATTTGGGTTATTGCTTGTGAAAAATGATCCACTTTTTGGTTATGGCTCAGAGGATCACATTCAGTTATTGCTCAGAGAAATGGATCCGCGTGGCAGCAGGCAGGCTCCCAGAAATACAGGAGAGGCAGGAAGATGCTGGCAGGAGAGGCAGCTCCCTGCCTGCTGCTGGAAGGCACAACATAGGAATTGGTCCTCAGGGCAGAGAGGGGCTGTGCTGGTGCAGAGTGGCCCCAGGCAGGAGTAGCTCTTCCTCCCTCACCTGCAGAGCTGCCCTTGGAATGCATAAGGATTCAAATTCTAGTGCTAGGACAGCAGAGGGGCTGCAGGAGAGGCAGATTCCTGGGTCCCCCTGCTGCCAAGCAGGCACCTGAGAGGGGAGCAGGAGGGTTCCTGCCCAAGGCATTGCAGCACAGCCCCCACTGAGGGGCCGGGCCTGTGCTCGCTGAAAGAGGAAATGGCTGAGCCCACAAAGAGCTGCAGGAACTGGAGGAGCGCTGGAGGAGCTGGAGGAGCGCTGCTGGACGGCCACAGGGCTCACAGGACAATCTTGAAGGAGCTGCAAGAGATATGACAGGATCTGCTCCTGCTTGCTAGGTCACACAAAGAGTTGACAAGCACCCAGCGGCGCAGGGACCAGAATCCCTCTGCAGAGCCAGCCTGGGACACAGATCCCTCTGCCATTATGGCAGACCTGGCACAGGGCAGCCCTGCCCTCCTGCCACCACGAGCTCTGCCCCAGTGCCAGCTGAGCAATCAGGGTGTGAACCCCCAGCCAGCCTCTGGAGACCACCGCACCTGGCAAAGTCCGGGGAGCGGGAGACAACGTGCTGGAACTCGGAGAGGTTGATGGTGCCGTCCTTGTCGATGTCGGACTCCTCCAGGATCTGCGGGGGAAGGTGAGCGCTGAGCCCTGTGCCTGGGGCTGTGCAGTGCCCATGCCCTGGCCCGCGGGCCTCACATTTTGGATGAGCTGCTCCATCTCTGCGCCGCTCAGCTGGGACTCCTCGCCCTGCCCTGTCAGGCAGTTCACCAGATGCTCCAGGTCCTTCCTGTCCAGAATCCCATCGTTGTCAAAGTCTGTGGGGAGAAACAAGGTAGGTTTTGGCAGGGCCGCAGTGACCCCAGGGAGTCACAGACAGCGCTACTGCAGCACTCCATGCACCTCACCATGCCAAACCAGCTGCTCCCACAGGGAGTTCCTATAGCCACCATCCCCGTGGGTGCTCCAAGGGCACTGCCAGCCCTCCTGAACATCGATTCATCTCCCTGCTCCCGCTTCCTCAAGGTGCAGGGATCCCAGAACACAGCACCTGTCCCCAGCCTTACCAAAGATGCGGAAGGCATAGTGGGATTTGATGTCAGAGGTGGCAGAATCGCTGAAGACACTCAGCATATCAAGAAAGTCTTCAAACGACATGCTGTCATCCCCGGTCTCTGAGGTTGAGAACACGTGGCAGATCCGGTGCTGGAAGGGGTTTGCCTGTAGACACAGGAATGGCTCAGGCAGGGCTGGCCCGTGCTGGCTCCATCAGGCACACTTTGGCTGCTGCTCCAGCAGGTGAGCAGGTGCCCCGCTCTGGCACTGCTCCATCACCCATGGCACGGTCAAACCTGTCCTGTGCCCCTCCCGGGATGCAGCCCCGTGCAGCAGGGATAAGCAGGGTCCCTCGTGGCACAGCAGGACCCCCCAGGATCCTGCACAGCAGGGATCCCTGGGATCCCCCATTGCACAGCAGGATCCCTGGGGTCGTCAGTTGCTTGGTGAGGACAAGGAAGCTCTTTAGTGGCAGAGCTGAGGACAGAGCACTGGCACAGCGAGGCCGTGCTGGGTGCACGGGGCCCTAACCCCGGAGCAGCAGTGTCCCGTGTCTGCCAGGCACCATACCCGCAGCTCAGGCAGCGTCAGGATCTGGCTCTTGGGAACCCGCGCGGAGTAGGCGTTCTCCCTCTCCTCCTTCGGCAGCAGTTCACTGAACCTCTTGTAG
Source organism: Vidua chalybeata (assembly GCF_026979565.1). Classification (NCBI taxonomy): domain Eukaryota; kingdom Metazoa; phylum Chordata; class Aves; order Passeriformes; family Viduidae; genus Vidua; species Vidua chalybeata. The sequence continues at coordinate 20,646,082 of NC_071542.1, forward strand.
GCACTTTAAGAGGCAAGAGCGGCTCTGTGGTGCGAGCGGGGGGGCAGCAGCCCGTCTGGCACCGGCAGCGCTCCCCAGGGCGCGGTGGCCGGTTCCCACCGCTCCTGCCAGCTCTGCCGGGCCGGGGTCCCACAGCTGCTCCCGGGGCCAGGGAGAGGAGCAGCTCTGGCTGCCGCCCACCCCGGCTCCGGGGCTGCCCAAGGGTCACCGCGGGCTCGGGCCGGCCCCAGCAGCTACCCCGCTGGTCCGGGCGTCACCGGCAACACCCGCGGACCTTCGCCCGATCACAACCGGCTCCTGGGGAGTGCCACCGGCACTTCCCGGCTCAGCTGGCCGTCTCGGCGGAACGGGAGTCCCGGGGCAGGGCCGGAGTTCTCCGTGCCCCGCGGCAGAGGCTGAAGCCCCGCGGGACCGGGCTGGCACGGTGGGGGCACTTACGGTAGTGCGGGCGGCGGTACTTACAGCAAGATCTCCTGCTTGCTCAGGAACGTCAGCTCCTGCGGGGACAGCACGGATCAGCAGCGGCACCGGGGCCAAGGCCTGAGCCAGGGCACAGCCATGGGCTCCTGGCCTCTGGGCACCTTCCGGGACCCGGTGCCGGTACCTGGTACTCGCCCAGCAAGTCCCGCGGGATCACACTGGCCGAGCCGCCCATGGCGCCGCTTCCCTCCGCTCGTCACCCGCCCGCTGCCGCGGCAACGGCCCGCCCCGGGCGGGGCAAGCGCGGCCACGCGTGCGGCCAGCGCCGCCCGCCCGGGCACACGGCGGGCTCCCGGTGCCGGCCGGCGCGGACGTGACGGCCATGGCGGGAGCGGAGCCGGGCGAACCGAACCCCGAGGAGTTCGTGTACGGCGAGGAGGACTTCGTGCTGCAGGCAGCCGGCTGGGGCGACCCGGACTCCGCGCCCTCCCGCTTCGACCGCGTGTTGCTGGCGGGCTGGAGCGACCGTATGGAGCGGGGACTGTTCCGGTACCGGCTGGGACCGCTGCCCACCCGCGTCCTGCCCGGCCCCGTGCGCCTCGTGGCGCAGCTGAACGAGCAGCGCAGCGCGAAGCGCCGCCCGCCGCAGCCCGTCCGCAGCCTCCGGGATCCCTTCGACCCCGGCGCCTTCAACTTCACCCGGCTGCGCCCCGCCGAGCTGCTGTTCCGCCTGCGCCGCGCCGGGGGCCCGGGGCCGCCGCCCGAGCCGCTGCTGGTGGCCATCAACGCCAGCCCGCTGGAGCGGGGGCACGTCCTGCTGCTGCCGGAGCCGGCGCGGCGGCTGCCGCAGGCGCTGACGGCCCCGGCGCTGCGCGGGGCGCTGGAGGCGGCGCTGCTCAGCGCCCACCCCGGATTCCGCGTGGGCTTCAACGGGCTGGGCGGCGGCGCCTCGGTGAACCACCTGCACCTGCACGGGCTCTACCTGGACCGGCCGCTGCCGCTGGAGGAGGCGGCGGCCGAGCCGCTGGGGCCGCGCCTGGGGCTGCTCCGCGCCGGACCGGCCCCCGCCTTCCTCTTCTTCGCCCCCGGGCCCGCGGCGCTGGAGCCGGTGTCGCGGGCCGTGTGCCGGGCGGCGGAGCACCTGGGCCGTGCCGGGCTGGCCTGCAACGTGCTGGCCACGCGGGGCGACCCGCCGGCGGGGCCCGGGGCCGGAGGCGGCCGCGGGCTGCGGGTGCTGCTGTGGGCGCGCCGGCCGCTCTTCGGCCCCAAGGCGGGCGAGCCCTTCGCCGTGGCGCTGTGCGAGCTGGCAGGGCTGCTGCCGCTGCCCGCCGAGCCGCTCTACCGGGACATCACCGAGGTGCAGGCCCTGAGCGCCATCCGCCAGCACCTGCTGCCCGAGCCCGAACTGCTGCACCTGGGCGGGGAGCTGGCGCGGCTGCTGGAGCGCTGATGGCACGGGCGGCGGCCGGAGCGCTGAACCGGTGGCACGGACAGCGACCGGAGCGCTGAACCGGTGGCACGGGCGGCGACCGGAGCGCTGAACTGGTGGCACGGAGCGCTGAACCGGTGGCACGGACAGCGACCGGAGCGCTGAACTGGTGGCACGGAGCGCTGAACCGGTGGCACGGACAGCGACCGGAGCGCTGAACTGGTGGCACGGAGCGCTGAACCGGTGGCACGGACAGCGACCGGAGCGCTGAACCGGTGGCACGGGCGGCGACCGGAGCGCTGAACCGGTGGCACGGACAGCGACCGGAGCGCTGAACTGGTGGCACGGAGCGCTGAACCGGTGGCACGGGCGGCGACCGGAGCGCTGAACCGGTGGCACGGAGCGCTGAACCGGTGGCACGGGCAGCTGCAGCGCTGACGGCACCGGGACCGGCAGGGGGCGCTGCTGGTGGAGGACACGGAAGTGACTGTCACGTGGCCTCGCGGGGCCGCTCTGCCCGCAGTGCCCGCGACTCTCTGGTGCGGTCGCCATGGGAACGCGGCGGAGCCGGGAGCGGTGCGATGGCGGCGGCGGGCGGCGGGAGCACGGGCCCGGGCCCATCCCCGGGAACCCCTCCGGGCGAGGAGGCGGCCATCGCCGCGGCCTCCCCGGACCGTCCCGCTGCCCCCGCCGGACCCGAGCCGCGGAGGAAGCGCAGGCGAGTGCGGGGCCGCAGCCCCCGGCAGGGTCCGGCTGGAGCCCGTCCAGCCGCTCCCGGCGGCGCCTCCCGCTGCCCTCACTCGCGCTCGGTCCCGGCCCCAGCCCAGCCGTGCCCCGGCCCCGCTGCTCCCCGTGGGACAGCGCCCAGCCGGTGCCCGGCGCTCCCCAGCCCCCGGGAGCCGGTGCGGGGTCCCGCTGACCCAAAATAAATAGTGTTCCCTGGAAGTGCCCCAAGGACCCCCTGTGTGACACCCAGGCACAGCTCCGTGCCCAGGACCAGCCTGCCCGTCTCCTTAGGCTGTAGCGGAGCGGGGCTGGCTTGGTCAGACTGCCCGGTGTGCTCCGTGGGGGATCGGGGCTGTGTCCCCCGCTGTCCCCTGCCCCGTGCCTCGCTGAGCTACTGTCGTCTCGTCTCTATTCCAGTGTCCCCTCCATCAACCTGAGCGGCTGCAAGTACGAGAGTGGTAAGTCAGAGGGGCCCCGCAGGCTCTCCAGGTGCCTGCCCAGCCAGGAGCGCTGCTGGCACCCAGCTCCCGCTGGTTTATTTACTGCTGCCAGCGACTGGCACAGGACCCTCGTGTTAGTGGAGAGTTTGTCACACTTTGGACTGAGATTTCCCCCGATTTAAAATGTGCAACAGCAGCGCAAGCCCTCAGCATCCCCCACACTTGTGTTTGCCAGCTGTCTGCTAAAATGGGCAGGAAGGGTTCCATCAGGTACAGTGCAAGGGAGCACCTGGGCTTGGAGACAGGACCTGAGGGCTGTTTAAGGTAAACTTGGTGGTGAGCAGGCAGGATCTGTACCACTCTCCCTTCCCACTCTCCTTCCACAAGCTGGATCTTGAAAGAACAAACTCCTGGCCCTTGAGGGGTGTTATTAATTTACTTTGCTAAGGGATCTTGGTGTGCGTGGATGCCCATCAGCTCTGCCAAGTTCATACTTGGCACCGTGAACCATGCCAGCATAGACCTTTTCCTGCAGAGCTGTGTTCTGCTGAGACCTTTGATTTGGGAGATTAAATTCACACCTTCACAAGACTTGTATGTGCCTGTGAGGTGTAAGACCCATGGGAAGTTCAGTGCTGCTGTTGAGGGGCCCTGGCACCTCAAGACAGGTGGGATTAGAGGGTTAAGAGTTCCCAGAACACTTGCAGCCAGAGGCATGGGGGGTTGCCAGATAAAACTGGTGTTCCTGACACCTTCCAAGGGGTCATGCCAATACCTTATCCCTCTGAGAGGGGAGCTGCAGCCCGGGGAGCTCACACTCCATCCCTTGTTATTCTGGGGGGGTGTCAGCCCCTGTATGTGGCTCCTCAGCCAGAGGTTTGTTTCACGTTCCATCCCTGGTTACTCTGGGGGGTTATCAGTCCCTGAGCGTGGCTCCCCTGCCTGGCCCTGTCACTGCTTGCCTTGGCACAGTGCGGCGGGCGGCGCAGCGCTGCGGGCTGAAGGAAGCGGCGGAGAACGAGGAGTGGACGGTGTGCTGGACGGACAGCACGGTCACTTTGGAGCGCCTCATGGAAATGAAGCGCTTCCAGGTAAACAAAACAGCTGCCCAGCAGGAACTGCTCGCGAAGGAGGGTGACACGAGGCTGGCTGTGGGACAGAAAAGCAGTGCCGTGTGCCATCTGTGCCCCGGCTCCAGGGCGCAGGGTCAGATGCCTTTGCTTGTGCCATGTCCCTGGCTGGTGTCGTCAGCAGCATTCAGCAGCTGTGGTGGGAGCAGCAGCGTTCCAGCCCTGTGATGTGCTGTGCACTAAACAGCTCTAATGCTGCTCCAGGGCTAAGATGGAATAGGCAGACAAATCAGTAGTGAAGCTCAGACAAAACAGCTGTAGCAAGTCTCATCCCCCAGCAGTAGTTCAAGGCAGCCACAGGCCTGGCTTCCCTCTCACTGCTGGTTCTCCATGCACAGGCTCTCCTCGGGGCCGGGAGAATCCATCCCCACAGGGCTCTGCTGATGGGGGTTTTTCTGCACTACTTTCAGAAAATCAACCACTTCCCAGGCATGATCGAGCTGTGCCGCAAGGACCTGCTGGCTCGCAACCTGAACCGCATGCTCCGGCTCTTCCCCAAGGAGTACAACATCTTCCCCCGCACGTGGTGCCTGCCAGCCGAGTGAGTGGCGTGGGACAGCGCCGCGGGGACGGGGTGACACGGGCAGGGCGAGGCTGCTGGCCTGCTCCTTCTGGGCACCAGAGCCCAAACCTTCACTTGCTTTGGCACGCACTGCGGTGGCCTCTCCTGCAAACCTCCCAGTACAGGTGGAGATGTGTGCAGGGAAAAGGAGGGATGTGGAGGCTGGCTCGGGTCACGCAGGGACCAATCCCTGACTCCTGTAGATTAGGAGTGGGAGTTGGATTCATCCCCTGCAGAAGCTCAGTGTGTGCTGGCCTGCAGCACCATGGTTTCAGTACCCAGCTGTTAGTTAGGAGAGAGTTCAGAGGGGTTCTTTTGCAGCTGGTGATAGTCACCTTTCCCTTACACAGCTACGGAGATTTCCATGCCTATAGATCCATGAGGAAAGTAAGAACATTCATCTGCAAGCCCGACAACAGCTGCCAGGGAAGAGGGATCTTCATAACCCACCACCCAGAGGAGATCAAGCACGGGGAACGCATGATCTGTCAGCAGTACATCTCTGAGGTACTGACGGTCCAGAACATCGGGGTGGGATTCCAGTCCCCACTCTGCCAGTATCCCCCATGCTCCCAGGTCTCCTCAGGTCTGCTGGAGGTGTTGCTGTGGCTGCAGCACATCGGGGACACAGACAAAGCTTGTCTCTCTGCTGAGCAGCACAGGCAGACGGAGCAGTTCCTCACCTCACCCTTGCTCCTGCCTCTTTCCTCACAGCCCTTCCTCATTGATGGCTTCAAGTTTGACATGCGCATCTACGTGCTGGTCACATCCTGTGACCCACTGAAGATTTTTCTCTACAAGGAGGGCCTGGCCCGATTTGCCACCATGAGGTACATCGATCACAGCACGAGAAACCTGGTAAAGAAGAAGTTTTAAAGAAACTCATATAGTATCTGTAGGTGTCAGTGTTTAACTTGTCCTGGGGGCATTCCAGGCCTTGAGAAGGCAGGTATTGGGGGTTGCAGGAGTCCCAGCTTGATGCTTTCCTGTTCTTCCTCTATACCCCTTCCTCCTCTCACAGGAGGTGTTTCAGGAGGGATAGTTCATCTACCCCAAGGCCCCACATTTGGGCTGTTTACTGGCATTACCACGGAATCATGGAATTGTTTGCTTGGATGGAACCTTGGAAGGTCTCCAACCTCATGCTGAAAATTTGGTCAACAATAAATTTGTATCTGGTTTCTCAGGGTCTCACCTGATCAGGTTTTGAAAATCTGGAGAGTGAAGCCCCCCTGGTGTCTCTGGGCAGCATGTTCTGCTTCTGGCCCTGATAAGAATGCTCAATTCCACACCATTCCTACTCTGCCCATGCTTCAGGCAGAAAAGAACATGAGAGTATCTGGTGGGGCTCTTCCTGTTCTTGCTCAGTGGTTCAGAGTGAACAAATGTCTCTTGTGGTTCCCTGCCAGGGTGACATCTGCATGCACCTGACCAATTATGCAATCAACAAACACAATGAGAACTTCGTCAAGGACGACATGGTGGGCAGCAAGAGGTACTGGCGAGTCCGAGCACTGCAGGAACGCTGCCTGGGGACACTGCTTTACCTCAGCTTTCCTGGGGTGACACAGCTGAGCCCTTACTGCCTCCTGTTCCCACACAGGAAGCTGTCCACCCTGAATGCCTGGATGGCAGAGCACAGCTATGACACATCAGAGCTCTGGGCAGATATTGATGACATTGTTATAAAGACACTGATTTCAGCTCACCCTGTGCTGAAACACCATTACCAGAGCTGCTTCTCCAACCACACTACTGGCTGCGCCTGCTTTGAAATCCTGGGCTTTGACATTTTGCTGGATAGAAGGCTGAAGCCATGGCTGCTGGAGGTGAGGAAGGAGTGGAGAGCTCAGAGCTGGGGGACTAGGACAGGAGGTTTGGGATGAACAGGGCTTGTTTGCTTCAAAAGGGCCACCTTGCTCACAGAATTAACCAGGCTCTGAAGCCAAACAACCTGCTGTGAGCAGGATCCAAGAGAACCCCTTTCCTGCACACCATCTAACAACAGGGAGTTTCCCAAGCCTTCAGACCCCTCGTCCTGTGAGCACCCTGAATTTGTGACAGCTGCCCCCTGCCTGCACCCTGCGGGGTGGGATCCAGGTGACCTGTGGCACAACTGGGCAACACGCTGCAGGAGAGAGTGCTGTCTCTGGCAGAGAGCAGAGCATCCGTGGGCAGTGTGGGGCCTGGCTGGGGCCATGGGCTGGGAGCTGGGGTGCCAGCTTAGGTTCCCTGCTTGTCTTGGCAGGTGAACCACTCTCCCAGCTTCAACACAGATTCTCAGCTAGACCATGAGGTGAAGGATGCCCTTCTGTGTGACACCTTCAACCTGATCAATGTGCACGCCTGTGACAGAAAGAAGGTGCTGGAGGAAGACAAGCGGCGGGTAAAGGAACGGCTCCTTCAGGCCTACCAGACTCCCCGGGAGTCCAGGTATTGCTGTTCCCCCACAGAGCTCAGGTCCCCAGTGAGCAAAGACAGAGCAGGATAACACCAGCGCTGGCTGCTGGAAGTTCCCAGAGCCCATAGCATTGTGCAGCCTCTGTGCTCTCCCAAGCCATCTGCATCCTGCAAGGAGGAGCCAGGGCTCCTCTCTGGATGCCAGGAGATCTGTGACACCTTGTGCTGTGGGCCCTGACAGAGCTCTCCCCAAGCTGCACCTGCTTGTCATCTCATTTGCTGGGGACGGGCAGTGGCAGCATCCCAGGCTGGCAGGGATGCTCACATGAGGAACCACAGCCCTGCCTCAGGAACTGGGGGTAGCCTGGGCACGGGCAGTTCTCCAGGGCAGGGGTCTTTTCCAGGGCTGAGGGTTTCCCGTTCCCCGTGATCAGTGAGCCTGCTGCCTGGCAGGCAGGGCGTGGCTCTCTCCAGCTGCTGTTTCCATCAGGAGCCCTGGGATAATCCTGGGACATGCTGAGCACGTCAGACCTGCGCTCTGCCTGTCCCAGAGCCTCCCTCCACAGCTCCCTGTCCTCACTCCTGCTGCAGGCGCAGGGAGCAGGAGAACAGCCAGGCTGCCTGGCTGGCACAGGCTGAAACCTACGAGAACGAGCACCTGGGGGGGTTCCGACGCATCTACCCAGCACCTGGGACAGAGAAGTACGAGCCATTCTTCCAGCAGAGCAGGTCCCTCTTTCAGGAAACAGCAGCATCCAAGGCAAGAGAAGAGTATGCCAGGTATGCTGCTCCTGTGGAAACCCACTTCTCACAGGTGGCATGGAGACCACTTGCTCCCGATCCCTCCTGGGGAGCAACTCGGCCTGGCAGGTGTAAGCAAGCGGGGAGAGTGGGAGGGGAAGGAAGGAGCCTGCATGTGCTGTGGCACCACAGCAAAGTGGCTCCTTTTGGATGGACTCCAGAGAGGCAAGGGCAGTACCCTGGAGACACCATTTCCCAAATGTCCCCCTCCCTTTTGGCAAACACAGCCTAATCCAAGGGCATTTCTCTTTTTGAAAGTCTCTTTACAAGCATCCCACCCCATCTCTTGGCACACTTCTATTATGGGCTATTCATACAGAACTTGAGCCTGCAGTAAATGTCCTCAGGTTGAAGTCTTCCCCGTAGCCTTTTGCTGTTGTGGCTCTGAGCCAGCGAGTGACTGTGTTCTGTGGCAGGCAGCAGCTGGAGGAGATGCGCCTGAAAAATGAAAAGCTGGAAGCTGCCAGGAAGAAGAAAACAGAGAGTATCCAGAATAAAAGCACAGCTCCTACAACCCACCTTACCTACAGAAGCACCAAGGCGTGGGATAGAAAGGTACCTCAGTGCCAGCATTGTCCGTGGGCTCTCCAAGTCAGTGATATGGCTCCGGGAGCTATGCTGAGCCATTGGTGCACCCACGGAGCAGAAATTCCAGGTTTGACTCCCTGCCTGAAGTTCAGAGACAACAACTTGTGTTGGCACTACTTGCAAGCACCAGTGTTGTGCCTTTCCACTTTGGCTCTCACTGGGATCTCTGTCCCCTCCCTGTAACTGTCCCCAGGCTTGGAGCAGCTCACGGCTTTGTCTCACCTGTGCATTACCCCAGCTTCAGCTTTTTTGCTATAGCTCAGGTGTTTCTCTGCCGAGGTGCAGCGCATGCAGTACAACTCCATGCAGCCCCAGAACATCATGGCACATGAAGAGAAGAGGAGAGTGAATGCTCTGCTGCAGCGTGAGAAGCTGATCCGAGACCTGGGCATCACCGAGCAGCTTTCCCAGCTGCTCCCCACGGCTGACACGCAGGGATCCTGCGAGCTCCAGAGCCAGGTAATGGCACTGCCCACAGCCACCCCACACAGAAGTGGACTGGGCACTGAGCATCTCTGGTGGGGCAGGACGAGGGGTCCACTGCAGGCGCATCAGCTCCTGTGCCTTCAGGATGATGTGTCTGGCATGGTGGTGGGGGCATACCTGGGGACAGAGTGCGGGGTGATGCTTCCATGCACCTCGGTGTGACTGGAGGCTTTTCTTTCCCATCTCCTGCCAAGGCCTGCAGAAGTAAGCCATGGCCATATTCCTTCCCTCCTTCCAGCTGCCGTTTCCCTGGGATGTCATCGGGGAGCAGAACACCCACGATTTAATGATGCTGATCTCACTGCTGGGAGTCCCAGCTCAGCCCTTGGGACACAGGGTCATACCCAGCCCTAGAGGCCAGGCCTTGCCGCAGCACATCCCAGGCCCAGATCCCGAGGACACGCAGGCCCTGTGCATTCAAGGCCAGAGTGTCCTGTACCACACGCGGCACGAGGGCTCCCGGGTGCTGGGCGGGGGCTGGCTGCAGAGCCGGGCAGTGGGGGCAGTGGTCACCCAGCCCTGTGCCCACCCCAAGCGGCCGCAGATGAGAGACCAGTGGCTCCCTGGCAGCAGAAACCAGGCTGAAGGCTGTAAGTACACATCACCTTCCTGGGGATGCTCCTGGCCCTGCCAGGGTGGGGGGAATGGGTGGGATCGATGGAGCTCTCAGGAATCCTGAACACAAAAAGGTCGCCATGCTCTGCTTGGGGCACTGGTGACCACTGGAAATCTCTGAGGCTTGGAGCATCCCATTTGCAGGGACAGGGAAGAACCATGGGTGGTTTCCCAGGATCAAGGGTTGATGTGCAGGCATGGGGGAGTGTGAGAAGCCAGGAAAGTCAAAGGGGTGCATTAGCTCCTGGGGTCAGAGGGGACATGGTGACACAGCATAGCCCCCAGTCTCTTCCCAGGTCTCCTTCCCACCACACTGCTCCCTGCCCATGCTCTCACCCTCCATTCTCACCCAGCCCGGCTCCCTGGCATCAGCTTCATCCGCTTCGCAGCCTTAGGACCAGGGAGCAGGGGTGGAGGAGGGGCTGCCAGGACCAAGCCCCACTGGGAAGGGCAGTGGGGGCTGCTGACGTGCGGAGCTGTTGGCTCTGCACAGCCCCACATCCAGCTGTGCTGTTCCAGGTGATGCTGGTAGTCTGTCATCCTCCGATGGAGGCAGCTGTCCCCCGGCTTCCCCAGCCAGCCCAGAGCAGGCCACAGGTGACGGCATCTTCAGCTGTGCTGTGGTCGAGGAGCTTCCCAACGCCACTGCCGTTCCCGTGCAGCACACACCCCCCTCACACCACGGCACAGCCTCGCCGTGCCAGTGTGTCACACCATGCCAGTGCCTCGCACATTCACAACCTGAACATGAAAAGCACAGGTAACGCGGCCGAGGGCTCAGCCCTCCTCCCGTGTGTGCTTGCATGAGTACCAGGACTTGCTGGATGAAACCAGGACAGCTGCTGGCTGCCTCCGTCAACTCTGGGGTCGGCTGCTGAGCCCCCTGACCGGAGCCTGGGCCCAGCGTGGCTCCGGCCACACCTGCCCCGGCTAGCTTCCCCTCTGCCAGGACCGGGGACTGGTGCTTGTGCCCCTGTCCGCGCTCTGCCCGCTGCACTCGTGCCCGTGACCCACAGCCGCCTGCGCTGAAGCCCTCCGGAGGCCAGCTCGCTCCGGACCCGTCAGTCCCTCGCTTCCCCGGCCGGGGCCGCTCCCCCGCGCCGGCCCCGCCCGTCCCGGGCGGTTCCTGCCATGGCGCTGCCGCTGCTGCGGCGCTGCCTGCGCGCGGTGCCGCTCCTCGCCCGGGCCCCGCGGCGGGCGGCGGCGGCGTGGCCCGGGGACCCGGAGCCGCCGGACCCGGCGCTGGAGGAGACGCAGAGGTGCGGAGCGGTCGGGCCGCGGCCGGGGCCTGCGCTGGCCCGGGCGCTCACGCGTGCTTTTCCCCGCAGGGCGCGGCGGCGGCGGGCGGCGGCGCGGATGGAGCGGCTGCGGCGGGAGCTGGGCGGGGGGCGCGGAGCCCCCGACCGCACCCTGACCTGGCAGGCGATGGAGCAGCTGCGGTGAGCGCGGGGCCGGGCGGGCCGCGCCGCGCCCGCTGACCGCCCCGGTGACCGTGCCCGTGCCCGCAGGTTCCTGCGGCAGGAGCTGCCCGACGAGTGGCCCTTGGAGCGCCTGGCCCAGGGCTTTGGCGTCAGCACCGACGTGGTGCGGCGGGTGCTGCGGAGCCGCGGCTGTCCCTCACCGCGCCGCCGCCTGCGGCAGGACCAGCGGGCGCTGAGCGCCGCCGCGACGGCACCGCCGCCGGCACGGGGAGCGGGAGGCGGCCGCGAGGTGCGCGCCGCCGACGGGACGCTGTTGTACCGGCTGCCGCGGGGCTCGGGCTGGGGCGGGCCGGGGCCCAGCGCGCAATAAACGCACTTGGGACCCGCCTCCGCCTGTGCCGCTTCCGTCGCGTCGGGCGCGACTCCGAGGCCGCGGGAATGAGCTCCGGGGCAGCGGAGATGGGCTCCGAGGCCGCGGGCATGGGCTCCGGGGCAGCGGGGATGGGCTCCGGGGCAGCGGGGATGGACTCCGGGGAATTGGGGATGGGCTCCGAGGAACTGGGGATGGGCTCGGGGGCAGCGGAGATGGGCTCCGAGGTGGCGCGGCTGCTGGAGGCGGTGGACTTTGCAGCCAGGAAACACAAGGATCAGCGGCGGATGGATCCCGAGGGCACCCCCTACATCAACCACCCCATCGGTGCGGAAACCCCCCCGGCACCGCGTCCCGCTCCCGGGAGACCCCCGCGGCCCCTCTCTCCCAGAGCACCGCTCACCCTGGGACCCCTCCTGCCCTCCTGCCCCTCCGCTCCAGCTCCTGCGCGCTGCCAACCCCCGGGAGCCCCTCACCCCGGTCCCTGGAGAGAACCGTGTCCCTCGTCCCGTTCCGTGTCCTTCGGCCCGATGGGGGCAGAGCTGCCGAGGCACTGCAGCCCCGGCCCTGCCAGGCCTGGGGACACCGCCAGCCCCGGGACCTTCCTGCCTGCCCCGCCGAAGCGTTCACGGCGCGGGACGTGCCCGTGCGGGTTCCCCTGCCCAGGGCTGGTCGCTGGGAAGCCTCCGTGCGGCACGGCCCCGCGTCACCCACGGGGGCCGCTCTCCGGGCCCGGAGCTGCCCGGTCCCCGCTGCCTCCTCCACCTTTCCGTTCCCCCTGCAGCCGTCGCCAGGATCCTGGCGCACGAGGCCGGCGTGACGGACGTGGTGGTGCTGCAGGTAAGGGCCTGCCCCGTGCTGCCCTGCCCGCTCCCCGCTGCTCGGCCCGAGCCCCTGCCCTGCCCCTCCTGCCCTCCTCGCCGCAGGCCGCCCTCCTGCACGACACAGTGGAGGACACGGACACCACGTTCTCGGAGATCGAGCAGCGGTTCGGCGCAGCGGTGCGGAGCGTGGTGGAGGAGGTGACGGACGACAAGAGCCTGCCCAAGGCGGAGCGCAAGCGGCTGCAGATCGAGCGCGCTCCCGTTTGCAGCCGCCGGGCCAAGCTGGTCAAGCTGGCGGACAAGCTGCACAACCTGCGGGACCTGAACCGCTGCACCCCGCAAGGTAGCGGCCTGTTACCGCCCCCGACCGGAGCCGGGGCCCGGGGGGGCTCGGGACCGCCGCGGCACCACGGGGACGGGCGCGGCGGGCCCCGGCCAGCGGCAAGGCTGGTGCTGTTGGCTGTGCCGAGGGACAGAGGAGTCGCGCGGCTGCCCCGGGCCGGGGCGGCGGTGGCGGCAGGCACAGACGGTGTGCCGGTGTCGGTGCCGGTGTCGCTGTCACCGTCACCGGGACCGGGGCGGCGCCGGAAGTGACGCCACGCGTGTCCCCGCAGGCTGGTCGGAGGAGCGCGTGCAGGAGTACTTCCGGTGGGCGGCGCGCGTGGTGTCCGGGCTGCGCGGGACCAGCGCGGCCCTGGAGGGGGCGCTGCAGCGCCTGTTCCAGGAGCGCGGCGTGCCCACGTGACCGGGGCCGCGGTTCCGCCTCCGCCAATAAACGTGCGCACAGCTCGGCGTCCCTCAGTTGCCATGGTATCGCGCGGTTCCGCCGCCGCCGGGTTCCGGCCGCGCCGCGCCCGCGCCCGGGCGTTCCGGTGCCGAGCCGGCCCCCGCCATGGCGCTCGCCGGGCGGCGCGACGCGCCCGAGCCGCCGGACTTCGGGATCCTGAAGCGGCTGGCGCGAGACCAGCTCGTCTACCTGCTGGAGCAGGTCCGGGGGCCGCCCGGGGCGGGCATCGCGCAGCGGGGCGGGCGCGGGGAGGCGGCGGGATCGGCACCGGCGCCGGGCGCGGGAGGGGCCCGGCTCGGGGCGGCCGCCGGCTGCCGGCCCATGCCCGCCTGCCCGCAGCTCCCCGGGAAGAAGGACCTGTTCATCGAGGCCGACCTGATGAGCCCCCTGGACCGCATCGCCAACGTGTCCATCCTGAAGGTACCGCGGGTCCGCTCGGGCCGGCCCTGCCCGCCGCCGCCGCCGCCGCCCGCGCCGACCCCGCGCCCTGTGCCCGCAGCAGCACGACGTGGACAAGCTGTACAAGGTGGAGAGCCGGCCGGGCCCCGGCGCCAGCGACCAGTGAGTGCCCCGCGGGCGGGCCGCCCCGGCAGGGCCGGGCAGAGCGGGCCCTGCGGCGCGGTCCGGTTCGAGCGGCCCCTCCGTGCCGCAGGTTCTGCTTCCTGGTGCGGCCGCGGGTCCGGACCATGAGGTTCATCGCCGGTGAGTGCGGCCCCTCGGCCGCTCTGGGCCGCCGCTGGGCCCGGCCTGGGGGGCTCCGGGCCGGCCCCGCTCCGGCTGGGGCGAGCGGGCTCTGCGAGCCGAGGGGAGCCGAGGGGAGCCGTGCCTGGCGGGTGGGCAGCTGTGCAGGGGCTCTGCGGGGTGTCCACAGATATTGTCAACGCTGACAAGATGTCGGGGAGGAGCAGGAAGTACAAAATCATCTTCAGCCCCCAGAAGGTCAGTGGCACCCACGGTGCTGCCCATTCCCCTGTCACTCTGTGCCTGCCCAGCCTTTGCACCTTCCACCCGTTCTACAGGCACAAACATTGTTCGTTTGTCACCCAGAAATGTTTAAGTAAACCCGTGTTGTGACACCTGGGGAGGCGCTGGGCCCCTCCAGAGCTTTTCCTGCTCAGAGCCTGCCTGGCCCTGAGGCTCTCCCCTTCCCTTCCAGTTCTATGCTTGCGAGATGGTGCTGGAGGAAGAGGGGGTCTTTGGTGGTGAGTGGGCTGCAGTGCTGGCTCGGGGTAGCTGACACCGCAAGATCCCAGTTAAATCCCAGTGCTGGGATCCCCGTGTGGGCAGGGGCAGGAGGGCAGGCAGGGCACACGGCTTCTCTGCAGGCTGGCTGCAGGCCTGCAGGCGGATTTGTGCCCACACAGCACCGGCCCCTCTCTTCTGGCCGAGGAGAGGAGAGAGGGTCCTGCCACCCATCCTGTCCGAAGCTCCACAGGCCCTGTTTTGGGGCTTTTGTGATTCCTGGGGCTCTTCCTGCCCAGGGCTGCATAACTGTCCCTATCCCTGTCCTGACAGATGTCACCTGCGATGAATGGTCCTTCTACCTGCTGCCCCTGGATGAAGACATCATCAGCATGGAGCTGCCCGAGTTCTTCCGCGACTACTTTCTGGTCAGTGGTGGGGTGACAGCCCATCCTGTCCCCTGTGCCTCACTGGGCTGGGGACAAGGCGCTGTTCAGAGAGGAGGTGTGTGGCGCCCTGCTCGGCCCTCAGTCTGCACCACGGGCCCCGTCCACTCCCCAGGGGCAGCCGTTGTGGGGCAGCGGGGGCTCGGCCCCGAGCTGGCCCCTCTGGCCCGGCCGAGCGGCTCTGGGGCGGTTCCCGTCGTGTGCTCCCAGCTCCGTGCCCAGCCCAGCCCTGCCGTGGCAGTCCTTGCCAGCCAGCTGCCCACACGCACTCCCTCGTCCCGCAGGAGGGAGATCACCGCTGGATCAACCCCGTCGCCAGAGCCCTGCAGTTGCTGAGCTCCCTTTACGGCCCCTTTGGGAGGACCTACGGCATCGGCCGCTGTGCCAAGGTGTGGCTGGCACCTGGGGTCCCCTGGGTGCCCGTCAGGGCTCGCAGGCACCCGGAGCCCATCAGCCACATGGCAGCGCAGAGGTGTCGCTGCGCCGTGCCTCCCCCTGGGCAGGCTTTTGGGGGGTCCCCTACGCCAAGGTGGGCAGCGGAGGGGCGGCCGCTGCCCGCTGGGGTGTGGTGGAGCCCCCCGAGCCCTGAGGCAGGGAGCGTTTGTGCCTGGCCTTGGCTGTCAGCCCCGCTGCGTGCCAGGGCCCTTGGTGGGAGCCTGGGGCTGCTCCCCGCCCTGGCACCCTCTGCCCCTCACAGATGAGCTACGAGCTGTGGCGGGACTTGGAGGAAGAGAGTGAGAGCGAAGGCCAGGGCAGGAAGCCTGAGATTGGACACGTCTTCCTCATGGACAGAGGTGGGCGAGGCAAGGGCGGCGGCCAGGGCCGCGGTTTGGGCAGGGAAAGCTGTGTGGGGCGGCAGGAGGAGCGGGAGGGCAGCCTGGCTCTCCCCGCAGACACCGACTACGTGACAGCGCTCTGCTCACAAGTGGTCTACGAGGGGCTCGTGGACGACACCTTCCGCATCAAGTGTGGTACGTGACTCGGGGAGGGCAGCGGCAGCGCGGGGCTGAGCTCAGAGCGCGGGGCTGAGCTCAGAGCGCGGGGCTGAGCTCAGAGCGTGGGGCTGAGCTCAGAGCGCGGGGCTCTGAGCAGCTCAGGGCAGTGCAGGGCTCTGCACTCACAGTGGGGCAGCTCAGGGCTCTGCACTCACACTGGGGCAGCTCGGGGCTCTGCACTCACAGTGGGGCAGCTCAGGGCTCTGCACTCACAGCTCAGGGCAGTGCAGGGCTCTGCACTCACACTGGGGCAGCTCGGGGCTCTGCACTCACAGTGGGGCAGCTCGGGGCTCTGCACTCACAGCTCAGGGCAGTGCAGGCTCTGCACTCACAGTGGGGCAGTGCAGGGCTCTGCACTCACCTGTCCAGCCTCTGCAGGGTTTGTGCCTGGCATTGTCAGGCACCGTGCTGCTCCCACAGGGACAGTCCCAGTGTGGGGTGCTGCTGGAGGTCATCCACAGGGAGAGTCCTCACTTTGACCAGGAGACTGGGCTGGCATCCCCTGTCTCTGCTGCCTCTTAGAGTGAGGCTCGTGCACGTGGGAATGTTGCTATGTCTGGGCCAAAGCAGCTCTTCGCTTTTCCCTGCAGGCAGTGTGGATTTTGGGCCAGATGTCACCTCTTCCGACAAGAGTATTAAAGTGCTGCTCAATTCCCAGGACAAAGTGAGTCCTCACAAGCCTCGGGGAGTCCCCTTGGTGGGAGGAGGCAGAGTGGACCATTCCCCCCGCCAAGCTTGAGCAGGAGTGGCTGGGGGCTGCTCGGGGCATGGGCTCAGGCACAGAGACCAGAGAAACCTGGTGCAGCTCTGCTTCTGACCCTCCAGAGTCCCTGCATGCAGGGCTGTGTCACAAATGGATGTTTTAAGGTCACTAAAGGAATCCCCAGCAAAGGCATCCACAAAAACAGATTTCATATAAAAGCCGCAGCCGCAGCAAAATTCGTTGGCAAAGTTCTAAATGGTTAAAGCACACAGATAAAAAGTAAAAGAAAATTATAAATCAATGAATCCAAACGAAAATCAACCCAAAAATATCTACGTGGAGGCGGAGGTGGGGAATGAGGGGGGAATCAAAAGGATAGGAAGGAATACAGAAGACCCTCCTGTTGAGTCACGGGGTTCATAGTAATTTTCCATGCTGGCCACAATTCAGGCTGTATTTTACTATGGAATTTGACAATGAAAATATTACTCCACTTGGGTTTTTATTCAGGTTACAAAAGTAAGTTTCCCAGGCTGTTCATTAAAACACAGGAGCTGGTTAGACAGTACTAGTTCCTAGGAAGAGAGAGTGTTTCTGCTAAGCTGGGGAGGACCCAGGTGCTGTTCATTGCTCAGATGGTGGTGTGGCCTGGGTCAGAGGGACACACTGACACAGGCTGCTGTGCTGCCAGCCAGGGTTTTGGGGCACGGGGTGGCACGTGGCCAGCGTGCTGTGCAGAGCGTTGGCCCTGGGCTCTGTGTCTCCAGGCTGCAGCCGGCCGGGCCCTGGCAGCTGTGGTGCTTCCACAGGTGTTCAGCCAGATTCGGAACGAGCACTTCTCCAGCGTGTTTGGCTTCCTGAGCCAGAAGTCGCGGAGCCTGCAGGCGCAGTACGACGTGAGTGCCGCCCTGGCAGGCGTGCGGCGCCGTCCCTCGCAGCCTGGCCACCACCGCCGTGCTCTCCCTCCCGCAGCGGCGCCGGGGCATGGACATCAAGCAGATGAAGGACTTTGTGTCCCAGGAGCTGAAGGGACTGAAGCAGGAGCATCGCCTGCTGAGCCTGCGTAGGAACCTGAGGGGAGGGGGTCCCTCGGCTGCACCACAACTGCTGGAGCTGTGGGGAAAGCAGGGGCTTGGGGGCCCTGGATGTGCCCAGCAGGGCAGGGCAGGGGCTGTTGGCGTGTGCTAACAGTGCCTGCAGAGCCCTTTCCCCTCCAAAGCTTCTCTGTCTCTTGGCTGTGTAGATATCGGTGCCTGTGAGTCGATCATGAAAAAGAAAACCAAGCAGGACTTCCAAGAGACCATCAAGGCTGAACACTGTGAGTGCTGCTCCATCTGTGCCTACCCCTGCCCCAGTCTGACCCACGGCCTCACTTGCCCCAGCCCCAGGCAGCCTCATGCCTGGGTGTTCCCTATGTGGCCACATCCTCCCAGTCCCTTCTGGGGTTGTCTCAAGATCCCAAGTAGGGTCAGGCTGCACTCTCTGAGAGGGAACGTGTGGTGGGGTGGGGGCCCCATTCCCTGGGGTGTTGGGAGGGCAGGGGAGCCCAGAGCCCAGCTCAGTGGCCTGGCAAAAGCCCTGGGGTGATGCTGTCTGTGCCCCTGCCACAGCACTGCTGGAGGGCTTTGACATCCGCGAGAGCACCAGCTTCATCGAAGAGCACATTGACCGGCAGGTGAGAGCAGGGGGGTGCCTGCTGCAGCCGCCCCGTGCTGCCCCGCTGAGCCCCGCTCCCCACAGGTGTCCCCCGTCGAGAGCCTGCGCCTCATGTGCCTCCTGTCCATCACAGAAAATGGTGAGTGCCCGCTCTGCTGGGCCAGCAGGGCCACCGAGCCCCAGCCTGGGCACGGGGCTCACCTGGTGCTCCCCACAGGTCTCATCCCCAAGGACTACCGCTCCCTGAAAACCCAGTACCTGCAGGTGAGGGCCCGGGAGTCACTGCCGGGCAGGAGCTGTGTCGGGTGGGGTCCTGTGCTTCTGGCCACGAGGCCATGGGCAGCAGCACTCCTGGGGCTGGGCCCTGCCTGCACGGCCCTGCTGAGCCCCAGCACACCTGGGCTGAGGCTGTCTGTGCAGGACAGGCCCTGCTGAGCCCCAGGCTCTGCCTGCCCCTGCCCTGTGCTTGCTGGGGGGCTCTGAGCAGCCTGTGCCTGGCCGCAGAGGGGACAGCCTGTCTGCTCCCCGTGCTGCAGACGGGGCCCACGCTGATGCTGCTGCCCCGTTCACAGAGCTACGGGCCCGAGCACCTGCTGACCTTCCACAACCTCAAGCGCATCGGGCTGCTGACCGAGCAGTCAGCTGGGGAGACCCTGACAGCCGTGGAGAGCAAAGTCAGCAAGCTGGTGACAGACCGTGCTGCAGGTGAGCCAGCCCCCTGCCCCACGTCCCTGGGAGCCTGGGAAGGGGAGCTGCTGGCCCAGACGTGGCTGGAAGCACGTGGCAAGCGTGTCCCCAGCGATGGTGCTGCAGGCAGGGCGGTGGGCTCTGCCGTGGGGGCACCAGGGCTGGCAGCCACCACGGTCATTCTCCAGAGCACACAGCTCTGCACACCTCTGCCTGCCTGGGCTGGGATCCACACAGAGCCTCTTAAGATGTTTCTCCTCGTCATGTTTTCCAGGAAAGATCACAGATGCATTCAATTCTTTGGCCAGGAAGAGTAATTTCCGAGCCATAAGCAAGAAGCTGGGGTTGGTACGTCCTCAAGGGGTGCTGGCTGGCCCCAGTGCCCAGAGAGCTCTGCTAGCCCGTGCCCAGGCTGCAGGCATGGCACCTCAGGGGGACACAGCTCAGGGCCAGAGCTGCTGCAGCTGCTCCACGCAGCCTGTGGGCTTCTCCTTGGGGCTGGGGGCCACTGCCAGCTTCCCACTGTGCCCTGGCCCTGCGCCCTGGGAGTGTGCTGCAGCGCCGGGGCTTTCCTTGGCCCTTCAGACACAGCCGTGGCACTGGGCAGGCAGCCCTGTGTCCTCCGTCCTGAGGCAGAGGTCCTAGGGTGCTGGCAAGGTGACGTTTCTGGGACGTTTCAGGGACATTTCTGTCCCTGGCCCCTGCTGCAAAGCCCACCCAGGCCATGTGATGCTGGCTCTGGCATGGTGGGGCAGGAGGTGGGGACAGAGCCGTGCTCCACGTGTCTGTCTCTCCTCACCCCTGCACCTCTGAGGGGCAGTGAGGCCCCAGGCAGCCTGGTCCTGTACCCTTGGTGTCCCCTGTCCCCGCAGATCCCTCGAATGGATGGTGAGTATGACCTCAAAATGCCTCGGGACATGGCGTACGTTTTTGGCGGGTCCTACGTGCCCCTGAGCTGCAAGATCATCGAGCAGGTGAGCCCATGTGCCGTGAGAGAGAGCCGGGCACATCCCCCAGCCCCTGCCTCCTTCTGGGGAGCCCAGCAGGGGTCCCCGTGCCCCGGGCGGGGGCTGATGGTGGCCACCTGCTCCGAGCGCCCTGAGCAGTGCCCGGCGCCCGCCTGACCCTGCTGCGCTGCCCGTGCCTCAGGTGCTGGAGCGCCGCAGCTGGCAGGGCCTGGAGGAGGTCGTGCGGCTGCTCAACGGCAACGAGTTCTCTGTCTCAGGTACTGGGGGGCCGGGGCGGCGGGGCTGGCAGCCGGCACGGCCTACAGCGCTCTTCCCCATCCAGACAGCGCTGCGGAGGACAACCCCGCCTGGGAGTCCCAGCGTGTTGTCCTCGCCGTCTTCCTGGGGGGTTGCACCTTCTCTGAAATTGCGGCCCTGCGCTTCCTGGGCAAGGAGAGAGGTAGGAGCGGCCTGGGAAGGGTGGGGAGCAGGCAGGAGCCCACGCAGCCAGGCGGGCTCTGGGCTCTGGGCTCAGCGACCCGCGCCGGCCGGAGCCCGTGGGGAGGCCAAGGCCCTCGGCCAAGGCCCTCGGCCAAGGCCCTCGGCTGTCCTGCTGAAAGTGCGGGGACGCGCTGGCAGTGCCGGTGCTGCCCCGCAGCGCTGCCGGGGCACCGACGGGCCTTCCTCGCAGGGTGCAAGTTCATCTTCCTGACCACGGCCATCACCAACAGCGCCCGCATGATGGAGGCCATGATCGAGGCCAAGGCCTGAGCCCCGGCGGGGCCGAGGGAAGCCCGCCAGTAAAGATCTCTGCTGACAACGACCCGGCCTGGGCCTGTGTGTGTGCGGCTGGGCGCCGGAGGGGGCGCGACCCCGCCGAAACCGGGGCGGGCGGGCCCGGGGCGGGCGGGCCCGGGGCGGGGGCGCGCAGGCGCTCGCGGGGGCGCGCGGGCCCCGCCCGGGGCGCGGTCACGGCGCGCTGCCGAATGGCGGGCGCGCGGGGGCGCCGTTACCCGCGCCGGCCGCGGCGGCGGCCTCGCTCCGGATTGGCTGGGAGCGCCCACGGCTCTGCGCTACCATTGGCTGGGGGCGGCTTGGGGCGGGGCGGGGGCGCGGCCCGGTTGGCGGTTGTGGGCGGGGCCGCGGGGGCGCGGCAGCCAATCAGCGAGGCCGGGGGGAGTTCGAATCGGCGGAGCGGCGGCGATGGAGCGCGGAGCGACGAGGAAGAGGTGCGGGACCGGGGGGACCGGGACCGGGAGAGGAACCGGGACCGGGGGACAGCGGGTCCGGGAACCGGAACCGGAACGGGGGCTGCGGGCACGGCCGGGCGGGAGCGCCGCGAGCCGGGGCGGGAGCTCCCGGCGGGACGGGCGGTGGCTGCGGGGGCTCTCGGGCGCCGGGCCCGTCCGTGCCGCTGACGGCCCGCGGTGCCCAGCGAGGTGCTGGCGGCCGAGGCCGTGTCCTGCCTGAACCGGGCCATGGCGGCGCTGCGGGACATCTGGGAGGAGATCGGCATTCCCGAGGAGCAGCGCCTGGAGCGCACGGACGTGGTCAGGAAGCACATCAAGGTGAGGGCGGGGGCACCGGTTCTTCTGTTGAGCCGCACACCTGCTGCAGCGGCAGCCCGGCCCCCGAGCGGCGCGGGGTGAGCCCGCCCAGCACCGCTCTCTCGGGGCTCCAGGACGGGGCCGGGTCTGCGGGGAGCACCGGGGGTCCCTGCCCGGCTGTTAGCGCGGCTCTGCCCTCGCCCTGTGCGGCCCCGTGCTGCTGGGCTGCCCGCACCTCGCTCGGGCCCAGCCGTGGGTCTCCGGCGATGGTCCCGCTGCCCTGCCCGCTCTCCGTTCTCATGCCCTGCCTCTGACCGCACCTGTGCTGCAGAGCCTCCTGGACATGATGGTGGCGGAGGAGGAAAGCCTGAAGGAGCGCCTGCTGAAGAGCATCGCCCTGTGTCGGAAGGAGCTGGACACCCTGTGCAGGGAGCTCCAGCTGGGCCCCTTTGAGGTGAGGCGTGGGATCCTGGGGTCCTCCTGGCAGCACTGCTGCTGCCTGGCCTCTGCCTGGGTGTCCCAAGAGGCCAGAGCTTAGAAGGCAAATATCTGTTCCAAACTGCTTTTCTGGGTGCTTGGTAGAGCCGAGGCTTTGCGGCTCCTCACAGGAGCATTGGGAGGTGGCTGTGTGGTGCTCTCCAGCAGCCTGTTTTGCACGTTGCTGGTGTTCATGCACCTTCCTGAGGAGCATCTCACTCAGACCCAGGCCTGACGGCCCCGATCTTTGTATAAAAACCTGAAGCATGAGCCAGGTGTGGGAGAAGTCTGGAACAGAGCTGATTTCTGGCCTCTTGCAGACAGAGGAGGAAAGCACCATCCTGCAGATGGAGAAGAACCTGCGCACGTGTGTGGAGGTGCTGCAGAAGCAGAAGCGGGACCGGAAGCAGGAGCTGAAGGCCCTGCAGGAACAGGACCGAGCCCTGTGTGACATCCTGTGCACAGCTCTGTTCTCCATCGACGCCGGCAGCGTGCCCAGCCTGGAGGACCTCGACCGCTACCGGCGCCACGTGGCCTCCCTCAACACCCTGAAGGTGAGCCTGGAGGGCGAGGGGGGCACAGAGGGGCCCACGAGGGGCCCCTGGTTCCTGACACTGCCCTCGCCCCCAGGAGGAAAGGCGGGAAGAATTTGTCACCAACAAGCGTCAGATCATTCTGCTCATGGAGGAGCTGGACCACACCCCGGACACCAGCTTCGAGCGGGACGTGGTGTGTGAGGATGAGGAGGCGTTCTGCCTGTCCAAGGACAACATCGTGGCCCTCCAGACCCTGCTGCAGGAGGTGCGTTGTGCCCTGGGGCAGTGTTGAGGCAATGCAAGAGCAGCCTAGGTCCTGGTGAGGCTGTGCGTGGGAACGCCTTCCGGGGCTCTGAGGAGCTCTCGTGTGCGGGCGCGTGGCTCCGCAGGCCACGGGCTGTGCTGATCCCCGCTCCCCCTCGTGCAGCTGGAAGCCCGGCGGGCCCTGAACGAGGCGGTGTGCGCGGAGCTGCGCGCCAGGATCCTCGCGCTCTGGGAAAGGCTGCAGATCCCCGAGGAGGAGAGAGAGTCCTCGGCCGTGCACCTGGCCGGGTCCAGAGTCCGCACTAGGAGAGCTGTAAGAGCCCTGCTGTGCTCACGGGGGGAGGGCTGGGGGCAGCAGCTCCGGGGATCTCATTCTGCCTGCATGGAGGGAGGAGCTGGAGGCTGGTGCTCCCTGTTCTCCCCCTCTTCCTCCCTGACCTGTGCTCTGGTCCCGGGGCAGTTGCAGCAGGAAGTGGACCGTCTGGAGGAGCTGAAGCTGCAGAACATGAAATCCGTCATCCACGCAATCCGGGCAGAGCTGGCTGACTACTGGGACAAATGCTTCTACAGCCAGGAGCAGAGGGAAAGGTTCAGCCCCTTCTATGATGGTGGGTGCTGGCTGGCCAGGCAGGTCTGGGGAGGGATCCAGGGGTTCCAGCAGCCCCCTGACCTGGCTGCTGTGCCCTTCCAGAGGATTACACAGAGACCCTGCTCGAGCTGCATGACGCTGAGGTGGGCAAGATGAAGATCTACTATGAAACACACAAAGATCTTTTTGAGGCTGTTCAGAAGTGGGAGGAGAACTGGAAGCTGTTCCTGGAGCTGGAGGTATTGTCCAGGCAGGGCATGTGGGGTCACGGGTCAGTGTGTACCTCCGCTCCCGTGGGAGAGAGCGCTCTGGGAAGGAGCAGGGAGCCACTGGGAAGTCACGGTGGGCCAGTGCAGGGATGAGGTGCTGTGTTTTGAGCACTGGGGGTGTTTGCGCAGGGCTGGCTCCTCTGGGGCCTCCACCACGTGTGGTTGAGGGGATTGGGTGGTGTTTTTGTGTCTCTCCTGACCCTCCTTCTTTACCAGAGTAAAGCAAGTGACCCCAGTCGCTTCACCAATCGAGGAGGAAACCTTCTGAAGGAGGAGAAGCAGCGAGCAAAGCTGCAGAAGACGCTGTCTAGGGTAGGTCCAGCCCTGGGGAAGGACCTGTGGTCCCACTGACACAGAAAAAGGGATTCTTGTGTGTGAGGACATCTGTGTTCAGGGCGGTCCCTACACTGCCCTCATGTCCTGATCAGCTGCAGGAGGAGCTGGAGAGGAAGGTCCAGACCTGGGAGCAGGAGTTCAAGGGAGCTTTCCTGGTGAAGGGGCAGCATTTCATGGAGTATGTGTCAGAGCAGTGGCAGCAGTACCGTCTAGAGAAGGAGAAGGAGAAGCAGGAGCGGGTGAGTGCAGAGCTGAGCATGTTGGCTTCTGCCTGCGAGTGTCCCTGGCTCCTGCCAAAGAATGCCAGCTGTGCAGAGGTGACACGTGGCTCTGGATACCTGTAAATCTCTGATGAAGCTCCTGCTGTGTGGCTGTGCCGGGCAGTGTCACACAGACGCACCGGCCGTGGTGCTCAGGTGTGTAAGTGCAGGTGTGTCCCACAGCACCTGAAGAAGAGCCGGGAAATGGAGGCGGAGATGCTCTACGGCAGCGCCCCACGGACTCCCATCAAGCGGCGCATGCTCAGCCCCCACACGCCTGCCAAAGTAAGCAAGGTAAAATGTCCCTGCAGAGCTGGGGCTGGGCTGGGGCCTGCCTGGAGCGGAGCTCTCCCTGGGCTGGAGCACAGCCCTGGGCTGGAGCACAGCCCTGGCCCGGGCTCGGGGTGCTGCAGCCGCACGGGAAGGTGTCCCGTGTGATGTGTGCCTTGCTGTCTCCTCAGCTCCACGGCACCTTCAGCGCCAGCACCGCGTCCAACAGCACTGTCCGCTCAGCCTTCGGGGGAGCCGTCTCCCACTCGCCCACGTCTCGGTTGCCACCCTCCGGGAAGAAGGTGAGGGGCCTTGGGGGAGTCCCTGCCCGGGGCTGGGCTGGAAGGGACAGGTGAGCTGGGGTGCTGCAGCTCCTCTTGCTGTCAGCCCATGGTGCACTGCCTCCCCTGCGGAGCTCGTGGGGGACAGAAGGCCCTGTTTGTCTGCAGTCTGCTCTGTGGGGCTACTGCCATCCTGCTGGGGTGTTTCTGGGACCTGAGGGAGGAGGAGGGTGCCAGAAAATCTTCCTCCAGCCCAGATCTCTAGTACACCTGTTCCTTAGTGCTGAGCCTGCAGCTTGAGGGATGCGTGTGTGCTGCTGAGCATCCTTGTCTAACGAGGGCATCTCTGCCTATGGCAGGGGGGTGGAATGGGATGGGCTTTAAAGTCCCTTCCCACCCCCATCACTGCAGGATTCTGTCATTCTGTGCTGTATGTTTCAGGGGCCAGAATCGGACCCCAGAGTCTGGAGAGCTCCTGGAGCCCGGCACTGCTCTGGCTCCTCAGAGCGGTGGGCACTGAAGCTGCCGCAGCTCTCCTGCCTCTGCTCAGTTCCTGCCTCCCTTAACTGTCCCCGCACTCTTCCCACAGTTCGGCCGGGCCCGGACCCCCACCCACACAGCAGCGAAGCCCCCCCGCCGCAGGCTGAGGGAGCAGAACAAGGAGAACGTGTCCCAGCTGGACGGAACCACCCTGAGCGGTGGGTGCACCCCCAGAGCCCCTGCCCAGCGTAACCAGAGCGTTAGTTCTGTTGCCAGCACCTATTCTGAGTTTGCGGTAATTCACCTCTTCTAACCCACCCCCTCCACTGCACAGCACAGGACCTCTGCTCCCCCCGGGTCCCCCCGGTGTCCCCCCGTGTCCTCTCACGGGGGCTGCTCCTGCCCCTGCCCCACGGGGAACTTCAAACAGAGCTGGAGGCAGAGGGCCCTGAGCAGCCGTGGGGCCAGGCCAGCAGCCCAGAGCACAGGCTGCGGGCAGGGAGAGCTCCAGGGCAGAGCCCCGAGGGTGGAGTGGGCAGAGGCTCAAGGGGGGCTGCTTCCCTCTCTCAGGGTGGGGGACCTTGGGGCGCCCTGGACAGCCTCTGTCCTCCCATCAGGCTGGGCTGAGCCAGAGATTTACCATTGTGTGGCACTACCAGAAGATTTTTACTCTTTATACATTTTAGTAAAAAAAGGCATCGATGTTAATTGGCTACAAGTTACATAGTTCCCATACTAATTTGTATTCCATCTCCTTTTGGCCGCCCGGCCTGCCTCTCTCTGTCCCCACTGAACTGTGAGGCAGCAGCCCCCTCCCTTCACTCATCCCTCTCGTTTCCCCACTTCTTGTTTCCACAGCGCCAACTCTCAAAGGCTTCCAGCTTTGAAAGCACCTCCCACGTTCTCAACTCCACCACCAACAATGCCGCGTGGTGAGGCCCTGCTGCGGCAGCAACGCAGGGCCTGCAGCACCTCCCGCTCCCGGATAATACCCCTCTCCTCGGTTGCTGCTTTAGAAATGTGCTTTTATTTAAAAAAGATTTCTAGATGTTGTGAATAAAGTCCTTGTACAGCCCCAGCCTCGGAGCGCGTTCGGGGCCCCCTCACGGGGAGCCGTGGGAGGGGCGGGGCAACCCAGAGCCGCGGGGCGTGGCCACGAGCCTCAGCCAATCAGAAGCCAATCAAGCAGAGGGGCCGCAGCTTTTCCGGCCAAGTCCACCAGCCCCAATCTGTGTCCTGATTGGCCAAATAAATTGAAACTCCGCGCTCTGATTGGCTAAAGGAGAGCTCGCAGCCGTGCGGCGATTGGCCAGAAAGGGAGCAGTCCCAATCATTTCCTGATTGGCTAAAAAACCCCCTGAACTTTCAATCCGCATCCGGATTGGCTGAAAATGCAGCTCCAATCCGAATCCTGATTGGCTGAAGAAAACTAGAGCGCGCAGCAGCTGTGCTCTGATTGGCCGAGCAGGTGAGCGCGGTCGCTCCGCGCCGGGAGCGGCTGCCAGAGCCGCACGGTGACCGGGACAAAGCCCCGGAGCGCCCGGCTTCCCGCCGTTCCTCCTCCTCCACTTTCCACACTGGCCATGGTACCGCACGGCCCGCGATACCGCCGGGGCGTCCCCGGCTCCAGCTGTGTGTCCCAGCCCCTCACAAGTTCCTCTGCACCCCAAAGGAGCAGGACCGGCCCGAGTTCTGTGCCAGCGCTGCTCTGCCGAACATCCCTGAACGACCACCGCGTTCACACAACCCCGGGCACAGCCCCGCGCAGCGCCCGCCCCAGGACAGCTTCACGGAACGCATCTCACGCACCAGCACTGCAGCCCTTCGGAGAAATTAATTTAATAAACACATCCAGCCTGTCCCGGGGTGTCCCTGGCCCTGCTGCAGCCCCACTCCAGCGTGTGAATCAGGTCACCGTGGGCCAACTCAGCCCCATCCTGTGCCGCAGGGGGGCTGCCTGCCCTGGCCCTGAGGACAGAGTGGTCCTGGAGCTGGTCCTGCAGAGCAGAGCCTGCCCTCATCCCCGCTCTGGCAGCGCCCCGTGGGTCTCGGTGCCCTCACGGCTCCCGCACGCGTACATAGGTGGTCCAGGGCCCACACACCACCTCCTCCACCCGCAGCCCCTTGGCCACCAGGTGCTCGACGCGGCGTGCCTGGTCGGAGCTGATGTTGTTCCCGTGTCCCAGCTGTCCGTATTTACCTGCAGACACACAGTCATGGCATAACGTGGCCCTGGGGCCTCACGGGGCAATTGCTCCTGGCGTTTGTAGGGAGGGAGAGATGGAGCAGAGATGGAACTTGTACAGCGACAGAAGAACCAAGGGCGAGAGAACAGCGATCAGAAGCTGCTCCTGGGGAGGCTGTGCAGTCCCAAAGCAGAGGTGCCACTTACCCCAGCCCCAGGTGTAGAGCTCCCCGCCTCCTGCAACAGGGACAGCACCATCAGGCAGTGCCCGGGCAGCTCCGTCCCCACAGTCCCCCCCTGCTCCCGGGGCGCTGCCCAGCGGGTCCTGGGGAGCCCTGGCACCTCTCAGTGCCCCCGCCCCGCCGGACACTCACGTGTGACCACGGCTGTGTGTCGGGAGCCACAGCTGACCGCGCTGACCTCCGGGTCCTGTGGCAGATCCAGCAGCGCTGGGAACGCCTGGATGGAGATGAATGCAGCATCCTCGGCAGCCAGCTGCGCCCGGCCCGGCATCGGCTTGGTGCTCCCTGCAGGAGAGGTGACGGCAGCGTCGCTCGCAGGCTCGCACCGCGCTGGCCCTGCACTGAGCTGCTGGGGCTGTGCAGGAACCCGGCCCACGCCGCCCTCAGCCTGGCCAGCAGCACTCACCCGCGTGCTCATCTCGCGCTCGCTCCTGTGCCAGCGCTTTGGAGGGCAGAGCCAGCTGCCCTGACTCGTTCCAGCCCCACACGTACAGGTCTCCAGCCTCTGCGGGGTGGGGGGAAAAGGCAGAGCTCAGCCCTGGGCCGCACTCGCTGGCAGCACGGGGTGCTGCAGGGACACCAACACCCCGCGTTGCCCAGGCCGGGTCCCGCCGGGCGCTGCCGGCAGCGCGTCCAGCTCCAGGCCCAGCACAGCAGCCCCTTACCGCTCACACCGGCCGAGTGCCACCCGCCGGCCGCCACCGCCCGCACGGGCACCCCGGCCAGCGCCTCCACCAGCCGCGGCTGCGGCTCCGACTCCAGCAGCCCGTGGCCCAGCTGCCCATGCCTGCAGGGACACAGAGGGACACACAGACACGTCCCCAGCCCATGCCTCCAGCTCCCGTGCCTCCTGCCCACAGTCCCCACCAAGCCCTGCCTGCTGCCGCCAGGCTGGCAGAGCCCGAGCAGCTGAGGGAACAACCACAGCTGAGCAGAAGAATCAGCCCCAGGAAGAGGGAAAAGCCAAGCGCCAGTGGGAGAGCGATGCCAGCACCAGACCACCAGAGTTACAGCCAGGGGTGGGCGGGCAGCAGTGGGACACAGCACCAGGGGCTTTAGTTGCTAAAGATGGGGCAGAAGCAGGAGGGGCTGGCAGGAGCTGCAGGGGTGACAGGGGCAGCTCAGCTGCAGAGTGGTGCTCTGGGGAGCTTCAGTGTGACAGCTCAGGAATGTCAACAGCCGTGCTGATGCGCGGCACTGGAAGGGCTCTTCACATTCCATATGGGAAATCTGCAGAGGACTGAGGCAAAGAGACACTGAGGGCATGCTGCAACAGGAAAGTGGTTCTGGGCACTCCCTCACCAGAGGGTAATGCTGACACAGCCAGCAGTAAGAGAGGGGCTCCAAAGGGGTGAGCTGGGCCAGCACCTGGGCCAGCACAGCTGTCACACTGCGGGACACACTGGCACAGGCAGGCGTGAGAGGATTCTCAGCTGTGCTGAATAACCAAATTCCAAAAAAGTTAATCCTAAGTACACACCCCCACATGTAGAAACCTTTCCTCTGAAGGGAAGGCAAGAAGGAGCAAATACTGTAGTGTCTGCAAAGCAGCAACTGCTGATGTAAACTGAGTGTCATGTTTGCCACGAGCTGTGTTTGCTACCAACTAGCCCAGAGCCAGCAAGCTCCCTTGCTTGGCAAGGGACTGGAGCAGGGACTGGGGAGTGAAACACTCCGGAGCAATGAGAACAGGGAGGGCTCGGGGCCAGAGCACACAGCTCTGTGACACGTGATCAGTGCTGGGCTTGTCTTCCCTAAGTAGCAAAGAGGAACACAGCAGCCCTTCCACTCCACAGATGAGAACAACCTGCTCCTGTGGCCAAGCCTCATCATGCACCAGCAGAACTCAGGGATCCAGGGCAGGGTGACCTGCGGCTGGGCTCTTCAGCACCTTCTGGGAAAAACTGCTGACTGGGGCAGCAAATACACAGACAGCCCCCTAATGAACAACTGTCCTAGAGTGACTTTATGATGCTTGTATCCCCAGTCATTGTTCTGTTTATGCTGGATATTAAGTTCTGAGCTTTTAAGACTGGTTCTGAGAGTGAAAGGGGGAAAAAAAATACAGTTTGTTTTCAAAAACTGCACTCACTCCCCCACATCCTTCTCCTAGACTGTGCTGTCTGCAGCACAAACAGACAGCAGGAGAAAACTCTCCTTTGCTTTTCAGTTAGTTTTTTTTAGCTAGCTGAGGTGTGAAGTTCCCTAGACTATGATTTTTCTTTTTCTTAGAACTGTTCAAACCTACTCTAAACTGAAAACCCAAAAGAACACCAAGAGCTCACACCTATAACCCCCAAAGCCTAGGATGCTGCAGTCCAGAGCCAGACAGTCTAATAGAAGATTAAGCAAGCCAACCTCACCTCACAAAAAAAGCTTTCTGAATTTGCCATCTCTTCAGAACAATAAAATTTTTTATTTGTTTAATATTATTCATTTTTTATACTTGTGAATACTTTGCTTATTAAATAAACAATTTTTTTTCCACTTTTCTCCAAAGAAATATTTTTCTAAACCAATTTAGGGGAGGGGCCACTTGAATTTACTTTCTAAAAGAACCCCACTCAGAAATTTCCTCCCAGAATTTACCCTAAACCAAAACAAATACAAGAAGAAACACCTTTGTGAGAATAAACTGAGCGGTGCCCCCAGCTGTTAAAGGCACCCAAGTTCAGCTGCTGGCAGGTGACACGGGCCGGAGGCTTTTCCCCAGGGGTTCCCCGCCCTCCCACAGGCTCTACCAGAGGGACCTGGCACTGAACTGTCACAGACTGACGGAATCAGTCTCCAGTTCAGAAACACAAGAGCTTTGCTGCCAGCTGGTGTTGTGTGGCAAGTTACAGAGGAGCAAGGACAGAGCAGGGACCTTGATGGTCATACATCCCAAGTGTCCTCGGAGACTGCCCTGAGGGAGCCAAAAGTCAGAGCAGAGGCCAGAGTCAGTAGCCAGAGACCCAGCACCTAGAGAGAAGACAGGGCTACCCATGGGGCCAGCAAGGGTGGACTCAGTGGGAAAAGGGGCATGGCCAGGCCAGCACTCCCAAATCAGCCCTGATTTGGGATGCCTGTGCTGGGGGGACCTGGCTCTGGTGAGGGACAGATCCCATCAGCGTGTGGGTGAGCACTGGGCACCTGCAGCTGGTACCCCAATACTTCTCTCAGCTGCAACTTAACATTCCCAAGTCCACCCCCATGGGAAAGTCAGGAGGCATAGCCTGTCCCAGGCAGCGTGTGCAGGCCAATGGGGGCTCAGCCCCTGAGGTGACCCCCATTCCGACACCCTCTCACTGCAGTCCCCCCAACGACTCCCCATATCCCCCTCGTTCCTTCTGTGCTCTCCTGCCCCTTCTGCATCCCCATCATTCTCTGTGCATGCCACCAGCACAGTGCTTGTCCTGGAGTTCCTGAACACCCTGAACACCCGCTGCCGTCCCTCCCCTGCACCCCTGTGTCCCCACAGCCCCTGCTCACCTGCCGCCGCCCCAGGTGAAGACCTCCCCGGCGGTGCCCAGTGCCAGGGCGTGCTCCGTGCCCAGGACCAGCCGCCGGGCCCGCACGCCGGCCGGCAGCGCGGTGAAGAACGGCGGCCGCGGCGTGGCGAAGCCGCCGGGCAGGAGCGGCAGCGGCTGGCGGGGCTCCGGCGGCAGCGAACGGCTCCAGGCGGGCTCGTCCAGCGGCGCTCCCCGCAGCGCCGCCTCCCGCCGCCAGGCGCCGGCCGCCGCCGCGCCCCGCAGCACCAGGTGCGTCTCGGACGGCAGCGCCTCGGCCCAGCCCGGCAGCCGCCGCCGCAGCCCCGCGCTCCGCACCTCCAGCCCCGCGCCTGCCGCGGCGGCATCTCAGCGACCGGCGCCGGGGACAGCCCGGGGCGCGGGACGGGGACAGCGCGGGGGTCTGGGGGGACGGGACGGGAACGTCACCGGGGGACCAGCGGGGAGCGTCCCGGGGGAACCGGGGGGAGGGCTGGGGGGTCCCATCCCGGGGGAAGCGGCGTCAGGGGAAGGGGCGGACAGGACGAACCGGGGAGACCGGCGCGGCAGCGCGCGGTGGGAAGGGGACCCACCGTCCCGGGGAGCGGCAAGGGGAAGCGGGCACGGGCCGGCCAAGGGCCGCACTGGCCCCGCGGGAGGGACGGGACCGGGGCCCCGGGCGGGCCGGGGGCGCTCACCGGTCTCCAGGACCACGTAGCTCCAGGCGGGCCACACGCGGGAGATCCCCTCGGGACCCGCCTCCAGCCGCCACGGCCCCGGGCCCGGGCCCGGCTCCCCGGCCGCCTCTTCGGGGCTGAACCCGAACACGAGCCAAACGCCGGCGGGCGCCGCCATGGTTGGGGCGGCACCGGGAGAGGAGGGACCGGACGTGACGGCGAAGGGGCGGACGGACAGACGGACAGAGGCCGGGCCGTGGTCCAAGAGTAGCTTTAGTGTTCCCGGGTGGGCTGGCTCCGCCGCGCCGCTCCCGCCCCGGGTCGGCCCTCCCGGCTAAGGCAGACGGTGGCAAAGGCGGCGGCAAGCCCTATCCTCCCCTCGCCCCGGGACATCGGGCGGGCGCCGCCGGGGGCAGCGTGGCCCCAGCCCCGGGCAGTGCTGAGCCAGCTCTGCGTGCAGCCAGACCCTCCAGGGCCGGCCTGAGAGCAGCGTGTGAGCACCGGCCTCGGCAGCGTGTGCAGCAAGTGCGGGAGAGCCCCGGGGCTCTCAGGCGTGGCCAGGGTTGGGCTTGATGAGGCCGTAAGCCACTGCGTGTGCCAGGCTCTCCTGGGCCGCCTGGGCCACCCGCGGCTTGTCCTTGTCCTTGGCAAGCACAGAGAGGATCTCCAGCATCTCGCTGGCGATGAGCTGCTCGGCCACCTCCCGAGCAGCTGCCATCATGTTCATCACCACCACGGCGCCACGGTGCTGCAGCTCCACACTGGGACTCAGCAGCAGGGCCTGCAGGATCTCCAGCCAGTGCACCGTCTGCAGGGGAGCGGGGCCAACATCATCACGGACCCCAAGAGAAGGGTCCCAGCTCCCCCCCTGCAGCCCCATCTCAGAGTCGGGCCCAAGTCACGACAAGTTGCCCCGTCTTCTGGGGCCAGAGCTCCAGCCCACCGCAGGGAGGGAATATGGGACACAGGGTGCTGTGTTAGGGTGCACTCACCACCTGGGGAATCCGCTTGCAGATGGGGGGATGCAGGGTAGTCAGCATGGCCAGGGTCCCCGAGGCTGCCCGCCGCAGCTTCTCATCCTCCTCCCCACTGTACAGGACCATCAGCTTCAGCCGGTCGCTGCCCTCAGCCAGGAACATCTCCTGCACCTGCACAGGGGAAAGAGGAGGGATCAGAGGGGGTGTGGTAGTCCAGCAGCCCAGCACAGACCCCAGCCCATCCCGGCCTTCACCTCCTTGCTCATGGCCATGTTGCACATGCACTCGGTAGCGGCCAGGCGGATCAGCTCGTGCTCCTCAAACATGTACCCCTCAATCATGGGCACAGCCCGCTCTTTCAGGATCTTCTGCCTGGGAGGCAAGCGGGCAGTGAGCACTCCCTGCCCAGGGCAGCCCGCCAGGCCCAAGGGGACAGCCAGCCGCCCTCTTCCCCCGTCCCTACCGCAGCCTCTCGCTGATGCCAGCCAGGTTGGTCAAGGCCATCAGCCCCTCAAAGTTCTCCAGGCCCGTGCGCTGCAGGTGCAGGAGGCTGACCAGGGGCCGCACCACCTCATAGATCTGTGGAGACACAACGCATGGGACTGAGTCGATGCCTGCTGCTGCTCCCACCCGAGCCCCTGCCTGGCAGACCCAACCCCCAGCCCCAGCACTCACCCGCTCCCCAGGGAATACCATCTCCGGGTTGGAGGTGATGGTGATCTTTGCTAGGGCCTGCGCTGCCTTGGTCTGCCCCACCTCAGTGCCCTCCAGGGACAGTGGGATCAGAGCCTGGGGGCAGAAACAGCAGCTCGTCCTGCAGCCAAGGCCACAGCACCCAGGGCAGCCACAGCTTTCCCCACCCTCATGTCCAAGGGAGCCAGTGCAGCCCTGCTAAACCGCAGAGCCCCAGCTCCCCCGAGCCCCAGCACCCCTGGAGCAGTGCAGGGCAGAAGCACAGCGGGGTCCATACTCTCACCTTGCCTCCTCCCTGAGCAACCACACCACCCCGGTCTTCTGCCTCCTCCACCAGTGCCAGGAACACTCTAGGGACCAAGTGGGACTTGCTGCAGCACTTTGATAGTCACAGTGGGCCCAGGCTGCACCAGACTCCTGGACATCCCCCCTGCTGTCCGGGAGCTGGCCTTCACCTCAGGCACATAAGTTCACCAACAGGATGCCAGCAGCCTGGGAGCCCAGCTCCCTCCTGTCCCCGGCAGGCCGCACCTGGAGATCAGCTCCCGGCAGGAGCTGGTGAGCGCTGGATTCTCGCTCTTCACCATGCAGGCCAGTGCCGACACCACTCCAGCCACCAGCAGCTTCCGCACCCGCCGCTTCACAAACTCTGGCTTGTCCTGTCCCACAGGCAGGGTCACACTTGGCTCAGGAGCACCAGCACCTGGTGAGGTGCCCGACCCCACCCCCGTGGGCCTCAAGGACACCGTGTCCACACCTGGGACCCCAGGCTGTGTCCCACCCACCCACCCACTCTCCTCCTAAGCACAGCCATGCCCTGCTCACCTTGGGGTGCTGCTCCGGGATGTGCTGCTTGGCATACTTGGCCAGCTCCAGCATCTGCGGGTCCGGCTCCTCGTGGTCATAGCTATTGGTGCAGTTCACCAGCGTGGAGGCAACAGCATAGAGCACATTCCTGTCCTCTGACTGTGGCGACAGTGGGCACCTGTCACCCTCACAGCAGGAAGGAGCAGCCAGGACTGCAGCCCACCCAGCTTCTCCCACACATCCCCCCCAGAGCGTGAGCCCCACACCTGCTCCAGCACATTTCCCTGGTGCCAGGGTGCCCATCCCACAGCTCTTGGTATGCACCTTGGCCAGTTGGAACATGGCCTGCATTGCTGCCTTGTCCTCCACAAACTCCTCCTTGACATCTGCATCGAAGGTGAGGTAGGCCAGGCCCTCGACAGCCCAGCGCCGCGTGCCCACGTCGATCGCCTCGTTGCAGAGCCACCTGGAGAGTGGTCCCTGAGCCTGGCTGTGGGGGCTGTGGACAGCCCAGCTGCAGGGAGCCCAGCTGTGGGGCACCTCGCCCACCTGCCACCCCCCCACGCCTGGCCCCGCTCACTTGCGGCACTGCTTGGCCAGCTTCATGGTGGATCCCTCGGCAAACTGCTTCATGCTGAAGTCCGTGCCTCCCGCAGATCCCAGCTTGCAGAGCCCCTGCAGGCAGGAACAGAAGTGTGGGAGCAGGAATGGATGTAGGACGTGCCTCCTGCAGCCACAGCAGTGGGGAGCAGCGCTGTGAGTGGCGGTCCCGCACCCACAGCCCACCCTAGGGCTCAGCCCTGTCCCACCGTGCTCACCACCAGGGCACGGATGCGGATGCTGTCCCTCTCGCTGTGCTTGTAGATCTCCTTGAGCAGGTTGACGCCGTTGGCCGTGATGAAGGAGGCGCGCTTGGCCTTGTCGGCCGCGTGGATCAGCGCCTCCACCGCGACCAGCTGGTGGGCCTCGCAGACAGAGGCGCAGAGGGACAGCACACTGTCCATGATCCCCTCCAGCTCCAGCACCCTGTTCCCTGCATCTGAGGGACCCTGCAGCAGGCACGACACTGTCTGAATGGCCCGCAGCTTTCCCGGCAGCTCGCGCCCCTCGAACCAGCTCCTTCAGGGAAAGACCAGCAGAAAGGGTCAGGATGATCCACCTGCTTCTTCCTGCCCCACCTGCCCCCACAGCACTGAGGGTGACAGGTGCTGCCAGGCTGCAGGTGACAAAACCCCCGTCACTCCCGGGACACCCTGGCTCACCTCACATAGTCCTCACACAGACGGTGGAAGTTTTCCCTCTCGGCATCACACTTCAGGTCCTCATACAGTTTGCTCAGCAGAACAGAGGTGCTCATCCGGCTGTTCTCTGTCACAGGCAGGCTGCCCAAGCTGCCGCACACTGTGCTGCCCACCTCTAGGATTTTTTTCAGGCCTGGGAAAGGTCAGACAGCCCAGTGAGGGGCACAATGGCATGTGCAGACCTGGGGCAGAGGAGCATGACGCCCCAGCAGGACGTGTCTGGCCATTCCACTCACCCTGATCAATCACCCAGAGGCTCAGGCTGTTGTTGGTCTCCTTTGGTGACTTCCTGGGCACCACCTTGATGAGCAGGTTGAGGGCGTTGTCACGGCCATGTGCTGAGGCCCCTTCCAGCACTAGCAGCTCCAGGAGGTGCTGGATCAGCAATTTCAGGTTCCTGGAGGAATCTTCCAAAAAAGACAGTGCCCAGCAGTCAGCACCCTGGGCACGGCCTCACCCCCACTGTGGCACAGCTGGCAGAGATGCTGCCATGACCAGGGGCTTCTGCCTCCTGTTAACCCTGGATCAGAGCCCAGCTTTGCTGCAGGGAGCAGTGACAGGGCAGCAGCAAAAAACCCCGCGGCACCTCTGCACCCACCTGGGGCTCTCCCTGTACAACAGCCAGCCAGGGCAGCCCGCACTCACCCAGCACCACTGCATCCTCCTTCCCGCGGAAGTCTTTCTGCAGCCCCTCCTTCAGGGAGTCGAACATCACGTGCAGCAGGTTGCAGGCAGCCAGGGACACCTCCTCGTGCTCCACGCCCAACACCGCCGCAAGACGGGGTGCCCCCAGTTCTGCCAAGATGGCCGTGGTCTGCAGGTACAAGCACACCTGTCTGCTGGAGGCCTTGGGGAAGCCTTGCTGTTTTTCCCAGCCCCTTATCAGGATGGTTTCCTCTCACAAGTTCAGGCCTGGCAGGTAACAGCTCAGAGCTCCCCTGCCTGACACTCTGCAGCCTCCCCAGCATGGCTTTCCCCTGGGCCCAGCCGTGGGGTGTGGTGGGACCTACACGAGAGCGGTGGCCGGAGCACAGTCCCACCAGCGTGCGCAGGGCTGCCAGCATCAGGTCAGCCTTGGCCGTGTCCAGCAGCTGCATCAGCAGCCGCACACCGTCACTCTGGAAGATCTTCTCTGCTCCAGCCTCTTCTCGTGCCAGCACGATCAAGTTCTGCGCAGCCTGGGGAAGGAGAGTTCTGTCTGGGTCACAGCAGCACACTGCACAAGGAACTTCTAGCAGCTGCAGGCTGCCCTCCAGCCCTGTCTTGGGGAGCATTCTGTGGGGGGCAAGCCCGGCCTGCCCAGGCAGCACCACTCAGCACCACCGGCCCAGGGGCAACAACCCTCCCCTCCTCTCCTCCCAGCCACAGCACTGCGCCCCGCTCCCCGAGCTCAGACTTTCTGCTTCTTGTCCGCATCCTTTTCTTCAAGATCCAGCAAGATCTGGAACATCTGCTCTACTTTGGAGTCCGTGCAGGACATGGCCTTCATCTGCAACAGAGCAGAACGAGTGGCTCAGCACTCCTCGCCACCTTCTCCTGCCCCCCACAGCCACAGCGGGCCGGCAGCCCCCACTGCCCCCGTGCTGACCTTCTCGTGCATGCTGCTGCCCAGGGCACGCAGGGCCTCCTGGAAGGCCTTGTTCCTGGGCTCCAGGCTGACGCAGCGCTGCAGGTCCCTGACGGCCTGGTCCAGGCGGCCCAGCTGCTGCAGCGCCTGGCTGCGGCGGAACAGCGCCTTCACATCCCGGCCGTCAGCCTCGATGGCTGCGCACAAGGGGTCAGCGGCAGAGCCCGGGGCCTGCCCCAGCCCGCCCCCACGGGCAGCTCAGGGGCTGGACCCCCAGCCCCACCGACACTACCTTTAGTCGCGTCAGCCTCCGCCTTGGTGTAATCCTCCTGTGGAGAGACGGGAGAGCAGAATGCCTGAGCAAAGCTGGCACAAGCCCCACGCAGCCTACACCCCTAACTTTGGGGACAGGATGGGATCAGCGTCACTGGAGACAGTGAGCCAGCACAGTGGGACACCCTGTCTTTCCTCAGAGGGTGTCCAGGGAGCCCTACGGCCCCCGGTGCTTTCCAGGCACTTCTGGTCTCCTCAAACCCCTAAAGTTCCTCGTGTTCACCCCCTGCCCCAGACAAAGATTCCCTGCAAGAGATCAGAGACACTGTGACTGCTTGAGAACAGCCCCAGCCAGCCGGGCGGGTTCCAGCATGCCGGAGGGACGCGCCCGCCCGGCGCTCACCAGCTTCAGGTAACACGCGGCCCGGTTGCGGTGCAGCACGGCGCGCTCCGACGCGGCGTCGCTCAGGCTCAAGGCCTCCGTGTAGGCAGCGAGGGCGGCTCCGTGATCCCCCGCCTGGAACAGCGCGTTACCCCGCGCCCGAAGCTGCTCCGCCGTCACCTGCCGAGGGGCACCGACTGGGACACAGCCCTGGCCCCGCACGGACCCGGGACAGGGACCCCCGGGACAGGGACTCCCGGGACAGGGACTCCCGGGACAGGGACTCCCGGGACAGGGACCCCAGGGACAGGGACCCCAGGGACAGGGACCCCGGGACAGAGACCCCAGGGACAGGGACCCCCGGGACAGGGACTCCCGGGACAGGGACTCCCGGGACAGGGACCCCAGGGACAGGGACCCCCGGGACAGGGGCCCCCGGGACAGGGACCCGCCCGGCCTGGTCCCGCCCGGCTCTGCTCACCGGCTCCTCCATCGCGCCGCACCCGTGACGTCACCGCCGAGCGCCGGGGGAACCCGGCCGCTACCGCCCCTGTCACGTGACGGGGCGCGGCCGGAGGCGGGCGGGGCCGAGCCTGCAGCGCCGCCCCGCGGCCCGGCGGTGCCAGCACCGGCCGGCGGCAGCGTGCTGTGCGTCCCCGCGTGTCCCCGGTACAGCCCTGCCCCGGTACAGCCCTGCCCCGGTACAGCCCTGCCCCGGCACGCTGCACCGTACAGCCCTGCCCCGGTACAGCCCTGCCCCGGTACAGCCCTGCCCCGGCACGCTGCACCGTACAGCCCTGCCCCGGTACAGCCCTGCCCCGGCACGCTGCACCGTACAGCCCTGCCCCGGTACAGCCCTGCCCCGGTACAGCCCTGCCCCGGCACGCTGCACCGTACAGCTCTGCCCCGGTACAGCCCTGCCCCGGCACGCTGCACCGTACAGCCCTGCCCCGGTACAGCCCTGCCCCGGCACGCTGCACCGTACAGCTCTGCCCCGGTACAGCCCTGCCCCGGCACGCTGCACCGTACAGCCCTGCCCCGGTACAGCCCTGCCCCGGTACAGCCCTGCCCCGGCACGCTGCACCCCGGACAGCGCCTGTCCCCCGTACAGCCCCTGCACTTAGCCCCGGAGAGCGAGTGTCCCCCCCGTCCTACGCCCCCATGCTGCACCCTGAGGTGCGAGTGCTCCCCCCGTACACCCCCCCGTGCTGCACCCCGGGATGAGAGTGACCCCCCCCAATGTGTACACCCCTGGGTGCCAGCCCTCCCTGTGCACACCCCCTGCCCTGCCCGTGGCCGCCCCTCAGCAGCCCTGGCTGGGGCGCGTCACTCTGGGGGCACGGTGGGAAGGCCGGGTGCCGGCCGGGTGCCCCCTCGGGGTTCCACGGGGCACCCGACAGGCACAGGGCAGCAGGCGGCTGAGGCGGCACCGTCGGGTCCAGTAGAAGTGGCAGAGGTCGATGGCCATAAGCAGCAGCACAAGGAGCCCGTAGAGCGCCACGAAAGGCAGGGCCAGCGGGTTCCTGCGGGGTGGGGCACTTCAGGAGGGGGCAGCCGTGACCCTCCCATGGCGCAATGGTACTGAGGAGGACCACCCGGGGCCCCCTGAGGGCGTCAAAGGATGCCACAGCCCCTGCCCCAGCGACCAGGAGGAGCCCCCGGGGGTGTGCCAGGAGCCCCAAGGCCCCCCCTCCTCAGCAGCACAGCCACTTGCAGCCCTGCTCACCGGAGTAGACCAGGGCTAGCCAGGCTGGAGAGGTTCACTCCAGTGAGGGCTTCCAGGGCCAGCTGAGAGCAGCAGGACTTGAGCGTGTCCAGGCTGGGCTGGCAGCAGTAGCGGTGGCCAGGGGGGTCGGTCAGCCGCGGGCAGTAGAAGCCGGGGTGGGAGCGGCCATCAGGGCCCACGTAGCCCTCGCAGAGGTGCAGGTTCTGCACCAAGACTGCAGCGGGGAGCAGGCAGGGCATTGGAGAGGGCAGGGAGCAAGTACCCACTGCGGGGACCACGGGAACTGTGCAGTGCCTGTAGGACAGGCTGCCAGCTCCAGCGACGTGGTCTTTGCCGTGATGCAGCAGAGCAGGGCCCTCCCGGTGCCGGCAGGGCTGGGCTGGCCTGGGCTCAGGGCTCACCAGTCCCAGGGAGCCTGGCTAACGTGGCACAGGGTGCCCGGCTCGGCCCGCACAGTGGGCTGCACCCCACGGGCAGCAGTGGCGGAGCAGAGCTCCCCTGGCGCTGCCTTCTGGTGCCGCGGCGCTGTGTATGCCGTGACCTCCGCTGCTCACCAAGGCCTCGGCAAGGGCAAACGTGGGCAAGGGCGGTGATGGCGGCAGAGAGGAGGGGAAAGCGCCCAGGACATCAGGTCAGCCCCCAGCCCCCGTGCTGAACCCCCTCCCTGTGTCCCCCGTGGGGACAGCACTTAGACACCACAGATGTGCTGCAGTGGGAGTAACCCCAGCACCACACCTGGGCCACCATCCCCAGTATGGACCACCACCTCTCACTGCAGACCACTGCCTCCCAGCACAGACCCCCCAACCTCCGTTCTGGGTGTCGGGGAGCAACCCCCAAGGGACAAGGCCGCATCAGGGATGGGTTCAGGGAATAGAAGGGGCAGGAATGGGGCTGTACCTGTCCCAAGGATGCTGGGGAACAGAGCAGCAGTAATGAGCAGCTGGAGCAGGTGCCTGTCCAGCATCTTCCCGGCCAGCCCTGGGCAGAGGCAGTTCTGCCTCCAGCGGAGGCAGAAACCACAGCCCCTCCTGCTCCCGCCTCCATCGCAGCCTCCTCCAAGAGCCGCTCAGAGCCATTAGAGCCTCCTGCACTCACTCTGTCCACAGGGACCGGGCTGGGGGCGGGAGCATCAGTAATGAGCTTCTGGGGCCAGCAGTAGGACAGCAGGCTCCTTTCCCAGCGGGATGCAAGGCACCAGCTGCTCCGTCCAGGGCCCCAGGTGGGCACATGGGCCCATCCTGGGAGTCCCTGAAAGGGTGCTGGACAAGCCAGGGCACAAGGCAAGTGCTGTGAGGTGCTGAGCTTCCAGGGGCCAAACCCATGGGATGTGGATGTGCTGGGGGCTGTGCAGGAATCGTGGAATCGCAGAATCGTTTAGGTTGGAAAAGACCTCTAAGCTCATCCAGCCCAGCCCAACCAAGCCAGAGCTGAGGTGGTTCCCCACCTCACCCAGTCCTTCCCAATGCCCTCCCTGCTGGCACCCGTTGGGAGTAAGGAGCCCCAAGGGGCCAGGAAGTATGGCCTGTGGTTCCCACAGCAACCAGGAGGATGCTCTGGTGACAGGGTGTAATTAGCCACTGCAGCCCCAGCAGAGCAGACCCAGGCTCACTCTGAAAAGGAGCTAAAGGCTCTGGGTTTGAGGGAGGCACTCCCATGCTTCACCCAGGCATTGCTGTCCACACAAGGAACTGACTCCCATCCCCCTGGCTCCTGCCCAGCACCAGGCACTACCTGCCTCCAAGCACAGCTGGGCCTGGCCATGCCACCAGCCTCTCACAGGTGCCTGGCCAGATCTTCAAGCTGGCCTCCGCCTGCCTCAGAGGCCCTGTCTCCCCACAGCACACCATTTCCACTCCCCTGAGTGAGAGCCACAAACCACACATACACTGAAACACAGCCTTGTGTTTCCTATGAGCTCCAGGAGAGGTCAGTCCCAAGTCCACAGCACTTCCTCAGGCAGCTGCCCAACACCACCAGTGCTCCTGGCCTCCCCTTGCTGCCCCACCACGCAGGGGGAGCCTTGCAGGAGCCCCTGCCCGAGCCATCAGGGTGGCCACCCTCCTGGGCAGCCTGCCTGTGACAGGGCAGCAGTGTCTGTCCCATCAGCAGCAGCAGAGCCCAGCCTGCAGCCCTCCCCAGCCACGCTCGGCCCATCCGGCACCGCGTCCAGCAACGCCTGGTCCAGCCCTGCCACAGCAGTCAGTCCAAAATCCATCTGAGAACATGGAACTAATAAACTAGAAAGTGGCAGCAGCAGCCTGTGCCAGTCTGGCTGCTCCTGCCCGTGCCTGTCACAGTACTGCTGGCCCCACTCCACTGCTGCACTGGTGCTGCTCCTGTGCTGTCCAGCCACTCCACTCCTCTCCTGCTTGACACTACCCCAGGCGGATGCGGAACGTGGCGATTTCCATGGGGTCCAGATGGATGTTGGTGCTGTTGGAGGCTGTGCCCAGCGGGTACATCAGTGTCAATGAGGTGGGCTGCAGGGAGCCCAGCTCCAACCCCTGGAACAGGCCTCCCAGAGCTAGCTGGGGAGAGAGGAGGAAGCGAGGAGGCCCAGGTGAGACTGTGATGCCTGGGGCAGCACTGTGCCCAGGACAGCCTGACACGTGCCATGACTGCCATGCCGAGGTCCCAGCCCAGCTCTGACCCAGCGGAGGTAGGGCAGCCTGGCCTACCTTGCCCTGGCTGGTGGTGCAGTTGAAGCCCAGGTTCTTGGCCTCCAGGCTGCAGTCAAAGCCTTTGCGGTGCAGGATCAGCGCTGCCTCAGCTGATGGGAGCGAGTCATCCTGCAGGGAGCTGGAGTGTCAGGCA
This sequence comes from Vidua chalybeata, assembly GCF_026979565.1. Classification (NCBI taxonomy): domain Eukaryota; kingdom Metazoa; phylum Chordata; class Aves; order Passeriformes; family Viduidae; genus Vidua; species Vidua chalybeata. Next base: position 20,688,120 of record NC_071542.1, read on the forward strand.
CAACACTGGGGACAGCAGGGGCAAGACCCCCACCAGAGTCCCACCTGGGCCCTAGCTCACCTCTGCCTGCAGCATCCGCAGGTTGAGGATGTGGAAGTCGCAGGGAAGGGTGGTGGCAAGGGGCACAAAGGAGCGCAGGGTTGGCAGGGCTGGCTTCTCCAGTGCCACTGGCATGACCAAGGGCTCAGCATTCTGGTGCACGGAGGTGATGTGGCTCAGCAGGGAGGGGAAGCTGATGGGGCGCTCGTCCTGCACCTGCCAAGCAGCACATGGGTCAAGTGTGGGCCCAGAAAACCAGGCAGAGCCTGGGCAAGGCCCAAAGAACCTCCATTCCAGCAGCGCCTTGAGACCAGGCACCTGCCAGCACAGTGCACACAGAGCTGCCCCTGCCCAGGCAGGTCCCCCCGCCCCAGCACCCAAACAGGACCCCAGCTAGCTGATGGTCAGGCTACAGACCTGCTACAAGCCTGGCTAGACTAGTGGCTAGCAGCTAGTGCACAAGACAGGGAGAGACAGCAGGGCCAGGCTGGCCATTACCTCAGGGCTGCCAGTCCTGGTGCCAGGGAAGCTCAAGGCTTTAAACATGGAGACCAGTTTGGAAAAGAAGCCGGAGCTCTGGATGGGTGGCACAGCACACGCATAGAGGGCAGCGAGGGGATTGGACAAGAACACTGTGATTATGAGGGCAATGTGGCTCCACAGGGACAGACCTCACTGCACATCTTGCTCTCCCCATGCCCCCTGCTCCAGGCCCATCCCTGCCCAGTGCCAGCACAAGGGGACAAGAGGGGACAGGACACTGCATCCCATCATGTGTAGCTTTCTGCAAATGCCTCCACCCTGCTCCATCCCAAGGCAGGGTTGGGCTCTCCCGTCCTGCCGCCTCACAGCCAGCACCTTGTTGGCAGTGCTGCGGCGCTCCAGGAGGAGCCGGAACCGGTTGCAGGTACGCTTGTTGTCCTTCAGCCCCTGGCCCAGGCCACGGTTGTCGTCCTGCATGAGGCGCCGGTCCAGGATCACCTCCAGCTGGCCTGTGGAGAGCAAGTCCCTGCAGCCCAGGCTTTACCAGGCACCAGCCACACCCCACAGCACAGAGCTCCCGCTGACAGCAAGACCAGGGCACCCTGCCCAGCCTGCGGCACCCTCCTTCCCTTGGGGAGGACAGCCCTAGCTCCACAGCAGGTCCCCAAGGCACAGGCCCCAGCTCACCGCTGTGGAGGCTGGAGACCCCCAGGGCCTGGGCTGTGAGCAGTGTCAGGCGGCTCCGCATGTCCTGGATGTAGGCCATGGCAGGCATCGGGTAGAAGTTGGCCTGCAGCGGCAGCTTCCGCTGGTACCTGCGGGGCTGGATCTGCCAAGAGACAGATCAGTGACCAGAGGTGGATCCCACAGTGCCTGGAGACAGAGCACTGTCCCCCTGTGGGCAGCTGCTGTCCCTCCCCAGCCTGCTGCACACCTGGAAACCATTGAGGTCCGTGAAGAAGGTGTCATCACTCTCAATGTCAGTGCTAAAGCGCAGGGCCAGCTCCTTGTTGATGTGGTCACGGATGTCTACCAGGCAGGACACATCCAGGGACAGGCCCTCCACCCCTGTGGGTAGGCAGTGAGAGGCTGAGCCCCAGGGGCAGCATGGCCCAGTTTCCTGGGCCAGCGACACCTGGCACAGCCTCAAGATCTCACCTGGCACGTTGTACAGCCGCACCACGGTCTGGACATGCTGGTAGTAGCTGGCAACCTCTGAGAAGAGGGGTCCCTCCATCACCCGCACCACTGGGGGGTCCTTGGGAGTGTAGGGCTGGGGAGAGGGATAGCTGTGCTGACGCTGCTGCCTGAGGACGGTCCTACAGGCACAGCTGTCAGCTGGCTTCCACGGGTGGACCCTGTACCTTGGCCTCGCCATCAGGCAGGAAGAGATAGGCCCCACTTTTGTCCTTGGAGGTCTTGGTGCCATAGACGAGAAATTCGCTGTTCACCCTGTGCCCCTGCTCCTCCCCAGCTAGGCGCAGGCTCTGCAGGGGTGTGCCAGCACAGCAGTAAGCCCGTGAAGCAGTGGGATGTACCTGTCCCCTCCTCCACCCCACGCCCTGTCAGAGCCCTGCACTCACCTGCAGCAGGCCCGTGCGCCCCAAGAAGCAGGCCTGCAGGTGCTGGTTCTCCAGGCAGAAGTCATCATCAGCAGCTGGGAAGACGTGCAGGGGCACAGCCTCGGGCTTGTGCATGGGCATGTCCCAGCCATGCAGGTACAGGCGTGTGGAGGACCTCGGCGTGGCGTGGCCGTCCAAGGACTTGTGCAGCTGCAGCACGCGCAGCCCCAGTGCAGGCAGGCGGGCCAGAACAGACACCTGCAGGCAGCATGGGGACCTGAGCCAGCCCCCGTGTCTAGAGAATGACTGGGGGCCAGTGGGGCAAAGGCCCTGCTCAGCACTGTGGGGCCTCTGCTGAGGAGGGACATGCATGGGGACCTGGGGGTTGGACAGCTGTGGGATCTTGTGTTGTGGGGCAGGGACAGAGCAGGGCTGCCGGTGTGTCATGGCAGTGTGCGGGATGGGAGGCTGGCACAGATGGGCTGTGGGGCACCCCATACCTGGTAGACATTGGGCACCACATCAGTGGCAGAGTTCCATATTGCGCTGAGCTGGGAGGGCAGGGGCTGCCCCTCCTCGGAGAGCACACGCACGTGCGGGGAGTCCACCAGCACTGGCACCACGCTCAGGCGCTCCTGCTCCAGCGGGTTGAATACCACCAGGAACCTGTGGAGAGTAACACAGGGATGGCATCCCAGCCTCACAGCATCCCAGATGTCCCATGCCCCACACTACCTACAGATCCACTGCACCTACCCACAGCTTCACAGGTACTCCCTCACTGCCTCCCCACAGTCCCATAAGTCCCCAGAGCAAGGCAGGAGGCCCTACCGAGGTGAGGTGCCCAGTTTGACCACTGTCCTCTCTGGGAGAGAGTCCTGGCTGGAGCGTGTCTCATCCTGGGGAGGAGTAGTAAAGAGTTGGGGTGTGCCCAACAGCCCTGCCAGTTGGGCCCAAGGACATGGGCACAATCTGGGGCCCTCTTCCTGGCCTCTGCAGTATGGAGTTGCTCCCGGGGGCATGGGGACAGTGTGCCAGAGTGCAGGGAGCCAGGGGCTGGTGCTGCTCACCATGCCAAGGAACGGTGCAGCCGGGTCGTGGCGGTAGGTGTCCTTGTCCCCCAGCACAAGGTAGTGCGCAGCATTGATGATGACACGCTTGAGGTTGGTGAGGGAGTGGAGCAGCCTAGGCAGAGGCAGAGTGAGTCACCTGGGACCATCAGCCCCATCTGCTCCAGGACTGCCCCGACACCCCCTACATCCCCCCATGAGAGGGAGGATCTCCCCACAGCATCCCCACACCTAGCCATTCTCCCGGCCCTGAGCCCACCAGCCCCACTCTGAGACAGGCTCTGAGGGCGCCCTGGCCCCCACACGCACCGGACTCCGTAGTCCACGGCCACAGCCTCCTTGGCAGTGCCGGCGATGGCATCATGGTGCTGGAAGAGGCCCAGATTGCGGCGGGCGTTGGTCAGCAGGGCGTAGTCAGAGAGCGGGTACCTGCCATCGGCACTGGCACGGCGGGCGTGGGCGAGTGCCAGGCTGTACAGGATCTCTGCCCCCCTGCACAGGGACAGAGCCACTGAGTGTCGCTACCCTGGTGTACAATACCGGGGGGCTAGCCTGGGAAGGGGGTGGCAAAGGCACACTCTGCCTGGGGACTGGGCGAGGGCTTGGCACTGTGTGCACCAGACCAGTGTGTTGGCAGTTGGTGCAGACTGGGGGCTGTCAAGCTCCCAGACACTGCCTGGCCAACCCTCACCCGTGCCCCCCGCACACCTCCTGTCCCTGTCACACTGTCCTGCCCCACGGACCAGCCCGCTGCCCCTCACCGGAGGTGGGCCTCCAGCACCCGGTCCATGCTCTTGTAGAACGGCCGGGAGGTGTAGTATCCTGTCCAGTAGTGATCCTCCCGGTCCGCATAGGAGAAGAAATCCCCAGTCAGAACTGGGAACCCGGGTGGCCTCATCCCCGGCACGATGCCCACTCTCTTGTACAGGGCATCAAAGTAGTCAGAGAGCGTGCCAAACTGTGCCTGCAAGACAGTATGTGCAGCCCTGAGCCGGGGCTCCTGCAGTGGGGGCTCTTATCACCCCTCACAGGACTGCCCACCCCTCCAACTGTGCTCTGCCATGGCCTCCTGCTGCCCCCAGCTCCACAGAGCTCTTCACACATACCTGGACGTGGAGGTCAGGCCGAGAGTTGAGAAAGTCAAAGATGCGCTGGTAGTTGAGGAACTGGGCGTCCCACTCCTGTGGCTTGTCATAGCGGAAGTCATCTCCCAGGGGCACCAGCAGCACCTTGCTGCGGTACAGCTTGGACTTCTTGCGGTACTGGTCCAGCAGCAGCTGGGCTCTGTGTGGGGGCCAGGGCATGAGGCTGGCCCCTGATGGCCCACAAGGCTGGGAGTCGCGTGCCCCTGCCACACTCACCGCTCTGCCACGTTTGCATCAGTGATGGCGCGGGGAGGCACCTTCCAGGGGCAGTTGATCCGGCCTCCAGGCAAGCGCTTGAAGTCAAACTGGCAGCAGATCTTGGGGTCCGGGCCACAGGTGTGAGGCACATCATAGCTGTAGAAGGGCATCATGTGGCAGAAGATGTCGGTGCTCGTGTCTGGATCTGTGGGACCAAGGACAGGTGAGCACCAGCAATGGCTCTGCCTTGCCTGTCCCTGAGCAGGGGGGGGCAAAGACAGTAGTCCAACAGAGCAGATCTCGGAGCTCAGAGGGCACAGCAGCCTCCCCCAGTGTGTTGCTGGACTTGGGGGCAGGTGGAAAGTCACCCTGAGGCTGTCTCACAGGGCAGAGACATCGCCTCCCAGCTTGGCTCATCTGCACAGAAAAGCAGCTGGTAGCCATTCTCTGCTGCCACCTGCCCCACAGGGCCCCCTCTGCAGTCCCCTCTCGGCAGCCCCTCACCCCACGTCTGTCTCCACATGAACTCCAGGTTCTGGGTGGCAGCAAAGTGCTTCTTGATGGCATAGTGCACGCGCTGGATGAGCATGCCCGTCAGGTTGGAGCGCTTCAGCAGGTAGGGCATGGTGGAGCTGTACCCGAAGGGGTCTACGGCCCAGCCCGACCGCGGCGTCACACCTGGGGGCACAGAGACCCGTCAGCCCCATGCTGGGCCAGCAGCACCTCCCGTGAGGAGGGTCCTGTCAGGACCCAGAGGCCTGCAGCACGTTAGGCAGGCCCCCAGCCACCAACTGCCCGGCTCTCACCGATGTTCTTCTCCAGCCACTGGTGCCCCTCGATCAGCTGGTCAATCATGGCGAAGTAGTGGGAATTAGCCTCATCAGGCATCACCCAGCCGCCCGTCACCATCTCCAGCTGCCCATTGCCCACCAGCCTGTCAGGGGGACACCCAAGATGTGACCAGAGCCCTGCATGAGACACGTGTCCATTGCAGAGTCCCCCTGCCCTGAGCCACCTACAGTCTACCTGCAGCCCCCACAGCCACCACTGCCGTTCCCCCCTTGTCATGCTGTCCCCACGCAGAGAGTCATCCCTCCACAGCCCAATGCCAACCACAGCCCATTCCCCCTCTGTCCCCAGTGCTCTCAGGGTAAGGGGCAGACAAGGGGGCCCTGCCTCACCACACAATCCTGCTCTCCAGGTCTCCCACCCTTCCATGGATGCCCTGGGCCTTGCACACAAGTTCGCCAGCCCAATCAGCACAGGGAGGGGCCCAGGGCAAGATCTGTCTTTCCCACCTCTCACTCCACAAGGAAGTGGCTCTGACATCTGATGGCACTGGGAGGCTGCTGGCAGTTTGAGGGCACCCCACGCTGAGCAGTGCAGGGCCCATGGCAGCCTTCTGGTCCCTAGAGCCATTCCCTTGCACACCCTCTGCTCTCAGCCTACCTGGGAGCTAGGTGGGCAATGGGGCCAGGTGAGCAGCCCTACCTGCGCACAGCAGCCCGCTTCTGGGCACTGATGTTGTCCCACCACTTGGAAAAGAAGGAGATCTCAGACCAGATGAAGCGCCGGCGTGGGTCCTCCTGCATCTTCAGCACCATGCTGTTGAGGATGTGCTGCGTCTGGTCGTAGTAGTACTTGTCGAAAGTCTTGATCCAGCCTGGCAGCACAGGTGGGGGTCACTGTGGGGGGCCCAGGCTTCCCTGCCAGCACTGCACAGTAGCAGGAGATGGGCCAATCCCTGCTTCTCACCTGGGTCATTGTGGGAGTGTGGCACCACAAACACCTGTAGAGGCTCTGTGTCCCATTCGTTGGGCTCGTAGGTGATGTCGAAGCCCTGCTTCCAGACACCACCATCCTGGTTGTCAAACGGCAGCAGGGAGTACACAGCCAGCATCTGTGGTAGGAGACAGTGCTGAGAGACCCCTGAAAGAGCCTGGACTCCATGGATGCCCAGGTATGCACCCGTCACGCTAGCAGAGCCACCAGACCCTCACCTGCAGGTCTGGGCTCTGTCCTTTGCCCCCTAGAGCAAACTGGCAGTCTTGCGGGGACACAGAGAGGAAACTTGGGCGACTCTCAGGGGGGAGCACCCAGGAGACATTCAGGGGGTGTTGGGGCAATGCCGGCTGCCCCTCTGCATGGGCTGTCAGCTCCAGCACTGAGTCCTTAATGTGGCTGATGATCTCATGGTTCTCCTCCAGCAGCTGCTCCAGCTGCTCGATCCGGTTCTGCAGCACCGAGATCTGGCTCTGGGGGCACAGAGGGCACAGCGAGGGACAGGAGGTCACCCACAGCTGTGGGGAGCCAGCCTTGGCCCTGGTACCTTAATGCCCAGAGGCCAGGGCTAGCTCCCCATGAATTTCCCTGGCTGATGTCTCCGTTTGCCATCCCAGGACCACTCTCACTCACCCCAGACCCTCCAAACTTACCCTGGGGAAGTTGCCCCCACTCTGGTGTCGTGCAGGGTCATGCTGTACCCGGTCCAGCATCAAGTAGAGGGAGAAGACGGCCACGCAGAAGATGGCAGCTCCACACACTGTCACCCGCTTCTTCAGCTTCATCCCGAAGGGATGCAGGGACTCACCTGCGCCGGGCCTGCGGGGGGAGCCAGGTCGGACAGCGCAGCCCCTCACCGCGGCCTCCTGCCTCCTCCTCCAAGAGCCCTCACCGCGTCCTACTTGGCTTAATCCGCTGCTGGGTATTTATATCCGCTGATGGGGCCGGGGCCGGAGAGGCCGCCGGGGCCGGAGAGGCCGCCGGGGCCGGAGAGGCCGCCGGGGCCGGAGAGGCCGCCGGGGCCGGAGAGGCCGCCGGGGCCGGAGAGGCCGCCGGGGCCGGAGAGGCCGCGCAGCCCCGCAGAGCCGGGCAGCGCCCGGGCCCGCCGCGCTGAGGCCCCGCGGTGACGGCCCGGGCCGGAGAGCACCGGCCAGCAGCGACGGAGACACCGCCGCACCCCGTCCGTACCGCGGGCGGCTCCGCAGCGCGGCTCAAGCCCTCACAGCGCTCAGGCCGCGATGGGCCAGGCCAGGCCCCGCCCCGCGCTCCGCCCGCCGGGCCGGGCCCGCGGGGCGGCACCGGGCCGGGCCGGGCAGCACCGGGCCCGCGGGGCGGCACCGGGCCGGGCAGCACCGGGCCCGCGGGGCGGCACCGGGCCGGGCCGGGCAGCACCGGGCCCGCGGGGCGGCACCGGGCCGGGCAGCACCGGGCCCGCGGGGGCGGCACCGGGCCGGGCCGGGCAGCACCGGGCCCGCGGGGCGGCACCGGGCCGGCCGGGGCACGGCGCTGCGGGAGCCCCGCACGCCCCGCCGCGGCTGCAGCCACCTCCAGCCCCGCAGCCGAGTCGAGATGCCGCTGGCCTCCCGGTGTGCCCCATCCCCGTGCCCCATCCCGGTGTGCCCTATCCCGGTGTGCCCCATCCCCGTGTGCCCCATCCCCGTGCCCCATCCGTGTGTCCCACCCCAGTACCCTGTCCCAGGGTCCCGTTCCAGCCCTCTGTCCCAGTGCCTTGTCTCAGTACTCCCCATGCCACTTTCCTGTCTAAGTGTGCCCCATTCTGGTACTTCTTTTTGGTACCCCATGCTGGTGCACCGCCCGCCCTGTCACAGTGACCTGTCCTGGTGCATCATTACAGTGCCATTCCCAGTGCCAGTCCCAGTGTCATGTCCCAGGGCCGTTCCCAGTGCCATTCCCAGTGCCAGTCCCAGTGCCAGTCTTCCCAGGGCCATTCCCAGTGCCATTCCCAGTGCCAGTCCCAGTGCCAGTCCCAGTGCCATTCCCAGTGCCATTCCCAGTGCCAGTCCCAGTGCCATTCCCAGTGCCAGTCTTCCCAGGGCCATTCCCAGTGCCATTCCCAGGGCCATTCCCAGTGCCATTCCCAGTGCCATTCCCAGGGCCATTCCCAGTGCCATTCCCAGTGCCAGTCTTCCCAGTGCCATTCCCAGTGCCATTCCCAGTGCCAGTCCCAGTGTCATTCCCAGTGCCAGTCCCAGTGCCATTCCCAGTGCCAGTCTTCCCAGGGCCATTCCCAGTGCCAGTCCCAGTGCCATTCCCAGTGCCATTCCCAGGGCCGTTCCCAGTGCCATTCCCAGGGCCATTCCCAGTGCCATTCCCAGGGCCATTCCCAGTGCCATTCCCAGGGCCATTCCCAGTGCCATTCCCAGGGCCATTCCCAGTGCCAGTCCCAGTGCCATTCCCAGTGCCATTCCCAGTGCCATTCCCAGTGCAGTACAAGCCCGTGTCCCCTCACAGCTCCTAGATGCACAGCTGCAGAGCTCGTGTGTTTATTGTACAAGATGAAGCGGGGCAGGAGCTGTGGGCGCCATGTCCCACCCTGAGGTGTGCAGGAGCCCCTGCCCTGGGGCTCAAGCACCACACAGCCACCTCGCAGCACCCGCTGCCCAGACGGGGCTCTGCTGCACCCCCAAGCACTGCCATGGGATGGATCCAGGGCCCCTGGTGCTCCCTGTCACCGCTGCCTCTTGCGGATGGCAATGAGGTCCTGGTGGATGGTGCAGAAGCTGGGCCGCTTGCGGGGGTCATACTCCCAGCAGCGCTGCATCAGCTGGTACACCTCCTCAGGGCACTGCTCGGGAGGGTCCAGCCGCATACCTGGGGCAACAGGGATGGGGGCGTGCATCACCGGCCCCTCACCCCCCACAACCCCGTGTGGCCCATCCCACAGGCACAGCTCCACAGTGCTGCACCCACAGCTCACGGTGGCTCTCAGGAGCCAGCCCCAGCCGTGTCCCCTACCATGCTCCACTGCCTCCCGCGTCTGCTGGTTGCTGAGGTTGGCATAGGGGACGGCACCCAGGCTGAAGGCTTCCCACAGCAGGATCCCAAAGCTCCAGACATCACTCTCTGAGCTGTATCGGCCTGGGGACATGGGGCAGGACAAGTGGTGACACGCACATCACCACTACCCAGCTGTGCCCATGCTCCTGAGGGCTGAGGTGCTCGAGGTCTCTGCCTCCCTCCCCAGGACCAGGTGCGTGGGAGTGGGACAGTGCCAGACTCCTGGCTCCTGGCTCCCAGATAAGCTGCGGGGTGCCAGGCCATGCCCAGCTCCAACCTGTACCATAATTGAGTGCTTCAGGGGCCGTCCACTTGACAGGGATTTGCTTCATCCCCCCTGTGGAGGCATAGATGCCATCCTCCTCCTCCCGTGACATCCCAAAATCACTGATCTTCAGGGTGTTCCTCTCCGTCACCAGGCAGTTGCGAGCAGCCAGGTCCCTGAGAGCGCCCCAAGCAATCAGCTGTGTGCCCAGCTGTCCCTGGGGCTCCACCTGGCACGGGATGGGGTGGTGAGGATTCCAGAGCTCCCCCTGTCCTGCCAGGGCCCACCTGTGGATGCAGTGCTTGCTCTCCAGGTACTCCATGCCGGCGGCAGCATTCTCCGTCATCTTGACCAGCTCCTTCACCCGGAGGTGGGGACCCTCACTGCGCAGGAAGGTCAGGAAGTCCCCCCCTGTGCCCGGATTGCAGAGGCGGTGGGTGCCGGGCACCGCTGACGGGCTCACCCACGCGTGGGGGCGTGGGGACCGCGGGGACGGGGCCGCTCACCCTGCACCAGCTCCATGACAATGTAAATGGGCTGTTTCTGCGTGCAGACACCGATGAGCCGCACAATGTTCGGGTGTCTATACTGCTTGAGAATCCTGTGGGGACAAGGATGGGCACTGTGAGGGTAGGGGGCCCCGGCTGCCCTGGGCACAAGCCACCCGTTGCCATCCCCAGGGCACTCTGCCCAGCCAGCCTGGGGACACAGCCCTCAGCACGAGGGTGGTGCAGTCCCAGCAGTGTCAAGCAGCTCCAAGAGTGGACAGATGTGACAGGAGAAGCCCAACAGCCACACGGACCTGGCTTCCTGCAGGAACTTGGCCTTGAGCTCAGGTGGGAGGGTTTCCCGGCAGGATTTCACAGCAACGGGGGAGTTGTCAGCACGCAGGCGTCCGCTGAACACTTCCCCAAAGTTACCCTTCCGAGACACAGGTGCACCAGGCTCAGCTCGCCATGTGGCCCAAGGCAACCCTTGTCCTCCTGCAGACGCTGTGAGGACAGCCCTGCCCTCCTGCAGACCCCACAGCACCCCATCTCACTCGACCAATGCGTTCCCCCAGCAGCACGTCCTCGTGGTTGAGCACCCATTTGTCCTGCAGCAAACAGACACCGGTGAGCTGCCCCTGGCCCACAGACCCCTGCAGGCCCCTCTCAGGCAGAGCCCCAGGTCCAAGTTCCCCTGTCTAGCTGGAGAAGCATGCCTGTGGCTCTCAGCCCAGCCATCGACAGGAGAGAGGGCCGGGCAGAGCTGCCCCTGTGCAGGGGGCTCCATCCTCCTCCCCACTGGCTGTGTCACCTTGGGCACAGCCCTGGCCAGGACAATGCCACTCTTGCGGGTGATGGGCTGCTGGCTCTGCAGGAGGTGCTGGATGAGCAGCGGAATGGTGGGGAAGCTGTCACCCTCCAGCCGAAACATGTTCTGCAGGGAGGGAGGCCAAGAGGTTGTGATGGGCAGGAACCTGCACCTGCCCATGCAAGGCCACCCCAGCTATGCCCCCTGCTCGTGGTCACTCACACTGACAGCCTGGATGATGAAGTGCCGGGGCTGCCCATCCCACAGCACGCTGAGCACGTACTCCTGCTTGCCCTGGCTCTCCCGCACCAGGAAATCCCCACTGCAGGTCAGCAGCTCCTGTACCTCCGAACGCGGGATGGCCCCGTGGTACCAGACCTGCTGGCACAGCGGCTTCTGCACGTCTGGGATTAGGGGCACGGGGGGTGGCAGCTGGAAGGAGACAAGGTGAGCCCAGCCATGCACACTCCTGAGTTGTGCTGGAGGTGGGGCAGCAGCAGTGTCTGAAAGCTGTGCCAGGGTAGGTGGGAGCAGAATCTGGAGGTGCTGAAGCAAGGGGGGCTGTGTGGCCAGAAAGGAGAGGACAGGCTCAGCAAGGCAGCTGGGTGGAGAGCAGGGTGGCTGGAGGCACCCAGGGACTCACCGAGTACTTTGGGCTGAAGATGCCCGTGATGTGGTTCTTGAGGGTCTCCAGTGCACTGGCCCCGCTCCGCTCCTGCTCCTGGAAGGAGGCACGGGCTGTGCATCAGCCGTGCACCCCTTCCCTGCAGCTTCCAGAGCACAGGAGGCCAGACCGACTCACCGTGGAGGAGACGGACTGCCGATCCTCTGGCAGAGGCAGGGCAGGCAGGGGGTCCCTGACGCCCAGCTCTGCCAGCTTCTTGGCCAGCAGGTCCCGCTGCAGCTGCAGCTTGGCCTGGGCACAGAGGCAGCGCTCGAGCTGCTGCCGTGCCTCGTGCAGCCCCTGCCGCCTGCCCAACAAGTGCACCCTGGGGAGGGGACAGGGTGATCAGCACCCGCTGCCCTGGCCCCTCACCCCCCTCTGCTGCACCTCACCGCTCCCCGGGGCTCCGGCCCTGCTCCTCATCATGGATCTCTGCCTTCAGCTCCTGCATCTGCTGCTCCTTGATACTCACGGCCTCTGTGGCAGCCACTAACTCCTCCTCAACCGATGTCAGGCTGCAAGAGATGTGTGTCAGCAGGGGCTTAGCCCCTGCCCCTCAGCCCCTCACCTGCCCCTGCCCACGGCTAGTCCCACTCACCAGTGCTGGACACTTTCAAGGGTCAGCTCATTCAGCTGCAGCTCCCCCGGCACCAGGTTTTCTGTGTCCTCCAGCAGGCTCTCATCAAAGGACACAGTTGGTGGGACCTCAGATTCGTACCTGTGGGCATCCAGGACAGCTCTGCCTCCACTTGCCCCGTGCCGGCCGCTGCCACCCAATGGCAGCAGGGCCGTACCCGGCAGAGGCTGCGGCTGCGTGGAGCCATACTGGTGGCTCTGGATGAAGCTGCTGTACTCAGTGGCAGGGTCGATGGCCTGGATGGCACTGGCAATCTCCTGGTGCACGGCCAAAAGATCCTCCTGTACCAGGCTGCTGATGCTGCAGTACTCCCTGAGGATCTCCTTTCTGCGGGAGCAGTGCTGGTTCTGGGGGGCCATGGGGGTGCCCAGGGGTAGGGAGTGGGGTGCAGGGCTGGCTGCAGGGCACAGGACAGGCAGTGGGGCACGGGGTGGGCAGCGGGGCAGGCAGGGCTCTTACAGGACAAGGACCATCTCCTGCTGCAGACTGTAGAGGGACTGATGCAGGCTGGGCAGCACCCGCTGGTAGTGGTGCTGGTGGTGCAATGAGGCCGCCTGCACAGCCAGCACATACTGGTTGTGCAGGGCATGGAGCTTCCAGAGGCTGCGCACATACTTCTCCTTCGCCTTGTCCCGCTCCTTGTCTGTGGAGAGAGGCTGTGGAAAACCCCAACCGCCAGCACATCACCTGTCCCAGCACCCGGGCAGGGGTCAGAGCGTGAGGGCTGGGAGAGGGTCCCAGGGCAGGCAGGGGGACCAAGCCTGCAACCAGGGTGGTTACACTGTGACACAGAGATGCTCCTGACCCACAGCGTGGTGTCCCAAGGCCCCCAGCCTTCTGCCTGGCTTCCTGGGGGCCAGGCTGGGCTCTCCTCTATGCTGCCCAACCCCAGAACCCCCACCCGCTCCAGGCTGGGCTGTAGCTTCCACAGAGTGCGGGGTCATGCTCCAGCCACCCTTGACCCATAAGGGAAGCTGGGAGGTCACGCGGGGGACAGGGGCCAGGTTGGCACCTTTGCTGGCCTCCTGGTACTTGCGCTTGGCCTGGGCGCTGTCACGGGCCAGGCTGCGGTACTGTGCCTTCAGCTTCTCCATCTCCTGCTGCGTTGTCTGGAGAGGGACACAGTCAGGGAGTGGGTCCAGCACATTCTCTTGTTCCCCTGCTGGCTCCGACATACCCGGCTATACTCCTGGCTGAGCTGCTGCCACTGCTCGCTGAAGGCTTTGCGCAGCTGCTGCTTGTCGCGGATGAGCAGGCTCAGCTTGGCCAGCGGCCCCGCTGCCAGGTCCTCCGCATGCCTCCTCAGGATCTGGCTCAGCGTCTCTGTCCGGCTCACCAGCACCCACCAGGACTGCGAGAGAGGGAGTCGGGGATGGCGTGGAGATGGCATCCTCCAGCACCCCACGGGCTCTGCAGGGCGCAGTCCTACTCTGAGGCATCGCTACCTTCTCGAGCTGACCCCCATGGTCGCCATGGAGCTGCCAAGAGCCCTCCTGCTTTTCCAGCTGGGACAACATGTGGTGCAGCATCCCTGCGTACTCCCGGTCACTCTTGGCCCGCTGTGACATCCACTTCTTCATCAGCTCCAGGAGGCGCAGCTCCCCATCCTGCAGCCGCAGCAGTGCGCTGTGCCCCTGCGGGCACCACAGCTCCGGCCCAAAGCCCATGGCACCACTGTGCAGCCAGGGGAAGTCTGCCGGGCACCAGGACAGCCTGAGCTACAGCTGCTGCCCTGCACTGCCTGCACCAGTGGCCAGGGCCCTTTGCATTTCACACCCTCCTACCCCATCATCTGGTCTGCGCAGCAGAGATGGCCCTCCCCACCCAGGCTGTTGTGCTCCAAGCTCAGTGGGAGCTGGGGCCTTTGGGGATGGTGCTGGGAAGGAGGAAGTGTGGAGCCATACACAGCTGTGTCATCTCTGCCATGCACAGGGCTGCTCCCCAAGGGCAGCGCAGCTGTGCCCCCCACCCCTGGCAGGCACCAGCCCCTCCTCTCTGCCAGCTCCAGTCCTGCCCTGCCCTTTGGCACTGTGACCCCGATGCCCACAGTGGGGGAGCTCCCTGGGGCTGGGACACTGGTGGGAAGCCAGCAGAAGCAGAGGAGGGTGCTGAGTCCGAGAAAGGTGCTGAACCTGGATACACCCCAGCATGCAGGACTCCAGTAAGGCTACTGGGAGTCAAACTGATCCCAGTGGCAGTCCCGGGGTGCCCTGCCCTGAAGCAAGAGTGCAGCAGGAGCGGGAGAGTGCTGGGGCACCTCCCTGTGCAGCGCAGGATGTCTCCAGGCACAGCCCTTGACCTCACCAAGACCTACCCCCCAGCCCTACAAAGGAGTCCCCCTGTCTCTCCTAGTACCTCACCGGGGCACAGTCCTTCCAACCTACATTTGTTGCTAGGTCTTCGTTGTGAGGCTGCTGCTGGTGTCCTGCTGGGGCCGGGACTGACGCGGTCTGGGCCTGGTGCAGCTCTGGCTCCTGGGGAGGAACAGGAAACCCAGTGCTGACCATACAGCCATTGCGAGATTTCCTGCACTTCCTCCCCTCCCTGCCAGTCCCCACGCCAGCAGCCGACGGCAGCACACAGTTCTGCTGCAGCCAGGCAGTTCCCAGCCCCACCACACCTCCCATCTGTCTCCCACCAGGGCCTGACACCACCAGGTCCAGCCCTGCACACCTAGGGCTCCACTGCTCCTGTGGAGCCTTCACTCAGTGCCAGTCCCTCCCAACAAAGCCCCCTCAGCCGTGCCTGGTCCTGCCTGACTCCTAGTCCTGCTCCATGTCCCAGTGTATCCAAGAGACTGCAGGACCTGAGGGGTCCTGAGGACTCTGTGTAGCCCCACTGAACTGTGGCCACCCTGTCACCATCCCCGAGCCAGGCCCTGGTGACCGTGAAAGGCTGCAGGACAGAGCACCCACTGAGGGGCACCCAGACTGCCATGCCCCAGCCCTTGCTGCCAGCCTGCATCCACACAGCTGGGATCACAGTCCCTGTGGCAGCCCTGGGCACCTCCCCTTCAAAGGGCTTCGCTGGTGCCACGGTGGCACTGCTCAGCCCTGGCAGCTGCCACCACCACTGCCACTGCCCAGTGGCACAGCCCAGGTCAGCTCCACTCAGCTCAGCCTTGCCACCGCCTGGGTGTTTTGGCCTGAGCCCTCTCCTGCGACTGGCAGGGAGGCTCCGGCGCCAGAGGAGTTTCAATGTCACCTGCAGGACACTGCCGGGCCGATTCCACTTTTAGAGGAAGTCAGGGAAAAAGCGTGTCAGCCGGGAGCTTTGCTGACTCGCCTTCCTATAGCGGAGCAATGTGGGGTGGCCACGTCCTGGAGCAGCTCCAAGGAAGGGCTGCCACCGTACTGCTTCTCCCACCACCGCCATCCCTTCAGCATCGCCCCAGGCAGCGTGGGTCCCCTCCCCGCCCGCGCCAGGCTGCTCCGGGGCGGTCAGGGCTGGGCGGCTCTGCGTCTGACCGCAAGTGCAACAGCTTTCTTTGGAAGCCCCGATTGCTGCCCGCCCCCAGCCCCGCCTCGTGAGAAGAGGAAGGGCAGGGTGAGCGCGCCGCAGTCCGTGCATGCCACGGGGACCTCGCTCCTGACCACAGGAAGCCGCTGCGGCCCCAGGCACAGCGAGGCCGAGTGACTCCGCAGACGGGAGCTGCCTCTGTGATGGAGCGCAGCCCCAACAGGCTCTTTTGTGGGGGCCGGGAGCCCGTGGGGCGCTCGGTGAGGCTGGGGTGAGCTGTGTCTGCAGCTTGGCCACTGCACGAGTGGGTCCCAGGTCCAGCCTGGCCATTCCTGCACCAGGGTGGTGCTAGACACAGGGCTGCAGCCCCAGGCTGTGGCGAAGGGACTGAGCCTCGTGCTGTGGGAAACGGGTGCTAAGTCCCCAGGCTTTTCACACGCACACACACACCCCCATGCAGCCCGTTTCTGAATTGACTGCCCTCGATGCACGTCCCCATAAGCAGCTCAGGTGAGGGATATCTCCTGCCCAGCACTGGCTACTGCCCACAGCCAGGGACGGGCAGTCCCTGGCCCTGGGGGAAGGTCTGCAGGCAGGGCTCCAGCCCACCCCCCCACACCTGCAGAGCAGATTTGGGTGCCCCTGAGGCCCACAGTTTCCACAGCCAGGCCACTGCCCCAGCCGGGGCACCCACGGCATACAGAGCACAGGCAGCAGAGCTGGTTTGCATAGTTCTGAACATTTAATAACTCAGTCTCTCTAGCGTTATATCCACATCCATTAAATTAAAAACAGGCTCAGGAGGCAGCTCCCGGCTGATTAAATTACAAGAAAAAATTACTGTGCACCAAAAAGTTGTTATAGAAAAATAGTCCTGTGGCCCCTGGCCAGTGGCTCCATCCACGGCTGGCGCAGGTGGGAGCCTACACCATGGCCCCGGTGTGCGGCGGCGGACGGCAGAGGGGCTCGTGGCACTGGCCCCCGGCCCACCAGGGAAGGGGCAGCAAGGGGAAGGGCTCCAGCGGGGAGCAGAACAGATTGTCACCAAGTGGGGGCAAGGCACGTTGGGGGGCGAGGGCTGCAGGAATGCTGGGCACTGCCCAGCACAGGCAGGACGCAGGCAGAGCTGGGGCAGTGCTGGCACTGGCGCTACCTGACAGTCCCAGCCAGCAGCACCTACAGCCCTCCCCAGGGGCAGAACACAAGGGGCCCAAGGCAGCCCCCCAAAGCAGGGACTGTGCGAGGGGTCCCTGCCCAGGCTGTGGGCTGTGCCATGGGCACAGGGTCAGGCAGTGCCCAGCCTGATGCTCCCCGGTGCCAGGGCTCCTACCCGCTGCAGGCAGCGGCGGTGGGATGGGCAGGCAGTGGACAGCAGCAGCTGAGGCCTGGCCATTATTGCTGTCGAAGGGCTCGGGTGGAAGCAGACAGGCCCAGGGGAGGTGGCAGGGAGCTGGGACACAATGAACTGAGCCTGGGACGCAGCTCCACACGGGCCGAGAGTGGGAGGGGCAAGGGGATGCTGTGACACAGGCTGGGCTCAGCTCTGGGGGCAGAGCCACCCCTGCACCGGCCAGCCCACCTTGAGCCATGGCAACCCAGGGATTTCATACACTGCCCACCCTGGAGAACTCACAAGACCCCAAGCAGCAGCCATGGACCCAGCACGGGAGACACTGCTGCCAGTGCAGGGCCAGGAAGTGTCGGGCCCCACTGCCACCAGACACCCCGGCATGGGGCAGAGGATGGACACAGGGCCAGGAGAGATGGTGCAAGACTGGGACGGTGCTGTGCTGGGGATGGTGCCTGCAGGACCATGCCTGGCCACCCAGACTCGGGCTGAGGGATGGTGCCAGTGGGTGGGAGCCCCAGGCTCCTGCAGTGCAGGAAGGGGACAGGGGCAGAGTCCAGGGCCCCTCAGCCTCACCTGCCCCAGGCCTGCGGTGCTGGGCAGGGAGGAGGGAGGGGCAGGAGGGCTCATCAAAGGGCACTTTGGTCTCTGATGAAGGCAGTCCTCTCGCTGTGGGCCTCATAATCCTCACCGTCCGACTCAGAGGGACCCTCCTCCTGCCAGATGTCAGAGGGGAGCCCCTTGTAGGAGATGATCCCGCTGTCCAGGGCATACACCTTCACACCCCGCAGGCTGAAGCCTGAGCGTGCTTGCAGCACCAAGAAGATGGTGACGAAGATGATGACGATGAGGATGCAGCTGAGGCTGGCAATGAGGACAGGCAAGTTGACCGGAGGGGGGGCCTCAGCTGGTCCTTCGCCATCTGCCAGGGCAGGGGACGCACGGCTGCTCTGTGTCTGGTGGGAGCAGGAGAGGTCCAGGCTGCTGAAGTGGGAGTGTGCAGGACAGGTGAGGCACTGGTTGGGGCCAGGTCCCGCACAGGTGGCACAGGAGGGGTGGCAGGGCAGGCAGAGGTGGGGTGCAATGGGCTCCACGCTGTTCTCCAGGTTGTAGTGCGTGCTCTGGACACCGGGTGCGAAGCCAGGAGGGCAGTGCTTCAGGCAGCTCTTCTGGTGCAGGTAGTAGCCCTCCTCGCAGACTGTGGGACAGGCAGGGTCAGCATGGGCTGGGGGCTGCTTGCGCCCGCATCCCCTCCCTGCTGTCCCCATACTCACCCACACAGGTCTGGCTGGGGGTCAGGGTCTTGCAGCCACTGCTCTCCAGCTGGTTGGAGAGGCTGGGGGAGTCGGTGGCCGTCCCATACAGCACAAGCGTGAACTTGGTAAGCGTGCCTGCAACAATGCAGGGTGAGGACCACAGAGGTGCCCACTAGACCACTCATGCCCATGACAGGCACAGGGAGGGGGCTCACGCTGGTCCCCCATCCTGGCTGCAGGGCACAGCAGGGTTGTGCCCACCACCTGGGAGAGTGTCTCTTGTGGGGCCATGCCCCTGCACAGGACTCCCAAGGGGCAGGGGGTCAGGTGAGCTGGCATGGGGTCTCCTTCTCCCTGACTCCCGCTGCCCCAGAGGGGCTGCAGCACCATCCCACATGCCCAAGTCCAGCCTCTCCCCAGCCACATCACCCAAAACATCCAAGATGTTACTGGCCCCCCAGCTCAGGAGCGGGGGGTGGGGAAGCTGGGTGACTACACAGCTCACATCCCAGACTTGGAGTGAGGCAATGGATAGGGAAGCACACCCCTACCATAGTTCTTGGCATCACTGGTGTTCTCAATCTCCAGCACCCACTCCCCGGAGGGGTCCTCATCCCACGAGTGCGTTGTCATGAAGGCCCAGTCATTGAAGCCATCGGCCGAGAAGTCGTGGGGCCTGAGCAAGAGAGGCAGGATGTGGCTGTCAACACATCCCAAACTGACCAGTGCCAGCCTAGGCCAGGGGCCAGTCTGGGGCACCCCAGAGCCCAGCACCTACCTGGCAGCCAGGAGGGTGGAGCGGGTGCCCATGGGGCTGACCAGGTGGATGGCCAGGTCCCCCCGCCGGTTGTAGGACAGCGTCAGCCTGGCCTGCGCGTGCTCCAGCCGGCTGATGTAGTTGGCTTTCCCCAGGCAGGCATCCACTTTCCGCCGTACCTCGAGACGCTTCCCAATGTCCCTGCCGAGGACAGGCAAGCGTGAGGCCAGTCCCAGGGGGACATTCCACAGTCCCCATTCCTTGCTGCGGGGCTCTGCAGCTGTCCTGGGGACTGGCACCAGCACAGCTAGAGTGGGAATCGAATCCACAGTGGGTCAGAGTGGCACCACCACTGTACATTCCCAGACGGGTGCAGGCAGGAGAAGGGGTGCCCCAGCTCTTGGACACGAGGGGCGGGAACTGCGCTGTCCCGTGCTGCCTCCCCAGGCGCCACTCCACACAAGCCCTGAATAGGCCCTTTATTCATACACCGCAGGCCAGCTACACCCTGCATGGCACAGCCAGGGATGGGATGGGCAGGGCCCTCCCCATCCTGCTGCTGGCGTGTGGCCGCTCCCCCCACGATGCCAGCCCTGACGCCAGCACAGGATGTGCCTGCTGTATCCACGCAGGGCTCGCTCCCCAGGGGGGTCAGGAGGGGCCCAGCCCTAGCTCCCTTCATGCACAGGAACATGATCCCCCCCACCCAGGAGCCCCTAGGGAGTGCCCTGGCCACAGACAAGACTGCACATGCTGCACTGTGGCAGCAGGAGCCAAGCAGGAGTCAAAGGAGCTTCTGTCTGCCCCCTGAAAAGCCCCTCTGTCCAGGATGACTCGTGCTGGCTGCACCCCAACCGCAGCGCCCCAGTCTGTCCACATTCACTGGCCAGCCCCACAGAGGGGTGGCTCATCAGTGACATCAGAGCTGGATGGCTGGAGGTGCCTTTCCCAGCTCTCCCCAGGCTCTCGCAGGATGCTCCTCCAAGGGTCTCAGCAGCAGTTCAGTCCCCGAGATTCTCCCCACTCCCTGCTCTGGGCCCAGAGGCTCTCAAGCTCCTGTGCAGAACAGATGCCGAGTGGTCCTCTCGTGGGCTCACCAGCCCATACCTGGGCTCTGCAAGGATGTCAATGACACACTTCCTCTGAGGTCCCACCGTAGTCCAGTTCTTGGCCAGGCTCACCATGGCCCCGGCATCCAGCAGGCCGTAGCCATACGAGTGGCTGACTGTGGACAAAGAGGGGGTCAGTGCCGCTCCTGGGGGTACCCAGTGAGGGATGTGTGCCTGGCCATACTGCATGCTCACTGGGCCATCCTGCCTCCTTCATCCCACAGGGCTGCCAGGGCACTCTGCCTCAGCACCCCAAGGCCAGTGGTACACGTGGGACCGGGAGACCCTGGTCCCATCCCAGCACCCCAGTACCTTTGCGGCCAACACCATTGGTGACCCAGTCATTGGCATTCAGGTGAGCTGGCTTCGAGGTCTGCACCACCAGGTGCTGCATGTCCCGCCAGGTCAGGTTCTTGCTATAGGGAGACACGGAGCTCAGGTCAGTGCTAGCTCCTGGTGGCCCCGGGCAGGTCCACGTCCAGGTGCCACTGCTGCATGGGGCTGACACAGCCACCCCCGTCCATCCCTTACTTGGCTTCCAGGGCGAGGGCGATGATGCCAGCGGCCAGGGGGGCTGAGGCCGACGTCCCGGTGTGCAACTCGGTGCACTTCTGTCTGAGGTCAGTCGTCACCTGCGAGGAGGAGTGCCAGGGCAGGAAATGCTGCAGGCGCATCCCACCCCCTGAGCCCCTGGCCTGCGGACAGCAGCAGCCCCCACTCACAATCTGCTTCTCATTCTGGTTGCCACTGCTGTAGGTGGTGGCTAGGGTGGAGGAGCAGGCCTCGCTGTACCAGGGCACGTTGCCGTACTGGGTGGTGCTGCTGATGGACAGCGTGTAGATGCTGTTGGTGTAACCGTCACAGTTGCAGCTGTCATGCTCGCGGCCCCCATTCCCAGATGCCCAGACGAAGATGGAGCCCAGCCCGCCTCGGCCCTAGCAACAGAGGCAGGGTGAGGGCAAACACCAACACTGCCACACACAGGAAACCCGCGGCTGGAGCTGGGGACAAGTGGGTGGCGCCAGCCTGAGTCGAACAGACAGAGCAGATGCAGCTGGGACACGGGGAATAGCATGACATCCCAGTCACAGCCCACCAACCTGGGCACCCTCACCACCACTATGCCTATGGAGGGTGCCCAGCACCTTGGCAGAGATTCCAGAGCTGTCCCAGTGGGTGACACACCAGGCAGCAGGAGGCCCAGACAATGTGAGGCTTCCAGGAGCACAAGTCTTTTTCTGCTCAGAAATCACCTGGCCTGACTCTGTCTGCACGGGATTGCAGTGCCTAGCACAGCTGCGAGAGCCCACGGCACCCAAATGTGGCAGCTACCCTCGCAGAGGACGTGACAGAGTCAGCATGGCACCACATGCACCTCTCTGTAAGGAATCCTGGGCAGAACATGACACAGCTCCCCAGGCGGGCAACACTGCCAGCACAAAGGGACAGTGGGGGACCATGGGTGGAAGAAGTGACGGTGAGCATCTGGTACAAAACCAGAAAAGAACCAGGAGAGGGCTTGGGAGAGCAGGGAGGGAGCATCCCACACAGGAGCCCTCACAGCAGTGACATAACACCACATGGGAGGAGTCCTGACTCAGAGCCATCACACAGGAAGAACAAGAAAAGCTAACAGAGCCTGACAAGAAAAACGAACAGAGCCTGATCCTAGAGATGAGCTGGAAGATGGCTCATCCTGGGAGGGCCAGGGTAACAACTAGGGCAGGCAGAGGGAAGGGAGATGTGAGGGGAGAGGAGGAATAAGGCCAGTTCTCCCCCAGCACACCCTCCTTCTGACCTGGCTGACCCCACGGAAGAAAGCCTCCTCTGCCAGCCGGGCCGGGCCATCCACAGTCTTGCCATCGTCCTCAGGGCCCCAGCTGGCACTGTAGATGTGGATGTGGTTGGGATTGAGACCCAGGGAATGGGCCTCCACAGCGTCGGTCACCTCCCCGTCCAGCATGCGCACACCTAGGGCCAGAGAGCAAATGTCACAGGCTGGGGCAGAGTGGCCACGGTGCCGCTGGTGAGAACCCTCCAACCTCTGCTGCCACCCGGGCCACGGGCTGTCACAGGGCTGCTGCAGCCAGCAGTGCCAGGGTCCCCAGCTCAGCTGCTGCTGCAGCCACTCAACAGCCACAGGACCGGCGCAGGGCAGGGCAGCACCCACCTCCGATCCTGGCATTGTACGCCACGCCAACACCACAGATGCCGTTGTTTGCCACAGCAGCCACTTCCCCAGCACAGCGCGTGCCATGTCTGCAACCGAAGTAGGACGAAGCATGCTCGTACAGGGTGCGAGGAGCACAGGGGTCAGCACCAGCTGCAGCCCCAGCAACCCCCACCCGGGCTGCCTCCTGTCCCCTCGAACCAGGTACCCAATGAAGGCTCCTCCATCTGCCCTCCTGCTCCAGAGCCAGGGCACTGAACAGCCCACACTGACTCTGGGCAGAAAAAGGATGCTGCTCACATCAAAAAGGGAGGTGAAGGGTTCCCCATGGGGCAGAAGTATGGCACTAGCCTCGCAGCTTCCAGCAGTCCATGTGGGGTGGCACTGCACTACGTCCCTGCCACACTTAGGCTCTGTATCTCCACCCCTCCCTCCTGCCTCACCTGTTGTCATTCATCTGCGTGTAGCGGGGCTGCGGGTCTGGGTCCTGGTCATTGACATCAAAACTTGCCCCTGGGTCCTGGAAGACAAATTGGATACTTGGAGACTGTCTACCTCAGCCACCAAGCCCCACTGCCCTTACTCCATGCCTGCACTCCATGGCATGGGGCTGAGCTGAGCAGGGTGGGCAGGCTCCAATCCCATCTCCATGTCCCACCATGGTGGGCACCTGTCCTGTACCTCACAGCTCTGGGGTTGCCCTGCATGGACACAGCTGCCCAGACCAGCCCCCACGGCACTCCACCCCGCACCGTCACCCAAACTCACATAGTTGGCCTCCAGGTCAGGGTGGTTCTTCTCAATGCCGTCATCCAGGATGGACACCACTATGCCCTTGCCCGTGTATCCCTGTTCCCAGGCCTGACGCACGTTCAGGTCCCGCTGGTTTGTGTTGTACTGCCAAGAGAAGCCTTGGCACTAGGAGATGCACCCAGCCATAGCCACTGTGATGGGTGTGTGCCCAAAACCCACCCAGCTCTCACCCCGCTCTTCTGTGGGTTGCAACAAGGAACCCCAGGGACCTGGGCACAGGGTTGGGCACAACTGGCTGAGAAGGGCTGCTCTGAAAGCAAGATTAAACCCCAGCTAACGCCCAAGCTCCAGGAAGCAGGCAGAAGCACGGACCCATTCCTGGGCTAAGCAAAAGGCTCCCAGTACTTCCCAGTCCAGTCCTGCCCCCCTCCCCAGCCCTCCCAGCAGTCCAGGCAGGAGCCACAGCTCTGTGAGCAGAGCCTCCTCCCTGGGGTGTTCTCATAACAGAGCACTGGGTGGCTGCCCCAGGCTTTCCCCCTTCTCCTCCTCCTCCCTCCTGCCAGCCTAGCAGCAGCTGCTGCCTATAGCAGTTCCTAGGTTGCCACATCTGTGTCCCCAAACTCGCAGCCACAATCATGAGCACAGGCCCCTTTTCTCACCCGATACTCACCAGGTACCACTGCTGTGGGAACTTAGGGTCCGTGGGCTCCATGAAAACGTCTCGCTTGGTCCTGCGCTTTGCCACCTGCTGCTCCAGCCACTGCACCTGAGGGCAGAGAAGGTGTGGGGTCCCCCACCGACCCCCCAGCCCTCAGCCTGCCTGGAGGGGCCCTCCCTGGGAAGCTCACAGTCAGCTCTGGCCTGGCAGAGTATTGGACCTGTCAGAGCTACTGCCACCCCCAGTCTGGCCCTCCAGGCCCCCCTCCTGGCTGTGCCCTGCAAAGGCTGTGTTCCAGTGGAGTGGGGCAGTCAGAGTGCCAAGCTCCGCTGAGGCACAGGCTGCCAAGAGCTGCCACAGCACACCACACACCTTCCAGGGCCTGGGCTGAAGCCAGAGGATGGGGAAAACAGCAGCCCCCACACAGCACTGCTCTGGCATCTCTTTATTGCCCTGCACACCTTGTCCTTCCTGCACACAGAGCTCTCCTGGGCCCTGGGATTGCAACGACCCACGTGCCAATGACGCTGGCTCCACCAGCCCCCTGCCCAACACACAGTGGGCTCCCACCCGCCTCTGCCAAGGAATGGTCCAGGCAGCTCAGCCCTGTCTTGTGCCCAGCACGGGCTCACGTGCCTTTGTGAAGTGCCTGGGAGCAAAGTCAGGCCCTCCTCGCCCGTACCTGGGGTTCCCTGGCCAGGCGGCTGTGCCAGGGCTGGTGGGGCGAGAGCGAACGCTTCACCACGCCGCGGTGCCGGAAGTGGTAATAGTCGCCAAAGATCTGCAACAGAGAAATGCTGCTCGTGGGACAGACGTGACAGCCTGGTCTCCCCGGTTCTCTACACCCCATATGTGCAATCCTGAGCCCCAGGGCTGCCATGCACAGGCTGGGCCCCCCACTCCAGAGTGGCTGGTGTTATGCCCGGTACTCTGGGACCTCCTGTGAGAAGCTCTGGCAGCTGGTGACAAGGCAGCTGGGAAGACCCTGGAGTAGCAGAAATGCAGCTGCTGTGCATCTCACCCTTCTGCAGGTCCCCACACGGCAGCAAGTCTAACACTGTCCAAAAAAAATGCTGCCCTAGCAGGAAGGCCCCAGGCAAGCAGTGGCAGAGAGGGACAGGCCTTTCAGAGTCAGCCTGTGAGACACACCAGACTCAGGAGCCAAACCCACTGCTTCTCTCCCAGTGCCACCCAGCTCCTCCTGGAAGAAGGTCCTAGCCAGGGCAGGGTCTGCACCAGCCTCTGCAGCTCTGGACAGGCTGCTGGCTTCTCCCCAGGTGCCCCATTGGAGCACTCATCCAGTGCCAGCTTCTACCTGAGGCACAGCCAGTTTCAGTGGGGCAGAGCAGGGGGCACACAGGCATCCAACCCCAGCGGAGTCCAACTCCCACTGCCAAGCAGCCGTGCTGTCCTCACCCCAGCTCCACTCCTATGTGGGGACAGCCCAGACTGGGACTCCAGCACAGCCCAGCTGGGGCAGGACGGGAATCCAGGACAGCTGGTGAGGCCAGGAGGCCATTCTGCCGCCCAGATGGTTATTTTTAAACCCCAAACCCTCTCCAGTGCTGTCATTTCCATATCCCCTCTCACACATCCTGGGGCTGATGGACACAGTGGCCCCACCCTGGCCGGCCAGGGCCTCCCAGCCCAGCAGCCTGCCCTAACTGGGGAGAAGGGGACAAGCATGCACCCAGCCCCCCATGAGTCACAAAGCCCAGGCAGCAGCCACAGGCAGGATCCAGCTGCCCAGGCTGTGCCACAGCTGGAGGGGCTGGGCTGCAAGGGCTGTAGGAATACGAAGACATCTCACCCTCCTCCATCTCAGGTTGCCCCAAAACAGTCTGTTTGGGGCTAGCCAACCTCCCCAGCTTATTAGAGCTCTGCAGATGTGCTGCCAATTTGGACAGACTGGCCCAAGCAAGGTGCACCCAGCTGAGCACCCTCAGGCCCAGGGCAGCAGTCGGCTCTCCCAGGTATGCACTTCATCCCAAACCCCAGGCCTGTTCCTCTGGCACACCATGTTCCCCAGGACAGCCCAGAACGCCTGTCAGTTCAGAGCCCTTAAGGAGGTGTCAAGGTACAAAGCCTCTGCACAGGGCTGATGGAGGAATGCAAGCTGCAGTCTGGTTGCCCTCCCTCAGCGTCCCTCACCCCTCCGGGGGTATGGACAGAGCCCAGATTGTTCCTGCACACACATTGCAGCTCTGACTGGTCATCCACCTGGATTAGGTCTGCACTGACACTGTGGTGGCAGCCAGGAGCTGGCCAGCCCACACACTTCCACCCTAATCTCCACTGTCCCTGTCCTCAGCAAGGACAAAGCCTCCCCCCAGCACCACGTGTCCCTGGTGCCAGTTCAGTGCTGCTGCCCGACCCCTAGCCACAGCTCACAGCTACCCAGGCCAGTCCCGGGGCTGAAGGCTGCCTGTATGCCTGACCACGGCCCTGGGAGTGGAGCAACATGCTGGACCTGCAGCCCAGTGGTGTGGGAGACAGGACCACCCCCTTCCAGGCTGGCACTGTCCTGTCAGCACAGCCCAGGGATGGCACCATCAGTGTCCTTCCCCAGTGACCCCAATCCCAGCGGTGGGGGGCAGTGCCTGTGCTCCCTTCTCTGCACAATCCCAGCAGTGCAAACCCCTACACACCCACCTCATTGACACATACAGCCACTACCTCTGACCCACGACCCCCCACTGTCCCCTGTGTCCTCCCTCAAGCCCTCCCCAAGGCCACTGGAGCCAGTCATGGGCCCTCTGCCCGAGGTGCCACTGACTGCCATTCCATAGGCAGCAGCATAGCCGCGGGTGTGCCAGGACAGCGCAGCTCTGGGGACGGTGTCCAGACCCCAGGCTGAGGCCAGGATCCTCTCAGATAAGGACACTGGGGCCCTCTTACCAGGGCACTGCCAGATGCACCCAGTCCCCCCACTCCCAGCCTGGCTGCATGTCCTGTTCCAGAGGCACACACTCCCAAGGAGCAGCAGTCCAGAAACCTGCAAGGGAAAGCCAGGCTCTTTCCAGCCACGCTCTTCCCACTGGACCGCCACAACCGTCTGCAAAGCCCTGGCCAGCCAAACCTCGTCCCCTAACGCAGACAGCGGGACAGGCTCCAGAACAGGAGAAAACATGCCCAGACCAGAAGCTCTGGCCACAGCCTGGGCTGCTGCAGCACGTGGGGCTCTGCTTGCAAGGGCAGGCTCACTGCTGCGAGGGGACGGGGAGCCAGGAAGAGGTGCCAGCCTCCAGGCACAGAACCACGGTGCGGGGAGAAGACAAGGGCAGAGCTGACACAGAACCTCTGTGCTCTCAGGGATGGAACTCATGACAAGCCAGGGCTCTCAGCTGAAGTACAAGGCCCTGCACTGTGGAAATGAAGCCACAGAAACAGTGCCCCTTGGCCCTGGCAGCCAGGCCTGGGACCAGGCGCCACAGCATGATGGGAAGCACTGCCAGGAGCAGGCTGATGGTACCTCAGCCCCATGCCCAGTCCAAGGGGTCTCATCAGAGATCCAGGCTGGTGGGACATGCCACTCTCCCAGTCCCCTATGCACGGCAGCTGCCTTGGCCTGACAAGTTCTCCCCCCTGAGATCTGCTCTCAGCCACTTCCACACTCTCAGCAGCTGCCTAAGGCAATGCCATGGCCCACCCAGCACAGACACCCTCACTGAGGCCTAGCCATAACCCCCACAGCTCACTCCTATGACACAAGTCCCAGAGGGCCCTGAGTACCCAGTGCTCATGCAGGGCTCCTTTTGGGTGGCAGGACAAGGTCCTGCTGGCTCCTGCAGCAGACACCTTCCCACTGCTCCCAGCAGCTGCTCACAGTGAGGTCCTGACACCACAGCCACCAGTTGTGCAATTTCCTCTGGGATTTCACCCTGCACTTCCTTCCTGGAGAAACAGCTCACTCCCAGCACAGCCACGCATACTGCCTGGTCTCTGGCTGACAGCAGGGAAAGCTGAGAGTTGAGGGGACTCCCCTGCTGACACACCTTGTGCCAAGGACAGTTTAGGAGTAAGAATACACAGCTGCTGTCAGACCCTCTCTGGAGATAGCTCAGAGGTGCTGCTGCTGTCCTGCTGAACCAAGACCATGCTGCACTGGGCAGCTTGCTGTGGGGAGCAACAGTGGGATCTGGAAGCCTTCCCATCCATCATCACACAGCACTTCCAGTCCAGCTCCTCACACTAGGATGGGCTTTTCCTCCTTCCCCATCCAGCAGGCAGTGCCACACCATGTCACCAGGAGGTCCCAGTGACAGAGGGAGACCCTGGCTCCATACAGGTAATTGCCACCATCGAGTCCAGGCAGCAGATGCTGGAAGGCCACAGCAAACAGGCACAAACACAGTGGCCCTGCTGCCAAAAAGAGCAGGCCCCAAGCCAGCTCTGGGACTAAGCTCAGCGCCTGCCCAGACCAGGTCAGAGAACACCAGTTCAGTGAGAAGAGGGAAGCAGGAGACTTACCGGGCCGAGGTTGAGGAATCCATGCTTCCTGGCCAGCCTGTCAGCCTCCTGGGGTCCTGCAGGGACGAGCACAGCCCAGGTGTTGGTGTAAATATGCTGGGCCAGCACTTCCTGGTCCAGGAGAGTGAGGGCAACCACCAGAGTCCAGAGCAACAGCAGCGAGCAGGGCCTCAGATCCATCAGAGTATCGGGGTTCCTCGAGCTGGGGAGCAGGAGGGTCCCAGGAGCAGGAGGGTCCTGGCAGGAGCAGGTCCAGCAGCCTCCCAGCGTCAGCACTCCGAGGCACACCGGCCTCTCTGCCCTACTGGTCCCAGCTCAGCCCAAGCCCACATGGGGCCAAGGCCACAGAAGCACAGGAACACACCATCCAGGACAGAAGCACGATCTGCAGAGACAGGACAGAGGTCATGCCCAAGGCACCTTTCCTCAGAGCTCGGGAGGGTAGGCTGCGCTACGCTGAGACGTGGGTCAGCCACTGGGCAGGGGGCCTGGCACACAGCACCTGCTGCCCCCCACGGCACACTGACAGCCAAGGAGCCGCCTGGCTTGGCCATGTGCCCACATGTCTGCTCCTGCGTGGAGATGCTGTTTACCTTGCCTATTACCCAATGTTTGCTTATAAAACATGGAATTAACCAGGAGGAGAGGAGGGCACCAAAGGAGGGGCGAGGCAAGGCAAGAGAGACTGCTGTGCCTCCTGCTGCCACCACCCCTGCTCCATCTGGGATGGGACTATCTGGGTACAGAGGTGGGAGCAACTGAGATGGGAGGCCTGCCTCTCCAGTCCCAAGGGGAGACCAAAGCAGATGTCCCCAGGTGCTGTGCAAGGAATCCCAGCAAAATGAGAGATTGGTAGGAAAAAAGTCAAGGGGAGCTCCCGATCTCTAGCAAACCCATAGGCTCTCATCTCCACAGCCATTGACCAGGCAGTGCCTGGCAGCCATGGCAAGCACTGCACTGCCTGTCACCAGCAGCAGCTCAGCTCTGCCCTTCCTCTGGAGCACAACATGGTGATACCGGTGTGACTCATCCCCACAACCTGGTGGAAACCAGGACCAGGAAAAAGGGCACACCATCACCTCCAGCATGAACCCAGGGATGCCCAGGAACAGCTCACACTTTGTGGGAGGGCAAACGCAAGAACTTGTAGGGAAAGAGCAGGGAATGACCCACCCAGTGCAAAGGGAGCCCAGAACATGATGGTGCCAAGGTGAGCTCCACACCGGGAGCTCCAGAAGGACCCTGGAATATCTGGTCATGCTTCAGAGACAGCTGGAAAGGTGAGAGCCGGCAGTGCCCAGAGGAGCCACATCCCCCTCCGTCCAGAAGTGGCCACAGCAAGCTGCAGCCTGCGGCACTGCCAGAGGAGAGAGCTCCGAGCAGCCGCCCGGAGACCCGACCAGAGACTATGGCACAGACAGTGCAGCGACTCTGGCACAGCGGGGTTTCCCCATCAGCGACCACACCTCGGCCAGCCCCGGGCCAGACTGCCCCAACAAAGCACCCAGAGCCGCGAGCACCCGCCGGAGGCTGTACGGGAGCCCCGTCCCGCTCTGGCGGTGACCGCTGCACGTGGGGACAGTCTGGCCGCCGGGGGAGAGCCCGGACCCCGCGGCGCCTTCCCGCCGGACCCGTCGCCAGCGAACCCCCGCGTGCTGGGACGGCCCGGCCGCCGCAGCCAGCCCGGAGCCGCGCTCCCGGCTCCGCACCGCGGCCCGGGCTCGCTGCCCAAGGACCCAGCCCCGCACAGGAGCAACCCAGCGGCCCCGGGCTGAGCGGCGGGCCCGGGCCTGCACGCGGGGGGCGGCTCCAGCGGCGGAGCTCCGGACGGCGGCGGCCGGGCTGGGGCCGGGGCGGGACGCGGCCTGGCTCCCCCTCGGTCTCCCGCAGCGGCGGCTCCGGCTGTGCCTACCGCAGCTCCGAGAGCGGCCTCCCGGCCCTCAACTCGCTCCCGGGGACCGCCGGGCCCGCACATCCCCGCCGGCAGCGCCCTAAGCCTGGGGCTGCCCAGCGGCTGCGGCCCCGCCGGTCGCCCCGGCCCCAGCCCCTCCGCCGCCCGGGTCCCGTCCGGCAGGACCGCCCCAGCTGTCAAACTGCGGTCGCCGGCGGGTCGAGCCACCCCAGGCCGACACTGGTCCCGCGTCCTTACCGCGCGGCCTGCCCGCTCCGCTCCGTCCCGTCGGCAGCCGGGCCCGTCTGTCGGCGGCGCCGCGTCACGCCGCGGGGCGCCCGGAGCGCCCGCCCCGGAGCCGGGCCCGGCCCAGGCAGGGGCGGCCGGGGCGGCCGGCGGGGCCGCTTGTTTACGCCGCGCAGCTGTCAGCGCCGCCCGGCCCCGCCCCGACGGCCGAGCCACCGGCCCCGCGCGGCTCCCTCGGCACGGCACGGCCCGGCCCGGCCCGGCCGCCGCTCTGCCGGGCGCCGCCGGATGCCGTCACCGCCGCCCGCCCCTCCCGTCCCGTGCTGCATCGCCGGGTCCGGCACGGACCCCCGGCAGCCCCTCCGCGCCGCCCTCCAGGGGCACCGCCACTGCCGGGGCCGTTCCCCGTCGCCAGTACCGGGCACGGCCCGGGGCTCTGCACGGCCTCTCTTGCAGCCGAGCATGGGGCTGTCCTTGCCACCGGGGGGTACCCTAAGCCAGCCCAGGCAGGAAACCCGGATCTGCGCTGTGAGAGCCGTGAACCCCCGCCATGGGTCCGCGGCAGTGACCGGGGGTGTAAGGCTGCCTGCAGTGAAGAGCACGCAGAAGATGCCCCGTCTCCCACCTGCTGCAGCAAGTAGTGCGTTATGCTGTGACACGGGGCTGGCAGGACATGAGCGCTGCCACATTAGCCTGTTCCAGCCCTGGGCAGACCCCAGAGCAGAGTGTTTCCCAACCAGGCTGTGGGAATCGCACTTCCCACGAGGTCCATATCGTGGGGCTGCAACCCCAGGTCGGTGTGCAGCAGCCTGACAGAGAAACTGTCTCGTAAGGAATAACACAAGGAAAATCTATCAGCCCCGTTTCAAGAGAGAGACTTCCACCAAGGAGAAAAGGTGAGAAGTGAAACACACAGCTTCAGTCATTTGTAAAGAACAATCCGCTGTGGGCATGGGACCATGTCATTAGCAACACAAATGCAGCAGAACCCAAAGTGACCTGAACCCAAACTGACCTGAATCCTCCACACCTGCGATGAGTCTGGCAGCCCGGAGCAGGAGCAGGTCCTAGTGCTCTTTCCAGAGAAAAGGAAGTCACTCAGATACCATGATCGAGATCGTGAAGCATTAGCAATCACACAGGAAACAGTCACCTTGGTAACCGAGATGCTGAGAACAGCCCAGAAAATCTAGCACAGGGCAGGTTGCTGTGCTAAACTGGGTTAGTTCTGCAGGGCAGCACCCTGGCCGCAGGTATTCAGGCTGGGCCGACCCTGGCATCCAGCCCCAAGTGCTGCACCAGAGACCACCAGCCACAGGGGCTGTGGTGCCCCAGGCCCACCTTCAGGGCCACGGTCCTGCCAGGGGGAGAAGGCACCCACCAGACAGGCAACACTCACCAGTGTCACTGCAGCATTCTCAGGAGTCGTCCCTGTAGCTGGCAAGCCCAGGCCTGTCCTTGGGGGCACAGGGACCAGCTGTGCCCCATGGGGTTATATGGAGGATGCATGGACAGGGGCAGGTCCGGAGCTGGAGTCCGGACCAGTGGTGGGAGGGAGGACGGGAGGCAGGCTGCCTGCCCCACCCATGAACCTTATCTCTGGATGCCTCCTTTGGGCGCTGGCAGCCGTGCCTAGGCAGGTGAGGAGCTGCTGCAGGCAGCCCTGTGACATGAGGTGCTGAGAGGAGCTGACAAAGGGCCCTTGTCACCACGGGCTTATCGCGGTGCTGCGGGGCAGGCAGGCAGGAAGCACTGCGCTCTTACGCAAACCACTGGCCTGGGACCCGCGGTGACCCCACAGCCCTGCCAAAGAAAACGCTGGGGTCGGGAAGCACCTGGCTGCAGGTGGCACGTCGCCACGGACGGGGAGGAGACCCGCTGTCCCCGCAGCCCCTGCGCCCAGCTGCAGAAGGAGCAGAGAGAGGCCACCAGCATGGATCTGAGCAGCCGCTGTGCCCCACTCGCCTCACAGGGCTGCCGGGCACCCCTCTCTGTCCCCAGCCACGATGCAGCGAGGGGGTGAAACAGCTACTGCCGCACATCTGCCAGGCACAAACCCTCCTCTCGGACTTGGGGACCATGGCTCAGAGGCACCAGCGCAGCCCAAGAGACAGCAGGAGCAGCTGCTCCATGTGGCAGTGCCCAGCAAACTGGCAGCACGACTGCCAGCCAGTCGTACTGGCCGTCCTGTGAGGTCTGCCCTGCCAGGATCCCATGGGGGTCTCACTGTGGCCACAGGGGTCAAACTGCTCACTGGGGGTGGGAGAGTCCCCCACACTCCCCTTCACTGAGCACACTGTGGTGAGGCTTGGCTGCACACACAATCAACAGAAACCCACTTTCATGGAAAAATCAGGTTCATTTTTAGATTTCAGGTTGAAGAATACAACTGCCCATCTGTCCAAGCTCCCTGGGAAACAGAGCAGCATGGGGGTGCACCCCTGCCTGCAGGCACCCCAGCCTGGGGGACCTGCAGGATTGCAGGTGAAAGCAGCTAGTGAGTGGGCAATAGCAGGAAAAGGGCAGAGAGCCCACACAGAGAAACCAGCAGAGAAAAACCAAGTAACAGGGAGCAACAGCAGGCAGAAACTTTTTGACGCACCAAATCAATACCAGAAGGTTTACCCAGCACAGAGCAGCCTGCTCTGCCCTCCATGCCAGGAGAGGTGAGCCCACAGTCCCTCTGCTGCGCTGTTCAGCCTTCTCCCTGCACACATCCTCACACTCTCCCGAAGCTAAGGCTGCAGTCCCTTTCCCTGGAGTCTCCCCAGCCCATCCCCTCCCCTCCACACTGGATACTACCAGCAGGCCCTTTGGTGCCGAGGGAGCTGAGACCGCCGTGGCCCAGTCAGGATCTGAGGTCCACAGGCTCCAGCAGCTCTACTCATCTCTGACTCCCAGACAAAACATCTCACTGTAGCCACATGCAGAGACTCAGGCCCAGCCCAAACACCCTGACCTTGTCCTGTAGTACAGCTGCAGATACAAACAGCAGCTGCTCAGGGTGGGTTCTCTAACTATCTGCCTTAAGCTTTGTCAGCAGCAGTCATAATGCTGCCAAGGTATCGATCCACAGTCTAGTCTGGCTCTGCCCCTGCTCTGGGCTGCAGGACGTGCCCTTCCATCACCTGTCCTGTGACAGCACCCTGTCATCACCTGCTGTACAGGTGCAGGGATTTCCTTGCCAGCCTAAGTGCATAAGGTGCCTGTGGCACTTGGGGCGTTCCACACAAGTGACACGCACAGGAACACACGGAACACACGCACGCACGGGCAGGGAACACCAGGCTGGGAGCCCACCTGCAGCCCAGCAGTAGGAATGCCATGTGCCCACGGGCTTCAGTGGGCTGGGGAAGGGGTGCTCACAAGCACGGACACACAAACCCAGCCCAAAGATCAGCAGGTGTGGCTGGCACAGCACTGAGGGGCAGACTGGCCCATGCTCCAGGCTCATTCATGGAACAGCTGCCAGCCTTCCATGGCCTCACACCACCCCAAGAATGGGGGGCTCGGCCCCACAAAGTGTCTCCCACCCCATTGCTGCCCAGCTGCCAACTGCCAAACGCTGCAGGGCCAAGATGTCAGCAGCCGCTGCACTGGGGAAAGGGAACACGGGGCAAAGAAACTTCATGGTGAAGGGCATCTTCCTGCCATGGCCTCCAGCACCTGCAGGCACAGAACTGAGCCAGGCTTGAAGGCATTTCCCTGTTTGCCCAGGTCTTTAGTTTGGCTTCAACTGAATGAGACAGTATCTGCTTTGTGTGCAATCCTCAAGCTTCCTCTTAGCTACTCTGGCCAACTGGTCCTTCAAGTCCTGTTAAAGCTTATTCCTTGCCACATGGCACAGGACTCACCGGGTGGGAAGACACTGTGACAACCCTCAACATTAACAACATAAACAGAGAGTGGGTGCTCTGGTTGTCACCTGGGTGCAAAGGCCAGAAGCACACCAACAAACACACAGATCCATTCTTGGCCATTCCTGGCAGAGGCTGTAGGTGCTGTAAGATTATAAAGGCACTGATGCCTCAGTTGCTCAGGCAAACCACCAGCTTCATGGCATCATTTCTGCCTGCAGCAGAAATGGGTCTGTATGGAGGGCACTGCAGGGACACCCTTCCCTGGAACTAGAGCAGGGACTGAGTCAGGATGCCAGGTGCAGCCAGCCAGTGCTGCAAGGGACTGCGCCCACCTGCCCCCATGCCTGCGGCAGCCACCCCACCTGCAGCCCAGCCAGATCGTGGTCATCCAACTGGATCTGCCCAGCCCTGGCATCTCTGTTGGCCAAGGAGAGTTCCCCAGGACAGAGCCAGCCTCCATGGTGGCCTTGGGACCTCTGCAGCCACTTCTGGGACTAGACTAGGGTAGCACTGCTGCCAAAAATTTGGTCTGCTCTCCCCTAGACTGGCTGCAGGAGATGCTGCCAGAGAGACATCTCCCAGCCCAGACCAAGGACACCAAAAGAAAAACACTTCCCTGCACTCCCTTACGGATTGTGCTCCACTGCTGAGCCACAAGTTGGAAAAGCACAAGTGCCCTGGCCTTTCCTGGCTGCCAGAGCTGGCCTCACCCCACAGGGCCTCTGCCGCAGAAGCACAAGAGTACCTGCTCTGCTACTGCCAGTGAACTGTTAAAGCGTGGCTCAGCCCCCCTGCTTCCTAAATTTCCCTGCCAGCAAGCAGATTTCATGGAAGATAAAAGAGTTTCCTCTTCCTTTCTTCGTAGAAGCCAGCAGGAGGTAGCAGAAAGTGGCAGACGTGGCTGTAGTGGCTTGTGACGCAGTTTCACCCAGCTTAAGAGAAGCGATTATCTTCTGCGGCAGGATGCGCACACAGGGACATCCCACACCAGCCACTCGCCCTGCGCTGGGAAACCTCGCACCCCTCGGAAGATGAGACGTGCAGACACAGGCAGCACCCGGCTGCTTACGGGAAACCCCCAAGAAGCAGCCGCGGCCGCAGCCTTCCCCCACAGACACTTCAGCACACCCGTGCCAGCGGGACTCCCAGGAGCTCCCCCAGCCTTGCCGTGCAGCAGGCGGAGGTGCTGCCCCACCGGCAGCAGCCGCCCTGCCGGCGCTGGCCGGCCGAGGGCTCCGGGGGCACGCGGCTGTGCAGGAGCTATTTGTCCTTGCTGCCGGGGGCTTGCTGGAGCTGGCTGGCAGCGGGCAGAGCAGGGAGACTGGGGCCACGGCTGGCTCCGGCTGTCGGGAGCAAAGGCGGACGGCCTGCTCTGCCGCGCTGCAGGGAGGAACCTGCAGCAGCCACGGCCACTAGCCTCCAGGGCCACCTAGCCCCCGCTGTGCCCCGAGCTGGCAGCGGGCACAGCACAGAGCCACAGCCCCACTGTGCACCACAGCGAGCAGCGGCTCTCTCAGGCTGTGCCGGGGCAATTCGGCACGGGAATTTGCCAAACGCAGGACGTTTCCCCCGGCTCAGTGAGTTACGGCTGGCCCTGAGCGCTCCGTTCCGGCAGCTGCCGGCTCAGATCCAGCCCCGCAGGGAGGGCGGGCGGCAGCGGGGACGGCCGGGCCTGCAGAGTCCCAGCGCCGTTTAGACACGGCCGGAGGCGCCGGGCGAGTCGCACCCCGGGCGAGCGGCAGAGCCCTATCGCGGCGCCGCCCGGTGCCCCCGCCGTCCGATGGCCGCTCGGGCGGTGCCTCGCCCTGACGCCCCTCCGGGGGGAAACCCGCATCGTGCGGGAGGGAACGGCACCTCTCCCGGCCGAAGGCGGATGGCGAAACGACCGGAGACACCCCCTGCCAGCCAGCCCCAGGGCCCGGAGCACCCCGCGCCGGGCCGAAACGTATCCATGGCAGAAGGGTGCGAACCCCGCTCCCGTGCCCTCGGCAGCGACCCCGGACCCAACGCCACTTCCGGCCCCGGCACGGTCCCGGTCGCGGCGGAAGCGGCAGAGGTTCCGGTTCCGGGTGAGCTCTCGAGGCGCCGTTGTCAGCGGCTCCGCTCGGCTCCGCTCGGCCCGGCCCGGCCCGGCCTCCGCCTGCCGCCACCATGTCGGTCCCCAGCGCCCTCATGAAGCAGCCACCGATCCAGTCCACGGCGGGCGCCGTGCCCGTCCGCAACGAGAAGGGTGAGCTGGGGGCCCTGGGCTCGGCGGGGTGGCCGGATGGGCGCGGGGCCGGGGCCGGGGCGCGGGGCCCAGACCCCCATTGACGGCCCGGCGCCCGCAGGCGAACTGTCCATGGAGAAGGTGAAGGTGAAGCGGTACGTGTCGGGCAAGCGGCCCGACTATGCACCCATGGAGTCCTCGGAGGAGGAGGACGAGGAGTTCCAATTCATCAAGAAGGCAAAGGAGCAAGAGGTCGAGCCCGAGGAACAGGAGGAGGAACTGGCCAACGACCCCCGGCTCCGGCGCCTCCAGAACCGCATCGCCGAGGACGTGGAGGAGCGGTGAGTGCTGGGTCAGGCAAGAGCTGAGCCCCCTTTGCCTGTCTGGGGCCGAGGGCCTGGGACTGCACTACACGGAGAAACTGCACAGGGCAGGAGCTGGGAGCATTGTCCAGGCAGTGCAGGAGCGTTTGTGACTTCTCATATCCACGCTGCACCGTGCCTTGGGCTGCTTTCCAGCCGGGAGCCAGCCAGGCACAGCCCATGTCCAGGTGTGTTTGGGTGGATGGTGGAAAAAACAGGCACCAATCCAGAAATTAGAGCAGCGTGCTGAGGCTCAGGGTAGCGAGGCAGGATGGTGTCTCATGAAGTGCACTCTGGGCAGCCCGTGGCCTCCCAGCTCAGTTGGTGAGGGTGATGAGAGCCTCCACCACGTTGCCCATGTGCTCGCGCAGGCTGCGCTCCGCTGCAGCCCGCGATATTTCCATCTCCGTCACCTGCAGAAAAACACCACTGAATGCTGTTTGCCTCCCGTGGAGCTGCTGTTGGTTTTGTTTCCACTAACAAGGAGTCTTCTCATTGGAAACTCCATTCTTCCTTGAAGTATGCACAGGGAAAAGCTGGCAGTGCCCAGCCACTGTGGCCTCCTGAGAGAGAACGTATCAGTTCTGGCCGTGTTTGGCAGTCCCAGTGCTTACCGTGGCCTTACTAGAAGTAATTTGTGAACAGTCACTTTCCTGCAGCCCCCTTACGTTCCAAGTGCCGTGCGTTGACTGGGGTCTCCTGCAGGTTGGCAAGACACCGCAAAATCGTGGAACCTGAAGTGGTTGGAGAAAGCGATTCAGAAGTGGAGGGGGGAGAAGCTTGGCGCCTGGAACGGGAGGACACCAGTGAAGAGGAAGAGGAAGAGATCGATGATGAGGTGTGTTTGCAGAGCCAGATAATGGGCCTAGGAAAGCTGGAAGGGCACAGGCTGGAACTGCCCTTTGCATGGAGATGTGGGCTGTCTGATGTATCTGGACAAGTGTCACACCTAGCCATGACTTAACTGTGGTAGGTTACCATCCTCTGGCGTGGAACAGGACACTGGGGGAGGCCACGCCACGTCCAGAGAGGCAGGTGCATCTCCTCAAAGCCAACACTCAGACATGACATGTGTTTCACAGGAGAGAGAGAAGTGGTAGCAGGGCAGGCCTCTGACTGCTCCGTGCTTGTCCCCATTAGGAGATCGAGCGTCGGCGTGGGATGATGCGTCAGCGAGCACAGGAGAGGAAAACTGAGGAGATGGAAGTGATGGAGTTGGAAGATGAGGGTCGGTCTGGAGAAGAGTCTGAGTCAGAATCTGAGTATGAGGAGTACACGGACAGCGAAGATGAAATGGAGCCACGTCTCAAACCGGTCTTTATTCGCAAGTAGGTGATGGAAATACGTGGGCTGGTTCTGGATCGTGGTAGTCAGAAGCTGGGGCCCAAGGAGACCTTGCTGCCATGGTCTCTTCTCACTGTGAGAAGCCATTGACCTCCTTGGGGTGGGATGGGATGGTCACAGCCTGGCAGGGCACAGCTAGGGAGCAAGGAGCAATCCCTGCACCCGCAGCCCCATATCAGTTGCATTGGGTTGCTGTGGCATCAGGCTGTGGAGTCTGACCAGAGCTCTTGGGCAAGGGCCATATGGTGGCAAAAGGACGTGGTAGTCCCCAGAAAGTGGAGAGTCCCGGGACTTGACCTGTCCTTAGAGAGGGCAAAGGCTGAAAGCAGCTGCAGTGTGGGAGCCAGTGAGAGGCTGAGCGACTGCACTGGCTCGTGGGAGGGCTGAAGGCTGTCATGGCCCTGCTCTCAGGAAGGACCGGATCACAGTCCAGGAGAGAGAAGCAGAAGCTCTGAAGCAGAAGGAGCTGGAGCAGGAGGCAAAGAGGATGGCAGAAGAGAGGCGCAAGTACACGCTTAAGGTACGGAGGGGTGGGCTGGGGGCCGGAGGGGGCAGCCACTGCAGCAAGCTTAGCTTGGACCTCACTGCAGATTGTAGAAGAGGAAGCAAAGAAGGAGCTGGAGGAGAACAAGCGCTCACTGGCAGCACTGGATGCACTCGATACAGATGATGAGAATGATGAGGAGGAGTATGAGGCCTGGAAAGTACGTGAGCTGAAGCGTATCAAACGAGACCGCGAAGAACGAGAAGCGTAAGTATTGTCTCGTAGACCAGAGGCTGAGAGCCCAGAGGCAGCTAAAGCACCTTTTCCTCAGGCTGCCCTTTAGCAGCAGGGTCCCAGGAATGCCCAGAGCCCCTCCTGCCCACGTTTGGGGTGCTTTTGCTCCCTAGCAGTAAATGTGTAAGCTCTCAGGTGGTAGCTGGTGACAGCCTCTCTCCCAGGAGATGCTGTGGGGACACAGGGTCTCAGGAGCTTCTCTCCCACCCAGCATGGAGAAGGAGAAGGCAGAGATCGAGCGTATGCGGAACCTGACAGAGGAGGAGCGCCGTGCTGAGCTCCGGGCCAATGGCAAAGTCATCACCAACAAGGCAGTAAAGGGCAAATACAAATTCCTGCAGAAGTACTACCACCGCGGCGCCTTCTTCATGGTGAGTGTGCTTAGGGCCAGGCCCGGCTGCACCGGCTGCAGGTGTGAGACCGCAGGGCCACCTTTTCCCTGTGGGGAGCCTCCCCTCTCCCACGGTGCCCTGGGGCTGGGGGTGCTCTGGGACAAAAGCCAACCCTCAGAGGCAGCATGGGGCTGAAGCTGACCCAGAGTGACCTCACCAGAGCGTGTCAGGTTAGGGGTTCCCAGTTGAAATGGAGCTGAAGCTGCAGAGCTGTCCCTAGGCTGGTGTTTGGGCTGACAGACCCAGCCAGAACCAAGTCAGCTCTGGATGGGCCACTGGAGAAGCACCCCAGGGAACAATGCTCACATCCCCCACTCCAGCAGGAGTTAATAGGGCTGCAAGTACTGTGGCAGCCCTGGCAGAGCAGCAATATGACCTTCAGGCAGCTTCCCCCACTGCTGCCAAGACTGCTGGAACCTTTTTGGCTGATAAAATGTGTCCTCCTGCAGGATGAGGATGAGGAGGTGTACAAGAGGGACTTCAGTGCTCCAACCCTTGAGGATCACTTCAACAAGACCATCCTGCCCAAAGTCATGCAGGTGGGTGTCATGCTGGCAGAGGGTGCCCAGCCCATATGCCTGGGGGTGGAAGTTCTGGGCAGGAGGGAGGAGCTGGTCCTGCTTCCCCTCTGAACAGCTGCTCACAAGTTCTTCTGCTCCCCAGGTCAAGAACTTCGGGCGCTCAGGGCGGACAAAGTACACGCACTTGGTGGACCAGGACACCACCTCCTTTGACTCTGCCTGGGGCCAGGAGAGTGCACAGAACACCAAGTTCTTTAAGCAGAAGGCAGCGGGAGTGCGGGATGTCTTTGAGAGACCTTCGGCCAAGAAACGAAAAACGACCTAAGAGCGTGGGCCGGAGGGTCTGGTGTGGCTGATGCTGGCAGGAGGGCGCTGCTCTGCCAGCTGCCAGAGCCTGGGCAGGGCCAGAAGGGACATGTTCCAGGACTCCTGTGGTGGCAAGCCCTTCCCCTGCCTGTACCATGCCTACCCTGATGAAGTGTCCCACTCCCTGTGCTGAGCAGACCCGATGGGTTCCTTGCCCACGCAACGTGGAGGATGATGGCCTGTGGTGCTGGCCAGGCTGGTGGCCACACTATGTCCCAGCAACAGCCACTGTGGAGCCTTGGCAGTGTCTGGAACATTGCAGCACCACCCCTGGCTCCAGCACATCCACTTCTGGAAGAATTACAGGACTTTTGCACCTCTCTGGTTTAAAACCCCTTGCTTGTACTGTCCCTGGTGTCAGTCTGGGCCTTGTTTTGAGGTGGTCAGTGGTGACCCTCTCTCCTTACCATGGTCCTGCAGGATTTGGCTTTTCTACCTGTGTGGGGTGGGAGGGTTTGATTAAAGATTCGATTTTCTTACACACTCTGGCCCCATTCTTCTTCAAGACATGGCCATCCTGTTCTGTGCCTGCCTTGTGAGCCAGGGTGAGCTGGGGCAGCACAGGAGGCACCAGCCTGGGCAGGGCATGCATGATCAGCTGTCACCACTGCCTCAGGCCTGTGCCTGTCCAGCCTGTGCTGCCCCAGGGGCAGAGATTAAAAGAGGGGAGAACAGCACATCTCAGTGCTCAGGCAGGTCACC
This sequence comes from Vidua chalybeata, assembly GCF_026979565.1. Lineage (NCBI taxonomy): Eukaryota > Metazoa > Chordata > Aves > Passeriformes > Viduidae > Vidua > Vidua chalybeata. Next base: position 20,728,930 of record NC_071542.1, read on the forward strand.
TTGTCCTGCTCTAGTCACGGGGGTGCCCAGCTGGCACTGCCAACACAATGCCACATGACTGGGCCCACTTGTGGGTACCATGCACTCAGGGCCAGGGGCATGTGCTCAGCACTGTGTAGACCACAAAGACAGCCCAGTCCCACCAGTGCCTTTATTGGTATGGCAGGAGGCCCGTGCCCAGCAGCCCATGGCCTCCCAGCTCAGTTGGTGAGGGTGATGAGAGCCTCCACCACGTTGCCCATGTGCTCGCGCAGGCTGCGCTCCGCTGCGGCCCGCGATATTTCCATCTCCGTCATCTGCAGAAAAACAGCCACGGCCCCGTACAGCACCCGCAGGGCCCTGCGGGCTGGGGCAGTGGGGAACACCCACCCCTGGGGACACCGGACCGGCCTCAGGGCAGGCACGCACCGGCCTCCTCCGTGGGTGCAGTTTTGCACCCACGATTTGGGACGTGTCACAGGCTGCTTGGGGTCCCACCCCTACTCACAATCAGCTCTAGATCCTCCTTCTTGATGGTCACTTTCGCCAGTTCTTTCTCCCTACGACAAGAGATGGACAAGCCTCCGGTGACCAACAGTCCCCGCTGGCCACTGCCCCGGTGCTCCCTCGGCCGCGAGGTGGGCAGGAGCGACCCCTGGCATGGGGCGTGGGGCTGGGGAAGGGCCGGGATGGCAGACAGGGAAGCAGATGCCTGGGTCGTGTCCCGAGCGGTGACAAGTAGCAAGACAGGCACTGCCCCGGAGCGAGCGCGGACGATTACCTCTCCTGCTTGGCTTTCTGCTCCCGGGACCTGCGGTCTCCGATCACCGACATAGCCTGCCAGAAGGAGCGCGGTCACCCCGCTGCGCGGCACCGGGCGGGTCAGCGCCACGCCGGCGGCACGGGCACCGGCACCGGGACGGGCGTGCAGGCGCGGTGGTCAGCACCCGGCTCGGCCCCCCTGCGGGCAGCGCCCGGCCTCCCACCCTGGCCCGGTCCCGTCCCGCCGCCGCACCGTCTCCAGGTTGGAGCTCTGGATCTCCTTCTCCTCCGCGTAGTCCGTGACGCGCTCCAGGTCCGCCGCGCCGCTATCGTGCTTCCGCGGCTTCTCGGCCGCGCGACCGCCAGCCCCATCGCTGCCGCCGCCGGAGCCGTTCGGCTCCGTCTCCAGCTCCAGCTCCACATCGCCCTCCGCCGCCATGCCGCCGCCGCCGCGGCCCGCTTCCGGTCACGTGCGCCGCCAGCGGAGGCGGCGAGCGGCGCGCGCCGCCAGAGCCGAGCGCGGTGGGGGCCAGCCGCAGGCCCGGCCCCGCCGAGCGGGCACGGCCAGCGCTCCCGGGGCTCCGGGCAGGTCGGAGCTAGCAGTGCCGGCACTCCCGGGCTTTCGGGCCGCTCGACAGCAGCGGGCCGCCGGCGCTGCCGAGGCGCGGAGCCAGGCCGGGCGGGCGCGGCCCCGCCGCTGCCCGCGAGTGCCCGCTGGCGGTACACCGGGACTGCCAGGTCAGGACCCCGATGTGGCTCCCACCGCCGCCACACGGATGGTCGGACGAGGCAGGCCGCAGCGGGGCCCTGGCCAGGTTCCCGGGCGCTGCCGGAGGCGGCCGGGCTGTGGCCGTGCTCCCCGGTGCCCCGGTGCCGGAGCCCGTACCGCAGCGCGGCCCCCGCTGCCGCGGGCACAGGCGGGCCCGCCCCCGCCGCTCCGTTCGCGCACGCGTCTCACATGTCACCCACCGGCGCAGTGGGGACACCGCGTCCCTCGGGCCGGGCCGGGCCCCGCACCCTGTGTGGTAGCGGGGACACGGGGGATCTGAGCCGCCACCGCTGCAGCCGCGGCCCCGGCACCCGCCGTGGCTCATGGCTCTGCCAGCACAAAGCCTCAATGGAGCAGCTGAAGAAAGGTGATGCCAGCACCAGCGGCATCCCCCTGCTTGTCCCCAGCTCGTGCCCCCGCTGCGGCATGCTGCGACCCGCTGGATGTGCTTCATGCCGTCCCGCTACCCAGCGAGGCCCCTCGGGTGCCTCTGTGCCAGGGGCTGCTCCAGCCTCCAGTAAACTCCACGTCCCGCAGCCCCTCCAGACAGCTGTGTGGTGCTGCTCTGGGATCAGGCAGACCCCACGTGCCCCTCATGTAAGCTCACGTCCCGGCCACCTGCCAGGGCCTCACCCTGCCCGAGGGACCGGGGTCTGGGCAGGGATGCCCACGGCCAGGAGTCACTGGACAGTGCCCACTGAGCACCCCAGAGGCGGCTGCCTGGAGGGAACAGCGAGCAGATGGCAGGGCGGGCCGAGCTGACAATCCCCTAATCCCATCAACGCCGCGGGGGCTGAGCAGAGCCGAGCTGGGCCATGGCGGGCACAGCGGCACGGGGGCACCTCCTGCACCCGCTGCTTTTCCAGGTGGGACTTGGGGTCTGGCAGGGCTGGGAGCGAGGCTGGGTGGGTTGGGTGTGCTGGGCCAGGCTGAGGAGCAGTGCTGGTCCCCTGGGATCCCCCACTGACCGTGCCCCTCCCCAGCTCTGCTGCGGTTGTCATGGGCTCCGCGTGTCCACGAGCACACGTATCCTCTACACGCTCCTGCATGTCCTGGCCTCTGCTGTGTGCTGCCTCATGCTGTCCCGCACTGTGGCCCAGGCTATCACGGAGAAGGTGATAGAGGGAACTGGGACACCCAGGGAGTATTGGGGGTCCCAAGGGTGCTGGGGTTCTCAAGGGTACCATGAGTTCTGGGGGTACTGGGGTGCCAGGCATGTCAGGGCATCCAGGGGAGCACTGGGCTTGCCAGAACTGCCATGGGCGTCAGGAGTACTGGGATTCTGAGGATACTGGGATAGTGACAGGGCTGCTGGGAGTGCCAAGGGTGCTGGAGGTGCCAAGGGGGAAGGGGTGCCAGAGATACCAGAGATGCAGGATTTGCTTGGCATGCTGGGGGTCCCAACAGTCCCAGGGTACTGCGAAAGGTATTGGGAAATGGTGGGAATATCGAAAGTTTGGATGTGCTGGATGCCATGGGCACTGGGGGGTGATGGGTGGACACACCAGCAGCCCTGTCCCATCAACCACTGTGCCTGCCAGGTGCCCTTCTCAGTGGTGCTGTGCCAACACCTGCCCGGGGGCACGGACTGCGAGCAGCTGGTGGGCTCCTCGGCCGTGTACCGGGTCTGTTTTGGCACTGCCTGCTTCCACCTGGCACAGGCTGCCCTGCTGCTCAACGTGCGCTCCAGCTCTGACTGCCGTGCGCAGCTCCACAATGGGTAAGGACGGGCCATGGGGCTGGGACAGGCTGTCCTGGGGTGGGGCTGCCAGAGGCTCTGTCCTGCTGACATTAACTGCCCTGCAGGTTCTGGCTCCTGAAACTGCTGGTGCTGGTGGGCCTCTGGGCCGCAAGCTTCTTCATCCCTGAGGACAACTTCATCCAAGGTGTGTCCCCCACCCTATCCGAGCTGGCACCCTGGGCACCCCTTTTGGCCCCCACTTGCCCTGTGCCATCTCTACCTCTGTCCTCTTCCCCCAGCCTGGCACTACACAGGTGTCTGCGGTGGCTTCGCCTTCATCCTCATCCAGCTGGTGCTGATCACAGCCTTTGCACACACCTGGAACAAGAACTGGTGAGTGCTGGGGTGCCGGGTGGGTACGTGCGCACTGTCACTGCTCATCCACTCTTCCGCAGGCTGACAGGCGCTGCACAGGACAAGCGCTGGTATCTGGCCGTGCTGCTGGCCACGGCCACCTTCTACACCCTTGCCTCTGCCGCCTTCGCCTTCCTCTACAAGTTCTACACCCACCCAGCCGCCTGCCACCTCAACAAAGCACTGCTTGCCATCAATGGCAGCCTCTGTGGCATCATGTCTTTCATCTCCATCACACCGTGTGTGCGGCTCAGTGAGTACCAGCTCAGTCAGTACACAGCACAGCATGGTGGGGGCTGCCATGCTGCGTGGCCAGCTGTGTCCTGGGCTGGGGTGACTGTGGGCCCCAGCTCAAGGCCAGCACTTGGGCACTGGAGGAGAACCCAGTTCCCCAGGGTTCCCCACTGGCCCTTCCTATACTTTGGCACAAGGCATTGGACTGGGCGAGTGGCAGGAGGGGACAGCCCAGGGCCCACTCAGAGCCGCACCCACCAGCTCATGTTACTCCAGGAACTCCAGTAACACCTCTATCCCCACCCTTGCAGAGCAGCCGCGCTCAGGGCTGCTGCAGTCCTCAATCATCAGCTGCTATGTGATGTACCTCACCTTCTCCGCACTGTCCAGCCGCCCTCCAGAGAGAGGTGGGTGTCCCTGTCCACCACCAGCAGTCCCCGCCGCGATGCATGCCCTTCTCACCTCCACCTCCCTGCAGTGCTGTACCAGGGGCAGAACCTCACTGTCTGCTTCCCGGGGGTCCGGCAGGATGAGCTGCAGACAGAGGACACCACCGTGGCCGTGCTGGGCGCTGCCATCATGTACGCCTGCGTGCTCTTCGCATGGTGCGTGCACCCTGCCGGGCGCAGCCGGCCCACCCGGCACCACCTGGCAGCCAGGGGTGTCCCGAGGGGTGGCAGGACAAGAGCAGGTGGGGCATTGGTGGGTGGACAGGGGCAGCGCAGCAGAGCTCCTGTTGGGAATCCATGGGGCAGGCTGGGAGCCTAGCACAGGGTGATGGGTGCCTGTGTTATCATTTCTGCCTCTCTCTTGGGCACAGCAATGAAGCCTCGTACCTCGCTGAGGTCTTTGGGCCCCTCTGGATGGTCAAAGTCTACAGCTTTGAGTTTAAAGTGAGTATGGATGCAGCTGTGCTCCATGTCCTCCTGCTATGGGCACCCACCACCTCAAGGCCCTGTCCCAGCCCCAGAGAGGGGCAGGTCTGTCTAGCCAAGCACAGAGGGCTGCCCACACCACCTGCCTGCCCTGGCATCAGGCAGGGCTCAGCCTGGCCATGGGGGCCACATGGTGGCTGACACCACTCTGCTCTCCCTGCAGAAACCTTCCTGTTGTTTCTGCTGCCCTGAGAAGATGGAGGAGGAGCTGAGAGGTGAGTGCAGTGACTGTATGGGAGGGAGAGTGGGCAGAGCCTGTGTCCCGGCCTGGGAGTGCCATGCCCCCACACTCCCCCAGGCACCGACCAGACGTGTGAGCAAGTAGAGGAGAGTGCCAGGGGACAGTTCATCATCCAGGATGAGCAGGACCGGGTGGTTTACAGCTATTCAGCTTTCCACTTTGTCTTCTTCCTTGCCTCGCTCTATGTTATGATGACACTCACCAACTGGTTCAGGTAGGGCTCTGTGCTGCTGCCCAGCCCTCCCTGCTCTCACTCCAAATCTCTGTGCCCTGATGACATCACCGAGCTGGCATCTGCTGTGCCCACAGACCTGCACTGCTCCAGTGGCAGCTGTGCAGTGCAGCAAGAAGGGCTGGAGGGCCCATGGAAGGGACATGCCCAGGGGCACATGGCCACTGGGACAGGGTGATCTGGTGGCTGCAGCTGGCACTGGAACTCCCTGTGTTGGCATCTTCTGGGTACCCAGTCCTGCCCTCTCCCACCAGCTATGAGAATGCAGTGCTGGAGACCACCTTCACACATGGCAGCTGGTCAGCCTTCTGGGTGAAGGTGTCCTCGTGCTGGGCTTGTGTCCTGCTCTACCTGTGGCTGCTGCTGAGCCCCTTCTGCCTCCATGGCTCCCCACAGCACCGACACAGCAGTACAGGGCCACGCATCGTGCGGCGCCGACGTGCTCCACAGCGCATCAACATCTCCACATAGTCCCTGCCAGGACAAACTGCACCCAGGGCTGGTCCCTGCTGTGCCCCGTGCCTGTGCCCTAGTCCTGCCTCCTGGCCTCCCCTGATGCCCTGTCCCAGGAGACAGCAGCACCTGAGAGCCTGAGGAGAACATGGGGGGTGGATGCTCCCAGGGATACCCAAAAGGCCAGAGCCAGCTGGTGGCAGGTGCTCAGCCTGCAGCCTGGTTGCCCTGGCCTCACTGGGTGCAGTGGGGGAGCAGGGCTCTGCCCTGGCTGTCACTGCCGTGGCGCATTCACTGTAAATACCTGCTTCAATACATTTTTATATAAAACTGTGAACTGAGCCCGTGTCATTGCCCTGTGCAGACAGACTGCTGCCGTGGGGATGGAGGGAGGGGGTGCCAGCCCTGTGAAACACCCCGAGTCAGCAGCACTGCTGCAAGTGCCCACAGAGCCTGGCCTGGATGGGGGGTTCTGCCAGACCCCTGTGCTGCAGGCAGTGCAGGCTGTCCTCTGGGGAAACAATGCCTTGCTCATGCCTGCTGCAAGCACAGGCCACTGGGCAGCCTGCCACAGCCACTGGCACGGCCCTCTGGGCCCTTCGCTGGCAACTGCTGCAACACCATGTGTCCTTGGGGCTCCCCAGATACCCCAGCCAGGGCAGATGCACAGGAGAAGGGCTTGAGTGTTCCTCCTAGCAGGGCTGGACTTCCAGATCAAGCTGCTGCTGGTGGATGGGGAGTAACTCACAGACCTGGGACATGGCTGGGCAGGAGAGGTGTGAGCACAGGGCCAGTAGGCCTGGGGCTGTGGCAGGGCTCCAGCAGCAGCCCCACAGCAGCCAGTCACCGCACCAGTGGTGGTGACAGCCCCAGCAGTTGGTACTGGACCATCACCCAGCCCTGCTTCCGCAAAGCCCATGGCGTGCTGCTCCTCTACATCATCAGCTCCCTGAGCAGCTTCCTCAGTATCTGCCAGTGGATTGAGGACATCAAGGTGGGAAGGGTCCAAGAGACACTCAGGCCCCAGGAGCCTTGAGGCTTTCAGGGAGGTGGGATGTGCTGTGCCCCAACCTGTCCTGGGGAACAGGAATGTGGCAGGCAGGAGCTGGGCTACTGCCAGGCAAGGCTCCCCCCCCCCAGGAAAAGTGAGAGTGCTTCCCACAACCTTTTATATTTTCTTGGTGTTTCTGTCAGGCCTAGAACTGCATTTGGCTCCCAGGTTCAGCACAGGCATGATGCGAGAGAGCCATTGTGGCCATAGGCTGCCAGCCCCAGAGAGCCCCATGCCACCCTTCTGTCCTGCAGTCGAGCAGTCACAGCCATTGATGCTGGTGGGGAACAAGATGGACCTGCGGCCTGGCAGAGGGGGTCCACACAGAGCAGAGGCAGCTGGCCATGCTGAGCAGCAGCTCCTCAGGGCCCCCGGGATAACCAGGGACCCACTGCCAGCCCCAGGCCCGCGGCTGCCTGTTCCGCGAGACCAGCGCCAAGGACGGCACCGGCGCGGTGGAAGGCGGCGCTGCATCTGGCTCGGTGAGGAGCCCAGGCTGCCGCGGGACCCGCCGCCGTGCTGCCGGAGGCGGCTGACGCCACTGTAACGGCCCCGCAGGGCGGTGAAAAGGCCGATCGGCACCGGCCTCAGCACTGCGCTGGACCCCGCCGCCCCCCGGACGGCTCGGCGCTGCTGCCGGACGGGCAGCTGCAGCTGGGCCCGCCCCGGCCGTGCCGCAGCGCGGCTCTCCCGCGGTGCGCAGGCCCGGCCGCCATCTCCTACCGCCGCCCTCCGAGCGGCCCCGAGCCCCGGCGGCGCTCCGGCGCCATGCCGCCCAGCCGCGCTCCGAGCGGCTCCCAGCTCTCCCACCCGCCCCGGGGCGCCCGGCCCTCAGCCCCCGCGCCGATCCCCGGGTGCTGCCCCCCAAGGACCGCCCAGGCCCGACCCCACCTTTGTTCCTCACCGTCAAGATGCCGCCGCTTGACTCCGCCACGGCCGCGCTCGGTCCTTCTCTCCGCGGACGCGATTGCTCCGCCGGCAATACCCGTGCTCGCCCACCCCCCGCCCGGCGCACGGACGAGCAGACGCAGCGTGCAGGGCTCCACAGCTACTTTAATAGGGGACGGCGCCGCGGGGCGCGGGGCGATGCCGGAGATCCCGGCGGGACCCGGCCTGGGGCGGTGCGGGGCATCCTGCCGGCGGGACCGGCCCTGGGGCGGCAGCCCGGCGCGGCCGCCCGCTACTTGTTGCCCTCCTTCTTCTCGTCGGCCTTCTTCTGCTTCTGCTGCATGATCTCCGAGTCCCTGCGGGGAGCGCGGCGGGGCTGGCGGCGGGGCCGGCACCGCCGCGGGGCGGGAGCAGGGAGCGGGGCAGGGGAAGCCGGCGGGCCGGCCCGGCGCTCACCTCTGCTTGCGGGCGGCAGCCGAGAGCCCGTCGTCCCGCCGCTTGCCCTTGCCCGAGTCGCTCTGCTTCTTCAGGTTCTTCTGCCGAGCCAGTTCGCGCTGGTTCCCGCCTGCCAGAGCGCGGCCGCCTCAGCGCAGCCCGGCCCCGCTTACCGGCCGCGGCGCCACCCCCCCATACCCCGGCCCGGCCACTACCCGCAGGCCGGGTCCCGGCGCATGGCCCCTGACCCCGGCCCCACCGCACTCCTGGGTCCCAGAACAGCCTCCCACCACACTTGTTAGCCCCAGCCCCCTTTCCTTCCTTCCTTCCTTCCCCCCTAACTCACGGGTCATGGCGCCGCTCCCTCCCACCTCCACTCCACCGCCACGTCCCGCACTGACCCCCCCCACGCCCCGCCCCGCGCCAAGCTTTAAGGGCCGCCACAGCCAATCATTGCGCCGATCCATCCCCCGCTGCACTCCCATTGGCCCGTCTCTCCGGCAAGGCCCCGCCTGATTGGCCGCGGGCTATGGCCTCCCTTCTGCCGGCGGGGGCGAAAAAGCCGGAAGGTTGGGCGCACGCGCCGCAGCCGCCTCCGCGCGACAGGATGCGGGGCGTGGGGGAACCGCCCCCCGCCGTGACGTCATGAGGCGTGCGGGGCGCTGCCGGGCGGGGGCGGGGCGCCGTCCAGCCCCGCCCCTCCCTCCGGTTCCTCCTCCGCCCCCGGGAGCGAGGGGCGAGGGGCGGAGGTCGGTATGAGAGCTCTTCTATCTCCTCGGTCCGGCTCTGGGGCGCTGCGGGGCCGCTCAGATCGCTCCTTCCGCCGAGGGCGGTGCGGGGGATCTACAGGGAGGGACGGCTATAAGCGCTATCCGCGCCAAGAGGGTGCGGGGCGGGCACCCGTCCCTGCACAGCCCAGTTCGCCTACGCACGCGGGGCTCGGCGGCGGTATCGGGTCGTGGCGGGGATTCTGCGGGCCGGCGCCGGATGGAGGGCTCTGGCGCTTCGCCAGCCGTGAGAGCTCGGTGTGGATCACCTACGGACGAGGGGCGGCTGCGGTGGGACACCCGCCCCACCGACTCCTGAAGGATCCTCTTCCTCCCCGTCGCTCCTAGCACCAGGTGCTGTAGGACCACCGCCCGCCCTCGCACCCCGCCTCCCACACCTTGCTGGCCGGGTCCAGCTCCAGGGCTCTCCTCAGGACGAGCGCCGCCTCTGCGTCCCGGCCCTGCTGTGCCAGCAGCTGCGGGGAGAGGAGCGCAGGGTAGCTGGACGGCGGGGCCGAGGGGAGCGGGATGGCGCGGGGCGATGCGAGTCCCACCTGCCCGCGCCGGAGCAACGCCCGACCGTTGTCGGGGCTGATCCGCAGGGCCGCCTCGCAGGCCGCCAGCGCCTCCTCCGCCCGCCCCAGCTTCAGCTCGGCAGCCGCGCAATTGTTGAGGCACTTCACGCGCTGCTCCCGCAGCTCCTCTTCCTCTTCGGGCCCGGGCGGAGCTGCGGAGCGAGTTGCGGCCTCAGCGCCCCAGCCCCGCAGCCCCGGGCCCTCCCTCCCGTCCGGTCTCACCGGCGGTGGGGCCGTCCAGGGCACGCAGGGACAGCCGGTACGATCGCAGCGCCGCGGCGAAGTCACCCCGCGCGAAGTGGAAGTTGCCCCGCTCCCGGCGCTGCGAGCCCAGGCGCAGACGGACGGCGGGAGGCAGCGGCTGCGGGTCGGGGCCGTCCCGCACCTCGAGGAGCGTCACCTCGAACAGCAGCGGTGCCTCGGGCGGCACGTCGGGCTCCCTGCTGGTACAGCGCCGGCTGCCCGCGACCCCTGCCCGCCCCGGTCCCCTGCCCTGCCCGCCGCACCGGTTCTGGTCCTCCTGTCCTCGCCCGTCCTTCCTGTCTGCCCTCCCGCCCCCTGCCTGCTCGGTCCCCCTGCCTGCCCGCCCTACCTGCCCGGGCGGCCATAGGCGTAGGGGAAAGCGGCGAGGAAGAAGGAAACCTCCCCGGGCTGCATGGTTGGGACGCCCAGCTCCAGAGCCTGTGGACGGGCACGGCGGGGCTGGCGGGTCGGGGCCGAGGGCGGCGCTGAGCTCGCACGGCACTGAACCGCGCACCGGTTCAGGCTCACCTGCACGACGTCCCCGTGACCCGGCACGAAGATGAGCCGCGGGTCCCGCTCCACCAGCCCGCCGTCCTCCAGGGCACCCAGCACCTTCACCGACACCTCCTGGCCCGGCAGCGGCCGCGGCCCGCCCAGCCCGGCCCGCACCACGCGCTTCCGCAGCAGCCGGTCTTCTGCGGGGGAGGAGGCGCTGAGAGCCAAGCCGGGAGTCCCGAAATCGGCATTCCTTGCTCGACTCCCCCCGGTACCGGCCGTCCTAGCCTGGGCCGCCGGCCCGGCTGGCCCCGAGGCCGCCCGTCGGCGCTCACCCGTCAAGTCGCTCCAACCGTCGGAAGCGAAGAGCGGCCCGAAGCCGCCGGGCCCCGGCACTGCCAGCGCCTCCAGCCGCCGGTAGAAGAGCTGCTCCTCCTCGCGCACCGACGGCACCGCGATGGCGGTGTGAGGCAGCCGGAACCGTACCCGACGGTCCCGGCCAGGCCCCCGCGGCCGCCCGCCGGCCCCTGCTTCCCTCTCCGGGGAGCCGCCGGGCGACGGGCCCGGCATGTCCGCCCCCGGCCCTCCTCACCACCCGCCGCTACCTGCTGGCCTCGGTCCGGGCCCGCCCGGGGCTCGGCGGCGGGTGCCCACGGCCCCCAGCCCGCACCGGGCGTGTCGCAGCCCGTCCCGCCGCGCCGCGACTGCCGGGGGTTGCCCGGGCTGGGGACACCGCGCGGCGCATGCCGCCGCGCCGTTACCTAATGCCGGGAAGCGGCTCAGGGGATTAGTCCGGGTCGGCGGCAAAAATAGCTGGCCCAGGGCGAGCCCCGCCACGGAGCTGCCGCCGCCCGCCCCGCCCGCTGCTGCCCCTCGGGACCGCCCGCCCGCCGCCGTCGCGCGTTCCAGGCAACGCCGTGGTCTGCGGTACTGAGGCTGCGGGCCGGGGCTCTGGCTTATCCCAGCTACCAGCAGGAGAAGAATCACTGTGAACATCTCCATCCAAAGCTGTCTCACATCAAAAGCCTGATCCTGCAATAAGCAGGACCTCCCAAGCAAACTGTTGCTGCAGTTTTTTCCCTGCTCATCCAGACTTGTCTTTGAAGCAGTGCCAACTGCTCCAGCTGCCCCGAAACACCTGGGGCCAGCTCATTCCCTACTCCCTGGAGGGCCATGGCTGCATGGGGAGAGCCAGAAACAAAACCCTGATCTTTTGCTAAGGCCTGAGCCAACTCAGGGGGGAATGTGTTACTTTGGGTGGTGGCTTCCCCCTCACCCAGGACCAGCTCTCCACACAGGTCTCACTGAAAGCAAGGTCTGTAGCCATCCTGTTTGCCAAGTATTCCAGGCAGCAAATATACAAATCCTTCATCAGATGCCTGTTTCTCCTCAACTGAAGCTCAGTACCTTCAGTGCAGTTGCAGCACAGTGAGGGACATCTGGGCAGCCACTGCACAGCCCTTCCTCATCCTCTGTCCCTCCTGCCAGAAAGTTTCCCTAGGCCTGTGCTAACTTCACCCAGGCTGCTCTGAGCACCAGCAGTGATGCTCTGGGCCAAACATGCTGAAGAGTTTTACCTGTGTTCAGTGCCCCAGCTGCCACCAGGTCAATAGTCACAGAGCAGGGAGCAAAGCCAGGATTAGAACCACGTCCCTGGCTCTCCTTGGCTTGATGGAGAGCACTGTTCTGCCCAGCAAGGAAGCAGCACTCCAGTTTGGTGTTACATGGGTAATTGTCAGCTGTCAGTGGAACTTGCTGTGTTCCTTTTCCTTGCAGCAGTGCTGGGAGCCCACAGCCAGGTGCAGGGCTCCTGGCAGTCTGTGCAGGGACCACTGGACATCACATGCTCCTCCAAAGGTGCCTAGACACCCGCATGCATTAGGGGACCTGCCACAGCAGCAAAGCACAGAAGGGAAATGCGGTTTGAGATGCTAATGGAGCTGCAAAAGAAATTGTTGTACTGCACAGTTACTGTAGTCAAAGAAGTACATCCTAAGCCTTGCATGAGCTACTGTACTTGGAGAATTCCAGCAGCAAAACATAAGGTAGCCAGGCTTTGAGTTGTGGGGGGGAAAGTCACAGAGAAAGCAAGCTCTGGCTCTTGCCATAGTAACTGCTGCCATGCAGCAATACTTTGAGTGTGCTGACCCTCACTTCAACTTGCATGTAGTCCAGGAACCCAGAACCAGGGCAACAGCTCCTACCTGGTCCGCCCATCTCTTTCCTGCCTTCCCAAAGGAAAGCAGAACACCCTCAGATGGTCAGTCACAGCCCACGCCACATGGTCTAATCCTATCCTCCTGAAGGGAGACCCACAGCTACCAGCCTGTTTCTCAGCATGAGAAGGAATAATTAACTGGTTCTATCTGCCCTCACCGCAGTCAAGCACAAGACTATGACAAACACCCTTGGCCCTACCTGTGTTTGGGTAGAGGCTGTAGGTAGTAACACTCCTCTCCTACACCTGACTACTCCTGCACCAGCTTCAAAGCTGATTTACTGCTACTGCTGAGCGAGGCCCCTGCCAGCCTGCTCCATATGCCTGCACTGCTGCAATCCAACAGTCACAGTGAGCACCACGTACCTCTGAACTCACTAGGGCAGTACACAGCAAAGGCACTTGTGACCACAATTCCCCAGTCCAAAATGTGTGTAAATGCAGCACCCGAAGCCCAACACATTGGGATAGCTGTTGCTGCTACATTCTGGAGGGGCTTGGGCAGCTAAGGAAAGAGGATAAAGGGCTAAAAGCTAAACACAGTGGCTAGGAGGGCTCACTGTAGGGAACAACTTGCAGCAGGAAGCTGCTGCCTATAGAGAACAGGATCCCGTTGCTAGGTCTGATGGGTTGCCCCAGGACAGGACACTTGGTCTTAAGGGGGTCATTTTATTGTTTCACTTCTCCAAATGTACAAAAAAAATTAGAAAATAACTGTACCCCCACCCCCTCCCAAACCACAAAACAAACCTGGGGAGCCCCACAACAGTGCAGCTAAGAGACGGCAGGAAATTAAACATTACTAGATACAGCAGCTGGGGCTCCTCGGCCCGCATGGCCACTGGCTCTCCATAGCCCAGAACTGGCCCCAATCTGACCAGTGCTTCCCCAATTCACACAGAGCTCATCCTCACAAGGTGGCAAGCAGGTACTTTACAAATCCTCCTTCACCTTCTTCTTGGATTTCTTGGATTTCTCTTCTTCCTGCAGCACGGGAGTGTTGGTTGCCTCCCGCTTCAGGTAGCTGATGAAGTCACTCACTTCTCTGCCCCCCTGCAGAAAGCAAATGACTGTCAGGCAGGACCTGTACACACCATGGACTTCCCCTCTCCTGAAGGGGGTTCAGGTGCCTGGCAGGAGACCCAGGTGACTGCAAGCAGAGTTCCCCCCAGGGCCTGCAACACAAAGTACAATAGCCAGTACCATCAGGTGTGTTCCCAGGGTAACAGGACATAGTGCCACCCCCAACTCTCAAAGAGGCTTGAGTATAATTAGAACACCTGGATGCTCTTCACTTCTTTACAAAGTATCAAGAACAGCAAAATATTCACCTCATACTTCTTTGGACTCTCCTTCTTGCCAGCTGGAGCAAAATAGATGGTGGGGAAACTGGAGAGAGAAGAAACAGAGGAGCTCCTGAGATGCTCTGATTTCTATCAGACCAGCCCCAACTGAAGGGACTCACAACCCACACTGCCCTGGTTTAACATGGCACAGCTTCAGTGGCTCTGAGGCACCAGGTGTGGCCTTCAAGAGCCTGGCAGATCTGGCTGAGCTCACAGGTTCAAGTTTGCTAGCTTTTGGAACAGCAAGCCCAGATTTGTTTTCACACTGCCAGGAACAGAATCTCAGCAGATTCCAAAGCAGCAGGACAGACCTCCAGGCAGAGCCAGGACACCAGAATCCTGGAGAAGCCAGGCAGATTAGTGTATTTGTTTTCACTCTTGATTTCTGCACATCAAGCCATTGCCCAGCAGTCACCTAGCTATTGCCTGGCAACCCCCACACCCTTCCCCACGAGGCTCTTTCAGCTCTTCAGTGCTGTCCCCCAAGTCAGACAGAGAGGGACTCATGCACTGACGTGTGGTGTCACAGCAGTCAGACCTACCCTCGGACTTCATAGGGAGAAGGCACATCATTGGCTGTAGCATCCATTTTGGCAATGATGATATTGGGATCTTTGCTGAGCTGTGGGTAGAAAGAACCCATCAGTTACCAATTCCAAAATACAGGAACCCAGCAGTCAGCATGATCTGGGACAGCGTTATCAGAGGACAGTGCGTAGGGAATGCCACTTCACCAACCCCACTACATGGGAGATTTTCATCATGCACAAGGAAAAGACCCAAAAAGAAACTTGGGCAGTTGAGGCCAGTCACTGAATCCGGGAATAGTCCTGTGCCCTAGCCAGTAACACAGACTAAATATACCAGTGTGGTTGCTACCACAGATCCTGCTGCAAGATATCTGCACTCCGCAAAGAGACCAAAATCTGTAGTCTTCAAGAAGGCACAATTATACCCCATTGTCACTGAGGCTAGAAAGAACCTGCAGGATCATTTAGTGCTGCAAAATTCTAGTTCACATTTGCAAGAATCTCAGACTTACCTTCTCCCCCAATTCTTTGTATTTGGGCTCCAGATTCTTGCAGTGGCCACACCATGGTGCATAGAACTCTATCAGGACATCTTTGTCTTGTGCATTAACAATTTCATCAAAGTTCTCAGCCACCACCACCTGTAAGGGTTGATCACACCAGTTAGTTCCTTTGAAGTCAGAGATGAGGCGATGACATGCTCCACACACTCCACCCTCCACCCAAGCCTGCGTCTCCCACACTTGCACAGCGAGCAGCAGAACCAAACACAGCACTCCTCATCTGCACCATGCAGGTAAAAACCTGCCATAAGTTACCAGCACTACCTCCAAGTGAGGTCTGCATACGGTGTCCTCGCAGGAAGATAAAGTCATTTCTTCTTAATCCCAGCAAGCAATCAGCAGGACTGGCTGAGGCCATTGCCCCAAAAACATCTGTGAATCCCGTGACTTGCACTTCTGTGTAAGGCTCTCATCAAAAAGCCAGGCCAGGGAATGTTCTTACTCAGGGCAGAATTGCCTGGGAGGGTGAAAGGCAGGAATTCTACCAGATCTCAGTGATGAGATAAACAGGGAGATCCCTAAAATAGTGCAGTCACGACCAACAGGTAGACCATGCCATGAAGGAGTGAGCACAAACCAAGAGGACAGGCCTTTGTGTAAGCCCTGGAAATCTGGATGCTGCTACACTCACAAAGCACGTAACTGCTGGGGCCAAGCAGCAGTTACTATGCTAAGAGGAAAAAAACAGAACCCAAACTGCAAGCTGCAGGTGATGTCTCCATCACCTCAGAAAGCTGCAGTGGAATAAGGGAGTGAGTAATTCCCCTGTCTACCAGCACAGAGGCCTCTTGAGCTACCACCATGCCTCGCTCCCAGCACTTCCCACAGGCACAGGAAGCTGCTGCTGAGCAGTGTCTCTGCAGCCATAAGCAGCACTCACCTTTACAGGGCCATCGTTGCTTTCAGGAACAGGCTCTGATTTCAGGTATTTTTTCAAGTTTCCATCAAAGTAATCTTGCAGGAATCTCTCCAGAGCCTTTCCGTCACGGCTGAAAGAAAAGTGATGTTACAGCCATCATCACACACACAGGATGAGAGAGGGAAACTTTCAAGGCTTATTTAAGCTACTTCCACCCACACAACAGATGCCACCTGCATCTTTGACAGCACCACTCTGGGGCTGGCTCAGTAGACCTCCAGAACAAGTGCAGTGATGTCCTTAAGGGCTCTGACAGGAGGCTGGATGCACATCCCATTCAAAATTTTAGGCCTTCCAGCATTCTTCAGGTTTTTTTTCAAAATGAAAGGTACAATGAATTCTTCTGCCCTTTACTGCACCCTAATTCCTAACCAGAATTTCAGGATCTTGAATTAAATTCTCTCCATTTGTATAACAGGAGGGGCTGCAAGCTTTCTGGAGAGTAGGAAAACACATGAGCAGGAGCCATTTTGACCCAGCAATTGCTCCTTCCAGCTGCAACAGCCAGCTTTCCTGTTTCCTCAAAGCTAACAAAGTATCATCTGGTCAGAGACCTCTAGACCAAAGTCCATCAGATGAGACCCATTACCATCAAGTTCAAGAACTCACGAGAACTCTTCTTGCATGACATATTTATCTCCTTTGGCAGTTCTGATGGCAACGACGGGGGCCTCACCCACACTGCTGTCCAGACCAAACTCAGAAAGCTCGTGGCCAAAGGTTTTCCGACTAGCAACAGCATAAGACAGTTTGTGGCCAGCATCCAAGAACTTCTTTGCAATCATCATAACTCTGAGGGGAAAACATAAACAAAACCACAAAGCGTTATTTCTTTGAACATTTTCTTCTACATGGTGAAAGACCCTTCAAGATGACATACACATCGGACTAGGAATTCAGTGGCACAATGTGCTCCTCAGAGCCAAGTCCTGTAGAAATGGTGCTGAGAAGCAGACCGGTGTCTGTGGCGACTGAGGCAAGTGTTGCGTTTGCATCCTCCACCTGCGTGACCCCGGGCTCTCAGCACGAAGGGCAGAACTGCACACCACAGCAGTGAGGCAGTTTGTGGGTAGGGTCTAGGTTCCTAAGGACCAGGGATCCAAGAGCAATCACACAGGATTTCAGAGGATTGTCACCCAAGCTATGGAAGTGCAGCAAGGCAGGAACAGTGCAAGGCCGATTTACCCCCACCATTCCCACCTGTTGCGCCAGTAGTTGGATCCCTTGGCATTCTTCTCATAGTCAACATCGTAGTATGCCACCAGCAAGTCCTTGCCCTGGATCAAGTCTTTGTTGTCTTCAGTCATGTGAGGGCAGATGCCAAAGCTGTAAACGAGAGAGGTTAGTAGAGTCCATGACCCCAGAACAGGCTGGACACAGCACACTTGCTTCCCACCCAGGAGTTAAATGCCAGTGATCAATCACACCTCAGGGAGAAATACTTTGCTCATTCCTGCTCAGGATTTTCTCAGTCAAATCTCCATCTCCTGCCACATCAGTGGCTAGAGCTGACCCATTTAAGGCCAAAGTTAGCACAGCTCTCACAGGTTCAGTTTTTAAACAGAATCATGGTTAGAATACGGAGAGTGCATGCCAACAGCCATGTCAGGATTTCAAGAAGGTGTCCCCAAAGGGAAGCAATGCCAAGACATGCAGCAGAAGTGGCAGCAATGAAAAAACAAGCTCTGACATGGCCAAAGCCAACTGGAGCCAGTTCTGTCACATTTGTTGGTGAGGAATCACTCACATGTTCTCCTGGATGAATTTCTTGATCTTTCCACTGGTGATTTTGTCTTCTGGGTACTTGATAGAGCTCTCCTCAAACTTGTTGGTCAGGCGCGGAGGACGGAATAGGACAATACCTCTGTGGGGAAGCAGGTATTGTGAATTAGTTCAAAGTGTCCCTGGGAATCCAAGGACAGCAGCCAGATGGGGCAAAAACCCACTCTCCAGTGACAATCCCCACTCACCATTCATAGCTCAAACAACACTGTCTAGTTTCTTGATGAAACTAGTGCACTAGGTGTAGCTGTCAGAGCCTTCTCCATGATTCAGAGCAGCCACAATGAGAAACAAAACTCTCACCATAACAACGAATACAGAAACAAAATGTCTCTGTTGAGATACTTGCCACACAGAGGCAGACACAAACACTTCGGAGACCATTTACACCTTTCTATCTCAATTCAAAAGAAACACCACTGTCAGCTGAGGAAGAAACCAGACCTTAAGCTGTGCTTAGAAACTGAAACCATTTAAGTGGAATCCATGAATTTGTTCCAAATGCCTAAATAATAAGAAATCTTTGTATTAAGTAACTTACTCTCCATCTTCCTTGTACTTCTGGACCAGCTGCTCCTCGGTGGTGTGTGCAAAGCGGTAGTTATCCCTGAGGCTGTTGGCTGCTTTCATGAACTCCGAATAAGCATCCCCAGATGCATCACCAAAGAAGCCTGCAGCAGAAAGGCAGACTGTGACCTCAAACCAACCCAGCTCTGGACCCTCTGCAGGTCTCAGCATTTTTGTCTACAATGCACTGGATCAATCCTGAATCCAGTCCTTCAGTGTATGTTGAGGTATTTACCTTCGACAGCTTCTCTCCCATTTTTGGGGACCTCCTTGCACCCCCCCCCCCAACCCTTTCCAGCAGCAGAAAAGTTACTCAGGAGAAGCCCTAGTTGGTCATTCAGCCAAGGACAATCATCCCCTGAACAGCCAAACATCCACTGGTGATTGTGTAACAACTGGCACTTAATACCAGTAAGTTTAGGAATGCTGGTTAATACTCCTGTGGTCATACCTACAAGATGGCACCTGATTTGCACCATCTGCTGTTGCCACATGTAACCACAGACACCCAATGCCAACAGGCCTCTGATGCCACCAGAGCAACAAACACACCCAAAGCAACCCAAAGCTACCTGATGTCAGCCAGCCAAGAAAGCAACAATCATTGGAAAACAAATACTATAGTGCCAGGGGAGCCAACAAAGCCGGATGGTCATGGGAAAAAAAAAATAAAAGAAAAGAAAAAAATTGGAGGGAATACCCAAAGGTCCTCAAATAAAATCTCCCACTTGAAGCGGGAACAGCTCCAGTCAGACTAGGTTGCTCAGAGCTTTGTCCAACTAAGTTGTGAAAATCTCCCAGGCTGAACATTTTAAAATCCCTCTGGATACATGTTCTAGGGCTTTATTGTTCTCATTACCAGCAGTGGTTTTGTTCACGTCCATCTGGAATTTCATTTGCTGCAGCCCATGGTACTGCCTCTGCTCTTTCCACACGAGCTCCCAGAGCCCACTCATTTCAGGATGCACCACCTCTACTCACCCACGACAGAAGCATCTTTATCGCCAATGAACTTCTCAAACTCAGCCACAGAACCGAGAGCCACCGAAGCAGGTCCCGCCTGTTTCTTGAGATGGCTGACAATCCCATCTTGAAAGATTAGTAAAATAAGTAAAGGGATCAATACCAAGTTCCACAAGACATTTTTCAAGCTTCCTAAACCAGAAATAGTTTCTGCAGAATCCATACACATCTCTCATACGATAAATATGTGAACTGAAGGACTGCTCCCATTAGCTTCACACAGGAGCTTTCTAGCATCCTGGCAACTAGGAGCTAATGTGGAAACCTTCACCTTTAAAGGAGAGCTTTAAAGGAAAATAAACATCCCAGGCTTTGCCAGCACTAAGAGTTCTGGAGAGAGTAAGGGGTTGGGGGGTGTATGTGTAGGTGTGAACCTTCTCTGCATCCCTGGCTGTTATATGCTGCCTCCTGCTGCAGCTCAGCAAACCAGATGCTGCCAAACAGTTCTTACCTGCTGTTCTGGGCCCATCATAGGTCCCTGCCTCTTCTCCATCTCGAAAAATCTTTAATGTGGGATATCCACTGACTCCATACTTGTTACAGGTGTTGGAATTTGCTGTACAGTCAACCTAAAGGAAAAGAAACCTTGCTACAAGGACTGAGATCCAGCCCTAACACACTAATCACAGACAAGGGACTAGAGGGATCCGTCACACACTGCCTGGTACTCGACAGCCCAGACTGGGAAAGAGGTAGCACAGGTATAACGAGACGCCCGGAAAAATATTGAGAAAATACTGCAAAGACTAAATAGTTTCGAGTTCGACCAGACTACACACCAAAAAAATACTAGAAAGGATAGTTTCTTGCAATCAATAACACGGCATTTCTCAGTACCTTGTCAGTCCCAAAGTTCATATAACATTTGAAGAAAACAGGCTGACCTGACCAGGAGGCCATGGTGCCAAGAGTCCATGCCACTTCCCATAAAGGAAGAGACCCTGATTTGAGAAAACTCTACGAGTTTTTGTACAGAAAAGAAAGCTCCTCGTCAGCATGCCTCAGTGGGTGCGTGCAGCACGGCGCTCGCTCTCAGCCTCATCATCACACAGCTCCGAGCAGGCCTATTTCGCCGGCTGGGGCGAGCCCTCACACACCCTCTGCACAGCCGCCGCGCGGCTGCGGCCCTGCAAGGACCGGCTTCCAGATTGTTTTAGGGCTCCAAGGCATCAAAGAAACGACGTCCGTCAGGCCTGCAGAGCAGGAGCCCGGTCACCGGCCGCCCCGGGTCCGGCCCAACGCGGGAGCCTGTGCTCACCTTCACGAGAGGCACGATCCCCTTCAGCCGGGTCGCGGCCGACTCGTACTCCGGCGCCAACCGCTTGCAGTGTCCGCACCTAGGGGCACGGAAGGGAGTCAGACCGGCCGAGCGCCCCTCTCGGCCCGCCCCCGGCCCCCCGCCCCCAGCGGCCCCTCACCAGGGCGCGAAGAACTCCACGAGCACCAGCCCCGGGCGCTCGGCCAGGCCACTCTCGAAATCGGCATCGCTCAGCTCCACCACGTCGGAAGCGCGAGCGCCGAGGGCGAGCAGCACGAACAGCAGCACCGCGGCAGGCAGGGCCGGCTGCGGGGGCCGGGGCGCGGACATGACGGCGGGAGCGGCGGGAGCGGCGCGTCCGGGAGCGGCGGGGCCGGGAGCGGCGGCTGAAGGAGCGCCGGGGCCGCAGCCGGAAGTCCGGCCCCCGCATCCGGATCTGCCGTGTGGCAGCTCCTGATTGGGCGGCACGTCACGGGGCGCGTGCCAGCGGGGGCGGGGTTTCCGCGCCGGCCCCGCCCCTCCTCATGGCCGCCGGTGCTCGGCGCTGCCCGGGCGGCGGCGGGGGCGGGCCGGGGCTGCGGGCTGGTGCCCGTCTGCCATCCTCGGGGCAGTCCCCGAGCACCGAGCACCGAGCTGTGTTACGCCGACCACAGCGCCTCCCTTTCCCCGGCCGGGACAGGGGGCCGCGGAGGCTCCCCGGGGCCGCGCGCTGCCGATCCGCGGTCGGTCTCCGGGAGCTTTGCTGGCCTGACGGCTTTAACGGTGCATTAACCCCGCCGTGTCTGGATCGCGCAGTGCCGGCGCGGCGGTGACACGTGCGCAGCACATGCCGCACGACAGCGCTCGGCTCGCTGCAGGCTTGCCGGCTGGATTTCGCTCACGCATTTTCGCCCACCACCCCTCACGCTCCGGCCCTGCGACAGTCTGGCGTTCCCCTGGCCCTGAGCCAAACCCGGGATCGGGTCTTTACCCCGTAACCCCATCCGTCGGCAGTTGCACCTTCTGCTGGGGTCTGCGGTCAGAAGGTCCTTCGTCTGTGCCATCCCGGCCGGGGTGCTCGGCTCGCCCCCAGCTTTGACCAGGCACAGCCTGCTCCCACCTCGCACCACCGTGTCTCGGTCCTGCCAGGGCCTGGGGCTGTCCCCGCACAAAACCCCGATTCTCACCCTCCCTTTGAAGCGCGCCGGGCAGCTCAGGTGGGCCTTGGGGGACAATGCATCAACTGGTCCTCGGTACCCCGTTTCCGCCTCACCATCCGTTTCTCCTTAGAGCCCACGTGCTCCTGCCCTCGCCTTGTCAGGTCCCTACCGCTGACCGCTGAGTTTTAGCAACTGCTCCGTCTCCCCAGAGCTGATGACTGGGGCCAGCCCTCATCAGCTCACCTCCGGCACGGGGGCAGCCGCCCGGGCTGTTTCTGGCATTTTTGTCACCAATATTGAGCTGCATCAGCCAGTCGGCCCCAGGGCTGCGGGAACAACCCGCGTCACGTCTGTGACTCCACCGTCGCCATTGCGACAAAGAGCGGCGGGGCCGGGCCCGCCCCGGGGAGCGCCGTGCGCCCGGCATGCGCGCCCCGCGCCGGCAGGGGGCGCTGCCCGCCGCCCCGGGCCGCTCCGCTCCGGCCGGCGTGGGGCGGGCGGGGCCCGACCGAGCCGTACCCGCAGCCCCGGGCCGTGTCCGGTGTCCGCAGCACCGAGCAGTATCCGCAGCCCCGGGCCGTGTCCGCAGCACCGAGCAGTATCCGCAGCACCGAGCAGTATCCGCAGCCCCGGGCCGTGTCCGCAGCCCTGGGCAGTGTTCTGCCGCCCGGCTGCCTCCGCCCGTGCCGGGTTCCCGTTATCAATAATGCACGAGCTCGGCATCGTTTGCGGTGGGGGGGCTGGCGTCGGCCTCGGATTAGAGCCCAGAGCCGAGGCCAGCGACAGTCGGCTCAGTCGCACCGTGGGCGTCCAGCCCCGGCGGCAGGAGCGGGGTGAGCAGGCAGGGACCGGGCAGGATCCCGTGCCGGGGAAGTATCAGGTGTCACAGCTTGTCTCGGCGGTCTGTGGGACGGGGGTCTCTGGGGTTGCCAGTGTCGGAGGAAGGCTGGGAGCCGTAGCGAATGCGGGAGCGGCGGGGGCCGTACTGCGGGAGGTGCCGGAGCGAGCCCTGCGGGACCTCGTCTATCTCCCTCTCCCTCGCTCCTCCTGCCCGCAGGACGCAGGAATGGCTGCTTTCCTTCCCAGCCCGGGGATGCTGCTTCTGCTGGTGCTGCGGGACCCCAATCCCAGTGAGTGAGCACGGGCCTCCGGGAGTGCAGCCGCCGCGGATAGATGCGTGCTCCAGGGCCGGTTCTGCTCCCTCAAGTCTAGAGACGTTCCTCGCTACTGCGCGGGCCCAGGGAACGACTCCCAGGACTGACACCCGCTCCTGGCACTGACCGGTGCATGTGCCCTGCTCAGCCACCAGTGGCTGGGAGCGGCCAGCGCCCCGCTGGGAGTCAGAGCTATGGCTCAGGGTGAAAACTCCCCTTTGTCCCAGCGTCCTTATCCTTGTAGCAAGCCTGCCACAAACCCACTGTGAGACGTTGAGCAAGGAGCTCAGAGGGAAGGTGTGGATTGCACAGGCAGTGCAACGTTGCTCTTTCCTGCAGCCTGTGCTCTGGGACCTGCTCCAGGACAGTGAGGGTACTCCTGACTTTGAGATCCTGGTGCAGGCACTGCCCATTCAGGATCCTGGCTGCAGCCCATGCAGGATCCTGAGGAGCATGGGGCCCACTGGCTCTGCTCTCCCACTGCCTGGGTGCTCAAGACACATTTCCCACAGGAGTACCGTCATTTGCCAGAGGAGACCTTCCGGAGTGTGCTGCTCAGTGTGGGACGTGAGGCCATGCAGTGCTTCCTGGCCCTGCTGCACTACTTCTGATACCAGCTGGGAGGTGGCCGGGGTAGATGGGATGGGGCAGGGGGTGCAGAGCCCATGTGTGGTGATTGTGAAGCCTTGTGATGGGGGGGAAGTCTGAGTGTTGTCTCTGCAGGGGGACAGGGTGCTGGGAGGTCAGTGGGGTGGTGAGTGCTGGGGCAAGAAGAAGCCTGAGCCATGGCTACAGCAGCGCATGTTTATGGGGTCTGACCTGACGCATTGTAGGTTACATGATGCAGCGACATGCTGGGCACAGAGATCGCACAAGCTACAGGGGGACCTGGGTCCCACAGCGCTGGCGCTGCCATGGCCCCCTCAGTGCCGGAACTGCTGCAGCGGCGAGGGGATGCGGATATCCTGCCCCTTCTCCAGCCGCCGCTCACAGTCGATCAGGTAGTTCACACCATCGATCACCAGCTGCACCAGTTCCACCTGCACCAGGAGCACAGATGTGGTGACTGAGGGACTGTCCTGGGAGCCACACCACTTGGCCACTCCTGCTGCATGCAGGGTAGGCACTGCCACTCCCAGCACCCACATGTTGGCCCCAACACACGGCCCTGGGGCTGCATGGGCACTGTGGGCCCGTCATGCAGACACATTCCAGAACCTCCCTTCCCAGCTCTGTCTGGCACCCACCTCTGACTTCCCCAGACGGTCCAGGTTGGAGATGTCAAAGATGCCACCTTTGGCTGCAGTGTCCACACCACCCGTCCCACGCTTCTGTAGCCGGAGGTTCTCTAGGATCTTAGGGAAGCGGCTGTCCTGGTGCCCACAGAAAGTGTCAGTGCTCAGCAGGAACAACAAGGGAGTCAGGGCTCTGTAGCCAAATCCTCCCTGGTGCAGGCCCCTGCTGCTCACAGGGTCCTGTCAGTGGGTCACCAGCCCTACCCAGAGTCCTGCCCTGAGCAGACTCAGGCTGACACCTGGGACCTGGGCCTTTCTGGCCAGGACTGCAGGCAGTAGCTGGACCCTATGCCTCCTAGGGGAACCTGAGCGTGGTCCAGGGCTGGGTCCCATGTTGTCCTGCACCTATGTGGCTGAGCTCCCCACAGTCCTAGCCTGGCTCACCACAAAACTGGCCATGGTAATACCTTACTGAGCAGTGGCAGCTTGATGTGGACACCCGCTCGCAGCCCCGTGCCCAGGTTAGAGGGGCAGGTCAGGATGTAACCCAGCCGCTCATTCCACATGAACTCCCAGCCTCGCTCCTGGATTAGCCGCTCCACCTGAGTTAGAGGCACAAGCAGTCGTTCAGCCCTGGCTGAGGAGCACCCAGCAGAGGGCCAGCACCACAGGAGCCCTGCCTGCTCCTCTTTGCCTGTTTATGGGGCTGGCACAGCAGAAGCTGTTGGACACTCACCTCCTTTAGGCCCCGGCAGAACCGCTCAAATACACGCTTCATGTTGCCCCCCTTCTCCATGGAGATGACACGTGTGTGGTCCTCCTCATTGATCCAGATCAAGAAGCTCTTCTGGTGGTTGTGCCTAGGGACAGGGCAGTGTTTGACTGTGCTGGCAGCTTGCAGAGACCCTTTGCCCACTCAACTGTGCTCCTTCTGCCCCTGCCACCATGGTATTAGTGCTGCCCTTGGTTCTCATGTGCTGACTCCACCAGGGTGGGCAGCCAGGAGATGCTCCTGGAGATGGGCCAGTGTCCATGCACATGTATCACCGCTGGTGACGGGAGCTGTCTCCAGTGCCTTGGGCACAGGTGGGTGCCAGCATGGTGGTGACCCAGCCTGGACTGGGGACGGGAGCATGGCTCCTGCACCATGCAGACAGTGGGAACGGGCTTGTGAGGCATGGAGTGTGCACTGGAGGGCTGGGTTAGGTGCAGCTGGAGCTGGGAACCGTATGTGCCCTGGAGATGTTTTCCATGTAAAGCGTCAGCGAGGGTGGCATGGGCGGACAAGTGTGCTGGCTGCTGCTCTGCAGGAGTGTGGGATGTTGCATGGCTGTGCAAAGATGCTGGGAGGGAGCAGTAAGATGCAACCGTGGCAGGGTAGGTTTGTGTCACATAGAGTGTGCAGAAGCCAGGAGGAATGCTGGGGATTGCCCAGGGAGCAGAAGGCAATTTGAGGTTTTTGGCAGCCTTAGAGTGCAAGGTGCTGCAGGATGGTGAGAGCAGGCAGGATTGACAGCTGGTACTGGCTCCACAGTCCCTTTTGCCAGTACTGTGCTGTGTTTGTGTAGGGAACAGTAGACTGCTGACAGTGATGCACAAGGAGCTCCCAGGTGAGGCCACAGAACCCATGGTGAGCACGGCCCAGAGGCACTGGTGCCATGTGCTAGGGTCTGTGGCATGGCAAACACGGGAAACGTGGGTGGCAGGGCTGAGATGGATGGAGCAGTACGTCCCCCCCATTTCTGCCCTGCCGCCCAGTGCCAGGGCAGAACCTCACCAGATCCCTCGGGCGTCAGGCCAGTCCCGAGCCATTCCTGCTGCTGTCAGGAGCGGGGACACCGGCTTGTCAAAGAGGAAGTGGTCCTGGAGGGAGGCAGAGTTCATGGGCTCACCCAGGCTGCATGGCTGGAGCCAGGGCACCCTCACTAGTTCCAGTACTCCCTGTCTCACTGGTCCCACCTGCCATGCAGGAAATTCACCACGGCTCTCCCAGGCAGGGCACCCATGGGCAGGAGCCCCTTGCCTTCCTGGCCCGGGAGGCTGAAGGTTGCTGGTGCACAGCCCACCCTGTGCCAGGGGCTGGTGGGGCACCAGCTGAGTGCAACAAGCCTGCCTTCCTCTGGGCATGGGCAGGGAAATGGGGTCAAGAGTCAGAGGTGGCCATGAGCTGCTGGGGCTGACTTTAGAGAGCTCCTGGCTCCTGAGGGCTGAGCAGCACTGTGCTGTTGGGCTGCCTTGCTAGGGCAGGGCTCCTGGTTGAAGAAGACAGCATAGCTGTAAAAAGAGGCTGCAGCCTCCCAGAGAGACAGTGCCAGGAAGGGGCACTGCATGCACCGGGGGGCTGGTTGGGAGCTGCACGGACTCACATCAATGAGCTGCTGTTGCTCGTTCTCGGTCATCTCGCTGAGGCGGTAGTACCGGCCCGCCAGGTCCCCGGTGAGGCCACTCAGTGCATCCACAACCACTTTCTCCACCTCTCGTCTCTCGGCACGGGTGCAGGCTGGCGGCAGGCTCAGGCCACGGATGCTGCGCCCAGTCCGGACCCGAGACGAGAGCACATAGCGCTCATCAAACTGGCCAAACTTTATCTGGAACAGACAGGAGCCACAGGGTGCTCATGGGGTGGCCCTGGTGCTGTCAGGGCCCTACTCCCAAGGCCCAAGGAAGGACACCCGCATGCAGCACCACTGTCCAGCTTCTGCACCTTTGTGGCGTCCAGGTCTGTGACGTGCTTCATGGTGCGGGGGTTGTATCCATTGTGCCGCTCCTGAATCACAGGGTCAAACAGGTCGGCAAACACCTGGAAGCAAGTGGGACAACGTACAGCAGACCAAGGGCTTCATGAAGCCCCTGCCACAAGCCTGGCAGGGCCCCACTGCCAGTATGGGGGACAGCGTGTCCTGCAGTGCAACAGCAATCCACGGGGCAAGTGGAGCAGGAGGCTGCAGGGCTCCAGCAATAGCTGCTCCAAAAGAGCCCTGTGTCCTGCAGGAGCATGTGGAGACTTTCCAGGGGCCTCTCCAGCTGCTAAGGCTGAGCAAGAGGAGGTGGGCAGTAATGACCCCGGCTGCTGGTTGTACCATGGGTACTGGGACTCCTCTGGCTGCTGGCAGGCAAGGCTCTGGCTGCCACTCACCTCATAGGTCTCTTCATCACCAGCTACGATGCCCACAGTCTTGATGAAGGGATGGCCAGGGTTGTCGACGCCAGTCTGAATGCACTGGTCCAAGGTCCAGCCATTTGGGGTTGCCTTGTCACAGAGCCTGGCGTAGATGGCTGGCGTCAGGTTGCTGGCCATGCAGTTGTTGTGCTTCCGCAGGTCAGGGTACTCAGCGCTGTGGGAGGAGACACCAATGAGTTCTTTGGGGCCAGGGGACCCCTGCACTTGTGCCTGTGCTCCACAGAGACTCTTGGTGCAGGTATGGGCAGGGGAGCTCAGGGAGGGGTCAAATACTCTGCTTATCTACAGCAACTGGGAGCAGGGAGGCAGTTACAGGCCTTGCAGGGCAAGGGCAGTGAGATCCAAACCCAGGGCTGGCACTGAACCAAGAGTCCACAGGCAAATCCGGACCAGTCCTTAGGGAGCGGCTCCTTATCAAAAACACAGCAGGGCCCCAAAGTGGGAGAACCTGCTGGGTGAGCAGTGGGGCCATGTGAGTCCATCCCCACACTGAGCTGCCAGGGCAGCTGGGCTGCAGAGTGGGGGTCCCACTCCCCTTGTCCTCCCTGGGGCTGCCCTAATGCCAGCTCAAATGGAAAGGGGCCGCTCCTTGCCTGCTGATGCAGCGGGTAGGGGAGGCAGGACATGCAGTCTGCAGGGTCCTGGCTTGCTTGACCCCTGGACCTCTGCACCTCTGCCCCCCGGATGCTGTGGGGCAGGAGATTGGCTGACCCTGATCTGCAGCACAGTCCTAGTGCAGTTTATTGTATTAGGGGGATACTTTCCTCTAATCAGCTTAGAGGGAGGCTGTCTCTTGACCTCATTCCCACTTTAGACAGGCTTTGTGCTTGTTCTGCACTCACAGGGAAATTGGCAGGCAGGACCTGCTTGCCTTGGCCAAATCTCTCTTGAGGGTGCCTCCACTCACCTTAGTGGGACAGGACTGGCCCTTGTCAGCCCAGGAGACCACACTGGTGGCTGGAGGGGGTCCTACATTCCTGGGGACACCCTTCTGAGAGAGGCCTGCTTTGGGGGTGACATAGCTTGGGGTGAGTGTCCATGTGGGAGGAAAGAGGCCTGGGCTAGCACAGGTCTGGCTGCTGGGAGCAAGTCAGACATCAGCACTAGAAGCAAGTCCTGGCACCCCCTGTGCTCAACTCCTGCTCTTGGGCTGAGTGCTCACACTGGACATTGGTTCTGGCTGCCAGCACCAATCCTGTGCTGCAATGCAGAGCCCTGTGGCTGCCACTGCCTCCTCCCCTGTGTCTGCAGGCCAAGGAATGTGGCCCTTCGCCCACAGCTTGGCTACTGCTCATGGCTTCCTGTGCTGTGCAGAAACAAAGGGAGGTAGGGCTCCCATTGCATCGTGTGGGGAAGCACTAGCGCTGCTGCCTGGACCAGCAGAAGGAGGCATTTGCTCCAGACAAGAACTGGTCCCAGGGTTGAGGGGGCTGCTTTCAACCCACACAGACCTGTGCCCTGATGAGATGATCCAGCTAAGAGGCTGACGTGGCACGCATGGGATGCAGCCTGCCCTGGCCTCCCTCACTGCTTCTGCCCCTGTCATCTGCTGGCCACTGTCTCCCCAGGGTGACACACTTGTAAAATGCATTTGCTGATCAGAATGGGACACTTGGACAGGTTCCTCCACTGCTCATGCTGCTGGGCATGCCAGGACCACTTGTTGTGCTTTCTGTGTGACAGAGGATGCCCAAGAGCAGTAGAGGTTCCTAAGGAAAGCCAGCTTAGTCCCAGCAGGCAGGAGACTGCTATGGGTTGAAGCATGCTGTCTGCCACAGCTGTCTACACCTTCCCTGAGGGGTTCAGCATCCAAACCCTGAGACTCCAGGCTCCTGCCTGCAGGTGCTGTGCCTACTGCAGTGCTGACTGAGCACCTGATTGGAGTGCACCCGCCCCAAACAGCCCCAGACCACAGCCAGCAAACTGGGACAAAACCTCTCTTCAGCCTTTCTAGAGCACCTGAACTCAGATGGGTGTTGCCAGGACCAGCTGGGTAATGCTCGGGTGAAGGTCCTGAGCACCTGGTGCTGCGCTCACTGTGATGCCACAGCACTGCTGGGGGAGGCTGTGTCCAGGCTGGCACTGGAGAGCTCTGGCAGTGGCACCACACTCCCGCCATGTGCTCAGGGTGCCCAGGAGTACACTGTCATAGTGTCAAGATGATGCTGCACCTGGGCTGCTTTGACCCCTTGGTTTTGGTCCCCAAGGCTGTTTTTAAAATTACGGCCATTTCAGCACCATCTGTTTTATTCCCACAAAAATTTTGTTTTGTGCCACAGCACCGAGTGATATCTTAAAAGTCTTTTCCAACCTCAGTGATTCTATGATTCCACGGTTCTGTGGTATTGTGGGCTCCTGCCCAGCTGCAGAGGCTGGAAGTGTGGATGTCTGCCAGGAGTGCAACTCAGCAGTGGTGCCCATGCTGTCCTGTGCTCACTGCAGCCTGCTGTCCTGCCCATGACCTCAAGGTGCAGCTGCCCTCTCTGCCCTTGAGCAAGCAGGTGCCTGACCCCAGAGCAGACCTGCCCAGCAGCCAGCAGGGATTATTACTCCATTGTCTACTGACTGGGCAGCTTCTCCAGAAGTGACAACTACCTGCACCTCCCCACAGCTCTTCACCTCTAATGTGGCAGCCTCCAGTGCCCTTCCTGGCATCACTGGCCTGAGGTGCCCAGGCAGTCCTAGCCACACATGGCCTCTGGAGAGGTGTGGGGGTGTGTGGGGTGAGCAGCAGACCCTGTGTCGTGGCATGGAACTGGGAGCTGGCAGGCAGCCAAGCACGAGGCTTGCTTACGCAGGGAGGAAGGGGCTTGGGCTTTGTCTGGAGAGGCTTTGGCAGGGAGCCCCAACATGGTGGCCCAAATGTGGCGCCATGCCTGTCATAGGACCCACCTGGCAGAAGGCACAGGGTGCCCATGTCTCCTTGAGGTGGGAGTGCCTGTGCCCTCACAGCATGGCCATCCATACTCCAGTGCTTCTGAAAGGAGGCTGTAGAGTGTTGCTCAGACCCCTCAGGGCTGCTGCCAATGTCTCTCAGTTTTTAACTTAAAGACTAGAGGGGCAAAATCCTCGGGGGAATCAGCTGCAGAGTGAGAGATTGCAGCTCACCCCTAGGGCTCCATCCAGGTTCTTTTCAAGTGTCAGCACTGTCACAAAACCATTCCCAACTGAACAGAACCCCCCAGGAGGCTCATTTTAGAGCTTCTCAGCCACAGCCTCACCTTGATTTCATCCCCTCCTGACCTGATGTCTGCGTCTCTGCAGTTGTTCAGAAAGCTGGAAAACATCCCCCTCTTGGGAGGTAAATAATCAATAACATCCGGCCTTTGTAATTCTATGAACTCAGTCAATTTCTGTCCCTGACTTTCTGTAGCCCAATGCAGCTTGCCAGAGCCCCAGTGCCAGCTCCTTGTGAGCCCTCCACATGCCCAGAGTTCCCAGTCTGCAATGCAGCACCGCAACACACCACTCTGACTGTCGGCATTTGGTGCAGGGATGGCAGCAGCTGCTGGTGTTCGGAGCAGCAACGTGCTGCCTCCTTCCCACCCTGCTCCTTCCCTCTGCACAGTCTCTGCTGGCATTGGGATGGGCAGGAAAACTCAGTCCTCATTTTTCTGGCCTGCTTCTAAGATGTGGTAAGCCAAGCAGCTGTTGCCACATAAGGACTGGCTGGTGGCCGCCACGTCCCTCTCCCCTTCTGGCCCGGCCCCGTTCCTCCTCTGCCTAGCTCTTGTGAGACACAGGTAGCTACTGCGTCCAGTCCTGTCTGGCGGCGTGCTGCTCTGTGGTCCTCAGGGCTGGCAGCACAAACACTGGGCAGGACCAGCCTCTGCCAGGGCAAGTGATGGTGAGTGGAACCGTGGGAATGTGAGGCACTTGGCCCTCCTGGCCTGGCTGGGCTTCCTAGGGCAGCAAAGAGCCGTTTGGAGGGGAGTGACGTGAGAGCTTCTGGTCTAGAGCTTGAACCTTAGCATTGTGCTGCAGCTGTGACACTTATCTGGCTTAAGGGATCAGGCGCTGGGTATGCAAATAGGGCCAGGGCTCTTGCAGAGACAGCATTACCTCAAAAGCACCCCTAAGCCAGCCTGTGGCCGTGTATGCACCCACTTGGCCCAGCTCAGCTCTGTGCCCACCTCCCTGAAGTCCTGACTGCACATCTCATTGTCATCCAAAATCCACCCATGGGGCTGTTTGCTCAGCACCTACAGGCCCCTCCAGCTCTCCCTTTAAAAGCTGGCCCAGAGAGGGAAGAGCCAGGACCTGCCAGCAAAGCTTTTCTTTTCAATAGAGGAGTCCCTGTCCCAAAGGCAGGCGCGTGGGAAGGCTGGTACAGCCAGATGAGGTCGGGCCAGGGGCTACTCTGACACCAGCTCCCACAGAGATCCGTGGTGTTCTGCCAGCAGGACAAAATGGACCCTTTGCTCCATCCTGTTCCTACCAGGACATTGGCAAAGACTCCCTGGCTTCTCTTGGGCCGAGCTTGGGGTATGTCCCCACCGGCACTGGCGGTCCCAGCACTGCTGTCTCCCAAACAACCCCAATCTCTGCCCTCCCGGTCATCCCGGGAAGTCCCCCTGGACCCCAGTCCTACTGTCAAGCATTTGTCCCCTCCCGCTCTCGCATGTCCCCGGCTGCAGCGGCTTGTCCTGGTACTCTGGGACCACCCAGGGCAGCTGGCAGCTCCGGGGCTCCCTGCCCGGACCGCAGCGCCCAGAGCCAACCCCCGGACACGGGAATGCGCCCGGGGCGGCCCCCGCAGCCCCGGCCAGCGCGGGTCCCGGGAAGGGGGCCCGTGGCAACCCCGACGAACCCCGGAGAGCCGGGACTCGCGCTCTCTGGTTCCTGCGGGACCGCACCCGGTCCGTGGCTGTGCCGGTGTCCTTGTGCGCGGGGCCGGCGGAAACGGTGACCAGCAGCCCGAGGCGGGGCGGATCCATCCAACACGGCTGAGCCCCTGCGGCCGCTCCGTCCCCCTCCTGGCCCGGGGCCCCGGGGCAGGACGGGCTTGGTTCAGGGCCTCCCGGTCCTTCCCGCCATGGACGAGCAGCGTCCATCGCGTCGCCCCCATGAGCTGCTCCGGGACCCGCCGCCCAGACTCGAGCCGGGGGGCGGCCGCCGCGCCCGCCCCCGGTGCCGCTGCCGCTGCCGGTGCCGGTGCCGGTGCCGGTGCCGCAGGGATCGTCCCCTCCCGCCGCCCCCCGCCCGTGCGCCCTCGCCGCCCGCGCACATTACCTGGGCGGGTATCGCCGACGCTGACGGTCGCCCGCGCTGACCGAGTCCCGGGCGAGTAGGAAGCCGGCGGCGAGAGAGCCGGCGCCCACCATGGCCAGGAGGCCGGCGGAGCGGCGAGCGGAGAGAGCGCGGGCGAAGGTGCTGGCCATGTCGGAGCGGCGGAGCAAGCGCGCCGGGGCGGGCAGCGGACGTGAGGGGAATGGGAACGGGAATGGGAACGGGAACGGCGGCGGGGCGCGCGGGGGGCGGGGAGCCGGCGGGGCACGGGGGGGCCTGGCGGCACCGCCACCTGCTTGGTGCCCCGCCCCGCCCCGCCCCACCGAGGCCGCCGCCGCTTTCAGCACCGCTCGCCGGACAGCGCCGGAGGGGCGGCTGCGCCGACACGGGCCGGCTCCGCTGCGGGACCCACACCTCGGAGCCCCTCGCCGCGCCCTGGGGCGGGCGGGCGCGGCCGGGTCAAAGTTTGTCCACCCGAAGCCGGGAGCGGCGACCGCAGCTCCTCGACGGGATGCGGCCCGCGATGGGTCGCGGAGTCGGGGGCCTGTTCTCGGCGGTCACCAGCCCTCCCGCAGTGCCCGCCACGCCGACGGGGCCGTATCAGCGGGCCAGGAAGTGCGCTGCGTTCGCTACCGCAGACCCCCGAGGGACGGGAACTGCTGGCACACAGCTGCGCTGCTCCGGCACATGGAAAGTGGCCGTAGGGTAGAACCGCGGGCCCAGCCCGGTAGGGCCGCTCCGGGCGCGTGTCCCGCCCGGTGCAGCCGCGCGCTTGCCGTTCCAGCACGGGCCCGGCGCAGGGCCCGCGCCCACGTGCGCGCGGCGCGCCTGGGCGCGCGGCAGGTCCCGCCGCCGCCGCCAGGGGCCGCCGTGCCGTGCCCGCTCGCGGCCCGGCCGGCCCGCCTCCTCCGCGCCAATTGGCTGCCTACGGCCGTCAGCAGACGCTGATTGGCCGGCGGCAGCGCCCGCAGCGCAGGGTGCGCTCGGAGGCCGCAGGTGAGCGCAGCGAAATGGCGGCGCCTGGCGTGGCGCCCCCTGCTGCCGCCGGAGGGGGCAGGGGCGGCCGAGGGGCCAGGGCCGGGGCCGGGGCCGGGTCGGGAAGCGAAGAGAAGCGCAAGTCGGGGAGGGGTAGGGCGGCCGATCGCGCCGCTGCCGGGCCCTGTTAGTCGGCGGCTGTCTGGGAGCGCCGGGTGGACGGCAGCGGCGGCGCTACGGCGAGGCGCGACCCGGTCCCATGCCGCTCCCGCGGCTCGCTGCCGCCGCCACTCGCCTGTGCCTGCCGGGCCCGGGGTTCGGCCTCCCGCGGCGCGGGAGCTCCGCCCGACTCGGGCGCAGCGGCGGGCGAGGCTCGTCCAGGCCGCTCGGGGCCTGTGCGTGCCGGCGCGGTGCCGGTGCTGCCCGCTCTCCGGGCAGCGGCGGCTCGCCCTTTGCGGGGCTGCTTGAGGTCGCGCCGCTCTCCCGGCCCTGTCCTGGCCTCTCTGCCTCTGCCCCGCTCTCCGGGGCCGCTGTCTCTCCCAAGCCTGGCAGGCCGGTGTTTGTGAAGCCGCCACGGTGTGCGCGGGGTAGAGCGGCAGCGGCCTCCCGCAGTAAACCCTCAGTGGCAGCCACCGTGTCGGAGGAGTTCCCGGTGCTGAGGAGTTTCACGCTTTACAGAGGTCTCACGAGTCTGATTAAATATTTCGTTATAAGCAATGTAAGACACGGACGGGTCTCGCCGCTGTGCGCGGCACGCCCTGTTCGGTGTGCGGGGCAAACGGAGGGATCGCCTCGATGCTCCGCTCCGCCCTCCGCCTTTGCGGCTCTCGCTGTGTTCCGCCGGCCTGAAGGCGCCGCTTGGATCGACTGAACTTGACTTCAGCTTCCTGGCTGTGAACGCCTTGAATGCCTGTGTTACCAGAACAGAGGGATTTCTCTGATACACCGTGTCCAAATAGTTTTAATTATTAACCCTAGAATAGGTGATGGTTCTGTTCTGAAGAATTAAGTGCCCATGATATGAGCACAGCTTTCGCCATTTTAAAGTACGGAATTAACCTTAATGCAAACAGCCCTTGTAACAGTGGAAGTAACTCTCCGTGTGTCACTGGTCATGCAGAAGTGTGTTAGTGGTCATGCATGCAAAGGTCCTTCACTGCTCAGGGCCTAAGCTTTCAGGGTTGGTTTTTTTTGGACTGGTTGGTTGATTGGTTGTAAGGCCATCAGTATTTTCAGGTATTTCTACAAGACATTGCCAGCATAAGTGTTTTAAAATGCCAGCTATGTGTATTTTTAGAAGTCATTATCCTGCATGTACTTGACCTGGCTTGGCTAGGCTGTGGGTCTCTAAGTTGGATCACGCTTGCTGGCTTTCTGCTTGCCAGGGTAATCCCAAATTCCTGCCACTGACAATATGATAAGTCATGTTCCTGTCAGTCAGCCCAGCACTACAGAGACTGCATCTGCACCTTTTGTT
The DNA here is from genome assembly GCF_026979565.1 of Vidua chalybeata. NCBI lineage: Eukaryota > Metazoa > Chordata > Aves > Passeriformes > Viduidae > Vidua > Vidua chalybeata. Next base: position 20,763,680 of record NC_071542.1, read on the forward strand.
TAAAATCTGAAATGAAACAAAATCCTGACGTGCAAGCCCACTCTTTGGTTGGTTAATGCCACACTGAGTACAAACTTAATACAAGACCTAATCACACCTTCACACCTTAAATGTCTGGTACCTCAGAAGCAGGGCAGGAAGAATTTCTTTACTTTGTGAGCAGCCTTATCTGAACAGCACCAGAATGATATGCTGGGGAACAGGAAAACAATTTTCTGTATCGTTTCTTATCTCTAATACAGGGCAACCTAGGGAGCTGAAACAGTCCCAGGCCATCAGAGGCAAGGTCTGTGGCTCCATATAGGGTTGTGTGTCAGCAGATTTGGACTGCTGATTGAGTAATTTTGGTAACCTTTGGTATGACTGTGCAGCAGATCACAGCTTCCCTTCTTGGAAGTGCAGCAGGAAAGTCTTCAGCTGCAGCGGCTGGCATGTACTCCTCCTGTATCTGTGACAGGACTACCAAGCCTGGATATTCTGACTCAAAGCCAGAATCATTTACCTTTTGTGTGTATTTGCCAGAGCTGCATTAGTGCTCTTGTCTCCCTTGGATGACACAGTCAGCAGCATTAACTCAACACTGAATTTTCTTGCAGTGATTAGTGAGAGCTGAGGCCCATAGCACTCTCAGTGACTGTAACTGGCTGAAATGTGTGGCTTCCATGAGCAGTTAGCTCAGCAGACAGCGGGGACAGAACCACCAGCATGCTATGGTTGGTGTGAAAAGTGTGGGCTGTGTGCTGTGCAGGAACCTGTAAGGGTTCCATGATGGCAATTGCCACCCTGCTGGCATATGAGCCCTGTGTCAGTTCAACACTAGAGCTGGCTCAGGTGTGGTGGGCAAACTTCCTGTCACTGTCCTTAGATACCAGAATAGAACTCCACTTGCCTGTGTCCATTTAAGAGCAACAGTCTGAGTTTTTAATGCCTTAGTTATGCCTGTAGCTAAAAGTTCTGTTTCATCAAGAGTCTGTAGTTGCTTGGTATAAGTCTACGGTAAGGAATCTGCTTTTAAGAATGCTAGAAAAAGGTTCTGGTTAACCCTCCCCCCACACCTGAAATCATGAGGCTTTCCTTATTAACATCATGGGCAGGCCTGTGCTATCAGTGGCTGTCAGCTTCAGTGAGGCTCTGAGTTTTTACCTGATGTGACTATGGTATGTCATGGCCTTGAAACAGAGCTATAGAGCAAGGAAGAGGCTTTTTCTCTGGGATAGGAGGAGGAATATAGAGAAGTTGTTGCTTTCTGAGTTCTTAGGGCAAAGGTTTTCCTGCTGCTTGATCTGTTTTTTTTCCAGGAGGGAGGGAAGAGTAAGGGATTGGAGAAAATAACCCTCCTCCTCCTTTTGCATGATTTGCTTCACTTCATTAAATCATCAGCCATCAAGCTGATAGTGTACCTGCTAAGGGCTCATTCTGCACTGATGTGCTGAGGCAGCAGGACACAGGCATGAAAATGGTTCCTGAGTATGTTGGGAATGCAACTCTTGTCCTCCTCTGGAGATAGCAGGGCTATGTGGAGTGCACAGTAAATACCTCTACAGCCTGATCCTCCAGCACTGTTCCTCCCACTAGCAGCAAGCACTGATGGTGAGTATCAGCTCTGACTCGTGCTGACTGAATTTCAGTGCCAGATGTGTGCTGTGCTTTGAGGATTTTGTGGCAGCAGCAGCACTGGGCTGGGTGCATGGGACTAAGATGGAGGAGATCATCCTTGGTGTGATATGTACAAAGTCCAGGCTTGCTGTGCCCCCTGTGTGGTTTTTGTGGGGTTGATGTCTGCTCCCCCAGTGGATCCAGCAGTGGATCCTTATGCAGGAGGAATGTTTTGGCTACTTTATAATAAAGAAAAGCACAGTGAAAGATACCTGCTTGACGCTGTGGGTGGAGATTAGGTCAACGGTGAACAGCTGTGTCCTTGGCAGGTACAGGTCAGCTGAATGGTGTGTTCAGACTCTGTCCCCTCTGAGGCAGGCAGTGCTGCTTTTGTAGGTGACAGTGGAGGACATACTCCTTTACTGGCATTTCTAACTCATAGCATATATTCAGCAGCTGGCAGAGGAGGTGATTGTTCCACTCTGCACTGGTCGCAGCATCCTGTCTAAGTTCAAGAAGCCTGTGGACAATGCTCTCAGGCACATGGTGGGGTTCTTGGGATGTCTGAACAGGGCCAGGAACTGGACTCAAATCTTGATGGATCCCTTCCAACTTGGTGTATTCTATGCCAGTTTGCAAACCCAGACATCTGGACCTGCAACCCAAAATGTTGCTGATGCTCCCTCTGTGTCCTCTTTCCCTGCCATAGAGTTTTCACTTGTTTTTCCTCCTCCCTGAAAACTCCTGCTCCTCTCAAACTGTTCTCTCTGTTACTGTAGGTCTTCTTGAGCTGAAAGGATGAAAATTGGCAATTGGAAAATCACTGTCACTGACCTGAGCTTTATCCTGACTTCAGGAGTCCCAGTTGATGTTGTTGGGCATATGAGTCTGCAAGAGTGTCCCCTGTCCCTGTCCATGATTTAGGCAGCGGTTGGACATGCATCACTGTAAGGGTTACATGATTTCAGTGCTGGTGGTGACACTTTCCCAGTGCAAGGGGGTTAATTGCAAAATGGAGCTGCTTATCTAAAATTATCCAGAATTCCAGATCCCCTCCCACACTGAGAGTGTCTTCCTGTTCCCTCTTTTTGTGCTGGGCAGCACTATCCCTGGGTTCCCTCATGCCAGATCAGTCCCTGCCCTCCCCACCACCATTTGCTTCCATCATGCAGCTGGCCCTGGGATCACCCTGCATTGACCTCTCTCCCTTTTGCACACTGTAATTCCAGAGCGGGATGGTCGGCCAGCAAGGCTGCAATGTCGTCCCTGACGACCCCCAGTGAGGGAGAGAACTCTGCTCCCAGGTTTGTTGTCGGTTCCAGAGATGATGAGACAGAATTTCTGGGATCAAACATGAAGACAGATGAAACAGATTTCTTTGAAGATGATGAAGAGGAGGAGTCGGTAAGGAGGTCCCAGCATTCTGGGCTGGAGCACCTGTACAGAATCCCTGGGTCTCAGCCAGGTTTTGCATGATTACTGCTGGGACTGCAGGGGACACAGCACCATGCTGTGTGGCACAGCCATGGGACACAGCAGTGGCATTTATGACAGGACACATTACGTCATGCTGCCGTACTCACTGCCTCAGGAAATCTAGCTTCTTTGCTTGCAGGTCTGATTTGGGAAAAATAGTGTATTTCTTTGTTCTGGAGACTTGACCTGACACTCCTGTAAATCTTTGTTTCACCAGGGAAATTTTTGGGGAAAACTCTGGCACCTGTGAAAAGGGCAAAGGTGTCTCTGCAGAGAGAAAACATTCATTTTTTCTGTAACCTTCAGGAACAGGATGCAGAAAAAATGATCTCCACCTCCTGACTGCTTTTGGCCCCTATTCAGTGTTATATTAAATGCTACTAAACTGACCTCTGTCTTCCCCTCTGTCAGCCTCCAGAGCGGCAGATCGTGGTGGGAATCTGTGCCATGACCAAAAAGTCCAAGTCAAAGCCCATGACACAGATTCTGGAACGTCTGTGCAAGTTTGAGTACATCACAGTGGTGATCATGGGGGAAGATGTTATTCTGAACGAACCGGTGGAAAACTGGCCCTCTTGTGACTGCCTGATATCCTTCCACTCCAAAGGTAACACATCTGTAGCAGTCCTTAGCCTGCTTGAGCTTGTGGGCAAGGGAGTTTCCTTTCAGCCTTCCCCTCTGTCCTCACCCTGTATTTCAGGATTCCCCCTGGATAAGGCAGTTGCTTATGCCAAGCTGTGCAAACCGTTTCTGATCAACGACCTTGATATGCAGTATTACATCCAGGACAGGTGGGTGTCTGTGAGCTGCTAAAGCCCCTTCCCTCTTCCTCTGATTCTTCTCAGCATGCTGTGGAATCTTAATTTTTCTGGTCACAAAGGAGTGAGATGAGGAGGAAGGGGACCTCAGCAGTGGCTTTTTGGGGTTTCTCCAAAGCATGGAGGGGAATGGCTTTGAGGGTAGAACCATTGAGACCATGTAAAATCATGCTTTCTTTTCTGGTGTAAATATCTTGTAAGGAGTGGTTGGGATGTAGGGAGTGGAAGAGTTCTCACAGAACAAGGCTGCCATGACTAAAGCAAAAAGACTAGTCTCTAATCAGGAGAGCCAAGTGGTGAGACGGGGCTCTGGGTCAGGAACTGGGAGCAAGGCTGGGTCAGAATCTGTGGAACCTGTGTTGGTCAGACACATGAGGTTTCTCAGTCATCTGTTGGTAGAGGCCACCACCAGCCACATACTTGAGCCCATATACCCAGGCTGCTTTGGCTGTGTGTGAGTAGGGCTCCTAACAGATCCTAAACCTCCTGCCCTGTCTTTGTGGTGGTGAGCAGTGTTATGTGGTGCAGGCAGGCATCCCAGGGTGTAACTAGTGAAAGAACTGGGGTTTGCCCCTTGACACAAGATGAAAGAAGGCTCCTGCCGCTTCTGCCAGGCCTGGGCACTGGACAGCTTGGCATGACAGGACACTCTCCAAGAGGGCGGGTCTGGGCAGGTGGTATGTACTGGATGTGCTGCTGTGCTTTGGGTACATGCTAATAATTGAGTGTCCATGTTTAGGCCGGGTAGATATTTACTCTGGGGCACCTGTGTCCAGAGCAGGACTGAGACAAACTCTATAGCCTGCAGGACTCGTCCAGAGAGCATATGCTGAGAAGTACCTGCAGTCTGTCTTGATGCTTTTTTGTGTTCATCTGACTGTGTTCTTCATCAGTGGAAGTGAAGTCTTTCCCTTGGTGTATACTGAGGACCTTCTAAACTCTTCTGACACTGCTTCTGTCCTCTACAGGCGTGAAGTGTATCGGATCCTTCAAGAAGAGGGAATAGACCTGCCCCGCTATGCTGTGCTCAATCGAGATCCTGACAGACCAGAAGGTCAGTGTCCAACTTCTACTGAAAGCCATTTCCCCAGGCTCTGCTATTTAAGATAGTCTGCAGAGGACAGATACTGGCAGGCACCTTAAAGAAGCCTGGCTCATTAGTCTCTTGGGTTTTTTTATGGGCAAAGGTCCCAGAAGCAAAACAAACTGATGGCCTGGGAGGGGCTGTGGCTCTTCACTAGAACTGTCTCACCTTTCCTGATGTGCTGCTGCTGTGCTCTGTCTTCAGAGTGCAACTTGGTGGAAGGAGAGGACCATGTGGAGGTAAACGGGGCTGTGTTCCCAAAGCCATTTGTGGAGAAGCCAGTCAGTGCTGAAGACCACAACGTGTACATTTACTACCCGACATCAGCAGGAGGGGGCAGCCAGCGGCTCTTCCGTAAGGTGAGGAGGGGTCTCCAGAGCTGGTGTTGGAACCAACAGATCTGAGACCCATGTGGCCTCAGGAAGGAGTGTCGGGGCAGGTGAAGGGGAAAGGAAAGTTTTGTGTAGGGGAATTTAGACCTTCTTAGAACATTTAGTCCAACCGCATCTACCTGGGAACCACAGAAGGACGTATTTTAGTGGTAGTGGTGACTTCACCTTCCCCATCCTCTTGGTGACCTTTATCCTGCAGTCATGGAGCACTGTGTCCCTTTCTGAATTGCATGCTGATTTCTCCTGGGTTTATCAAGATAAGTTTTTCAAAAAACCTAGATTCCTGCCATTTAACATAATTCTTGCCCTTCCCATTTAGTGCAGCTTGCACACGTGATAAAAGCAGTATTTATTCCTAGATTCCACAGGAAATCTGCCCTTACTCGCTTCCCCCACTTTGCCAGTGAACAGTTATAGCTGTGATACATCTTTTTTCCAGTCAGTTACACATCTGGCATGAATAATCCTAAAATGATTGTTCCCTTAGGTAAGATACAGGTATGCCTCTTGAGGTTATATCCAAAGTCTTACTAAGCCTCCTGAGGTTATATCCAAAGTTTTCCTAAAAATGAAAACAATGTCATCCTCGATGTCGATAAAATCAATCATGGTCCTAGAAGGAAATTAAATTAGTTGGATTATCACCTGTCATAATTTATTTTTATTTGCATATTAGTTAGGCTCCTTACTTTGTAGGTCTTTGTTCACTTTTTTTTGTTCCATATCCTTGAAGTGATTCGAGACAAATTAATGGTCTATAATAACTTTTCTCCTCTTTAAAGCCTGGAAAATTACATACCTGCTGCCTACATTTTGGTCTCTTTTGTCCTCCATAAATAAGTGTGCTGCAACATCTGGGGGGCCTGAGATGCTAATCCATTAAGTTTGCTAAAATTCTCTACATATGGGATGAAACTTCTGCTTTTCTGCTTCCATGTAAGAAAAGGATCCCTGTGGTCTTTCCTGAGGTGTTTATTCTGTGCTTTCAGATTGGCAGCCGGAGCAGTGTGTACTCCCCAGAGAGCAGTGTGAGGAAGACGGGCTCCTATATTTATGAGGAGTTCATGCCTACGGATGGCACTGATGTAAAGGTGAGGAAAAACCTGGAATGGTGCCTTCCTTTGTCAGGCCTGGGGGAGCTGAAGGTTCAGCAGTTCTGCTTAGTCCTACTTAGGCTCTGGAATGTGCCTTTTAAGCTTTGAGGTGCTGACTGCGCAGTTTCAGCCCCAAAGTGGGGAGCGGATGCTCTGTAGATCACACCAGGAGGAATGTGTGACACCATCTCATCTTCTTTTCTGTGTCTGCAGCAGAAATACCTTCTGGAAGCTGCAGTTAGCCTTGGTGGCTATGTCAGGTGTACTCACTCTAATTCCAGGTGTACACTGTTGGGCCGGACTATGCCCATGCAGAGGCTCGCAAATCCCCTGCTTTGGACGGGAAGGTGGAACGGGACAGTGAAGGGAAGGAAATTCGTTACCCAGTCATGCTGACTGCCATGGAGAAACTCGTTGCCCGTAAAGTCTGCGTAGCCTTTAAGGTCTGTATTTTTTTTCCTGTGCAAGCAGGACTCCACAAATGTCTGATATGTGTCAGAGTTGGTGTTAAAACTTGTCATCCTGGCTTGTCTCAGGCATGGCAGTCCTCCATGCCTAATGCCAGTTGTTGGTCCTGGTGGCTGTGGCACTTTGCTGGGCAGAGGTGACTGGGAAGGCAAGAACGCCTGCAGCAATTGCCCTCTGGGCTGGTAGGTGCCTGGTGTCCCACATACATCTGAGCATTTAATGCTGGATCCTGAGCATGCTGCTCTCTATCTGACCTGTGCTCATCCTGTCTTGACTATTTCCTGCTTTTGTTTATGTGGAAAATTTAGTCTTTCTTGTTTTTTTTTTGTTTTTTTTTTTTTGGTTTTTTTTTTTTTTTTTTTTTTTTTTTTGTTTTTGTTTTTGTTTTTTTTTTTTTCTTTTCGTTGTGTATTTTGGTACTTGTGTTTGTTTTTTTGTTGTTTGTTTAGGCTTTTTGTTTGTCTGGTTTTGTTTTTTTAAGTTCTTGGGTTTTTAAAATATGACTCTGGTGCAAATTCATATTTTATTTTACAATTGGCTAGAGTGAGTAAGAGTCCAGGTATGGTTCTATGACATGTTCAGCAGTGTCAGTGGAAGAAGCACTGGACTCCTTGTTCCTGCTCTACTGCAACTGGCACCCCATGCAGTTGGGCTGATGCAGATTTGGTCTCTTTTCTACCTTGTAGCCTTTTCCATTTAGTGATGGGTGTCTTTGCCTGCAGCAGTTCTTGTCCGTGCTTGTCAGTCTGGTTCAAAATTATTGGATTTGAAAGGATCCAGGAGCTGCTCTGTTTCAGGTCTTTAGAGCTCTGGGAAGTCAGGGGTTGGCTGTGGTGGCTTCATTTGGGGGCTGGTAGTTAGGGCCTTTGGTTCAGCAGTAAGGGGTTAAAGTGTGTCTTCACACTTGTTCTAGGCTTGTGAGGTGGGCATGGAGGGGGGGATGGCTGCAGCATCAGCAGGGCTGAACTGGGCAGTGTTGGCTGTGTCTGTGTATGCCCCGCTGGCAGGGTCGCTGCTGTCCCCCACTGCTTCCTTCCTGTGTGCCTAATTCCCATATCCTCTGCTTCCTCCTGCAGCAAACCGTGTGTGGGTTCGACCTCCTGCGGGCCAACGGCCACTCCTTTGTTTGTGATGTGAACGGCTTCAGCTTTGTGAAGAACTCCATGAAGTATTATGATGACTGTGCCAAAATCCTTGGGTATGAACAGTCTGAGTTTTGATAAGGTGGTAAGGTAACTCATTGCAAAGTAAAATGAAACGTGAAGTCTTGGTCAGTATGTCAGAGAAGTCTGCAAGTGGTTCATGTGAGTCATTTGCTCAGCAGGTGAAAGCTTGGCTGTTGGAGGAACGGGTTATTTTCAAGCCCTGGAGCTCCTGCCTGCACTGACATTAGCTGTCTTTGTCTACAGCTAGATGTATCTTCCAGGACTTTTCATTGTGTGCTAAGCCCAGTTGTGGTGTTGGTGATGTTAGGGAAACTGGTACCCCTTTGGGGTGCCCTAACTAGCCCACAGTGTGATAGGTGTCTCTGCAATGAAAGTGAGGCTCTCTTCACATCTTTCAGCAGGACTGCTAAGGAGGAGGTGGAGAACCAAGGGAATGGATTTTCTTGTGAGTGTTGTATTTTGATTTCTTCCAGAAATATAATCATGAGGGAGTTGGCTCCCCAGTTTCATATCCCCTGGTCCATCCCAACAGAGGCAGAAGACATCCCCATTGTCCCCACAACTTCAGGCACCATGTGAGTACCTGCCATCTTCTCAAAGGATGCCAGTGATGACTGCATGAGGGACAAAGTGTGAAAAACCCTGTCCAAGGGCCTGACACCACTAACAGCATGGCATCCTCCAGCTGCTGTGCTGCTTGCAACCCTGAAATTTGTAGGTTTGATGAATGCAGATGAGCAGTAACTGAAGAAATTACAGAAACTGCTTACATGGCTTTCAGAGGTCCAAATTCTTCATCAGGACAGGAAACAAATCAGAACAGATGCTGTAGCTGGCTGCTACATGGAGAAAGTGCATGTTGAGCTACCAGTGAAATATATGGAAACACTTAGCTGAAATATTCATAATTACCCATATGCTTGGCAGCCCCTCATTTGATACCTTTGGCCTTACTAGTTTTCTAGCACATAAGGCTAGAAGATCAAAGGCAAAAGTTTCTTTCTGATCCTCAGCACACTTGTACACTGGTATGAAGCCGCTCAACTTAGTAGTGTCTGCAGAGTTCTGACTCCCTTTGCAGCTGTGACACTTGTGTCTGGTTTAGTCTGGGAGAAATTCTACCCCTGCTGTCAGAAGAATGGAACTGAAAGAACAATGGGAAGCTACTTCCTAGTGTAGTTCTGGAGTGTAAGGGCACATTTGTCATCTTGTGTTTCCCCAGGATGGAACTTCGCTGTGTTATTGCAGTCATCCGTCATGGAGATCGCACCCCAAAGCAGAAGATGAAGATGGAAGTGAAACATCCCCGGTAAGAGCCAAGGGAAAAAGGTGCTGTGCTTTTGGGAAGGGATGAGGGCCTATTCTCTAAACTAGAAGCAGGAGCAGAGGGCTGAGTGCATAGGAGGCAATATTTTTCCTGGCCCATCCAAGCAAATGCTTTCTGACCAGTTGAGAGAGCCTCCTTTCCCCACAAGGATCCTGACACCTTCTGTGTGAACACTGGAAGGGAAAGTGAAGGTGTGGTAGGTGCTGAAAAGGGAAGTGCCCCACTAAATGGAAAGCTAGTATCTGCTTACTGGTTGTATTTTGAAAAACACTTGTTTTTCAGAATTTTTGACACACAAGGAAGAGCTAGCAGCCTGCTTGTTCTCCCTGAAGAATAGAGACTAAATGCACATGTAGGAATGACCCTCCTTGTATTATTGAAACAGCAGAAAATGGATCAGCATTCTTTCTTGTCTGTTCAGGTTCTTTGAATTATTTGAGAAATATGATGGTTACAAGACAGGGAAGTTGAAGCTGAAGAAACCAGAGCAGCTACAGGTGAGGAAGTTCATTCTGGGGTTACTGGGTGGGATATGCAGGTAATACAGATCCTGGTGTAAGGCAATTCTTTGGGAGGGTGCAAACCTCCAAAAGGGCAACAGTCTGTCACACAGATGCTCTCTGTCTCAGACTCAGCTGGGTGGCAGCAGGAAAGTAGAACGGAAACTTCCGCTGCCTGATGCGCACACTGTAGGATGGACATGACCTGATGCGGCTTGCCCACCAGCTGTGGTTGCCTCTGGTGACAGATGGGTCTGTGCTAGGGAGTGGGGCAATTGGAGGTACCTGCTTGGTTCTCAACAGGGCTGTAGTACAGCATGGGGATGAAGCAGACTGCAGTGTGAAAGTTTGTCCTGCCTGAGCTGTGTCGTATGAAATGACATGCCTCTGAGGAGTCTCTGCATGGACCTGATTCTGGGTGAAGCTGTTAGGAGGCCTTGCAGGAGTACACTGGTGAGTCTGAGGAACAATTGCTCTCCGCTTTCCAACAGGAAGTGCTGGATATTGCACGGGAGCTTGTGGTGGAGCTGGGAACCCACAGTGATTGTGAAATTGAGGAGAGGAAATCCAAACTGGAACAGCTGAAGAGTGTCTTGGAGATGTAAGCATCCCTATCTCGGGGCACTGTGGGTTTGCCTCAGAGCATGTGATATGGAAACCAGCTGTGCTGCTGGTGTCCTGGCCAGCTGGTGTGCAGAGATTGGGGTCTCCTCTGTCCCCTGTTAGTAGCTGTACATGAAAAGCACCATAGAATCACAGAGTCACAGAACAATGAGGTTGGAAGAGACCTCCAAGATCATCAAGTCCAACTTTTGCCCTAACACCTCAACTAGACTATAGCACCCAAGTGCCCTCAGTTTTTCTCCTTGACATCAAAACCCTGCTAATCCTTGTCCCAAGTGTGTCTGGTGTTTGGCTAAAGAACTTGAGACAAAACCGAGCTTTCTTGGCTGCAGGAGAGGAACTGGGGTCCTGGAAGGGCCATGTTGATATGAAGCATTTTGATATAATTGGAATAAAACTTGTTTTAAATAAAGTTGTCCTAGTGCCAAAAGTTTAGCAAAAAGGAGCTCGGAAAACATGAAAAGATGTTTGTGTCCTCTGAGGTTTTGTACAGTCAAAATGAAAATAAGGTGGTATTGACAACTTCTAAACAAAACAGGGTTCCTCTGAGGACTGCAGCTAGCTATGGCACACAGAGCCACCATCTGTGTTCAGGCCATGTCTCTGGAGCACAGAGGAGGACTTTTTGCTGTGACTTCCTCCTCTGCTCTTGCTGCTCATTGGAAACATGGTTATCCTCAAAGCATCTGTCAGAGTGTTTTTTTCTGTGATCTCATTAATCCACTTGTTAAAGATGTAGATAAAGTCCTAGTGAGGAATGACAGCGTAGAGTGCTCTTGGTAGAAGAGCAAGGGAATGGATCTTTGAATTTTGTTTGAGGGAGCTGTTTGGCTTTTTGTGGGGGTCTATGCTGGGTCACAGGGAGATGACAAAAGTCATGTTCCATGGCTGTGGGTGTTGTAGCAGAAACTCTCTTGCTTGTGCTGTACTTCTGCTGTATACTGCCTGGGGGCCTCGGGGCAAAGGTTGGGTGCAGTTGTGGAGTGATTTGTTTCAGTTTTTTTTTTCTCCATCCCTTGTGACAGGTATGGACATTTTTCTGGCATTAACCGTAAAGTTCAGTTGACCTATCTGCCTCATGGACATCCAAAAGCTGCAAGTGAAGATGAAGGTAAAGAAACCTGATCTTTAAGCTCAGAGTTCAGGTGTGAGTGCAGCTACCCTACCTGTATAAGCCTCTGGACATGCAAGCAGAATTGGTGACCCGTATCTTATCTTTGCTCACATCGTAGGAAGGATTGGAGGGATGCCAGTACACCCGGGCTGGCTCAACAGGGCTTGCACTTCAGTTTTGTGAATGTCAGCCTATACCTTCAAAAAGTAGTGACTCTGAATTTCCTTCTTGCTGATTTGTTTCATGGGGAGTTTGGGTCAGGCTTGTGTTGAGAGCACTCTGCAAGGTGCTGATGACAAACTCTTCTTCCTCCCGTCCTCTCCCTCTGCAAGCTCAGATATGAGCTCTGATGTGGTGAATACCTGTTTGTCTCCTAGAAGCTCGCAGAGAGTCCTCCCCCTCCCTTCTCCTGGTGCTTAAGTGGGGTGGAGAGCTGACCCCAGCAGGAAGAGTCCAGGCTGAGGAGCTGGGGCGGGCCTTTCGCTGCATGTATCCTGGAGGCCAAGGTGAGTTTGGCCAGGTACCTCTGGTCCTGCCCCATGGATGCCAGGCTGCCCAGTCCAGGTGAGGGCTGCTCAGGCATCTGTGGCTGTATACAGCCCCTGGGATTGGTTTTTGTTCTTTTGAGTTGGCATGGCAGGGATAAAAAAATCAGGTGGGTTTTGCACCCAAAGATCCCTAAGCTGACCCGAGAGGTCTGCTGTTAAATTTCAGTATGTCTTGGAACGCAGCAGCTTTCTTTACATAATGTGCCAGGGTTCAAGAAAGACATGTGGTTCTAATAGGGTACATTCTGATGCAGCAAATACAAAATTTATGAATGGTTAAAAAGGAATTAAGGTCAAATGTAGAGAACAGAGATCTGTCTTGGAACACAGATAATTCTGCCCTGAGACAGGAGAATAGGGAGGTAACTTCTCCATATTTTCTGCACCAGGGTTAGACGCTAAAAAGCATCTAACATGCACATAAATCAACAAGAGCTGATAGGGAAAAAATACCAAATGCTGAGATTGCCTTTGAGTCAGGAGTAATATACTGGATTGATCCAGTGAGCCCAGTAATGGATATGCTTGTCTTTGACTTGTAAGTTTAATTAATTCAATTTAATTAATTACATTTCAAATTAATTAAGCAAATTTAAATTGGATTGGAGAAGATTTCCTTCTAGAATAAGAAAGAGTTACTTTTGGTGGAAAAGAATCAGGTCTTAAGCAAGCTGGACATACGTGAACTCAAGGGCCCTGACGGGCTGCACCCACAGTGCCAAGGGAGCAGGCAGGTGTCCCTTCAAGGATTCTCTTTGAAAGGCTCTGGGGATTGAGGGAGGTGCCTGAGGACTGCAGGAGAGGAAGTGTTGCTCCTAGCTTCAAAACTGACAAGAAGGAGGGCCTAGGGAACTGCAGCCAGGTCAGCTTCAGCACAGTCTCTGAGCTGGTAATGGAGCAGCTAATCCTGGAGATCATTCCTGGGCACATGAATAGATGCAGGTGACTGTGAGTAGTCAGCATGGATTCACAAAGGGAAATAATGCTTAACTAACCTGATAACTTCCTACAGGGAAGTGACCCCTGTGCTTAGATGAGAGTCATTCTGAACAACAGCTTTGTAGACTTCTGCTCCATGTGGTCATTCATGCAGAGGAAGAGATCTTGTTTTGCAGGGAAGTACTGTGTTCCTGGGTAGCATTTGGTGCCTGGCAGCTTTCCCAAGACATACATGTGACTTCTGGCTGGTGCCTGTCTGTCAGGGTGTTTCTCTGAGTTGTGAGCTCCGAGCTGGGAGAAGTGTTCCTGTCTTGTCACACAATGTGACTGGGTACTGTGCAGAATTGCCCTGGGATTCCAGGTAGCAGCAAATAGTGACCACTGCACTGTCTTTGGAAGTCAGACTCGCGAGCTTCATGAGTTACTTTCCTCCATTACTGATCTGACTCTTGTGGTTGACTCAGACATGCGAAATAAACTGGCAATTTGTGCCATGAGGTAATTGTAGCTGTACAGGATCTGCTTTGGAAACTTCCCTGCTGAACCGCCCTCCCTGCAGTTCTGAGGGCTGCAGGACCTGCTCTCATGCAGAAAACAAGCAGAAGGAAGTGATATTTTTTTTTGTGCATCTTCATTCTGCACCAGGGTATTCAGGCTATCAGAACTACTACAGGGTGTTCAGTAGAATTTGCTGCAGAATTTGGGCAGCATTAGACTTGGCTGGTGAATGCTCATTTTTTAACTCAAAATGAACTTTCTCACGTTAAGCAAAGACTTTGCTACATTTCTAGTCCTTGTGTATAGCTAGAACTGTCTATTTTGGAGCTGCATAAGTGCTGCCTATGCAAGTGACTAATTCTCTACATAACTTTGTTACTACAATAAAGTTTGTTTGTCTAAACCAGTATATTCAGGTGATAATTTTGCAGGTGTGAGAATATGAATTTTGAGTTGTCCTTGGTTCCAGGTGATTATGCTGGTTTCCCTGGCTGTGGCTTGCTCAGGCTGCACAGCACTTACCGCCATGATCTCAAGATCTACGCCTCGGACGAGGGGAGAGTTCAGATGACAGCAGCAGCTTTTGCAAAGGTCTTTCTTTTCTTTTGGGCATCCATTTGTTCTGCTTCGTTACTCTTAAAATGTGCTGGTTCTAAAGGAAAACCTCTGGTGATGAGGAAGGAGTTTTCTTAGGATCTTCCCCCTCTCTGTTGGATGGACTGGGGCACACTGTGCTAATAGGTGTATGGGGCAGTACTGAACATCTGCTGTATCTACACACACCTGTCACCTTTAATGTCCTGTCCAGGACAGGACTCTCAGTCAGGAAGGTGTTATTTATGGGATGAAGACTGAGGAGAAGACAGGTTCATTTGCAGCTAAAGCCAAGGGGAATCCTGTGGTGGCCTTAGCTGGTCTTTGGAGCATTCACTGTATTAACATTTTCAAGCAAACTGAGCCTCTTGATAGGTGAGCCTGCTTAACAGTTGCCTGGACAAATCTGGGGCTACTGCAGGCAGAGCTGTCCTTAGATTGAACTGCTCTAGAACCATGCCAAAGTCATCTCTGACTGGAGGGGATGTTGCTGTAAAACTGCCCTTCAAGGACAGTTGAGATTTCACTTAAGTTGCCTGAGTTCTGGCTATGAAACTACCAGAATTTTTGTTGCTTGGGTTGCACCGACTTGAAATCTTGTCCTGTGTGGTGTGGCTTTAGGGTCTGCTGGCCCTGGAAGGAGAGCTGACCCCCATCCTGGTGCAGATGGTGAAAAGTGCCAACATGAATGGTCTGCTGGACAGTGACAGTGATTCCCTCAGCAGCTGTCAGCACAGAGTAAAGGCACGACTGCATGAAATCATGCAGAAGGATGCTGAGTTCTGTGAAGAGGATTATGAAAAGGTAAAGTACCAGTGTGGCTTCATTGCTCCCTGTATCTGAAAGGAGAATAGCATTGCTGCAGTGGTTTGATGCGAAGTGTGTGGTATGTGAACAGTGGTTTGGTTAGTTTGAGATCAGTTCTGGCCAAAATGACAGAATATGTATGGAAGTGTGCAGGTTAATAGCCCTTGCCCTTCTTTGAGTGACAGTCCTCAGTGTTGCTCTCTATCCCCTTCAAGACAGATCATGGTGCCTTTCTCTCCCTTCAGAATTCCCAGTTCATTTTGTTCTTGTGAGTATGCTAAAAGAGCTCCTGCATGCTGCTCAGAACAATCCCAGCTGGTGTGGGCAGGGAGTGTGCCTCAATGGATTCTAGATCCGTGCTCTATGCACATATGAACAGGCCTTTTGGTTACAAATTGTTGTGTGTCCTGTCAGGTTCTGATAGCTGCAGAGTAGAGAGCATGGGCTGCATCCAGCACAGCAACCAGTGAAAGCACTATACTGTTTTTCCCAGGCTCTGAAATGTGATTACTGGACTGGAATCCTTTAAGGAACATATTTATCATCTCAGAGAACTACTTAAAATGAAGCCCTTTTGCTCAAGCACAGAAGCAAAATGAGACAAGAGTGGATATTGTAGGTGGAGGGGGGTCTGGTCTGATGAAAGCAGTTGTTTGCTCCCTCTGAGTTTGATCCTGAGGAAGATTTTAAGGCATGCCTGACTACTCCTAGGAACAGGCCAGCTTATTGTGCTCAGCTGGGAGCACAGCTTTTGTCCCAAGTCAGAAAGCAGTATGGCTGCAAAAGACAGACATTCCGCATTTCCCCTCTGTGAAGAATAACTCATGTCTGCTGGAATCTTCTTTCAGCTAGCACCTACAGGTAGTGCTTCTCTGCTCAACTCCATGACCTTTATCCAGAACCCAGTTGAGGTCTGTAACCAGGTGTTCACCCTGATTGAGAATCTCACCTCCCAGATACGAAAACGTCTGGAAGACCCAAAATCTGCAGGTGAGCAACAGAACTGGAAAGGGTCTGGAAGAGATTAATTTATTGTTACATCTTCAGAACTCCCAAACACCACTAGGGCTTATGTTTGTCTGTAGCAAAGAAACGGTAAATTACAGTGTAATTCTGTCTGTGCTATTGATGTGGAAGGCTCCACTTTCAATTACTGTTAAAGAGAGCTGTGATGTAAAGGAAATTATATGTGCATCTTCTTTAGAGTAAACATAAACAGCAGCAGTATAGCCTGGAGGGGTATGCCTCTGTTTTTTCAGGCCTTTTCTGGAGACCGTAAACAGCAAGTTTTTCAGTCACAATTTGCTCATCTCAACTTTCCTAGTAAGAGTGCAGAAGTTTTACAAAGGCATCTTGGGGACCTGCCATAGGATCTATGGCAGACCTGAGCACCTAGGCAAATGGTTTCACTTTTCTAAAGCATTTCAGAAGTAGCCTGTTGCTGCAGGTTAAAACTCCTGCAGCAGTTCCTGTAGCTTTTCCAGACTAGGATTTCTGTGGGTGACACAAGAATTGAAGCCCTTTCATGCTGGGAGAAGTCAATCACAGCTGTCATTTGAAGTCTCCGCAGCAGTAACCAGGGTTCTGTGATTCTGTGGTTCTAGGATGTGAATGTGGTTTGGTGTTCTCTGCTTTTTAGACCTGCAGCTGTACCACAGTGAGACTCTGGAGCTGATGCTGCAACGCTGGAGTAAGCTGGAGCGAGATTTCCGCATGAAGAATGGGCGCTATGACATCAGCAAGATCCCTGATATATATGACTGCATCAAGTATGATGTACAGCACAACTGTGCACTGAAACTGGAAGGCACAACTGAACTCTTCAAGCTCTCCAAAGCCCTGGCAGATGTGATCATACCCCAGGTATAGCCTGTATGACAATACCTGTGGCACCAATTTCTGATCCTTTGCCTTTGTGTTTTGTCTCGGTTCTCTTGCACATTAACTGCTAAAGCAGCCTATCACAGTAGATCTGTCTCAGTGTTAGTATAAGGCCAAAACCATTTATGACTTGAAATGTGACAGGACTGGGTTTCTGGTTGAGGATTCTGGCAGGGTCAGAGTAATGAGCAGCTGATGCAGTAGCTTTTCGGTGTTTGTTGTAGTGCATCACAGCACAGCTCCAATCTGTGTGTGTGTGCTACAGCAACATGTGCTCTCCACATGTAGGGTTGTGGAAGTGAAGGGAGATTTCTGTGTTAAAGTTCTGAGAAGCTTGTTATTCTTGTCAAACTAGAACTTGTTCAGTTTCCAATGTTGAGTTGCTTCTAGCAAAGTTTAATTTATATGGGATGAGTTTCTACCAGCAAGGTCCAGCTGCCCCTGTAGAGCAGAAGTAGTCTAAACTTCTTCAGCATTGCTGGTGATGTGCAGTCTGTCTGTTTTCAGCGTAGCACTGCAGTTTTTATCTTTGCCAATAGCAGTTGTTGCTTTAATGCTCATGCTAGCTCAGGGTGTAAGTTTGCATGTCATGAGATCTGAGATTTGCTCATGGTCCTTGCACCTCTCAGCTGTTGAAGGATACTGGTAGTCATGTCCAGACATAACTGGGGTTCTTGGAAGAGTCTCAGTCCTCTGTTACCCCCTGCAATACATGGGAAAAAAAAAAGTGAAAAGTGTTGACTGACATTTCTCTTCCTGTCCTTGCTTAACCAGTGGTGCTGCGGACTGGGCTGTTGAAGTTAAGTGGCCTTTTATGTGAGGATGTGGCAAAGAACCAGGGCTCAGGGTATCTGTTGTTTTGTTCCTGCAGGAATATGGGATTAATAAGGAGGAGAAACTGGAGATTGCTATTGGCTTTTGTCTTCCTCTCATTAAAAAGATCCAGCTGGACCTACAGAGAACTCATGAAGATGAGTCTGTCAACAAACTACATCCATTGTAAGGCTTGTGCTGCATGCTGCTGGCAGTGGGGAGGGCAGCTATGGAGCAGGGGGTGGTTCCCATGCCAGAAGAGTGTACTGTTGTGGAAGGAGGTACTGAGCATACACTGAAGGGCCCTCCAGAAGGAAGGCATGTTGGTGCTCCCAGAGCTAGAAGGCAGATGGAGAAGGCACACTGAGACTGCTGACCAGAAGCACAGGGCCACAAAGGCTTGTACCCATTGTAGCTGGATGGTGATGCCTCATCCAGGCATTTTCCTGCACAGGGAGCCAGTGTAGAGTGATGAGCCACCTACTATATGTCTCCATTAGGATTCCACAAAATTTGTTGCTCCTGTGCCCAGTGGTCTCATTGTTTGTTCCGTCCTGCTGCCTTTGACATTTCTCAGTGTGGGGTTGTGTCATTCCATAATGTGTGATAGATGGCAATTCATTGGAAGATGAGTAACTGTGGGCTGATTTTGGTTTAGGTACTCAAGAGGAGTTCTGTCACCAGGTCGCCATGTTCGAACACGGCTGTACTTCACCAGTGAGAGCCATGTGCACTCCCTGCTCAGTATCTTTCGCTATGGGGGGCTACTGGATGTAAGTGTCCCAGCAATGCTCACAGAGTAAGCCTCCCTACTTTTTTCCAGTAGCCTTTTCCAGGGTGGACAGTGTATGTTTGTAGGTTGCCCCTTAAGCCAGCTCTGCCACGAATGCTGTGCATCAGTGGCATCTGGCCAGCTCCATCTCTGCTGTGTTTGCATGCTGCAGCTTCCTGCCTTTCTGGCACGTAGGAGGATTGTTCTTCCTCAGTGCCTCCCTTGCTTGCACAGAGACATGTTTTCTCCAAGATCTGTCCTGCTAGTTTCAGGTGAGCAGACCACTTACTTGTCTAGGAGAAGAGCAGTATGAGGCAGTGGGGATGAGTACTCCTGCTTGCTTCCTTCTTTTCTTCCTTTCTGCTTCCTTCAACCCTTTATTTTAAGAGCTTGGTCCTGTATTTATAGTCTTTATATCAATTCTAAATCAATAAAATCAGTTTTCTTACAGAGGAAGCGACTTGAGGTTGCAAATTCACAGGATGTGCTCTCTACCAGAGAGGCAGATGACACATTTTTAGGGATTAAAAATCATCCAGCTCACCCTTCACTTGCTCTCTCTTCACCTGCTTCCTGAATGAATTGGTATGCAGACTCTGAGAAAAACTCTGCTTTAAAGAGGCTCTCTGATTTACCTTCCCATTTTTAAGCATGGTCTGAAATGCCTTGAGAGTTTGGGCTTGCTTAACAGGCATGATTTCTGTGGCAGCTTAGCATATCTGTAGACAGTGATCAGAAAAGTACCTCTAAATCACTCACTGAACAAGATGTTCCCTTATTCCCTGACTCAAGTGTCCAAGGATGCTGTGTTGCCAACACAGGGATATTGGGCTGCATCTGGGTTCTTTGTAATGGAGGGTTCAGTTCATGTCCATCCACGTGGTGATTCGCTCCCCAGCATCATGGTGGCACTTCAGGTGTGACCATTTCCTGGCAGTGCTGGGAGGCAGTGAAGGGTGGGCTGCCCTGCTGTGTGGAGCCCAAGGGTTCAGCGTGTCTCCACATTTTTCATTCAGCATCAGGTAACAGCATTTCACTTGGTCCCTTATTTAGCACAGGTTCATCCCTTGTGCTCCTTTCTGTAGTTTGAGAATGGCTGTGTTTGGGAGCCTGCTGTGGGCTCTGCTTGTCTCCAGTCAGCGTGGCACAGCGGCTTGCAACTCACATCTGCACATGGGTGGCTTGGGCAGCTGTAGCGTCCCTCTGTGCAGATGCTCCTCACTGCAAACACCCCACCGCATTGCAAGGTCATTTCTTCATGCAAGTTAAGCAAGGTGCTTTTGTCCTGACAATGTTACCTTGTGGAGAGAGAAACTCTCTCAGTCCCATTTCACTGAATGCTGCAAGGTGTCTGCTGTTGCTTATCCCGTGCGACTGTTTGTGTGTATATATCAGGAAAACAAAGACCAGCAGTGGAAGAGAGCCATGGACTATTTGAGTGCTATCTCAGAGCTGAACTACATGACCCAGATTGTTATCATGCTCTACGAGGACAACAACAAGGTGAGGGATAGAGCAGTAGGATACAATGCTTCCTGCCCCTGTTGCAAGGCACAGTCCTCAGAGATGAGTTCAGTTGGAAGCCTGTAACTTCAGCTCTTGCTGCTTGTGGACAAAGACAGATGGATCATTAACACAACTGCTAGTTTTTAGTTTATGTGGGAGGCAGTGACCCAGTTAATGCTTGTTACATGTAAGCAGAATGAGCAGTAATACCCTGAGCAGTAATACCCAACTTACGTAATTAATACTGTCTATTTTAAAGCATTTCCTAGTGCAAAGTTATTTGCTGTTTTTAAGTATTAATTGCAAGTGAGCAGTAAGAAAAAATAAATAAAACTGAGTGATATTTGATTTGTATTTTTGAAATATATCTAGAAAATATCCAGGAATTCCACATTCCTATTTTTTATTCTGAAAGTGTGCTGCTATAGGTAGGGAAGTGTAAACTGGTATCTTTGGGAAGCAAAGAGAATCATTTAATAAGCAGCTAGAACGTAGGAGCTGAGGGTGATGGCTGTAAGTAGATTTGCCACCAAACTGCATGTCCTGATCATCAGACCTTGTGACTTGGGTCTGTGCTGCAGGAGGTTGTAGTGGTGAGGGGAGCAACCCCTTACCCCACACCTTACAGAGTTAGAGCCTCATATTCACAGAGCTGGTGTGAGCTTCTAATGTTAGAAGTGATGCTTGTCGAAAAACATGTGACTAGAACTCTCACGGGTGGTGTGGATATGTCAGTCAGTCAAGATGGGCTTATATCATTAGAGCCAGATACTGTTAAAAGCTCTGGCTTCCTTAAAAAAAGGTTAATGAAAAGTTATTATTAGAGACAGTTTCTTAAATCTTGGAACAGTCTGACTGAAGGTCCGGAGGGGACCCAGTCTCCCTCTGTCCTGGCATATGCTGGGTTTGCAGCAGGAGTTGGTCAGAAGGAGCTGGGGTTTAGGGGTGTGTTTGTATATATATATAAATAGAGCCTGATTCTGTTACACTCCTCTGTGGCTGTTGTCCCAAAATAGCAGCAGTCAGAATGCCTCAGCTGGGTGCTGATCAGGGCTGTCCTTTTGGATGGGACAAACCTGGAGCCATTCTGTTCATGCTTGTTGCCCCTGCTTTCCCTCCAAAGGATGGGCCTAGGATGTGTGCTGGTCAGCACAGTGGGGTGGGACCTTGGCCTGAGCTGATGGTAAGATTAGCTGGGTTTGGTTCTTTACCTCTTCCCTGTGACATGTGTTCACAGGACCCCTCTTCAGAGGAGCGTTTCCATGTGGAGCTGCATTTCAGCCCTGGCGTCAAAGGCTGCGAGGAGGACAGGAACATACCCACGGGGTTTGGCTTTCGGCCGGCCTCAGCAGAGGTAAGCGGACACCTGGGCAGGAGCTGCCAGCCCCAGGGGACACGTGGGCACTGTTCTGCTCTGTATGGCCCTGCTGCAGAAGCTTCCTTGCTGGAAGGGAGCTGGCACGTTGTGTCTGTGTCCCATTTGGGACTGTGAGTGCCTCCTGACCTTGGCAGAGCAGGAGATCCAAGCCTGGAGCTGGTGTGGGGCAGCATAGGCAAAGGCCACGTGCCTGTAGACATGAGTGGA
Organism: Vidua chalybeata; assembly: GCF_026979565.1. NCBI lineage: Eukaryota > Metazoa > Chordata > Aves > Passeriformes > Viduidae > Vidua > Vidua chalybeata. Next base: position 20,785,282 of record NC_071542.1, read on the forward strand.
GTGTTTCCTTACGGCAGAACGAGGACAAGAAGGCAGACCAAGGCAGCCTAGAGGACCTCTCGAATGGGAAGGGCAGCGATGAGCCAGACCGTGCTCGGCAGAAGTCCCCACAGCCCTCGGAGCCGGTCAGCATCCAGCGAAGGTCGCCGCTGGTCAGGAGCCGGAAGACGGGATCCATGGAGGTAACCATGCTATTGGTGCCCTTCCTTGTTCTTGCAAAGGCCTTTTGCTTGGTTTTGGTTTCCTGGCATTTCTTCTAACACACCAGAGTCTGACTTGATTCTGGGAAAGAAGGTAAAGAGGAATGTTGTGGAAGGCAGACCTCTGAAACTCTTCCTATTGAGGAAGGACAGGAACACATGAGGAAGAGCAAGTAAAGAAAGTAAGGAAATGCTTGAGAAACACAAGCATTATTTGGATTACATGCTCTATAGAGGCACTGGTGTAGCCAGTATGAGATTACATGCAACCTCACCACCTAGCTATGATGACATCTTGCCTTCTGTTAGGCTCCAGTCTTTGCCTTTCACAAAGGCAGCTTCATGTTTCTCATTCCTCCATCCCATCTAAGATCTCATGCTGATCAGGTGTCCCTGCTCACTGGTGGATTCATTCAGGATATTTAAGCTATCAGGGCTTAGAACTGTCCCATTCACTGATCTGGTGAAGTAACAAAATTAATTTTACTCTTCTAACCTCTCTCCTTCCAGGCTGTTCTGTGTCACAAGGCCAGTGTCACAGTCAGCAGGTGACTGTTACCTTCATAGTACTCAAATTGTCCCTCCTTTCAGAGGGATTTCACAGGCATTTTTGCCATCAGTTTTCTGAACCAGAAAACAGCAGAGTTAATGTTTGAGGTATTTGTTAGCTGTCTTCCATCTCTGTATGTTTCTCACAATGTCACCTCTGCATGCAGCACTCAGAGGCTCTTTGTGATAGGCACATACTAAGTAAAAGGGGATATGATTTCCTGATGCTAAAGAAGGAAGGCTGTGTGCCAGGGATTTCAGCAAGAGTCTTGGGAGAAAATATGCTCATTACATGAGTCCCATCATACTTTACAAATTTCCACTGTTCCACAATACAACAAAATCTTGAAATTAAAACGGAGCATTCACTGTCACAATCCTAGCATATGACTACCTTTGTGCTTCTTGAAAACGGTGATTTTAAGGAAGATATATAAGTTTCTTTACCTTCAATTGATGTTTACAGGCTTTTGATAGCAGTGGGTAACTTGGAGCATGGTGCTGATTAATTACACTGTGTCTTTGCAGGTGCTGTCTGAATCTTCTTCTAAATCAGGAGGTTATCGCCTCTTCAGCACTTATTCCAGGCAGTCTTCAGAGATGAAGCAAAGTGGATTAGGTACTGTACCTGACCTGTAACCAGCCTACTCACTTGTAATTCTCTATTTCCATGGGCATTAGTCTGTCTCTCCACATACACATCTGGCTTGAGTTCCTTGTATGCCTCTGTGTGTTTCGTGTCTTCTCTCAGTGTTACTGTTGAGACCACTGTAGAGACTGTCTTAGTCGGTACCTTTTGTGTACAAACTTTTCCTTCAGCTGCTAACAGCAGAAAATGGACTTTTCGTCCTTTCCAGTACAGGAGCAACAGGGCAAACTGCCTACCTGCAGGCTTGCCTCTGCTTCTCTTTTGCTCTCATTTGTTACGTTTCTCAACTTAGTAGGAAAAGATGATTTTAGGTGAGAACTAGTGTGCTTTCTGTTCTGGAAAAGACCGCTTTATATGCAAAGATATTCTTTGTGTGAGACTGTTCCATTTCTACCTTTGCTTCATAAAGATGGAACAGATGTGTCATACACAGAATGTTTGATAGCTCTCTAATCGAGCTGAAGTCCTTGGTCAGCCATTCTTCTTGTGGTAGCCAGTGGAAGAGAATATTTCAGGGCATTTGACATTCTCTGTCCTTGATTGTTCCGTTCCATGTCATCCTAACCTAAACTATGTCTGAACAGTTGAAATTCTTCCTGAAATATTTCTGCTAAAGCAAGATCTATTTTGAAACTGGAAAAGCTGTCTTTGCTGTCATGAAGTTCAGAGATGACTGTGCAATGTGTATCTTGAAGAGAAGAAATGATAATGCCCAAGTCATGCCCACTTTCTTTTTCTTTAAAACCATCTTAGCATTGTAGCATGGCTGCAGACTTGAAACGGTTCTGATTCATCACTCTGTTACATGGACAACCTGCAGCCTTCGACTTCCGAAAGGCCTGCTCATTTCTTTGCCACTTTTGAATGAGCAGCTTCTTTGGAATGTAATTCTTACCAAGGAAAGAGAATTTTCTTCTGAGTGGTTAGAAAGTATCCCTGGAGTCTGCCAGCTATGCATCCAGACAGCTGGAAAAATCAAAATATGAATGGCTGATGTATGTTATTTTCATAAAGGCACAGTAGCCTTGGCCATGGTAATTTTTGAATGTGTTATTTCACATATCTCTGCCTTTCCCACTGCCACTGCGAGATTCAGTGAGCTGTGACAAACTGCTGTGCTTAGGCTTGAAGAAACCTGTGGCTATTTTGTGAGTCCATATGGATGAATATGGGAATTTCTGAAATGGCACACAGTCAAGAAGGTGCATCTACCTGAAGAATTACTGAGTACATCAAATGGTACTGCAAACTGGTTTTACTGTTTGAATGTGTGACTACCAGAAGGCCTGTGCTCTGGAAAGCAGATATTACAGCCCTTGGACTACAGCCTTGTCCAGGTTTTTGAGGAATGTCTGTTTTGGCAATAGAGAAGACCACTGCTTTTCTGCACCTTTGTACAGTACTACTTTTCCTTCACAACAAAATCTGAAATATGATCCTGGCAGGTTTAATTTCAGAATCTTGCTTCATGTGCTTTGCTGGGAAGCTTGTGCTGGTTACTCTTCCACCTGTGAAGCTCTACAGAGACAAAACCTTGAGTAGGAACTGATAGATCTAATCTGTGACGTAAACCTCTAGCCCAGCCGTGGTTCTCCTCTGTAAAGTCTTGCAGGTACAGAAGGATTGAGCAGGAAAGACCTATTGTATCACACCAGTTTGCACAATAGTTGGTGATTAGGGTATCTGTGTTTCTGTGAGTTTTTTTTTCCACCTGAGGCCTGGTATGAAGAACCATGTCCTTTTACCTGTCCAAGTCAAGTTCTTCAAGGAATCTTCCTGATTCCTTTCCTGCTTGTTTTTTTAGAAATCTAATTTCTTGCCCCTTTAAGATTTGAAATGTGTTCTCTCTCTAAGAGATAATACAGAACTCTGGAAGCTTGAACTTTGGCTTTAATACTTGTCTCAGCAGCTGTGGGGGGAGTTCATTCAGGCACTACCTGCTGTTTCTGAGTTTTCTGAAGCTGAGCATACCTCCTGTTGCCTGACCTTGTCAGTCAGTGCCTGGCTGTCATTATCTCTGGAAAATGGAATATCTCTCCTGGTGTAACCTCATATGTGTAGGCATGCAGGAGCAGGGAGCATGAGAGGCCTCCTGCAATAGCTCTGCCCTGCTGTCATACCTTCCAGAATTGTGCCTCTACTGTAATTTAAAAAATGTAATTTCTCCTTTGAAAATAGGTGGCTGCAGCTTGCTTTGTCTGTGCTTTGGAGTGTGACAGGTTTTTCTGGGCAGCATCAAGTGCATTGCTGTGGATTGTTTGCCATAGTGAATGTGCTTCTAGCTTGAAAAGCCTAGAGATGTTTCAGTACCTTTCTTTGCTTACAAGAACCCTTAAAAATGGCATAAAATCACTGCTGGTTGTTTGAGCAGTAGAGGTGGTGCACTGCCAGTGGCATGAAGCCTTATGCTGGGATTCCCAGAGGGAAACCAAGAATGACTATTTCTAAGCATCTGACTTACTGAATGAACATAGGACAATTTAATGCAGAGTAAATATCCAGCATGTACAGTAATTTCTAGCAAGTGTTGCTACATTTAAATCCAAATCGCCATTGTGTTCTTTAGGGGGTGTGTGTGTGTGTGTGTGTGTGTGTGTGGTTACTTTGGGTACAGTGGTCATCTGGAGTTCACTGTAGACAATTGCTGTTGTCCATAAAGTCATCTTTGTAAATTCTCTTCTGGCTTAATGCCTCTGTCTGCAGCAGGAGAGCAGAAACACTGGGATATCCTTAGCTTAATGATTAACAGCACAAGGTTGCTGAAGATATACAGTCCTAAAAAGCCGATGTTTCATTTTTGTCTGCCAGTAAATGAATCTGTTGGGTGGTTTTTGTTGTTGTTTGTTTTTAAACCATGGAAGAGCTATTAGGAGCATCATCCTGTCTGATGTATGACAAAATTTCATTTTCATTCCAACAGATTCCAGTTCATGCTGAGTCAGCACTTTGCATCAATTTAAGGCATTAGGAGGAAATTTTCTAAGGTTTCTGTATCAGTGGCCCTGCAGGCAAGAGTTGTTCTATATCCAAGGGCATGTATGTGCTAGTCTGTGCTGTGGAAAGCCACCAGCAGTGTCACAGTGGGGGAGCAGCTGCAGTTCTGTGCTACAAGGACCCTTTTGGTCACCCCAGGAGCAGATGTCCTCAGCTCAGCCTGAGCTTATACAAGAACATTTTAAGACTCAGGATCTCTGTGTTTTCTCCAAAGAAGCTCTGGCTTAAGGATCTTTGCAGAAACTGGGGTCCCTGAGAGCAATGAGTGGATGTGAAGCAGCAATGTGTCCTCACACCAGGGAAGGCTGACAGCATGCTAGGCTGCATCAGCTGGAGTACAGCTGTCCAGCTGAGGGGTTTGGCTCTTTCCATCTGTTCATTTCTCGTGAGTGCCTGAAGCTCTGATGCCCTGCCCTGGGCTCCCTGAGGTGTGGAGGGTGTATGTGTCAGGATTGTGAGCCCACTGGGGGGCAATGGAAATGGAAATGGGTGGGAAGCCTGGAGCACATGGTGTTGGAGAAACTGAGAGCCATGAGATTGGAACTTGTGGGGACTGGAGACCTTAATGCTCTTTCACCACCTAAATGGGAGGTTGCAGAGGGGACAGAGATGGACTATCCCCAAGGCCCTGTGATGGCTGAGAACCAATGAACACAAGTTGCAGCACATGAAGTTCCAACTACCTAGGAGGAACAAATTTTTCACCCACCATGAATGTGCCAGATGTTAGAGCAGGGGCCCAGAGATGTTGTGAAATTTACTTTCTTGGAGGTATTGACAATTTGATTGGAGAAACCCTAGCAAGCTGATCTGAGTTGGTCCTCTTGGGGTGTTGGGAAAGAAGCCTCATTCTCCTTCCAACGTAAATCATGCTATGATGCTGTATTTTAGAATCAAGAGCTGCTTCCAATGTAGGCAGGTTCTCTTTCACAGCAGTTAACAGTTGCACTGTTCGGTGTTGCAGGTTTTTTACTGTGGCA